>NC_092643.1:31976042-33176042 GCF_039555335.1 Amphiura filiformis
TTTTGTTTTGTTTTGTTTTGTTTTGTTTTGTTTTGTTTTGTTTTGTTTTGTTTTGTTTTGTTTTGTTTTGTTTTGTTTTATTTTGTTTTTGTGTAAAGTGTAAAAAAATTAAAATTGTTTATTAATTACTTAAACGTGAAGGATAAGTTATTCAAATTGTCATGAAACATTTGGCCAAAAACTAAGAAAACAGCAGTATTGACGAAGTTGAAGCTCCCATTCAAATACATGTGCTAATTTATATACTGACACTACATATATAAATTACAGATTACATGTAATCGCCTTATTTTGTCTTTTCAACATACATGACTTTCAGCTGAACCACTAAGCTATGTTAGCACATCTATGACAATGACGAAGGTACCAAAATCTGAATTTTGATGATTTTTATGATAGTCCAGCCGGTTGAGCAAATCACTGAATGGGCCTTTAAAGTTAAAGTAGCTGGGATGAAAACCCGTCCATCATATGAAAATTTTGACCTTTTATTATTTAAGATATAGATTTTGTTTCCCCCAAACACCAAAAAAAAAAATGTAGGTTCTTTTTTTTGTGGAAAAATGACAGCCTACTTTCAATATGAAAGGTCAAAAGTTTTAATCAATGGTCGGCTTTTCATCCCAATAACATACACTTTAAGTACATATCATAAAGTTATTTATAAAGTTTACTTCGAGAACTATATAAATATTTAATAATTTGTCATAAAAATTGTATTATATCGCGAATAAAAAAAATACAAAAAAAAAAAAATACAAAAAAAAAAAAAATACAAAAAAAATGTGCAAACGTTGTTATCCGAGTCTTTAATAAATATAAAATATTAAATTAAACTAAACGCGTAGCCTATACTCCCGATGTTTAGACTTGTCTTTGAATTTTGTGACTGTAATTGCCAAATTGCATATTTTTAGCCCATTTGACTTGTAGGCCGCCCCCTATATCCGTTAATCGAACTAGGCCCTACTCTCTTAAATGGAAAGATTGGCGGAAAAGTCCAAATTAAGGTTGGTCTGAACGATGGAATTATGGAAAACATTTTAGCCTTTTAACTTCTAAATTGTTGATCTAAAGTGTATAAAAGTATACATATTTCGAATGGAAATTACCTTATAAATCCAAATGCTCGATTTTGGAGAAAATCATCAAAAAACGTGATTTTGACCCAAAAATTTACGTAAACCGTAACTAATTATATTTTCAGTAAAAAGCTTTTTCTTATTCATTTTCAAAAATTAGGTATGAAAATCTAGGATCCGTTTTTAATTTTTTTGAATTTTTATCATCTTTTCGAAATATTCGATAAAAATGGTTGGAATTTGACAGTTTCCGCCTAATTGAGGCAACACTGTTGTATATTTTTGTTTTTTGACGAAAATTCTGCTCATGAAACGTGTTTTAAAATGAGTTTTTCCCGTTATAATGAATTCATGCGCATTTGCTATCTACCGAAGATAGCTTAAATGTAATGCATTTTGTTATTCTTTTTAGAATTGTGATAGTGGCGCTATCTATTCAAGATCAAAGCAAAATTTCTCACAATTAAAAAAATGCATGTTGTCATTTTGTCTCAAAGAGATAGCTTATTATTGTAGAACCCTGTTAGTGGTGCTATCTACTGAAGACAAAGAAATTTTCAGTATGGTGCTCAAAATACACATTTTAAAAGCAAGCACTAAAATAAACATTTTTAAAGCAAGTCTTCACTGCTTGAATTTTTATTTGGATCTTCAGTAGATATTTATAGCACCAGCAGGCCTAATTCTAACATATCAATCCATCTCGTTCAGGAGACAAAAATGACAACGCAAGCCTGCATTTTATTTCCGCTATCTTCAGTAGATAAGAAAGAAAACACATGAATGTAAAATTAAACCAAAACAAAATGTCGCAACACTTGAAATTTTAATTTGATTCTCAGTAGATATAGCACCAGTAGGCCTAATTCGATTCGAAAATATCACTCTATCTCGCGCAGGGGGCAAAAATGACATCATAGGCCTGCATTTTATTTCAGCTATATACCTATTCAGTAGATAGAACAAAAAAACCATGAATTTAAAATTATAAACCAAAACAAAATGTCGGAACGTTTGAAATTTTAATTTGATCTTCAGGGGGCACACCACCATTCCGCTTCCCATTGAAATACGTGCAAAAAAGCCTCTCGGAAATCTCTTCTAATTATTTCCCTGCAATAGATAGAGCAATGAAATTGGGCATGGTTATGGGATGATTCTTAAGCTGTAATATTTTCTTTTGCACACAGATCGCCAATGTTGGGTTTTTTGTTGTTGTTGTTGTTGCTGCAAATTGACATTTTTACCCCATCCCGCGATTTCTAAGCGGTTGAAAACTCAATTCTTGCGATTTTACATCGATACATGATTCGCGCGATTAGTCCGCCAAGACAGATTTAAAATCATTTTGTCTGCTCATAATTTCATCAAAACCATCCCAGGTTTAATATTGCATCAAAGAAAGGTATCTCAGATTCATATTGGCCGAAAAATTAAACAAATAAGCTCAATGTCTACGTTTTACGGGGACTATTTACGGGTTGCACCTTTTGACCGCGGAATCTTATGGCGGATGTGCCCCCTTCAGAAGATAGCACACCAGTAACATGATTCTATAAAATATCGCTTTATCTCGTTCAGCAGACAAAAACGACAACCAACGGGTATTTAAATTTGAGCTATCTGCAGTTGATAGCAAAACCACACGAATGCAATACACACCAAATGACATAAAACAGATAGATAAATGCAAAGGCTTGATTTTAAAGTTGGTTTCAGCGTCATACGGTGTTCGGTTCTTGAGATATTTCAATTTTAATATTACCCATGTAAATCAATGCAGGAGCTTTATAGACACCGGCACCAGAATCGAGCAAATTACGGCATGTCTCGCCACATTTTCTTTTAGTTTAAAGTTATGGTAAATTCGTGTTTTTACCATTGCAACTGACGATAGCTTAAATTAAATTGATGGTGTAATTTGGGTCTCCAGTAGTGCTATCTGCTGAAGATCAAGTTAAAATATTCAAGCAGTTAGGTCTGCAGAGTGTTATGACATTATTTTTGAAACGGAGTACGAGAAAGTCATAAGCGTAACGGATGCGCGCATAACGCGTGCGATATCAAATTATCGCGTTGTTTTTACGCACTTCCGCGCGAAATTCGATCTGTCAATCATTTTTAGTAGAATAGCAAATCCATGGATGAATAATACGCACGTTGACGAAGTGCGTGAGAAACAATTTGATACTGCTAAACTTTTATTTACAAACTGACTTTTTCCCAGTCATAGTATTACTAATCAAAAGTTGCGTAAGACGGTATTTTGTTTATTTCAATCAAAATATTCCGGCTCATGAAATGTGTTTTAAAATGAGTTTTTCCCGTTATAATGAATTCATGCACATTTGCTATCTACCGAAGATAGCTTAAATTTAATGCATTTTGTTATTCTTATCTCTTGAACGAAATAGATTGATGTTTTTGAGAATTGTGATGGTGGCGCTATCTATTCAAGATCAAAGCAAAATATCTAAGTGTTGCGATATTTTCTTTTTCTAGGCATAATAATTATGTTGAATCCACGTGTTTTTCCTATCTACTGAAGATAACTCAAATTAAATGCATGTTGTCATTTTGTCTCAAAGAGATAGCTTATTATTGTAGAACCCTGTTAGTGGTGCTATCTACTGAAGACAAAGAAATTTCCAGCATGGTGGTCAAAATAAACATTTTAAAGCAAGCACTAAATAAACATGTTTAAAGCAAGTCTTCACTGCTTGAATTTTTATTTGGATCTTCAGTAGATATTTATAGCACCAGCAGGCCTAACTCTAACATATCAATCCATCTCGTTCAGGAGACAAAAATGACAACGCAGGCCTGCATTTTATTTCCGCTATCTTCAGTAGATAAGAAAGAAAACACATGAATGTAAAATTAAACCAAAACAAAATGTCGCAACACTTGAAATTTTAATTTGATTCTCAGTAGATATATCACCAGTAGGCCTAATGGATTCGAAAATATCACTCTATCTCGCGCAGGGGGCAAAAATGACATCATAGGCCTGCATTTTATTTCAGCTATAGGCCTATACCTATTCAGTAGATAGAGCAAAAAACACATGAATTTAAAATTATAAACCAAAACAAAATGTCGCAACGTTTGAAATTTTAATTTGATCTTCAGGGGGCACACCACCATTCCGCTTCCCATTGAAATACGTGCAAAAAAGCCTCTCGGAAATCTCTTCTAATTATTTCCCTGCAATAGATAGAGCAATGAAATTGGGCATGGTTATGGGATGATCCTTAAGCTGTAATATATTTTCTTTTGCACATAGATCGCCAATGTTGGTTTTGTTGTTGTTGTTGTTGTTGCTGCAAATTGACATTTTTACCCCATCCCGCGATTTCTAAGCGGTTGAAAACTCAATTCTTGCGATTTTACATCGATACATGATTCGCGCGATTAGTCCGCCAAGACAGATTTAAAATCATTTTGTCTGCTCATCATTTCATCAAAACCATCCCAGGTTTAATATTGCATCAAAGAAAGGTATCTCAGATTCATATTGGCCGAAAAATTAAACAAATAAGCTCAATGTCTACGTTTTACGGGGACTATGTACGGGTTGCACCTTTTGACAGCGGAATCTTATGGCGGTGTGCCCCCTTCAGAAGATAGCATGGTTCTATAAAATATCGCTTTATCTAGTTCAGCAGACAAAAACGACAACCAACGGGTATTTAAATTTGAGCTATCTGCATTTGATAGCAAAACCACACGAATGCAATACACACCAAATGACATAAAACAGATAGAGAAATGCAAAGGCTTGATTTCAAAGTTTGTTTCAGCGTCATACGGTATTCGGTTCTTGAGATATTTCAATTTTAATATTACCCATGTAAATCAATGCAGGAGCTTTATAGACACCGGCACCAGAATCGAGCAAATTACGGCATGTCTCGCCACATTTTCTTTTAGTTTAAAGTTATGGTAAATTCGTGTTTTTACCATTGCAACTGACGATAGCTTAAATTAAATTGATGGTGTAATTTGGGTCTCCAGTAGTGCTATCTGCTGAAGATCAAGTTAAAATATTCAAGCAGTTAGGTCTGCAGAGTGTTATGACATTATTTTTGAAACGGAGTACGAGAAAGTCATAAGCGTAACGGATGCGCGCATATCGCGTGCGATATCAAATTATCGCGTTGTTTTTACGCACTTCCGCGCGAAATTCGATCTGTCAATCATTTTCAGTGAATAGCAAATCCATGGATGAATAATACGCACGTTGACGAAGTGCGTGAGAAACAATTTTGTTATTTCAATCAAAATATTCCGGCTCATGAAATGTGTTTTAAAATGAGATTTTCCCGTTATAATGAATTCATGTGCATTTGCTATCTACCGAAGATAGCTTAAATTTAATGCATTTTGTTATTCTTATCTCTTGAACGAAATAGATTGATGTTTTTGAGAATTGTGATGGTGGCGCTATCTATTCAAGATCAAAGCAAAATATCTAAGTGTTGCGATATTTTCTTTTTCTAGGCATAATAATTATGTTGAATCCACGTGTTTTCCTATCTACTGAAGATAACTCAAATTAAATGCATGTTGTCATTAAAGAGATAGCTTATTATTGTAGAACCCTGTTAGTGGTGCTATCTACTGAAGACAAAGAAATTTCCAGTATGGTGGTCAAAATAAACATTTTAAAGCAAGCACTAAATAAACATGTTTAAAGCAAGTCTTCACTGCTTGAATTTTTATTTGGATCTTCAGTAGATATTTATAGCACCAGCAGGCCTAATTCTAACATATCAATCCATCTCGTTCAGACAACGCAGGCCTGCATTTTATTTCCGCTATCTTCAGTAGATAAGAAAGAAAACACATGAATGTAAAATTAAACCAAAACAAAATGTCGCAACACTTGACATTTTAATTTGATTCTCAGTAGATATAGCACCAGTAGGCCTAATTCGATTCGAAAATATCACTCTATCTCGCGTAGGGGGCAAAAATGACATCATAGGCCTGCATTTTATTTCCGCTATAGGCCTATACCTATTCAGTAGATAGAGCAAAAAACACATGAATTTAAAATTATAAACCAAAACAAAATGTCGCAACGTTTGAAATTTTAATTTGATCTTCAGGGGCACACCACCATTCCGCTTCCCATTGAAATACGTGCAAAAAAAGCCTCTCGGAAATCTCTTCTAATTATTTCCCTGCAATAATAGATAGAGCAATGAAATTGGGCATGTTATGGGATGATCCTTAAGCTGTAATATATTTTCTTTTGCACATAGGCTAGATCGCCAATGTTGGGTTTTTGTTGTTGTTGTTGTTGCTGCAAATTGACATGACATTTTTACCCCATCCCGCGATTTCTAAGCGGTTGAAAACTCAATTCTTGCGATTTTACATCGATACATTGTTCGCGCGATTAGTCCGCCAAGACAGATTTAAAATCATTTTGTCTGCTCATCATTTCATCAAAACCATCCCAGGTTTAATATTGCATCAAAGAAAGGTATCTCAGATTCATATTGGCCGAAAAATTAAACAAATAAGCTCAATGTCTACGTTTTACGGGGACTATGTACGGGTTGCACCTTTTGACCGCGGAATCTTATGGCCGGTGTGCCCCCTTCAGAAGATAGCATGGTTCTATAAAATATCGCTTTATCTAGTTCAGCAGACAAAAACGACAACCAACGGGTATTTAAATTTGAGCTATCTGCATTTGATAGCAAAACCACACGAATGCAATACACACCAAATGACATAAAACAGATAGAGAAATGCAAAGGCTTGATTTCAAAGTTTGTTTCAGCGTCATACGGTATTCGGTTCTTGAGATATTTCAATTTTAATATTACTCATGTAAATCAATGCAGGAGCTTTATAGACACCGGCACCAGAATCGAGCAAATTACGGCATGTCTCGCCACATTTTCTTTTAGTTTAAAGTTATGGTAAATTCGTGTTTTTACCATTGCAACTGACGATAGCTTAAATTAAATTGATGGTGTAATTTGGGTCTCCAGTAGTGCTATCTGCTGAAGATCAAGTTAAAATATTCAAGCAGTTAGGTCTGCAGAGTGTTATGACATTATTTTTGAAACGGAGTACGAGAAAGTCATAAGCGTAACGGATGCGCGCATAACGCGTGCGATATCAAATTATCGCGTTGTTTTTACGCACTTCCGCGCGAAATTCGATCTGTCAATCATTTTCAGTGAATAGCAAATCCATGGATGAATAATACGCACGTTGACGAAGTGCGTGAGAAACAATTTTGTTATTTCAATCAAAATATTCCGGCTCATGAAATGTGTTTTAAAATGAGTTTTTCCGTTATAATGAATTCATGTGCATTTGCTATCTACCGAAGATAGCTTAAATTTAATGCATTTTGTTATTCTTATCTCTTGAACGAAATAGATTGATGTTTTTGAGAATTGTGATGGTGGCGCTATCTATTCAAGATCAAAGCAAAATATCTAAGTGTTGCGATATTTTCTTTTTCTAGGCATAATAATTATGTTGAATCCACGTGTTTTTCCTATCTACTGAAGATAACTCAAATTAAATGCATGTTGTCATTAAAGAGATAGCTTATTATTGTAGAACCCTGTTAGTGGTGCTATCTACTGAAGACAAAGAAATTTCCAGTATGGTGGTCAAAATAAACATTTTAAAGCAAGCACTAAATAAACATGTTTAAAGCAAGTCTTCACTGCTTGAATTTTTATTTGGATCTTCAGTAGATATTTATAGCACCAGCAGGCCTAATTCTAACATATCAATCCATCTCGTTCAGGAGACAAAATGGCAACGCAGGCAAATGCAAAGGCTTGATTTCAAAGTTTGTTTCAGCGTCATACGGTATTCGGTTCTTGAGATATTTCAATTTTAATATTACCCATGTAAATCAATGCAGGAGCTTTATAGACACCGGCACCAGAATCGAGCAAATAACGGCATGTCTCGCCACATTTTCTTTTAGTTTAAAGTTATGGTAAATTCGTGTTTTTATCATTGCAACTGACGATAGCTTAAATTAAATTGATGGTGTAATTTGGGTCTCCAGTAGTGCTATCTGCTGAAGATCAAGTTAAAATATTCAAGCAGTTAGGTCTGCAGAGTGTTATGACATTATTTTTGAAACGGAGTACGAGAAAGTCATAAGCGTAACGGATGCGCGCATAACGCGTGCGATATCAAATTATCGCGTTGTTTTTACGCACTTCCGCGCAAAATTTGATCTGTCAATCATTTTCAGTGAATAGCAAATCCATGGATGAATAATACGCACGTTGACGAAGTGCGTGAGAAACAATTTTGTTATTTCAATCAAATATTCCGGCTCATGAAATGTGTTTTAAAATGAGTTTTCCGTTATAATGAATTCATGTGCATTTGCTATCTACCGAAGATAGCTTAAATTTAATGCATTTTGTTATTCTTATCTCTTGAACGAAATAGATTGATGTTTTTGAGAATTGTGATGGTGGCGCTATCTATTCAAGATCAAAGCAAAATATCTAAGTGTTGCGATATTTTCTTTTTCTAGGCATAATAATTATGTTGAATCCACGTGTTTTTCCTATCTACTGAAGATAACTCAAATTAAATGCATATCATGTTGTCATTAAAGAGATAGCTTATTATTGTAGAACCCTGTTAGTGGTGCTATCTACTGAAGACAAAGAAATTTCCAGTATGGTGGTCAAAATAAACATTTTAAAGCAAGCACTAAATAAACATGTTTAAAGCAAGTCTTCACTGCTTGAATTTTTATTTGGATCTTCAGTAGATATTTATAGCACTAGCAGGCCTAATTCTAACATATCAATCCATCTCGTTCAGGAGACAAAAATGACAACGCAGGCCTGCATTTTATTTCCGCTATCTTCAGTAGATAAGAAAGAAAACACATGAATGTAAAATTAAACCAAAACAAAATGTCGCAACACTTGACATTTTAATTTGATTCTCAGTAGATATAGCACCAGTAGGCCTAATTCGATTCGAAAATATCACTCTATCTCGCGTAGGGGGCAAAAATGACATCATAGGCCTGCATTTTATTTCCGCTATAGGCCTATACCTATTCAGTAGATAGAGCAAAAAACACACGAATTTAAAATTATAAACCAAAACAAAATGTCGCAACGTTTGAAATTTTAATTTGATCTTCAGGGGGCACACCACCATTCCGCTTCCCATTGAAATACGTGCAAAAAAGCCTCTCGGAAATCTCTTCTAATTATTTCCCTGCAATAGATAGAGCAATGAAATTTGGCATATTATGGGATGATCCTTAAGCTGTAATATATTTTCTTTTGCACATAGGCTAGATCGCCAATGTTGGGTTTTTTGTTGTTGTTGTTGTTGCTGCAAATTGACATTTTACCCCATCCCGCGATTTCTAAGCGGTTGAAAACTCAATTCTTGCGATTTTATATCGATACATGGTTACTGCGTATGCAGTTAAGGAGTTACTGCGTATGCAGTTAAGGAGATTTGCTAGCTGCTTGTTTAGCATTTCATATTCTATTAGGAATATGGAGCAACCCCCAAGGGGTTGATAGTTAGCATATTTTGATTATAAGTTTTTACAATAAAACTTAAATAAAATATTTTCAAAAAACATTTTTCCCAAGAGGAATATAAGGCCTATGATGATATTATATTTCGAATTATAATATATCTTTGATTTTTAGACACATTCTTATATTTGGATTTTTAAGAATCTTGTGTTATGTGGTTAATTGTATATTTATATTTGGTTTATTAAATTAGGTTTTATACTGGAGATATGTTTGGTTGATTTTTAATTTTTTAGGAAATATTTGGTCGTTTAAATAAAAAATAGTTAATTTTAGTGGAAAACTTTTCCGCAGACAAAAATAATATAGCTAATTTGCATAAAAAATATGATTGGTCAATTTTATAGAATTTTGATTGGCCACTTCCGCGGTCCAATCGGATCGCTTCCTTTACCAACCAATGAGCGCAATGTAGTGCTTTTGGTTTTGTGGATATAAGGTGAAGCATTTAGTCACAAACCTCAATTATTCTCTCTCAGTATGAGCAGACAATATCCGTTCGAGAACAAACTTTCACTGAAGATTAAGAAGATGTCAAGTTCGCAGCCTTCAAGCTCCAGCTCCAGCTCGCAAGGAACAACGGTGCAAGGTCCGAGAGGACAGGCGCCTAGTTCAGTGGGAAACCAGGTGCAAGGGTCGAGAGACCAGGTGCCAGGTGTTATTTCTCTGTCAGGGTTAGAGCCATTTGGACCTACCCAGGACTCTCAATTAATTGCCCCAGGTCAGAAAGTGCGAGCCGTTGTCCCCACACCACCGTCAAATTCTGTTCCTGAGATAGAACTCTCAAAACATAATCACGCTTTTGTTTTCGGCCTTATTGACATGGTGGAAAGTAAATTTATATGTCTGGCGATTCTCGAGGACAAGTTGACCAAGCTTACAAAAATGCTGGATGGTCAACTCGAGATTCCAGAGGCGATTTGTGCGGTCCGAAAGTTGCCTAGCCTACCGGGGTCTAACTTCTCTGTTAAGATGAGGTCGGAAGTAGACACCCTTTTCGGACTCACGATTTGGATTTTGTGAAACTAATGAAAGAAGACCTTGAAAAGAGGGTCATTCCCGATTTTGAAATTGAAATTGATGAGGCTAAGACTGGATCTAGACGAAAAATAGATGCAAGCAGCCCGATCATTGAGTTACATGTCGCACGCCGTAAATTTGAAGAGGCATGCGAGAAAAGAGAGTTAACAGAGCTAAGTTGTTGGAAGACAAAAGAAAGCCGAGCAAGAATAAGAACAAGAGTGAGGAGCCTTCTAATGAGAGACCTGCGAAGAAGAGCAGAACAGCGAACCGGCAACCGCCTCATCCTTCACGGGGTGGGGGTTCTCACCGTCAACCCCAGCATGCTAGAGGTTACGGGAAGCAGTACCCGGCTCATCATGGTGAAGGCTGGAATGTTAGGCGAGGTCGCGGCAGAGGTCGTGGCTGGAGTTATTAACTCCACTAAAACCAAACGGCTCTTTTCAGAGCCACCATTTGTTTAAAAAAGAGATGAGGTTGTGTCAATAAAATGCCCCTTTTAATGTTTTGCTTTTACAAATATATAAATAAAAAAATATATATATAAATGAAATGTTTTACTTTATAAGCTCTAGAGGCATGAGAATGCATTAGGGCTTAATTATAAATAAAATTTAAAACCTTGTGGTTTACTGAAAGGTCTAGAGGCATGAGAATGCATTAGGACTTTAGCGTTCTACCGATCTTGATAGCCCTGCGGGGCCTATATAAAATTAACTCACTTGGAGTGTTTAGTCGTCGTATGGGAGTCACCGGCCTCGGGCCTTCGGCCCTGCGGCCTTGATGTTTTCTAGTTGTCAAAATACACTTTTCAGTCTGCTTACGCAGACGGTTTTTGAATTTTTATATATAAAAAACAGAAAGAAGTAAAAATGGTTGAGTAATAGATTAATTTGGATATTTGTAAGATTTTTTATAGTTTGGAAAGATTTCGAAACAAAATACTTTCTGAAGCTTGAAATATATGATGGTTATTTTAAGAAAGACAATTTTATATGCATGCCTGAAGTTATACTGCTAAGTTTCGAGAGATATAAGTGGTATTAGGTCACTTCAACATGTCCATATAAAGCTATACTACTCTTCTTATTCAGAAGATATAAGTGGTATATTTTGAGAAACACATATACTTTCCTTAGACATGTTTAAGAAAGTAGTGTTTGTTTTGCGTATATATTATGCATTTCAATTCGTTTTATTTAGTTTCACAGAGTGAAACAAACTTTTGGATATTTTCTTTTATATATATTTTGTTTACCCCTTGATGGTTTGATTTGAAACTGGATTCAGGTTCCGACCATGGGCCCGCTCACTTTCTTAATTTTGAATTATTCTCTCTCAGTATGAGCAGACAATATCCGTTCGAGAACAAACTTTCACTGAAGATTAAGAAGATGTCAAGTTCGCAGCCTTCAAGCTCCAGCTCCAGCTCGCAAGGAACAACGGTGCAAGGTCCGAGAGGACAGGCGCCTAGTTCAGTGGGAAACCAGGTGCAAGGGTCGAGAGACCAGGTGCCAGGTGTTATTTCTCTGTCAGGGTTAGAGCCATTTGGACCTACCCAGGACTCTCAATTAATTGCCCCAGGTCAGAAAGTGCGAGCCGTTGTCCCCACACCACCGTCAAATTCTGTTCCTGAGATAGAACTCTCAAAACATAATCACGCTTTTGTTTTCGGCCTTATTGACATGGTGGAAAGTAAATTTATATGTCTGGCGATTCTCGAGGACAAGTTGACCAAGCTTACAAAAATGCTGGATGGTCAACTCGAGATTCCAGAGGCGATTTGTGCGGTCCGAAAGTTGCCTAGCCTACCGGGGTCTAACTTCTCTGTTAAGATGAGGTCGGAAGTAGACACCCTTTTTAGAACTCACGATTTGGATTTTGTGAAACTAATGAAAGAAGACCTGGAAAAGAGGGTCATTCCCGATTTTGAAATTGAAATTGATGAGGCTAAGACTGCATCTAGACGAAAAATAGATGCAAGCAGCCCGATCATTGAGTTACATGTCGCACGCCGTAAATTTGAAGAGGCATGCGAGAAAAAGAGAGTTAACAGAGCTAAGTTGTTGGAAGACAAAAGAAAGCCGAGCAAGAATAAGAACAAGAGTGAGGAGCCTTCTAATGAGAGACCTGCGAAGAAGAGCAGAACAGCGAACCGGCAACCGCCTCATCCTTCACGGGGTGGGGTTCTCACCGTCAACCCCAGCATGCTAGAGGTTACGGGAAGCAGTACCCGGCTCATCATGGTGAAGGCTGGAATGTTAGGCGAGGTCGCGGCAGAGGTCGTGGCTGGAGTTATTAACTCCACTAAAAACCAAACGGCTCTTTTCAGAGCCACCATTTGTTTAAAAAAGAGAGATGAGGTTGTGTCAATAAAATGCCCCTTTTAATGTTTTGCTTTTACAAATATATAAATAAAAAAAATATATATATAAATGAAATGTTTTACTTTATAAGCTCTAGAGGCATGAGAATGCATTAGGGCTTAATTATAAATAAAATTTAAAACCTTGTGGTTTACTGAAAGTTCTAGAGGCATGAGAATGCATTAGGACTTTAGCGTTCTACCGATCTTGATAGCCCTGCGGGGCCTATATAAAATTAACTCACTTGGAGTGTTTAGTCGTCGTATGGGAGTCACCGGCCTCGGGCCTTCGGCCCTGCGGCCTTGATGTTTTCTAGTTGTCAAAATACACTTTTCAGTCTGCTTACGCAGACGGTTTTGAATTTTATATATAAAAAACAGAAAGAAGTAAAAATGGTTGAGTAATAGATTAATTTGGATATTTGTAAGATTTTTTATAGTTTGGAAAGATTTCGAAACAAAATACTTTCTGAAGCTTGAAATATATGATGGTTATTTTAAGAAAGACAATTTTATATGCATGCCTGAAGTTATACTGCTAAGTTTCGAGAGATATAAGTGGTATTAGGTCACTTCAACATGTCCATATAAAGCTATACTACTCTTCTAATTCAGAAGATATAAGTGGTATATTTTGAGAAACACATATACTTTCCTTAGACATGTTTAAGAAAGTAGTGTTTGTTTTGCGTATATATTATGCATTTCAATTCGTTTTATTTAGTTTCACAGAGTGAAACAAACTTTTGGATATTTTCTTTTATATATATTTTGTTTACCCCTTGATGGTTTGATTTGAAACTGGATTCAGGTTCCGACCATGGGCCCGCTCACTTTCTTAAAATCGATACATGGTTCGCGCGATTAGTCCGCCAAGACAGATTTAAAATCATTTTGTCTGCTCATCATTTCATCAAAACCATCCCAGGTTTAATATTGCATCAAAGAAAGGTATCTCAGATTCATATTGGCCGAAAAATTAAACAAATAAGCTCAATGTCTACGTTTTACGGGGACTATGTACGGGTTGCACCTTTTGACCGCGGAATCTTATGGCCGGTGTGCCCCCTTCAGAAGATAGCATGGTTCTATAAAATATCGCTTTATCTAGTTCAGCAGACAAAAACGACAACCAACGGGTATTTAAATTTGAGCTATCTGCATTTGATAGCAAAACCACACGAATGCAATACACACCAAATGACATAAAACAGATAGAGAAATGCAAAGGCTTGATTTCAAAGTTTGTTTCAGCGTCATACGGTATTCGGTTCTTGAGATATTTCAATTTTAATATTACCCATGTAAATCAATGCAGGAGCTTTATAGACACCGGCACCAGAATCGAGCAAATTACGGCATGTCTCGCCACATTTTCTTTTAGTTTAAAGTTATGGTAAATTCGTGTTTTTTTTACCATTGCAACTGACGATAGCTTAAATTAAATTGATGGTGTAATTTGGGTCTCCAGTAGTGCTATCTGCTGAAGATCAAGTTAAAATATTCAAGCAGTTAGGTCTGCAGAGTGTTATGACATTATTTTTGAAACGGAGTACGAGAAAGTCATAAGCGTAACGGATGCGCGCATAACGCGTGCGATATCAAATTATCGCGTTGTTTTACGCACTTCCGCGCGAAATTCGATCTGTCAATCATTTTCAGTGAATAGCAAATCCATGGATGAATAATACGCACGTTGACGAAGTGCGTGAGAAACAATTTTGTTATTTCAATCAAAATATTCCGGCTCATGAAATGTGTTTTAAAATGAGTTTTTCCCGTTATAATGAATTCATGTGCATTTGCTATCTACCGAAGATAGCTTAAATGTAATGCATTTTGTTATTCTTATCTCTTGAACGAAATAGATTGATGTTTTTGAGAATTGTGATGGTGGCGCTATCTATTCAAGATCAAAGCAAAATATCTAAGTGTTGCGATATTTTCTTTTTCTAGGCATAATAATTATGTTGAATCCACGTGTTTTTCCTATCTACTGAAGATAACTCAAATTAAATGCATGTTGTCATTAAAGAGATAGCTTATTATTGTAGAACCCTGTTAGTGGTGCTATCTACTGAAGACAAAGAAATTTCCAGTATGGTGGTCAAAATAAACATTTTAAAGCAAGCACTAAATAAACATGTTTAAAGCAAGTCTTCACTGCTTGAATTTTTATTTGGATCTTCAGTAGATATTTATAGCACCAGCAGGCCTAATTCTAACATATCAATCCATCTCGTTCAGGAGACAAAAATGGCAACGCAGGCAAATGCAAAGGCTTGATTTCAAAGTTTGTTTCAGCGTCATACGGTATTCGGTTCTTGAGATATTTCAATTTTAATATTACCCATGTAAATCAATGCAGGAGCTTTATAGACACCGGCACCAGAATCGAGCAAATAACGGCATGTCTCGCCACATTTTCTTTTAGTTTAAAGTTATGGTAAATTCGTGTTTTTATCATTGCAACTGACGATAGCTTAAATTAAATTGATGGTGTAATTTGGGTCTCCAGTAGTGCTATCTGCTGAAGATCAAGTTAAAATATTCAAGCAGTTAGGTCTGCAGAGTGTTATGACATTATTTTTGAAACGGAGTACGAGCAAGTCATAAGCGTAACGGATGCGCGCATAACGCGTGCGATATCAAATTATCGCGTTGTTTTTACGCACTTCCGCGCGAAATTTGATCTGTCAATCATTTTCAGTGAATAGCAAATCCATGGATGAATAATACGCACGTTGACGAAGTGCGTGAGAAACAATTTTGTTATTTCAATCAAAATATTCCGGCTCATGAAATGTGTTTTAAAATGAGTTTTTTTTTTTTTTTTTAATTCATGTGCATTTGCTATCTACCGAAGATAGCTTAAATTTAATGCATTTTGTTATTCTTATCTCTTGAACGAAATAGATTGATGTTTTTGAGAATTGTGATGGTGGCGCTATCTATTCAAGATCAAAGCAAAATATCTAAGTGTTGCGATATTTTCTTTTTCTAGGCATAATAATTATGTTGAATCCACGTGTTTTTCCTATCTACTGAAGATAACTCAAATTAAATGCATATCATGTTGTCATTAAAGAGATAGCTTATTATTGTAGAACCCTGTTAGTGGTGCTATCTACTGAAGACAAAGAAATTTCCAGTATGGTGGTCAAAATAAACATTTTAAAGCAAGCACTAAATAAACATGTTTAAAGCAAGTCTTCACTGCTTGAATTTTATTTGGATCTTCAGTAGATATTTATAGCACCAGCAGGCCTAATTCTAACATATCAATCCATCTCGTTCAGGAGACAAAAATGACAACGCAGGCCTGCATTTTATTTCCGCTATCTTCAGTAGATAAGAAAGAAAACACATGAATGTAAAATTAAACCAAAACAAAATGTCGCAACACTTGACATTTTAATTGGATTCTCAGTAGATATAGCACCAGTAGGCCTAATTCGATTCGAAAATATCACTCTATCTCGCGTAGGGGGCAAAAATGACATCATAGGCCTGCATTTTATTTCCGCTATAGGCCTATACCTATTCAGTAGATAGAGCAAAAAACACACGAATTTAAAATTATCAACCAAAACAAAATGTCGCAACGTTTGAAATTTTAATTTGATCTTCAGGGGGCACACCACCATTCCGCTTCCCATTGAAATACGTGCAAAAAAGCCTCTCGGAAATCTCTTCTAATTATTTCCCTGCAATAGATAGAGCAATGAAATTTGGCATATTATGGGATGATCCTTAAGCTGTAATATATTTTCTTTTGCACATAGGCTAGATCGCCAATGTTGGGTTTTTTGTTGTTGTTGTTGTTGCTGCAAATTGACATTTTTACCCCATCCCGCGATTTCTAAGCGGTTGAAAACTCAATTCTTGCGATTTTACATCGATACATGATTCGCGCGATTAGTCCGCCAAGACAGATTTAAAATCATTTTGTCTGCTCATCATTTCATCAAAACCATCCCAGGTTTAATATTGCATCAAAGAAAGGTATCTCAGATTCATATTGGCCGAAAAATTAAACAAATAAGCTCAATGTCTACGTTTTACGGGGACTATGTACGGGTTGCACCTTTTGACCGCGGAATCTTATGGCGGTGTGCCCCCTTCAGAAGATAGCATGGTTCTATAAAATATCGCTTTATCTAGTTCAGCAGACAAAAACGACAACCAACGGGTATTTAAATTTGAGCTATCTGCATTTGATAGCAAAACCACACGAATGCAATACACACCAAATGACATAAAACAGATAGAGAAATGCAAAGGCTTGATTTCAAAGTTTGTTTCAGCGTCATACGGTATTCGGTTCTTGAGATATTTCAATTTTAATATTACCCATGTAAATCAATGCAGGAGCTTTATAGACACCGGCACCAGAATCGAGCAAATTACGGCATGTCTCGCCACATTTTCTTTTAGTTTAAACATGGAAGAAAGAGATAAGATTATTCTTCCATGGTTTAAAGTTATGGTAAATTCGTGTTTTTACCATTGCAACTGACGATAGCTTAAATTAAATTGATGGTGTAATTTGGGTCTCCAGTAGTGCTATCTGCTGAAGATCAAGTTAAAATATTCAAGCAGTTAGGTCTGCAGAGTGTTATGACATTATTTTTGAAACGGAGTACGAGAAAGTCATAAGCGTAACGGATGCGCGCATAACGCGTGCGATATCAAATTATCGCGTTGTTGTTACGCACTTCCGCGCGAAATTCGATCTGTCAATCATTTTCAGTGAATAGCAAAGCCAGGGATGAATAATACGCACGTTGACGAAGTGCGTGAGAAACAATTTTGTTATTTCAATCAAAATATTCCGGCTCATGAAATGTGTTTTAAAATGAGTTTCTCCCGTTATGATGAATTCATGTGCATTTGCTATCTACCGAAGATAGCTTAAATTTGATGTATTTTGTTATTCTTATCTCTTGAACGAAATAGATTGATGTTTTTGAGAATTGTGATGGTGGCGCTATCTATTCAAGATCAAAGCAAAATATCTAAGTGTTGCGATATTTTCTTTTTCTAGGCATAATAATTATGTTGAATCCGCGTGTTTTCCTATCTACTGAAGATAACTCAAATTAAATGCATGTTGTCATTAAAGAGATAGCTTATTATTGTAGAACCCTGTTAGTGGTGCTATCTACTGAAGACAAAGAAATTTCCAGTATGGTGGTCAAAATAAACATTTTAAAGCAAGCACTAAATAAACATGTTTAAAGCAAGTCTTCACTGCTTGAATTTTTATTTGGATCTTCAGTAGATATTTATAGCACCAGCAGGCCTAATTCTAACATATCAATCCATCTCGTTCAGGAGACAAAACTTACAACGCAGGCCTGCATTTTATTTCCGCTATCTTCAGTAGATAAGAAAGAAAACACATGAATGTAAAATTAAACCAAAACAAAATGTCGCAACACTTGACATTTTAATTTGATTCTCAGTAGATATAGCACCAGTAGGCCTAATTCGATTCGAAAATATCACTCTATCTCGCGTAGGGGGCAAAAATGACATCATAGGCCTGCATTTTATTTCCGCTATAGGCCTATACCTATTCAGTAGATAGAGCAAAAAACACATGAATTTAAAATTACAAACCAAAACAAAATGTCGCAACGTTTGAAATTTTAATTTGATCTTCAGGGGGCACACCACCATTCCGCTTCCCATTGAAATACGTGCAAAAAAGCCTCTCGGAAATCTCTTCTAATTATTTCCCTGCAATAGATAGAGCAATGAAATTGGGCATGTTATGGGATGATCCTTAAGCTGTAATATATTTTCTTTTGCACATAGGCTAGATCGCCAATGTTGGTTTTTTTGTTGTTGTTGTTGTTGCTGCAAATTGACATGACATTTTTATCCCATCCCGCGATTTCTAAGCGGTTGAAAACTCAATTCTTGCGATTTTACATCGATACATGGTTCGCGCGATTAGTCCGCCAAGACAGATTTAAAATCATTTTGTCTGCTCATCATTTCATCAAAACCATCCCAGGTTTAATATTGCATCAAAGAAAGGTATCTCAGATTCATATTGGCCGAAAAATTAAACAAATAAGCTCAATGTCTACATTTTACGGGGACTATGTACGGGTTGCACCTTTTGACCGCGGAATCTTATGGCCGGTGTGCCCCCTTCAGAAGATAGCATGGTTCTATAAAATATCTTTATCTAGTTCAGCAGACAAAAACGACAACCAACGGGTATTTAAATTTGAGCTATCTGCATTTGATAGCAAAACCACACGAATGCAATACACACCAAATGACATAAAACAGATAGAGAAATGCAAAGGCTTGATTTCAAAGTTTGTTTCAGCGTCATACGGTATTCGGTTCTTGAGATATTTCAATTTTAATATCACCCATGTAAATCAATGCAGGAGCTTTATAGACACCGGCACCAGAATCGAGCAAATTACGGCATGTCTCGCCACATTTTCTTTTAGTTTAAAGTTATGGTAAATTCGTGTTTTACCATTGCAACTGACGATAGCTTAAATTAAATTGATGGTGTAATTTGGGTCTCCAGTAGTGCTATCTGCTGAAGATCAAGTTAAAATATTCAAGCAGTTAGGTCTGCAGAGTGTTATGACATTATTTTTGAAACGTAATAAGCATAAGCGTAACGGATGCGCGCATAACGCGTGCGATATCAAATTATCGCGTTGTTTTTACGCACTTCCGCGCGAAATTCGATCTGTCAATCATTTTCAGTGAATAGCAAATCCATGGATGAATAATACGCACGTTGACGAAGTGCGTGAGAAACAATTTTGTTATTTCAATCAAAATATTCCGGCTCATGAAATGTGTTTTAAAATGAGTTTTTCCGTTATAATGAATTCATGTGCATTTGCTATCTACCGAAGATAGCTTAAATTTAATGCATTTTGTTATTCTTATCTCTTGAACGAAATAGATTGATGTTTTTGAGAATTGTGATGGTGGCGCTATCTATTCAAGATCAAAGCAAAATATCTAAGTGTTGCGATATTTTCTTTTTTCTAGGCATAATAATTATGTTGAATCCACGTGTTTTTCCTATCTACTGAAGATAACTCAAATTAAATGCATGTTGTCATTAAAGAGATAGCTTATTATTGTAGAACCCTGTTAGTGGTGCTATCTACTGAAGACAAAGAAATTTCCAGTATGGTGGTCAAAATAAACATTTTAAAGCAAGCACTAAATAAACATGTTTAAAGCAAGTCTTCACTGCTTGAATTTTTATTTGGATCTTCAGTAGATATTTATAGCACCAGCAGGCCTAATTCTAACATATCAATCCATCTCGTTCAGGAGACAAAAATGACAACGCAGGCCTGCATTTTATTTCCGCTATCTTCAGTAGATAAGAAAGAAAACACATGAATGTAAAATTAAACCAAAACAAAATGTCGCAACACTTGACATTTTAATTTGATTCTCAGTAGATATAGCACCAGTAGGCCTAATTCGATTCGAAAATATCACTCTATCTCGCGTAGGGGCAAAAATAAAAAACATTTTACCCCATCCCGCGATTTCTAAGCAGTTGAAAACTCAATTCTTGCGATTTTACATCGATACATGGTTCGCGCGATTAGTCCGCCAAGACAGATTTAAAATCATTTTGTCTGCTCATCATTTCATCAAAACCATCCCAGGTTTAATATTGCATCAAAGAAAGGTATCTCAGATTCATATTGGCCGAAAAATTAAACAAATAAGCTCAATGTCTACGTTTTACGGGGACTATGTACGGGTTGCACCTTTTGACCGCGGAATCTTATGGCGGTGTGCCCCTTCAGAAGATAGCATGGTTCTATAAAATATTGCTTTATCTAGTTCAGCAGACAAAAACGACAACCAACGGGTATTTAAATTTGAGCTATCTGCATTTGATAGCAAAACCACACGAATGCAATACACACCAAATGACATAAAACAGATAGAGAAATACAAAGGCTTGATTTCAAAGTTTGTTTCAGCGTCATACGGTATTCGGTTCTTGAGATATTTCAATTTTAATATTACCCATGTAAATCAATGCAGGAGCTTTATAAACACCGGCACCAGAATCGAGCAAATTACGGCATGTCTCGCCACATTTTCTTTTAGTTTAAAGTTATGGTAAATTCGTGTTTTTACCATTGCAACTGACGATAGCTTAAATTAAATTGATGGTGTAATTTGGGTCTCCAGTAGTGCTATCTGCTGAAGATCAAGTTAAAATATTCAAGCAGTTAGGTCTGCAGAGTGTTATGACATTATTTTTGAAACGGAGTACGAGAAAGTCATAAGCGTAACGGATGCGCGCATAACGCGTGCGATATCAAATTATCGCGTTGTTTTTACGCACTTCCGCGCGAAATTCGATCTGTCAATCATTTTCAGTGAATAGCAAATCCATGGATGAATAATACGCACGTTGACGAAGTGCGTGAGAAACAATTTTGTTATTTCATTCAAAATATTCCGGCTCATGAAATGTGTTTTAAAATGAGTTTTTCCCGTTATAATGAATTCATGTGCATTTGCTATCCACCGAAGATAGCTTAAATTTAATGCATTTTGTTATTCTTATCTCTTGAACGAAATAGATTGATGTTTTTGAGAATTGTGATGGTGGCGCTATCTATTCAAGATCAAAGCAAAATATCTAAGTGTTGCGATATTTTCTTTTTCTAGGCATAATAATTATGTTGAATCCACGTGTTTTTCCTATCTACTGAAGATAACTCAAATTAAATGCATGTTGTCATTAAAGAGATAGCTTATTATTGTAGAACCCTGTTAGTGGTGCTATCTACTGAAGACAAAGAAATTTCCAGTATGGTGGTCAAAATCAACATTTTAAAGCAAGCACTAAATAAACATGTTTAAAGCAAGTCTTCACTGCTTGAATTTTTATTTGGATCTTCAGTAGATATTTATAGCACCAGCAGGCCTAATTCTAACATATCAATCCATCTCGTTCAGGAGACAAAAATGACAACGCAGGCCTGCATTTTATTTCCGCTATCTTCAGTAGATAAGAAAGAAAACACATGAATGTAAAATTAAACCAAAACAAAATGTCGCAACACTTGACATTTTAATTTGATTCTCATTAGATATAGCACCAGTAGGCCTAATTCGATTCGAAAATATCACTCTATCTCGCGTAGGGGCAAAAATAAACAACATTTTTACCCCATCCCGCGATTTCTAAGCGGTTGAAAACTCAATTCTTGCGATTTTACATCGATACATGGTTCGCGCGATTAGTCCGCCAAGACAGATTTAAAATCATTTTGTCTGCTCATCATTTCATCAAAACCATCCCAGGTTTAATATTGCATCAAAGAAAGGTATCTCAGATTCATATTGGCCGAAAAATTAAACAAATAAGCTCAATGTCTACGTTTTACGGGGACTATGTACGGGTTGCACCTTTTGACCGCGGAATCTTATGGCGGTGTGCCCCCTTCAGAAGATAGCATGGTTCTATAAAATATTGCTTTATCTAGTTCAGCAGACAAAAACGACAACCAACGGGTATTTAAATTTGAGCTATCTGCATTTGATAGCAAAACCACACGAATGCAATACACACCAAATGACATAAAACAGATAGAGAAATGCAAAGGCTTGATTTCAAAGTTTGTTTCAGCGTCATACGGTATTCGGTTCTTGAGATATTTCAATTTTAATATTACCCATGTAAATCAATGCAGGAGCTTTATAGACACCGGCACCAGAATCGAGCAAATTACGGCATGTCTCGCCACATTTTCTTTTAGTTTAAAGTTATGGTAAATTCGTGTTTTTACCATTGCAACTGACGATAGCTTAAATTAAATTGATGGTGTAATTTGGGTCTCCAGTAGTGCTATCTGCTGAAGATCAAGTTAAAATATTCAAGCAGTTAGGTCTGCAGAGTGTTATGACATTATTTTTGAAACGGAGTACGAGAAAGTCATAAGCGTAACGGATGCGCGCATAACGCGTGCGATATCAAATTATCGCGTTGTTTTTACGCACTTCCGAGCGAAATTCGATCTGTCAATCATTTTCAGTGAATAGCAAATCCATGGATGAATAATACGCACGTTGACGAAGTGCGTGAGAAACAATTTTGTTATTTCATTCAAAATATTCCGGCTCATGAAATGTGTTTTAAAATGAGTTTTTCCCGTTATAATGAATTCATGTGCATTTGCTATCTACCGAAGATAGCTTAAATTTAATGCATTTTGTTATTCTTATCTCTTGAACGAAATAGATTGATGTTTTTGAGAATTGTGATGGTGGCGCTATCTATTCAAGATCAAAGCAAAATATCTAAGTGTTGCGATATTTTCTTTTTCTAGGCATAATAATTATGTTGAATCCACGTGTTTTTCCTATCTACTGAAGATAACTCAAATTAAATGCATGTTGTCATTAAAGAGATAGCTTATTATTGTAGAACCCTGTTAGTGGTGCTATCTACTGAAGACAAAGAAATTTCCAGTATGGTGGTCAAAATAAACATTTTAAAGCAAGCACTAAATAAACATGTTTAAAGCAAGTCTTCACTGCTTGAATTTTTATTTGGATCTTCAGTAGATATTTATAGCACCAGCAGGCCTAATTCTAACATATCAACCCATCTCGTTCAGGAGACAAAATGACAACGCAGGCCTGCATTTTATTTCCGCTATCTTCAGTAGATAAGAAAGAAAACACATGAATGTAAAATTAAACCAAAACAAAATGTCGCAACACTTGACATTTTAATTTGATTCTCAGTAGATATAGCACCAGTAGGCCTAATTCGATTCGAAAATATCACTCTATCTCGCGTAGGGGGCAAAAAATGACATCATAGGCCTGCATTTTATTTCCGCTATAGGCCTATACCTATTCAGTAGATAGAGCAAAAAACACATGAATTTAAAATTATAAACCAAAACAAAATGTCGCAACGTTTGAAATTTTAATTTGATCTTCAGGGGCACACCACCATTCCGCTTCCCATTGAAATACGTGCAAAAAAGCCTCTCGAAATCTCTTCTAATTATTTCCCTGCAATAGATAGAGCAATGAAATTGGGCATGTTATGGGATGATCCTTAAGCTGTAATATATTTTCTTTTGCACATAGGCTAGATCGCCAATGTTGGGTTTTTTGTTGTTGTTGTTGTTGCTGCAAATTGACATGACATTTTTACCCCATCCCGCGATTTCTAAGCGGTTGAAAACTCAATTCTTGCGATTTTACATCGATACATGGTTCGCGCGATTAGTCCGCCAAGACAGATTTAAAATCATTTTGTCTGCTCATCATTTCATCAAAACCATCCCAGGTTTAATATTGCATCAAAGAAAGGTATCTCAGATTCATATTGGCCGAAAAATTAAACAAATAAGCTCAATGTCTACGTTTTACGGGGACTATGTACAGGTTGCACCTTTTGACCGCGGAATCTTATGGCCGGTGTGCCCCCTTCAGAAGATAGCATGGTTCTATAAAATATTGCTTTATCTAGTTCAGCAGACAAAAACGACAACCAACGGGTATTTAAATTTGAGCTATCTCGGCATTTGATAGCAAAACCACACGAATGCAATACACACCAAATGACATAAAACAGATAGAGAAATGCAAAGGCTTGATTTCAAAGTTTGTTTCAGCGTCATACGGTATTCGGTTCTTGAGATATTTCAATTTTAATATTACCCATGTAAATCAATGCAGGAGCTTTATAGACACCGGCACCAGAATCGAGCAAATTACGGCATGTCTCGCCACATTTTCTTTTAGTTTAAAGTTATGGTAAATTCGTGTTTTTACCATTGCAACTGACGATAGCTTAAATTAAATTGATGGTGTAATTTGGGTCTCCAGTAGTGCTATCTGCTGAAGATCAAGTTAAAATATTCAAGCAGTTAGGTCTGCAGAGTGTTATGACATTATTTTTGAAACGGAGTACGAGAAAGTCATAAGCGTAACGGATGCGCGCATAACGCGTGCGATATCAAATTATCGCGTTGTTTTTACGCACTTCCGCGCGAAATTCGATCTGTCAATCATTTTCAGTGAATAGCAAATCCATGGATGAATAATACGCACGTTGACGAAGTGCGTGAGAAACAATTTTGTTATTTCAATCAAAATATTCCGGCTCATGAAATGTGTTTTAAAATGAGTTTTTCCCGTTATAATGAATTCATGTGCATTTGCTATCTACCGAAGATAGCTTAAATTTAATGCATTTTGTTATTCTTATCTCTTGAACGAAATAGATTGATGTTTTTGAGAATTGTGATGGTGGCGCTATCTATTCAAGATCAAAGCAAAATATCTAAGTGTTGCGATATTTTCTTTTCTAGGCATAATAATTATGTTGAATCCACGTGTTTTTCCTATCTACTGAAGATAACTCAAATTAAATGCATGTTGTCATTAAAGAGATAGCTTATTATTGTAGAACCCTGTTAGTGGTGCTATCTACTGAAGACAAAGAAATTTCCAGTATGGTGGTCAAAATAAACATTTTAAAGCAAGCACTAAATAAACATGTTTAAAGCAAGTCTTCACTGCTTGAATTTTTATTTGGATCTTCAGTAGATATTTATAGCACCAGCAGGCCTAATTCTAACATATCAATCCATCTCGTTCAGGAGACAAAAATGGCAACGCAGGCAAATGCAAAGGCTTGATGATTTCAAAGTTTGTTTCAGCGTCATACGGTATTCGGTTCTTGAGATATTTCAATTTTAATATTACCCATGTAAATCAATGCAGGAGCTTTATAGACACCGGCACCAGAATCGAGCAAATAACGGCATGTCTCGCCACATTTTCTTTTAGTTTAAAGTTATGGTAAATTCGTGTTTTTATCATTGCAACTGACGATAGCTTAAATTAAATTGATGGTGTAATTTGGGTCTCCAGTAGTGCTATCTGCTGAAGATCAAGTTAAAATATTCAAGCAGTTAGGTCTGCAGAGTGTTATGACATTATTTTTGAAACGGAGTACGAGCAAGTCATAAGCGTAACGGATGCGCGCATAACGCGTGCGATATCAAATTATCGCGTTGTTTTTACGCACTTCCGCGCGAAATTTGATCTGTCAATCATTTTCAGTGAATAGCAAATCCATGGATGAATAATACGCACGTTGACGAAGTGCGTGAGAAACAATTTTGTTATTTCAATCAAAATATTCCGGCTCATGAAATGTGTTTTAAAATGAGTTTTTCCCGTTATAATGAATTCATGTGCATTTGCTATCTACCGAAGATAGCTTAAATTTAATGCATTTTGTTATTCTTATCTCTTGAACGAAATAGATTGATGTTTTTGAGAATTGTGATGGTGGCGCTATCTATTCAAGATCAAAGCAAAATATCTAAGTGTTGCGATATTTTCTTTTTCTAGGCATAATAATTATGTTGAATCCACGTGTTTTTCCTATCTACTGAAGATAACTCAAATTAAATGCATGTTGTCATTAAAGAGATAGCTTATTATTGTAGAACCCTGTTAGTGGTGCTATCTACTGAAGACAAAGAAATTTCCAGTATGGTGGTCAAAATAAACATTTTAAAGCAAGCACTAAATAAACATGTTTAAAGCAAGTCTTCACTGCTTGAATTTTTATTTGGATCTTCAGTAGATATTTATAGCACCAGCAGGCCTAATTCTAACATATCAATCCATCTCGTTCAGGAGACAAAAATGACAACGCAGGCCTGCATTTTATTTCCGCTATCTTCAGTAGATAAGAAAGAAAACACATGAATGTAAAATTAAACCAAAACAAAATGTCGCAACACTTGACATTTTAATTGGATTCTCAGTAGATATAGCACCAGTAGGCCTAATTCGATTCGAAAATATCACTCTATCTCGCGTAGGGGGCAAAAAAAATGACATCATAGGCCTGCATTTTATTTCCGCTATAGGCCTATACCTATTCAGTAGATAGAGCAAAAACACACGAATTTAAAATTATAAACCAAAACAAAATGTCGCAACGTTTGAAATTTTAATTTGATCTTCAGGGGGCACACCACCATTCCGCTTCCCATTGAAATACGAAAAAAAAAGCCTCTCGGAAATCTCTTCTAATTATTTCCCTGCAATAGATAGAGCAATGAAATTGGGCATATTATGGGATGATCCTTAAGCTGTAATATATTTTCTTTTGCACATAGGCTAGATCGCCAATGTTGGGTTTTTGTTGTTGTTGTTGTTGCTGCAAATTGATTGACATTTTACCCCATCCCGCGATTTCTAAGCGGTTGAAAACTCAATTCTTGCGATTTTACATCGATACATGATTCGCGCGATTAGTCCGCCAAGACAGATTTAAAATCATTTTGTCTGCTCATCATTTCATCAAAACCATCCCAGGTTTAATATTGCATCAAAGAAAGGTATCTCAGATTCATATTGGCCGAAAAATTAAACAAATAAGCTCAATGTCTACGTTTTACGGGGACTATGTACGGGTTGCACCTTTTGACCGCGGAATCTTATGGCGGTGTGCCCCCTTCAGAAGATAGCATGGTTCTATAAAATATTGCTTTATCTAGTTCAGCAGACAAAAACGACAACCAACGGGTATTTAAATTTGAGCTATCTGCATTTGATAGCAAAACCACACGAATGCAATACACACCAAATGACATAAAACAGATAGAGAAATGCAAAGGCTTGATTTCAAAGTTTGTTTCAGCGTCATACGGTATTCGGTTCTTGAGATATTTCAATTTTAATATTACCCATGTAAATCAATGCAGGAGCTTTATAGACACCGGCACCAGAATCGAGCAAATTACGGCATGTCTCGCCACATTTTCTTTTAGTTTAAAGTTATGGTAAATTCGTGTTTTTACCATTGCAACTGACGATAGCTTAAATTAAATTGATGGTGTAATTTGGGTCTCCAGTAGTGCTATCTGCTGAAGATCAAGTTAAAATATTCAAGCAGTTAGGTCTGCAGAGTGTTATGACATTATTTTTGAAACGGAGTACGAGAAAGTCATAAGCGTAACGGATGCGCGCATAACGCGTGCGATATCAAATTATCGCGTTGTTTTACGCACTTCCGCGCGAAATTCGATCTGTCAATCATTTTCAGTGAATAGCAAATCCATGGATGAATAATACGCACGTTGACGAAGTGCGTGAGAAACAATTTTGTTATTTCAATCAAAATATTCCGGCTCATGAAATGTGTTTTAAAATGAGTTTTGCCCGTTATAATGAATTCATGTGCATTTGCTATCTACCGAAGATAGCTTAAATTTAATGCATTTTGTTATTCTTATCTCTTGAACGAAATAGATTGATGTTTTTGAGAATTGTGATGGTGGCGCTATCTATTCAAGATCAAAGCAAAATATCTAAGTGTTGCGATATTTTCTTTTTCTAGGCATAATAATTATGTTGAATCCACGTGTTTTTTCTATCTACTGAAGATAACTCAAATTAAATGCATGTTGTCATTAAAGAGATAGCTTATTATTGTAGAACCCTGTTAGTGGTGCTATCTACTGAAGACAAAGAAATTTCCAGTATGGTGGTCAAAATAAACATTTTAAAGCAAGCACTAAATAAACATGTTTAAAGCAAGTCTTCACTGCTTGAATTTTTATTTGGATCTTCAGTAGATATTTATAGCACCAGCAGGCCTAATTCTAACATATCAATCCATCTCGTTCAGGAGACAAAAATGACAACGCAGGCCTGCATTTTATTTCCGCTATCTTCAGTAGATAAGAAAGAAAACACATGAATGTAAAATTAAACCAAAACAAAATGTCGCAACACTTGACATTTTAATTTGATTCTCAGTAGATATAGCACCAGTAGGCCTAATTCGATTCGAAAATATCACTCTATCTCGCGTAGGGAGCAAAAATAAAAAACATTTTTACCCCATCCCGCGATTTCTAAGCGGTTGAAAACTCAATTCTTGCGATTTTACATCGATACATGGTTCGCGCGATTAGTCCGCCAAGACAGATTTAAAATCATTTTGTCTGCTCATCATTTCATCAAAACCATCCCAGGTTTAATATTGCATCAAAGAAAGGTATCTCAGATTCATATTGGCCGAAAAATTAAACAAATAAGCTCAATGTCTACGTTTTACGGGGACTATGTACGGGTTGCACCTTTTGACCGCGGAATCTTATGGCGGTGTGCCCCTTCAGAAGATAGCATGGTTCTATAAAATATTGCTTTATCTAGTTCAGCAGACAAAAACGACAACCAACGGGTATTTAAATTTGAGCTATCTGCATTTGATAGCAAAACCACACGAATGCAATACACACCAAATGACATAAAACAGATAGAGAAATACAAAGGCTTGATTTCAAAGTTTGTTTCAGCGTCATACGGTATTCGGTTCTTGAGATATTTCAATTTTAATATTACCCATGTAAATCAATGCAGGAGCTTTATAAACACCGGCACCAGAATCGAGCAAATTACGGCATGTCTCGCCACATTTTCTTTTAGTTTAAAGTTATGGTAAATTCGTGTTTTTACCATTGCAACTGACGATAGCTTAAATTAAATTGATGGTGTAATTTGGGTCTCCAGTAGTGCTATCTGCTGAAGATCAAGTTAAAATATTCAAGCAGTTAGGTCTGCAGAGTGTTATGACATTATTTTTGAAACGGAGTACGAGAAAGTCATAAGCGTAACGGATGCGCGCATAACGCGTGCGATATCAAATTATCGCGTTGTTTTTACGCACTTCCGCGCGAAATTCGATCTGTCAATCATTTTCAGTGAATAGCAAATCCATGGATGAATAATACGCACGTTGACGAAGTGCGTGAGAAACAATTTTGTTATTTCATTCAAAATATTCCGGCTCATGAAATGTGTTTTAAAATGAGTTTTTCCCGTTATAATGAATTCATGTGCATTTGCTATCCACCGAAGATAGCTTAAATTTAATGCATTTTGTTATTCTTATCTCTTGAACGAAATAGATTGATGTTTTTGAGAATTGTGATGGTGGCGCTATCTATTCAAGATCAAAGCAAAATATCTAAGTGTTGCGATATTTTCTTTTTCTAGGCATAATAATTATGTTGAATCCACGTGTTTTCCTATCTACTGAAGATAACTCAAATTAAATGCATGTTGTCATTAAAGAGATAGCTTATTATTGTAGAACCCTGTTAGTGGTGCTATCTACTGAAGACAAAGAAATTTCCAGTATGGTGGTCAAAATCAACATTTTAAAGCAAGCACTAAATAAACATGTTTAAAGCAAGTCTTCACTGCTTGAATTTTTATTTGGATCTTCAGTAGATATTTATAGCACCAGCAGGCCTAATTCTAACATATCAATCCATCTCGTTCAGGAGACAAAAATGACAACGCAGGCCTGCATTTTATTTCCGCTATCTTCAGTAGATAAGAAAGAAAACACATGAATGTAAAATTAAACCAAAACAAAATGTCGCAACACTTGACGTTTTAATTTGATTCTCATTAGATATAGCACCAGTAGGCCTAATTCGATTCGAAAATATCACTCTATCTCGCGTAGGGGGCAAAAATAAAAAACATTTTTACCCCATCCCGCGATTTCTAAGCGGTTGAAAACTCAATTCTTGCGATTTTACATCGATACATGGTTCGCGCGATTAGTCCGCCAAGACAGATTTAAAATCATTTTGTCTGCTCATCATTTCATCAAAACCATCCCAGGTTTAATATTGCATCAAAGAAAGGTATCTCAGATTCATATTGGCCGAAAAATTAAACAAATAAGCTCAATGTCTACGTTTTACGGGGACTATGTACGGGTTGCACCTTTTGACCGCGGAATCTTATGGCGGTGTGCCCCTTCAGAAGATAGCATGGTTCTATAAAATATTGCTTTATCTAGTTCAGCAGACAAAAACGACAACCAACGGGTATTTAAATTTGAGCTATCTGCATTTGATAGCAAAACCACACGAATGCAATACACACCAAATGACATAAAACAGATAGAGAAATGCAAAGGCTTGATTTCAAAGTTTGTTTCAGCGTCATACGGTATTCGGTTCTTGAGATATTTCAATTTTAATATTACCCATGTAAATCAATGCAGGAGCTTTATAGACACCGGCACCAGAATCGAGCAAATTACGGCATGTCTCGCCACATTTTCTTTTAGTTTAAAGTTATGGTAAATTCGTGTTTTTACCATTGCAACTGACGATAGCTTAAATTAAATTGATGGTGTAATTTGGGTCTCCAGTAGTGCTATCTGCTGAAGATCAAGTTAAAATATTCAAGCAGTTAGGTCTGCAGAGTGTTATGACATTATTTTTGAAACGGAGTACGAGAAAGTCATAAGCGTAACGGATGCGCGCATAACGCGTGCGATATCAAATTATCGCGTTGTTTTTACGCACTTCCGAGCGAAATTCGATCTGTCAATCATTTTCAGTGAATAGCAAATCCATGGATGAATAATACGCACGTTGACGAAGTGCGTGAGAAACAATTTTGTTATTTCATTCAAAATATTCCGGCTCATGAAATGTGTTTTAAAATGAGTTTTCCGTTATAATGAATTCATGTGCATTTGCTATCTACCGAAGATAGCTTAAATTTAATGCATTTTGTTATTCTTATCTCTTGAACGAAATAGATTGATGTTTTTGAGAATTGTGATGGTGGCGCTATCTATTCAAGATCAAAGCAAAATATCTAAGTGTTGCGATATTTTCTTTTCTAGGCATAATAATTATGTTGAATCCACGTGTTTTTCCTATCTACTGAAGATAACTCAAATTAAATGCATGTTGTCATTAAAGAGATAGCTTATTATTGTAGAACCCTGTTAGTGGTGCTATCTACTGAAGACAAAGAAATTTCCAGTATGGTGGTCAAAATAAACATTTTAAAGCAAGCACTAAATAAACATGTTTAAAGCAAGTCTTCACTGCTTGAATTTTTATTTGGATCTTCAGTAGATATTTATAGCACCAGCAGGCCTAATTCTAACATATCAACCCATCTCGTTCAGGAGACAAAAATGACAACGCAGGCCTGCATTTTATTTCCGCTATCTTCAGTAGATAAGAAAGAAAACACATGAATGTAAAATTAAACCAAAACAAAATGTCGCAACACTTGACATTTTAATTTGATTCTCAGTAGATATAGCACCAGTAGGCCTAATTCGATTCGAAAATATCACTCTATCTCGCGTAGGGGGCAAAAATGACATCATAGGCCTGCATTTTATTTCCGCTATAGGCCTATACCTATTCAGTAGATAGAGCAAAAAACACATGAATTTAAAATTATAAACCAAAACAAAATGTCGCAACGTTTGAAATTTTAATTTGATCTTCAGGGGGCACACCACCATTCCGCTTCCCATTGAAATACGTGCAAAAAAGCCTCTCGGAAATCTCTTCTAATTATTTCCCTGCAATAGATAGAGCAATGAAATTGGGCATGTTATGGGATGATCCTTAAGCTGTAATATATTTTCTTTTGCACATAGGCTAGATCGCCAATGTTGGGTTTTTGTTTTTTTTTTTGTTGCTGCAAATTGACATGACATTTTTACCCCATCCCGCGATTTCTAAGCGGTTGAAAACTCAATTCTTGCGATTTTACATCGATACATGGTTCGCGCGATTAGTCCGCCAAGACAGATTTAAAATCATTTTGTCTGCTCATCATTTCATCAAAACCATCCCAGGTTTAATATTGCATCAAAGAAAGGTATCTCAGATTCATATTGGCCGAAAAATTAAACAAATAAGCTCAATGTCTACGTTTTACGGGGACTATGTACGGGTTGCACCTTTTGACCGCGGAATCTTATGGCCGGTGTGCCCCTTCAGAAGATAGCATGGTTCTATAAAATATTGCTTTATCTAGTTCAGCAGACAAAAACGACAACCAACGGGTATTTAAATTTGAGCTATCTCGGCATTTGATAGCAAAACCACACGAATGCAATACACACCAAATGACATAAAACAGATAGAGAAATGCAAAGGCTTGATTTCAAAGTTTGTTTCAGCGTCATACGGTATTCGGTTCTTGAGATATTTCAATTTTAATATTACCCATGTAAATCAATGCAGGAGCTTTATAGACACCGGCACCAGAATCGAGCAAATTACGGCATGTCTCGCCACATTTTCTTTTAGTTTAAAGTTATGGTAAATTCGTGTTTTTACCATTGCAACTGACGATAGCTGAAATTAAATTGATGGTGTAATTTGGGTCTCCAGTAGTGCTATCTGCTGAAGATCAAGTTAAAATATTCAAGCGGTTAGGTCTGCAGAGTGTTATGACATTATTTTTGAAACGGAGTACGAGAAAGTCATAAGCGTAACGGATGCGCGCATAACGCGTGCGATATCAAATTATCGCGTTGTTTTTACGCTCTTCCGCGAGAAATTCGATCTGTCAATCATTTTCAGTGAATAGCAAATCCATGGATGAATAATACGCACGTTGACGAAGTGCGTGAGAAACAATTTTGTTATTTCAATCAAAATATTCCGGCTCATGAAATGTGTTTTAAAAGGAGTTTTTCCCGTTATAATGAATTCATGTGCATTTGCTATCTACCGAAGATATAGCTTAAATTTAATGCATTTTGTTATTCTTATCTCTTGAACGAAATAGATTGATGTTTTTGAGAATTGTGATGGTGGCGCTATCTATTCAAGATCAAAGCAAAATATCTAAGTGTTTTCTTTTTCTAGGCATAATAATTATGTTGAATCCACGTGTTTTTCCCTATCTACTGAAGATAACTCAAATTAAATGCATGTTGTCATTAAAGAGATAGCTTATTATTGTAGAACCCTGTTAGTGGTGCTATCTACTGAAGACAAAGAAATTTCCAGTATGGTGGACAAAATAAAAATTTTAAAGCAAGCACTAAATAAACATGTTTAAAGCAAGTCTTCACTGCTTGAATTTTTATTTGGATCTTCAATAGATATTTATAGCACCAACAGGCCTAATTCTAACATATCAATCCATGTAGTTCAGGAGACAAAAATGACAACGCAGGCCTGCATTTTATTTCCGCTATCTTCAGTAGATAAGAAAGAAAACACATGAATGTAAAATTAAACCAAAACAAAATGTCGCAACACTTGACATTTTAATTTGATTCTCAGTAGATATAGCACCAGTAGGCCTAATTCGATTCGAAAATATCACTCTATCTCGCGTAGGGGGCAAAAATAAAAAACATTTTTACCCCATCCCGCGATTTCTAAGCAGTTGAAAACTCAATTCTTGCGATTTTACATCGATACATGGTTCGCGCGATTAGTCCGCCAAGACAGATTTAAAATCATTTTGTCTGCTCATCATTTCATCAAAACCATCCCAGGTTTAATATTGCATCAAAGAAAGGTATCTCAGATTCATATTGGCCGAAAAATTAAACAAATAAGCTCAATGTCTACGTTTTACGGGGACTATGTACAGGTTGCACCTTTTGACCGCGGAATCTTATGGCGGTGTGCCCCTTCAGAAGATAGCATGGTTCTATAAAATATTGCTTTATCTAGTTCAGCAGACAAAAACGACAACCAACGGGTATTTAAATTTGAGCTATCTGCATTTGATAGCAAAACCACACGAATGCAATACACACCAAATGACATAAAACAGATAGAGAAATGCAAAGGCTTGATTTCAAAGTTTGTTTCAGCGTCATACGGTATTCGGTTCTTGAGATATTTCAATTTTAATATTACCCATGTAAATCAATGCAGGAGCTTTATAGACACCGGCACCAGAATCGAGCAAATTACGGCATGTCTCGCCACATTTTCTTTTAGTTTAAAGTTATGGTAAATTCGTGTTTTTACCATTGCAACTGACGATAGCTTAAATTAAATTGATGGTGTAATTTGGGTCTCCAGTAGTGCTATCTGCTGAAGATCAAGTTAAAATATTCAAGCAGTTAGGTCTGCAGAGTGTTATGACATTATTTTTGAAACGGAGTACGAGAAAGTCATAAGCGTAACGGATGCGCGCATAACGCGTGCGATATCAAATTATCGCGTTGTTTTTACGCACTTCCGCGCGAAATTCGATCTGTCAATCATTTTCAGTGAATAGCAAATCCATGGATGAATAATACGCACGTTGACGAAGTGCGTGAGAAACAATTTTGTTATTTCATTCAAAATATTCCGGCTCATGAAATGTGTTTTAAAATGAGTTTTTCCCGTTATAATGAATTCATGTGCATTTGCTATCTACCGAAGATAGCTTAAATTTAATGCATTTTGTTATTCTTATCTCTTGAACGAAATAGATTGATGTTTTTGAGAATTGTGATGGTGGCGCTATCTATTCAAGATCAAAGCAAAATATCTAAGTGTTGCGATATTTTCTTTTTCTAGGCATAATAATTATGTTGAATCCACGTGTTTTTCCTATCTACTGAAGATAACTCAAATTAAATGCATGTTGTCATTAAAGAGATAGCTTATTATTGTAGAACCCTGTTAGTGGTGCTATCTACTGAAGACAAAGAAATTTCCAGTATGGTGGTCAAAATAAACATTTTAAAGCAAGCACTAAATAAACATGTTTAAAGCAAGTCTTCACTGCTTGAATTTTTATTTGGATCTTCAGTAGATATTTATAGCACCAGCAGGCCTAATTCTAACATATCAATCCATCTCGTTCAGGAGACAAAAATGACAAAGCAGACAAAAATTTTATTTAAAAAATCTTCAGTAGATAAGAAAGAAAACACATGAATGTAAAATTAAACCAAAACATTTTAAAATGTCGCAACACTTGACTATTTTAATTTGATTCTCAGTAGATATAGCACCAGTAGGCCTAAGTAGATTCCAAAATATCACTCTATCGCGCGTAGGGGGCAAAAAGATAAAACATTTTTACCCCATCCCGCGATTTCTAAGCGGTTGAAAACTCAATTCTTGCGATTTTACATCGATACATGGTTCGCGCGATTAGTCCGCCAAGACAGATTTAAAATCATTTTGTCTGCTCATCATTTCATCAAAACCATCCCAGGTTTAATATTGCATCAAAGAAAGGTATCTCAGATTCATATTGGCCGAAAAATTAAACAAATAAGCTCAATGTCTACGTTTTACGGGGACTATGTACGGGTTGCACCTTTTGACCGCGGAATCTTATGGCCGGTGTGCCCCCTTCAGAAGATAGCATGGTTCTATAAAATATTGCTTTATCTAGTTCAGCAGACAAAAACGACAACCAACGGGTATTTAAATTTGAGCTATCTGCATTTGATAGCAAAACCACACGAATGCAATACACACCAAATGACATAAAACAGATAGAGAAATGCAAAGGCTTGATTTCAAAGTTTGTTTCAGCGTCATACGGTATTCGGTTCTTGAGATATTTCAATTTTAATATTACCCATATGTAAATCAATGCAGGAGCTTTATAGACACCGGCACCAGAATCGAGCAAATTACGGCATGTCTCGCCACATTTTCTTTTAGTTTAAAGTTATGGTAAATTCGTGTTTTTACCATTGCAACTGACGATAGCTTAAATTAAATTGATGGTGTAATTTGGGTCTCCAGTAGTGCTATCTGCTGAAGATCAAGTTAAAATATTCAAGCAGTTAGGTCTGCAGAGTGTTATGACATTATTTTTGAAACGGAGTACGAGAAAGTCATAAGCGTAACGGATGCGCGCATAACGCGTGCGATATCAAATTATCGCGTTGTTTTTACGCACTTCCGCGCGAAATTCGATCTGTCAATCATTTTCAGTGAATAGCAAATCCATGGATGAATAATACGCACGTTGACGAAGTGCGTGAGAAACAATTTTGTTATTTCAATCAAAATATTCCGGCTCATGAAATGTGTTTTAAAATGAGTTTTTCCCGTTATAATGAATTCATGTGCATTTGCTATCTACCGAAGATAGCTTAAATTTAATGCATTTTGTTATTCTTATCTCTTGAACGAAATAGATTGATGTTTTTGAGAATTGTGATGGTGGCGCTATCTATTCAAGATCAAAGCAAAATATCTAAGTGTTGCGATATTTTCTTTTTCTAGGCATAATAATTATGTTGAATCCACGTGTTTTTCCTATCTACTGAAGATAACTCAAATTAAATGCATGTTGTCATTAAAGAGATAGCTTATTATTGTAGAACCCTGTTAGTGGTGCTATCTACTGAAGACAAAGAAATTTCCAGTATGGTGGTCAAAATAAACATTTTAAAGCAAGCACTAAATAAACATGTTTAAAGCAAGTCTTCACTGCTTGAATTTTTATTTGGATCTTCAGTAGATATTTATAGCACCAGCAGGCCTAATTCTAACATATCAATCCATCTCGTTCAGGAGACAAAAATGACAACGCAGGCCTGCATTTTATTTCCGCTATCTTCAGTAGATAAGAAAGAAAACACATGAATGTAAAATTAAACCAAAACAAAATGTCGCAACACTTGACATTTTAATTTGATTCTCAGTAGATATAGCACCAGTAGGCCTAATTCGATTCGAAAATATCACTCTATCTCGCGTAGGGGCAAAAATAAAAACATTTTTACCCCATCCCGCGATTTCTAAGCAGTTGAAAACTCAATTCTTGCGATTTTACATCGATACATGGTTCGCGCGATTAGTCCGCCAAGACAGATTTAAAATCATTTTGTCTGCTCATCATTTCATCAAAACCATCCCAGGTTTAATATTGCATCAAAGAAAGGTATCTCAGATTCATATTGGCCGAAAAATTAAACAAATAAGCTCAATGTCTACGTTTTACGGGGACTATGTACGGGTTGCACCTTTTGACCGCGTAATCTTATGTCGGTGTGCCCCCTTCAGAAGATAGCATGGTTCTATAAAATATTGCTTTATCTAGTTCAGCAGACAAAAACGACAACCAACGGGTATTTAAATTTGAGCTATCTGCATTTGATAGCAAAACCACACGAATGCAATACACACCAAATGACATAAAACAGATAGAGAAATACAAAGGCTTGATTTCAAAGTTTGTTTCAGCGTCATACGGTATTCGGTTCTTGAGATATTTCAATTTTAATATTACCCATGTAAATCAATGCAGGAGCTTTATAAACACCGGCACCAGAATCGAGCAAATTACGGCATGTCTCGCCACATTTTCTTTTAGTTTAAAGTTATATGGTAAATTCGTGTTTTTACCATTGCAACTGACGATAGCTTAAATTAAATTGATGGTGTAATTTGGGTCTCCAGTAGTGCTATCTGCTGAAGATCAAGTTAAAATATTCAAGCAGTTAGGTCTGCAGAGTGTTATGACATTATTTTTGAAACGGAGTACGAGAAAGTCATAAGCGTAACGGATGCGCGCATAACGCGTGCGATATCAAATTATCGCGTTGTTTTTACGCACTTCCGCGCGAAATTCGATCTGTCAATCATTTTCAGTGAATAGCAAATCCATGGATGAATAATACGCACGTTGACGAAGTGCGTGAGAAACAATTTTGTTATTTCATTCAAAATATTCCGGCTCATGAAATGTGTTTTAAAATGAGTTTTTCCCGTTATAATGAATTCATGTGCATTTGCTATCCACCGAAGATAGCTTAAATTTAATGCATTTTGTTATTCTTATCTCTTGAACGAAATAGATTGATGTTTTTGAGAATTGTGATGGTGGCGCTATCTATTCAAGATCAAAGCAAAATATCTAAGTGTTGCGATATTTTCTTTTTCTAGGCATAATAATTATGTTGAATCCACGTGTTTTTCCTATCTACTGAAGATAACTCAAATTAAATGCATGTTGTCATTAAAGAGATAGCTTATTATTGTAGAACCCTGTTAGTGGTGCTATCTACTGAAGACAAAGAAATTTCCAGTATGGTGGTCAAAATCAACATTTTAAAGCAAGCACTAAATAAACATGTTTAAAGCAAGTCTTCACTGCTTGAATTTTTATTTGGATCTTCAGTAGATATTTATAGCACCAGCAGGCCTAATTCTAACATATCAATCCATCTCGTTCAGGAGACAAAAATGACAACGCAGGCCTGCATTTTATTTCCGCTATCTTCAGTAGATAAGAAAGAAAACACATGAATGTAAAATTAAACCAAAACAAAATGTCGCAACACTTGACATTTTAATTTGATTCTCATTAGATATAGCACCAGTAGGCCTAATTCGATTCGAAAATATCACTCTATCTCGCGTAGGGGCAAAAATAAAAACATTTTACCCCATCCCGCGATTTCTAAGCAGTTGAAAACTCAATTCTTGCGATTTTACATCGATACATGGTTCGCGCGATTAGTCCGCCAAGACAGATTTAAAATCATTTTGTCTGCTCATCATTTCATCAAAACCATCCCAGGTTTAATATTGCATCAAAGAAAGGTATCTCAGATTCATATTGGCCGAAAAATTAAACAAATAAGCTCAATGTCTACGTTTTACGGGGACTATGTACGGGTTGCACCTTTTGACCGCGGAATCTTATGGCGGTGTGCCCCCTTCAGAAGATAGCATGGTTCTATAAAATATTGCTTTATCTAGTTCAGCAGACAAAAACGACAACCAACGGGTATTTAAATTTGAGCTATCTGCATTTGATAGCAAAACCACACGAATGCAATACACACCAAATGACATAAAACAGATAGAGAAATGCAAAGGCTTGATTTCAAAGTTTGTTTCAGCGTCATACGGTATTCGGTTCTTGAGATATTTCAATTTTAATATTACCCATGTAAATCAATGCAGGAGCTTTATAGACACCGGCACCAGAATCGAGCAAATTACGGCATGTCTCGCCACATTTTCTTTTAGTTTAAAGTTATGGTAAATTCGTGTTTTTACCATTGCAACTGACGATAGCTTAAATTAAATTGATGGTGTAATTTGGGTCTCCAGTAGTGCTATCTGCTGAAGATCAAGTTAAAATATTCAAGCAGTTAGGTCTGCAGAGTGTTATGACATTATTTTTGAAACGGAGTACGAGAAAGTCATAAGCGTAACGGATGCGCGCATAACGCGTGCGATATCAAATTATCGCGTTGTTTTTACGCACTTCCGAGCGAAATTCGATCTGTCAATCATTTTCAGTGAATAGCAAATCCATGGATGAATAATACGCACGTTGACGAAGTGCGTGAGAAACAATTTTGTTATTTCATTCAAAATATTCCGGCTCATGAAATGTGTTTTAAAATGAGTTTTCCGTTATAATGAATTCATGTGCATTTGCTATCTACCGAAGATAGCTTAAATTTAATGCATTTTGTTATTCTTATCTCTTGAACGAAATAGATTGATGTTTTTGAGAATTGTGATGGTGGCGCTATCTATTCAAGATCAAAGCAAAATATCTAAGTGTTGCGATATTTTCTTTTTCTAGGCATAATAATTATGTTGAATCCACGTGTTTTTTCCTATCTACTGAAGATAACTCAAATTAAATGCATGTTGTCATTAAAGAGATAGCTTATTATTGTAGAACCCTGTTAGTGGTGCTATCTACTGAAGACAAAGAAATTTCCAGTATGGTGGTCAAAATAAACATTTTAAAGCAAGCACTAAATAAACATGTTTAAAGCAAGTCTTCACTGCTTGAATTTTTATTTGGATCTTCAGTAGATATTTATAGCACCAGCAGGCCTAATTCTAACATATCAACCCATCTCGTTCAGGAGACAAAAATGACAACGCAGGCCTGCATTTTATTTCCGCTATCTTCAGTAGATAAGAAAGAAAACACATGAATGTAAAATTAAACCAAAACAAAATGTCGCAACACTTGACATTTTAATTTGATTCTCAGTAGATATAGCACCAGTAGGCCTAATTCGATTCGAAAATATCACTCTATCTCGCGTAGGGGGCAAAAATGACATCATAGGCCTGCATTTTATTTCCGCTATAGGCCTATACCTATTCAGTAGATAGAGCAAAAACACATGAATTTAAAATTATAAACCAAAACAAAATGTCGCAACGTTTGAAATTTTAATTTGATCTTCAGGGGGCACACCACCATTCCGCTTCCCATTGAAAAAAAAAAAAAAAAGCCTCTCGGAAATCTCTTCTAATTATTTCCCTGCAATAGATAGAGCAATGAAATTGGGCATGTTATGGGATGATCCTTAAGCTGTAATATATTTTCTTTTGCACATAGGCTAGAGCGCCAATGTTGGGTTTTTTTGTTGTTGTTGTTGTTGCTGCAAATTGACTTGACATTTTTACCCCATCCCGCGATTTCTAAGCGGTTGAAAACTCAATTCTTGCGATTTTACATCGATACATGGTTCGCGCGATTAGTCCGCCAAGACAGATTTAAAATCATTTTGTCTGCTCATCATTTCATCAAAACCATCCCAGGTTTAATATTGCATCAAAGAAAGGTATCTCAGATTCATATTGGCCGAAAAATTAAACAAATAAGCTCAATGTCTACGTTTTACGGGGACTATGTACAGGTTGCACCTTTTGACCGCGGAATCTTATGGCCGGTGTGCCCCTTCAGAAGATAGCATGGTTCTATAAAATATTGCTTTATCTAGTTCAGCAGACAAAAACGACAACCAACGGGTATTTAAATTTGAGCTATCTCGGCATTTGATAGCAAAACCACACGAATGCAATACACACCAAATGACATAAAACAGATAGAGAAATGCAAAGGCTTGATTTCAAAGTTTGTTTCAGCGTCATACGGTATTCGGTTCTTGAGATATTTCAATTTTAATATTACCCATGTAAATCAATGCAGGAGCTTTATAGACACCGGCACCAGAATCGAGCAAATTACGGCATGTCTCGCCACATTTTCTTTTAGTTTAAAGTTATGGTAAATTCGTGTTTTTACCATTGCAACTGACGATAGCTGAAATTAAATTGATGGTGTAATTTGGGTCTCCAGTAGTGCTATCTGCTGAAGATCAAGTTAAAATATTCAAGCAGTTAGGTCTGCAGAGTGTTATGACATTATTTTTGAAACGGAGTACGAGAAAGTCATAAGCGTAACGGATGCGCGCATAACGCGTGCGATATCAAATTATCGCGTTGTTTTTTACGCTCTTCCGCGAGAAATTCGATCTGTCAATCATTTTCAGTGAATAGCAAATCCATGGATGAATAATACGCACGTTGACGAAGTGCGTGAGAAACAATTTTGTTATTTCAATCAAAATATTCCGGCTCATGAAATGTGTTTTAAAAGGAGTTTTTCCAGTTATAATGAATTCATGTGCATTTGCTATCTACCGAAGATATAGCTTAAATTTAATGCATTTTGTTATTCTTATCTCTTGAACGAAATAGATTGATGTTTTTGAGAATTGTGATGGTGGCGCTATCTATTCAAGATCAAAGCAAAATATCTAAGTGTTTTCTTTTTCTAGGCATAATAATTATGTTGAATCCACGTGTTTTTCCTATCTACTGAAGATAACTCAAATTAAATGCATGTTGTCATTAAAGAGATAGCTTATTATTGTAGAACCCTGTTAGTGGTGCTATCTACTGAAGACAAAGAAATTTCCAGTATGGTGGACAAAATAAAAATTTTAAAGCAAGCACTAAATAAACATGTTTAAAGCAAGTCTTCACTGCTTGAATTTTTATTTGGATCTTCAATAGATATTTATAGCACCAACAGGCCTAATTCTAACATATCAATCCATCTCGTTCAGGAGACAAAAATGACAACGCAGGCCTGCATTTTATTTCCGCTATCTTCAGTAGATAAGAAAGAAAACACATGAATGTAAAATTAAACCAAAACAAAATGTCGCAACACTTGACATTTTAATTTGATTCTCAGTAGATATAGCACCAGTAGGCCTAATTCGATTCGAAAATATCACTCTATCTCGCGTAGGGGGCAAAAATAAAAAACATTTTTACCCCATCCCGCGATTTCTAAGCGGTTGAAAACTCAATTCTTGCGATTTTACATCGATACATGGTTCGCGCGATTAGTCCGCCAAGACAGATTTAAAATCATTTTGTCTGCTCATCATTTCATCAAAACCATCCCAGGTTTAATATTGCATCAAAGAAAGGTATCTCAGATTCATATTGGCCGAAAAATTAAACAAATAAGCTCAATGTCTACGTTTTACGGGGACTATGTACGGGTTGCACCTTTTGACCGCGGAATCTTATGGCGGTGTGCCCCCTTCAGAAGATAGCATGGTTCTATAAAATATTGCTTTATCTAGTTCAGCAGACAAAAACGACAACCAACGGGTATTTAAATTTGAGCTATCTGCATTTGATAGCAAAACCACACGAATGCAATACACCAAATGACATAAAACAGATAGAGAAATACAAAGGCTTGATTTCAAAGTTTGTTTCAGCGTCATACGGTATTCGGTTCTTGAGATATTTCAATTTTAATATTACCCATGTAAATCAATGCAGGAGCTTTATAAACACCGGCACCAGAATCGAGCAAATTACGGCATGTCTCGCCACATTTTCTTTTAGTTTAAAGTTATGGTAAATTCGTGTTTTTACCATTGCAACTGACGATAGCTTAAATTAAATTGATGGTGTAATTTGGGTCTCCAGTAGTGCTATCTGCTGAAGATCAAGTTAAAATATTCAAGCAGTTAGGTCTGCAGAGTGTTATGACATTATTTTTGAAACGGAGTACGAGAAAGTCATAAGCGTAACGGATGCGCGCATAACGCGTGCGATATCAAATTATCGCGTTGTTTTTACGCACTTCCGCGCGAAATTCGATCTGTCAATCATTTTCAGTGAATAGCAAATCCATGGATGAATAATACGCACGTTGACGAAGTGCGTGAGAAACAATTTTGTTATTTCATTCAAAATATTCCGGCTCATGAAATGTGTTTTAAAATGAGTTTTTCCCGTTATAATGAATTCATGTGCATTTGCTATCCACCGAAGATAGCTTAAATTTAATGCATTTTGTTATTCTTATCTCTTGAACGAAATAGATTGATGTTTTTGAGAATTGTGATGGTGGCGCTATCTATTCAAGATCAAAGCAAAATATCTAAGTGTTGCGATATTTTCTTTATCTAGGCATAATAATTATGTTGAATCCACGTGTTTTTCCTATCTACTGAAGATAACTCAAATTAAATGCATGTTGTCATTAAAGAGATAGCTTATTATTGTAGAACCCTGTTAGTGGTGCTATCTACTGAAGACAAAGAAATTTCCAGTATGGTGGTCAAAATCAACATTTTAAAGCAAGCACTAAATAAACATGTTTAAAGCAAGTCTTCACTGCTTGAATTTTTATTTGGATCTTCAGTAGATATTTATAGCACCAGCAGGCCTAATTCTAACATATCAATCCATCTCGTTCAGGAGACAAAATGACAACGCAGGCCTGCATTTTATTTCCGCTATCTTCAGTAGATAAGAAAGAAAACACATGAATGTAAAATTAAACCAAAACAAAATGTCGCAACACTTGACATTTTAATTTGATTCTCATTAGATATAGCACCAGTAGGCCTAATTCGATTCGAAAATATCACTCTATCTCGCGTAGGGGGCAAAAATAAAAAACATTTTTACCCCATCCCGCGATTTCTAAGCGGTTGAAAACTCAATTCTTGCGATTTTACATCGATACATGGTTCGCGCGATTAGTCCGCCAAGACAGATTTAAAATCATTTTGTCTGCTCATCATTTCATCAAAACCATCCCAGGTTTAATATTGCATCAAAGAAAGGTATCTCAGATTCATATTGGCCGAAAAATTAAACAAATAAGCTCAATGTCTACGTTTTACGGGGACTATGTACGGTTGCACCTTTTGACCGCGGAATCTTATGGCGGTGTGCCCCTTCAGAAGATAGCATGGTTCTATAAAATATTGCTTTATCTAGTTCAGCAGACAAAAACGACAACCAACGGGTATTTAAATTTGAGCTATCTGCATTTGATAGCAAAACCACACGAATGCAATACACACCAAATGACATAAAACAGATAGAGAAATGCAAAGGCTTGATTTCAAAGTTTGTTTCAGCGTCATACGGTATTCGGTTCTTGAGATATTTCAATTTTAATATTACCCATGTAAATCAATGCAGGAGCTTTATAGACACCGGCACCAGAATCGAGCAAATTACGGCATGTCTCGCCACATTTTCTTTTAGTTTAAAGTTATGGTAAATTCGTTTTTACCATTGCAACTGACGATAGCTTAAATAAAATTGATGGTGTAATTTGGGTCTCCAGTAGTGCTATCTGCTGAAGATCAAGTTAAAATATTCAAGCAGTTAGGTCTGCAGAGTGTTATGACATTATTTTTGAAACGGAGTACGAGAAAGTCATAAGCGTAACGGATGCGCGCATAACGCGTGCGATATCAAATTATCGCGTTGTTTTTACGCACTTCCGCGCGAAATTCGATCTGTCAATCATTTTCAGTGAATAGCAAATCCATGGATGAATAATACGCACGTTGACGAAGTGCGTGAGAAACAATTTTGTTATTTCATTCAAAATATTCCGGCTCATGAAATGTGTTTTAAAATGAGTTTTTCCCGTTATAATGAATTCATGTGCATTTGCTATCTACCGAAGATAGCTTAAATTTAATGCATTTTGTTATTCTTATCTCTTGAACGAAATAGATTGATGTTTTGAGAATTGTGATGGTGGCGCTATCTATTCAAGATCAAAGCAAAATATCTAAGTGTTGCGATATTTTCTTTTTCTAGGCATAATAATTATGTTGAATCCACGTGTTTTTCCTATCTACTGAAGATAACTCAAATTAAATGCATGTTGTCATTAAAGAGATAGCTTATTATTGTAGAACCCTGTTAGTGGTGCTATCTACTGAAGACAAAGAAATTTCCAGTATGGTGGTCAAAATAAACATTTTAAAGCAAGCACTAAATAAACATGTTTAAAGCAAGTCTTCACTGCTTGAATTTTTATTTGGATCTTCAGTAGATATTTATAGCACCAGCAGGCCTAATTCTAACATATCAACCCATCTCGTTCAGGAGACAAAAATGACAACGCAGGCCTGCATTTTATTTCCGCTATCTTCAGTAGATAAGAAAGAAAACACATGAATGTAAAATTAAACCAAAACAAAATGTCGCAACACTTGACATTTTAATTTGATTCTCAGTAGATATAGCACCAGTAGGCCTAATTCGATTCGAAAATATCACTCTATCTCGCGTAGGGGGCAAAAATGACATCATAGGCCTGCATTTTATTTCCGCTATAGGCCTATACCTATTCAGTAGATAGAGCAAAAAACACATGAATTTAAAATTATAAACCAAAACAAAATGTCGCAACGTTTGAAATTTTAATTTGATCTTCAGGCGGCACACCACCATTCCGCTTCCCATTGAAATACGTGCAAAAAAAAAGCCTCTCGAAATCTCTTCTAATTATTTCCCTGCAATAGATAGAGCAATGAAATTGGGCATGTTATGGGATGATCCTTAAGCTGTAATATATTTTCTTTTTTGCACATAGGCTAGATCGCCAATGTTGGGTTTTTTGTTGTTGTTGTTGTTGCTGCAAATTGACATGACATTTTTACCCCATCCCGCGATTTCTAAGCGGTTGAAAACTCAATTCTTGCGATTTTACATCGATACATGGTTCGCGCGATTAGTCCGCCAAGACAGATTTAAAATCATTTTGTCTGCTCATCATTTCATCAAAACCATCCCAGGTTTAATATTGCATCAAAGAAAGGTATCTCAGATTCATATTGGCCGAAAAATTAAACAAATAAGCTCAATGTCTACGTTTTACGGGGACTATGTACGGGTTGCACCTTTTGACCGCGGAATCTTATGGCCGGTGTGCCCCCTTCAGAAGATAGCATGGTTCTATAAAATATTGCTTTATCTAGTTCAGCAGACAAAAACGACAACCAACGGGTATTTAAATTTGAGCTATCTCGGCATTTGATAGCAAAACCACACGAATGCAATACACACCAAATGACATAAAACAGATAGAGAAATGCAAAGGCTTGATTTCAAAGTTTGTTTCAGCGTCATACGGTATTCGGTTCTTGAGATATTTCAATTTTAATATTACCCATGTAAATCAATGCAGGAGCTTTATAGACACCGGCACCAGAATCGAGCAAATTACGGCATGTCTCGCCACATTTTCTTTTAGTTTAAAGTTATGGTAAATTCGTGTTTTTACCATTGCAACTGACGATAGCTGAAATTAAATTGATGGTGTAATTTGGGTCTCCAGTAGTGCTATCTGCTGAAGATCAAGTTAAAATATTCAAGCAGTTAGGTCTGCAGAGTGTTATGACATTATTTTTGAAACGGAGTACGAGAAAGTCATAAGCGTAACGGATGCGCGCATAACGCGTGCGATATCAAATTATCGCGTTGTTTTTACGCACTTCCGCGCGAAATTCGATCTGTCAATCATTTTCAGTGAATAGCAAATCCATGGATGAATAATACGCACGTTGACGAAGTGCGTGAGAAACAATTTTGTTATTTCAATCAAAATATTCCGGCTCATGAAATGTGTTTTAAAAGGAGTTTTTCCCGTTATAATGAATTCATGTGCATTTGCTATCTACCGAAGATAGCTTAAATTTAATGCATTTTGTTATTCTTATCTCTTGAACGAAATAGATTGATGTTTTTGAGAATTGTGATGGTGGCGCTATCCATTCAAGATCAAACCAAAATATCTAAGTGTTGCGATATTGTCTTTTACTAGGCATAATAATTATGTTGAATCCACGTGTTTTTCCTATCTACTGAAGATAACTCAAATTAAATGCATGTTGTCATTAAAGAGATAGCTTATTATTGTAGAACCCTGTTAGTGGTGCTATCTACTGAAGACAAAGAAATTTCCAGTATGGTGGTCAAAATCAACATTTTAAAGCAAGCACTAAATAAACATGTTTAAAGCAAGTCTTCACTGCTTGAATTTTTATTTGGATCTTCAGTAGATATTTATAGCACCAACAGGCCTAATTCTAACATATCAATCCATCTCGTTCAGGAGACAAAAATGACAACGCAGGCCTGCATTTTATTTCCGCTATCTTCAGTAGATAAGAAAGAAAACACATGAATGTAAAATTAAACCAAAACAAAATGTCGCAACACTTGACATTTTAATTTGATTCTCATTAGATATAGCACCAGTAGGCCTAATTCGATTCGAAAATATCACTCTATCTCGCGTAGGGGCAAAAATAAAAACATTTTTACCCCATCCCGCGATTTCTAAGCAGTTGAAAACTCAATTCTTGCGATTTTACATCGATACATGGTTCGCGCGATTAGTCCGCCAAGACAGATTTAAAATCATTTTGTCTGCTCATCATTTCATCAAAACCATCCCAGGTTTAATATTGCATCAAAGAAAGGTATCTCAGATTCATATTGGCCGAAAAATTAAACAAATAAGCTCAATGTCTACGTTTTACGGGGACTATGTACGGGTTGCACCTTTTGACCGCGGAATCTTATGGCGGTGTGCCCCCTTCAGAAGATAGCATGGTTCTATAAAATATTGCTTTATCTAGTTCAGCAGACAAAAACGACAACCAACGGGTATTTAAATTTGAGCTATCTGCATTTGATAGCAAAACCACACGAATGCAATACACACCAAATGACATAAAACAGATAGAGAAATGCAAAGGCTTGATTTCAAAGTTTGTTTCAGCGTCATACGGTATTCGGTTCTTGAGATATTTCAATTTTAATATTACCCATGTAAATCAATGCAGGAGCTTTATAGACACCGGCACCAGAATCGAGCAAATTACGGCATGTCTCGCCACATTTTCTTTTAGTTTAAAGTTATGGTAAATTCGTGTTTTTACCATTGCAACTGACGATAGCTTAAATTAAATTGATGGTGTAATTTGGGTCTCCAGTAGTGCTATCTGCTGAAGATCAAGTTAAAATATTCAAGCAGTTAGGTCTGCAGAGTGTTATGACATTATTTTTGAAACGGAGTACGAGAAAGTCATAAGCGTAACGGATGCGCGCATAACGCGTGCGATATCAAATTATCGCGTTGTTTTTACGCACTTCCGCGCGAAATTCGATCTGTCAATCATTTTCAGTGAATAGCAAATCCATGGATGAATAATACGCACGTTGACGAAGTGCGTGAGAAACAATTTTGTTATTTCATTCAAAATATTCCGGCTCATGAAATGTGTTTTAAAATGAGTTTTTCCCGTTATAATGAATTCATGTGCATTTGCTATCTACCGAAGATAGCTTAAATTTAATGCATTTTGTTATTCTTATCTCTTGAACGAAATAGATTGATGTTTTTGAGAATTGTGATGGTGGCGCTATCTATTCAAGATCAAAGCAAAATATCTAAGTGTTGCGATATTTTCTTTTTCTAGGCATAATAATTATGTTGAATCCACGTGTTTTTCCTATCTACTGAAGATAACTCAAATTAAATGCATGTTGTCATTAAAGAGATAGCTTATTATTGTAGAACCCTGTTAGTGGTGCTATCTACTGAAGACAAAGAAATTTCCAGTATGGTGGTCAAAATAAACATTTTAAAGCAAGCACTAAATAAACATGTTTAAAGCAAGTCTTCACTGCTTGAATTTTTATTTGGATCTTCAGTAGATATTTATAGCACCAGCAGGCCTAATTCTAACATATCAATCCATCTCGTTCAGGAGACAAAAATGACAACGCAGGCCTGCATTTTATTTCCGCTATCTTCAGTAGATAAGAAAGAAAACACATGAATGTAAAATTAAACCAAAACAAAATGTCGCAACACTTGACATTTTAATTTGATTCTCAGTAGATATAGCACCAGTAGGCCTAATTCGATTCGAAAATATCACTCTATCTCGCGTAGGGGGCAAAAATGACATCATAGGCCTGCATTTTATTTCCGCTATAGGCCTATACCTATTCAGTAGATAGAGCAAAAAACACATGAATTTAAAATTATAAACCAAAACAAAATGTCGCAACGTTTGAAATTTTAATTTGATCTTCAGGGGCACACCACCATTCCGCTTCCCATTGAAATACGTGCAAAAAGCCTCTCGAAATCTCTTCTAATTATTTCCCTGCAATAGATAGAGCAATGAAATTGGGCATGTTATGGGATGATCCTTAAGCTGTAATATATTTTCTTTTGCACATAGGCTAGATCGCCAATGTTGGGTTTTTTTTGTTGTTGTTGTTGTTGTTGCTGCAAATTGACATGACATTTTACCCCATCCCGCGATTTCTAAGCGGGTGAAAACTCAATTCTTGCGATTTTACATCGATACATGGTTCGCGCGATTAGTCCGCCAAGACAGATTTAAAATCATTTTGTCTGCTCATCATTTCATCAAAACCATCCCAGGTTTAATATTGCATCAAAGAAAGGTATCTCAGATTCATATTGGCCGAAAAATTAAACAAATAAGCTCAATGTCTACGTTTTACGGGGACTATGTACGGGTTGCACCTTTTGACCGCGGAATCTTATGGCCGGTGTGCCCCCTTCAGAAGATAGCATGGTTCTATAAAATATTGCTTTATCTAGTTCAGCAGACAAAAACGACAACCAACGGGTATTTAAATTTGAGCTATCTGCATTTGATAGCAAAACCACACGAATGCAATACACACCAAATGACATAAAACAGATAGAGAAATGCAAAGGCTTGATTTCAAAGTTTGTTTCAGCGTCATACGGTATTCGGTTCTTGAGATATTTCAATTTTAATATTACCCATGTAAATCAATGCAGGAGCTTTATAGACACCGGCACCAGAATCGAGCAAATTACGGCATGTCTCGCCACATTTTCTTTTAGTTTAAAGTTATGGTAAATTCGTGTTTTTACCATTGCAACTGACGATAGCTTAAATTAAATTGATGGTGTCATGGACGTATTATAGAGCACGTAGTGCGATGGACTTGCAACTCCGATCATCGATGTGAGGTCAGCGAAACAGCGATCGTCATTGCAACATGTGGACGTAGATGGCAGCAGCATTTTTCTTTAATTAGCATATTCGTGACGTCATGTTAACGTAAGTCTCCACAGCACTACGCAGTAAACCGTAGGTGCATTTTCTTTACTTTTCCAAAATGGCCCCGCCCGGGAGACGCCATTGGACGCCATGTTAGTGCAGGGTAATACACAGGGGAAGCCGACGGTGTCGCCACCTTTTTGTATTGCGCTAGTATACGAGTTGCAACGGCCTGATGGTGTAATTTGGGTCTCCAGTAGTGCTATCTGCTGAAGATCAAGTTAAAATATTCAAGCAGTTAGGTCTGCAGAGTGTTATGACATTATTTTTGAAACGGAGTACGAGAAAGTCATAAGCGTAACGGATGCGCGCATAACGCGTGCGATATCAAATTATCGCGTTGTTTTACGCACTTCCGCGCGAAATTCGATCTGTCAATCATTTTCAGTGAATAGCAAATCCATGGATGAATAATACGCACGTTGACGAAGTGCGTGAGAAACAATTTTGTTATTTCAATCAAAATATTCCGGCTCATGAAATGTGTTTTAAAAGGAGTTTTTCCCGTTATAATGAATTCATGTGCATTTGCTATCTACCGAAGATATAGCTTAAATTTAATGCATTTTGTTATTCTTATCTCTTGAACGAAATAGATTGATGTTTTTGAGAATTGTGATGGTGGCGCTATATATTCAAGATCAAAGCAAAATATCTAAGTGTTTTCTTTTTCTAGGCATAATAATTATGTTGAATCCACGTGTTTTTCCTATCTACTGAAGATAACTCAAATTAAATGCATGTTGTCATTAAAGAGATAGCTTATTATTGTAGAACCCTGTTAGTGGTGCTATCTACTGAAGACAAAGAAATTTCCAGTATGGTGGTCAAAATCAACATTTTAAAGCAAGCACTAAATAAACATGTTTAAAGCAAGTCTTCACTGCTTGAATTTTTATTTGGATCTTCAGTAGATATTTATAGCACCAGCAGGCCTAATTCTAACATATCAATCCATCTCGTTCAGGAGACAAAAATGACAACGCAGGCCTGCATTTTATTTCCGCTATCTTCAGTAGATAAGAAAGAAAACACATGAATGTAAAATTAAACCAAAACAAAATGTCGCAACACTTGACATTTTAATTTGATTCTCATTAGATATAGCACCAGTAGGCCTAATTCGATTCGAAAATATCACTCTATCTCGCGTAGGGGCAAAAATAAAAAACATTTTACCCCATCCCGCGATTTCTAAGCGGTTGAAAACTCAATTCTTGCGATTTTACATCGATACATGGTTCGCGCGATTAGTCCGCCAAGACAGATTTAAAATCATTTTGTCTGCTCATCATTTCATCAAAACCATCCCAGGTTTAATATTGCATCAAAGAAAGGTATCTCAGATTCATATTGGCCGAAAAATTAAACAAATAAGCTCAATGTCTACGTTTTACGGGGACTATGTACAGGTTGCACCTTTTGACCGCGGAATCTTATGGCGGTGTGCCCCCTTCAGAAGATAGCATGGTTCTATAAAATATTGCTTTATCTAGTTCAGCAGACAAAAACGACAACCAACGGGTATTTAAATTTGAGCTATCTGCATTTGATAGCAAAACCACACGAATGCAATACACACCAAATGACATAAAACAGATAGAGAAATACAAAGGCTTGATTTCAAAGTTTGTTTCAGCGTCATACGGTATTCGGTTCTTGAGATATTTCAATTTTAATATTACCCATGTAAATCAATGCAGGAGCTTTATAAACACCGGCACCAGAATCGAGCAAATTACGGCATGTCTCGCCACATTTTCTTTTAGTTTAAAGTTATGGTAAATTCGTGTTTTTACCATTGCAACTGACGATAGCTTAAATTAAATTGATGGTGTAATTTGGGTCTCCAGTAGTGCTATCTGCTGAAGATCAAGTTAAAATATTCAAGCAGTTAGGTCTGCAGAGTGTTATGACATTATTTTTGAAACGGAGTACGAGAAAGTCATAAGCGTAACGGATGCGCGCATAACGCGTGCGATATCAAATTATCGCGTTGTTTTTACGCACTTCCGCGCGAAATTCGATCTGTCAATCATTTTCAGTGAATAGCAAATCCATGGATGAATAATACGCACGTTGACGAAGTGCGTGAGAAACAATTTTGTTATTTCATTCAAAATATTCCGGCTCATGAAATGTGTTTTAAAATGAGTTTTCCCGTTATAATGAATTCATGTGCATTTGCTATCCACCGAAGATAGCTTAAATTTAATGCATTTTGTTATTCTTATCTCTTGAACGAAATAGATTGATGTTTTTGAGAATTGTGATGGTGGCGCTATCTATTCAAGATCAAAGCAAAATATCTAAGTGTTGCGATATTTTCTTTTTCTAGGCATAATAATTATGTTGAATCCACGTGTTTTTCCTATCTACTGAAGATAACTCAAATTAAATGCATGTTGTCATTAAAGAGATAGCTTATTATTGTAGAACCCTGTTAGTGGTGCTATCTACTGAAGACAAAGAAATTTCCAGTATGGTGGTCAAAATCAACATTTTAAAGCAAGCACTAAATAAACATGTTTAAAGCAAGTCTTCACTGCTTGAATTTTTATTTGGATCTTCAGTAGATATTTATAGCACCAGCAGGCCTAATTCTAACATATCAATCCATCTCGTTCAGGAGACAAAAATGACAACGCAGGCCTGCATTTTATTTCCGCTATCTTCAGTAGATAAGAAAGAAAAAACACATGAATGTAAAATTAAACCAAAACAAAATGTCGCAACACTTGACATTTTAATTTGATTCTCATTAGATATAGCACCAGTAGGCCTAATTCGATTCGAAAATATCACTCTATCTCGCGTAGGGGGCAAAAATAAAAAACATTTTTACCCCATCCCGCGATTTCTAAGCAGTTGAAAACTCAATTCTTGCGATTTTACATCGATACATGGTTCGCGCGATTAGTCCGCCAAGACAGATTTAAAATCATTTTGTCTGCTCATCATTTCATCAAAACCATCCCAGGTTTAATATTGCATCAAAGAAAGGTATCTCAGATTCATATTGGCCGAAAAATTAAACAAATAAGCTCAATGTCTACGTTTTACGGGGACTATGTACGGTTTGCACCTTTTGACCGCGGAATCTTATGGCGGTGTGCCCCCTTCAGAAGATAGCATGGTTCTATAAAATATTGCTTTATCTAGTTCAGCAGACAAAAACGACAACCAACGGGTATTTAAATTTGAGCTATCTGCATTTGATAGCAAAACCACACGAATGCAATACACACCAAATGACATAAAACAGATAGAGAAATGCAAAGGCTTGATTTCAAAGTTTGTTTCAGCGTCATACGGTATTCGGTTCTTGAGATATTTCAATTTTAATATTACCCATGTAAATCAATGCAGGAGCTTTATAGACACCGGCACCAGAATCGAGCAAATTACGGCATGTCTCGCCACATTTTCTTTTAGTTTAAAGTTATGGTAAATTCGTGTTTTTACCATTGCAACTGACGATAGCTTAAATTAAATTGATGGTGTAATTTGGGTCTCCAGTAGTGCTATCTGCTGAAGATCAAGTTAAAATATTCAAGCAGTTAGGTCTGCAGAGTGTTATGACATTATTTTTTTTTTTTTTTACGAGAAAGTCATAAGCGTAACGGATGCGCGCATAACGCGTGCGATATCAAATTATCGCGTTGTTTTACGCACTTCCGAGCGAAATTCGATCTGTCAATCATTTTCAGTGAATAGCAAATCCATGGATGAATAATACGCACGTTGACGAAGTGCGTGAGAAACAATTTTGTTATTTCATTCAAAATATTCCGGCTCATGAAATGTGTTTTAAAATGAGTTTTTCCCGTTATAATGAATTCATGTGCATTTGCTATCTACCGAAGATAGCTTAAATTTAATGCATTTTGTTATTCTTATCTCTTGAACGAAATAGATTGATGTTTTTGAGAATTGTGATGGTGGCGCTATCTATTCAAGATCAAAGCAAAATATCTAAGTGTTGCGATATTTTCTTTTTCTAGGCATAATAATTATGTTGAATCCACGTGTTTTTCCTATCTACTGAAGATAACTCAAATTAAATGCATGTTGTCATTAAAGAGATAGCTTATTATTGTAGAACCCTGTTAGTGGTGCTATCTACTGAAGACAAAGAAATTTCCAGTATGGTGGTCAAAATAAACATTTTAAAGCAAGCACTAAATAAACATGTTTAAAGCAAGTCTTCACTGCTTGAATTTTTATTTGGATCTTCAGTAGATATTTATAGCACCAGCAGGCCTAATTCTAACATATCAACCCATCTCGTTCAGGAGACAAAAATGACAACGCAGGCCTGCATTTTATTTCCGCTATCTTCAGTAGATAAGAAAGAAAACACATGAATGTAAAATTAAACCAAAACAAAATGTCGCAACACTTGACATTTTAATTTGATTCTCAGTAGATATAGCACCAGTAGGCCTAATTCGATTCGAAAATATCACTCTATCTCGCGTAGGGGGCAAAAATGACATCATAGGCCTGCATTTTATTTCCGCTATAGGCCTATACCTATTCAGTAGATAGAGCAAAAACACATGAATTTAAAATTATAAACCAAAACAAAATGTCGCAACGTTTGAAATTTTAATTTGATCTTCAGGGCACACCACCATTCCGCTTCCCATTGAAATACGTGCAAAAAGCCTCTCGAAATCTCTTCTAATTATTTCCCTGCAATAGATAGAGCAATGAAATTGGGCATGTTATGGGATGATCCTTAAGCTGTAATATATTTTCTTTTGCACATAGGCTAGATCGCCAATGTTGGGTTTTTTGTTGTTGTTGTTGTTGCTGCAAATTGACATGACATTTTTACCCCATCCCGCGATTTCTAAGCGGTTGAAAACTCAATTCTTGCGATTTTACATCGATACATGGTTCGCGCGATTAGTCCGCCAAGACAGATTTAAAATCATTTTGTCTGCTCATCATTTCATCAAAACCATCCCAGGTTTAATATTGCATCAAAGAAAGGTATCTCAGATTCATATTGGCCGAAAAATTAAACAAATAAGCTCAATGTCTACGTTTTACGGGGACTATGTACGGGGTGCACCTTTTGACCGCGGAATCTTATGGCCGGTGTGCCCCCTTCAGAAGATAGCATGGTTCTATAAAATATTGCTTTATCTAGTTCAGCAGACAAAAACGACAACCAACGGGTATTTAAATTTGAGCTATCTGCATTTGATAGCAAAACCACACGAATGCAATACACACCAAATGACATAAAACAGATAGAGAAATGCAAAGGCTTGATTTCAAAGTTTGTTTCAGCGTCATACGGTATTCGGTTCTTGAGATATTTCAATTTTAATATTACCCATGTAAATCAATGCAGGAGCTTTATAGACACCGGCACCAGAATCGAGCAAATTACGGCATGTCTCGCCACATTTTCTTTTAGTTTAAAGTTATGGTAAATTCGTGTTTTTACCATTGCAACTGACGATAGCTTAAATTAAATTGATGGTGTAATTTGGGTCTCCAGTAGTGCTATCTGCTGAAGATCAAGTTAAAATATTCAAGCAGTTAGGTCTGCAGAGTGTTATGACATTATTTTTGAAACGGAGTACGAGAAAGTCATAAGCGTAACGGATGCGCGCATAACGCGTGCGATATCAAATTATCGCGTTGTTTTTACGCACTTCCGCGCGAAATTCGATCTGTCAATCATTTTCAGTGAATAGCAAATCCATGGATGAATAATACGCACGTTGACGAAGTGCGTGAGAAACAATTTTGTTATTTCAATCAAAATATTCCGGCTCATGAAATGTGTTTTAAAAGGAGTTTTTCCCGTTATAATGAATTCATGTGCATTTGCTATCTACCGAAGATATAGCTTAAATTTAATGCATTTTGTTATTCTTATCTCTTGAACGAAATAGATTGATGTTTTTGAGAATTGTGATGGTGGCGCTATATATTCAAGATCAAAGCAAAATATCTAAGTGTTTTCTTTTTCTAGGCATAATAATTATGTTGAATCCACGTGTTTTTCCTATCTACTGAAGATAACTCAAATTAAATGCATGTTGTCATTAAAGAGATAGCTTATTATTGTAGAACCCTGTTAGTGGTGCTATCTACTGAAGACAAAGAAATTTCCAGTATGGTGGTCAAAATAAACATTTTAAAGCAAGCACTAAATAAACATGTTTAAAGCAAGTCTTCACTGCTTGAATTTTTATTTGGATCTTCAGTAGATATTTATAGCACCAGCAGGCCTAATTCTAACATATCAATCCATCTCGTTCAGGAGACAAAAATGACAACGCAGGCCTGCATTTTATTTCCGCTATCTTCAGTAGATAAGAAAGAAAACACATGAATGTAAAATTAAACCAAAACAAAATGTCGCAACACTTGACATTTTAATTTGATTCTCAGTAGATATAGCACCAGTAGGCCTAATTCGATTCGAAAATATCACTCTATCTCGCGTAGGGGCAAAATAAAAACATTTTACCCCATCCCGCGATTTCTAAGCAGTTGAAAACTCAATTCTTGCGATTTTACATCGATACATGGTTCGCGCGATTAGTCCGCCAAGACAGATTTAAAATCATTTTGTCTGCTCATCATTTCATCAAAACCATCCCAGGTTTAATATTGCATCAAAGAAAGGTATCTCAGATTCATATTGGCCGAAAAATTAAACAAATAAGCTCAATGTCTACGTTTTACGGGGACTATGTACGGGTTGCACCTTTTGACCGCGGAATCTTATGGCGGTGTGCCCCTTCAGAAGATAGCATGGTTCTATAAAATATTGCTTTATCTAGTTCAGCAGACAAAAAACGACAACCAACGGGTATTTAAATTTGAGCTATCTGCATTTGATAGCAAAACCACACGAATGCAATACACACCAAATGACATAAAACAGATAGAGAAATACAAAGGCTTGATTTCAAAGTTTGTTTCAGCGTCATACGGTATTCGGTTCTTGAGATATTTCAATTTTAATATTACCCATGTAAATCAATGCAGGAGCTTTATAAACACCGGCACCAGAATCGAGCAAATTACGGCATGTCTCGCCACATTTTCTTTTAGTTTAAAGTTATGGTAAATTCGTGTTTTTACCATTGCAACTGACGATAGCTTAAATTAAATTGATGGTGTAATTTGGGTCTCCAGTAGTGCTATCTGCTGAAGATCAAGTTAAAATATTCAAGCAGTTAGGTCTGCAGAGTGTTATGACATTATTTTTGAAACGGAGTACGAGAAAGTCATAAGCGTAACGGATGCGCGCATAACGCGTGCGATATCAAATTATCGCGTTGTTTTTACGCACTTCCGCGCGAAATTCGATCTGTCAATCATTTTCAGTGAATAGCAAATCCATGGATGAATACTACGCACGTTGACGAAGTGCGTGAGAAACAATTTTGTTATTTCATTCAAAATATTCCGGCTCATGAAATGTGTTTTAAAATGAGTTTTTTCCGTTATAATGAATTCATGTGCATTTGCTATCCACCGAAGATAGCTTAAATTTAATGCATTTTGTTATTCTTATCTCTTGAACGAAATAGATTGATGTTTTTGAGAATTGTGATGGTGGCGCTATCTATTCAAGATCAAAGCAAAATATCTAAGTGTTGCGATATTTTCTTTTTCTAGGCATAATAATTATGTTGAATCCACGTGTTTTTCCTATCTACTGAAGATAACTCAAATTAAATGCATGTTGTCATTAAAGAGATAGCTTATTATTGTAGAACCCTGTTAGTGGTGCTATCTACTGAAGACAAAGAAATTTCCAGTATGGTGGTCAAAATCAACATTTTAAAGCAAGCACTAAATAAACATGTTTAAAGCAAGTCTTCACTGCTTGAATTTTTATTTGGATCTTCAGTAGATATTTATAGCACCAGCAGGCCTAATTCTAACATATCAATCCATCTCGTTCAGGAGACAAAAATGACAACGCAGGCCTGCATTTTATTTCCGCTATCTTCAGTAGATAAGAAAGAAAACACATGAATGTAAAATTAAACCAAAACAAAATGTCGCAACACTTGACATTTTAATTTGATTCTCATTAGATATAGCACCAGTAGGCCTAATTCGATTCGAAAATATCACTCTATCTCGCGTAGGGGGCAAAAATAAAAACATTTTACCCCATCCCGCGATTTCTAAGCAGTTGAAAACTCAATTCTTGCGATTTTACATCGATACATGGTTCGCGCGATTAGTCCGCCAAGACAGATTTAAAATCATTTTGTCTGCTCATCATTTCATCAAAACCATCCCAGGTTTAATATTGCATCAAAGAAAGGTATCTCAGATTCATATTGGCCGAAAAATTAAACAAATAAGCTCAATGTCTACGTTTTACGGGGACTATGTACAGGTTGCACCTTTTGACCGCGGAATCTTATGGCGGTGTGCCCCTTCAGAAGATAGCATGGTTCTATAAAATATTGCTTTATCTAGTTCAGCAGACAAAAACGACAACCAACGGGTATTTAAATTTGAGCTATCTGCATTTGATAGCAAAACCACACGAATGCAATACACACCAAATGACATAAAACAGATAGAGAAATGCAAAGGCTTGATTTCAAAGTTTGTTTCAGCGTCATACGGTATTCGGTTCTTGAGATATTTCAATTTTAATATTACCCATGTAAATCAATGCAGGAGCTTTATAGACACCGGCACCAGAATCGAGCAAATTACGGCATGTCTCGCCACATTTTCTTTTAGTTTAAAGTTATGGTAAATTCGTGTTTTTACCATTGCAACTGACGATAGCTTAAATTAAATTGATGGTGTAATTTGGGTCTCCAGTAGTGCTATCTGCTGAAGATCAAGTTAAAATATTCAAGCAGTTAGGTCTGCAGAGTGTTATGACATTATTTTTGAAACGGAGTACGAGAAAGTCATAAGCGTAACGGATGCGCGCATAACGCGTGCGATATCAAATTATCGCGTTGTTTTTACGCACTTCCGAGCGAAATTCGATCTGTCAATCATTTTCAGTGGATAGCAAATGCATGGATGAATAATACGCACGTTGACGAAGTGCGTGAGAAACAATTTTGTTATTTCATTCAAAATATTCCGGCTCATGAAATGTGTTTTAAAATGAGTTTTTCCCGTTATAATGAATTCATGTGCATTTGCTATCTACCGAAGATAGCTTAAATTTAATGCATTTTGTTATTCTTATCTCTTGAACGAAATAGATTGATGTTTTTGAGAATTGTGATGGTGGCGCTATCTATTCAAGATCAAAGCAAAATATCTAAGTGTTGCGATATTTTCTTTTTCTAGGCATAATAATTATGTTGAATCCACGTGTTTTCCTATCTACTGAAGATAACTCAAATTAAATGCATGTTGTCATTAAAGAGATAGCTTATTATTGTAGAACCCTGTTAGTGGTGCTATCTACTGAAGACAAAGAAATTTCCAGTATGGTGGTCAAAATAAACATTTTAAAGCAAGCACTAAATAAACATGTTTAAAGCAAGTCTTCACTGCTTGAATTTTTATTTGGATCTTCAGTAGATATTTATAGCACCAGCAGGCCTAATTCTAACATATCAACCCATCTCGTTCAGGAGACAAAAATGACAACGCAGGCCTGCATTTTATTTCCGCTATCTTCAGTAGATAAGAAAGAAAACACATGAATGTAAAATTAAACCAAAACAAAATGTCGCAACACTTGACATTTTAATTTGATTCTCAGTAGATATAGCACCAGTAGGCCTAATTCGATTCGAAAATATCACTCTATCTCGCGTAGGGGGCAAAAATGACATCATAGGCCTGCATTTTATTTCCGCTATAGGCCTATACCTATTCAGTAGATAGAGCAAAAAACACATGAATTTAAAATTATAAACCAAAACAAAATGTCGCAACGTTTGAAATTTTAATTTGATCTTCAGGGGGCACACCACCATTCCGCTTCCCATTGAAATACGTGCAAAAAAGCCTCTCGGAAATCTCTTCTAATTATTTCCCTGCAATAGATAGAGCAATGAAATTGGGCATGTTATGGGATGATCCTTAAGCTGTAATATATTTTCTTTTGCACATAGGCTAGATCGCCAATGTTGGGTTTTTGTTGTTGTTGTTGTTGCTGCAAATTGACATGACATTTTACCCCATCCCGCGATTTCTAAGCGGTTGAAAACTCAATTCTTGCGATTTTACATCGATACATGGTTCGCGCGATTAGTCCGCCAAGACAGATTTAAAATCATTTTGTCTGCTCATCATTTCATCAAAACCATCCCAGGTTTAATATTGCATCAAAGAAAGGTATCTCAGATTCATATTGGCCGAAAAAATTAAACAAATAAGCTCAATGTCTACGTTTTACGGGGACTATGTACGGGTTGCACCTTTTGACCGCGGAATCTTATGGCCGGTGTGCCCCCTTCAGAAGATAGCATGGTTCTATAAAATATTGCTTTATCTAGTTCAGCAGACAAAAACGACAACCAACGGGTATTTAAATTTGAGCTATCTCGGCATTTGATAGCAAAACCACACGAATGCAATACACACCAAATGACATAAAACAGATAGAGAAATGCAAAGGCTTGATTTCAAAGTTTGTTTCAGCGTCATACGGTATTCGGTTCTTGAGATATTTCAATTTTAATATTACCCATGTAAATCAATGCAGGAGCTTTATAGACACCGGCACCAGAATCGAGCAAATTACGGCATGTCTCGCCACATTTTCTTTTAGTTTAAAGTTATGGTAAATTCGTGTTTTTACCATTGCAACTGACGATAGCTGAAATTAAATTGATGGTGTAATTTGGGTCTCCAGTAGTGCTATCTGCTGAAGATCAAGTTAAAATATTCAAGCAGTTAGGTCTGCAGAGTGTTATGACATTATTTTTGAAACGGAGTACGAGAAAGTCATAAGCGTAACGGATGCGCGCATAACGCGTGCGATATCAAATTATCGCGTTGTTTTTACGCTCTTCCGCGAGAAATTCGATCTGTCAATCATTTTCAGTGAATAGCAAATCCATGGATGAATAATACGCACGTTGACGAAGTGCGTGAGAAACAATTTTGTTATTTCAATCAAAATATTCCGGCTCATGAAATGTGTTTTAAAAGGAGTTTTCCCGTTATAATGAATTCATGTGCATTTGCTATCTACCGAAGATATAGCTTAAATTTAATGCATTTTGTTATTCTTATCTCTTGAACGAAATAGATTGATGTTTTTGAGAATTGTGATGGTGGCGCTATCTATTCAAGATCAAAGCAAAATATCTAAGTGTTTTCTTTTTCTAGGCATAATAATTATGTTGAATCCACGTGTTTTTCCTATCTACTGAAGATAACTCAAATTAAATGCATGTTGTCATTAAAGAGATAGCTTATTATTGTAGAACCCTGTTAGTGGTGCTATCTACTGAAGACAAAGAAATTTCCAGTATGGTGGACAAAATAAAATTTTAAAGCAAGCACTAAATAAACATGTTTAAAGCAAGTCTTCACTGCTTGAATTTTTATTTGGATCTTCAATAGATATTTATAGCACCAACAGGCCTAATTCTAACATATCAATCCATCTCGTTCAGGAGACAAAAATGACAACGCAGGCCTGCATTTTATTTCCGCTATCTTCAGTAGATAAGAAAGAAAACACATGAATGTAAAATTAAACCAAAACAAAATGTCGCAACACTTGACATTTTAATTTGATTCTCAGTAGATATAGCACCAGTAGGCCTAATTCGATTCGAAAATATCACTCTATCTCGCGTAGGGGCAAAAATAAAAACATTTTTACCCCATCCCGCGATTTCTAAGCAGTTGAAAACTCAATTCTTGCGATTTTACATCGATACATGGTTCGCGCGATTAGTCCGCCAGACAGATTTAAAATCATTTTGTCTGCTCATCATTTCATCAAAACCATCCCAGGTTTAATATTGCATCAAAGAAAGGTATCTCAGATTCATATTGGCCGAAAAATTAAACAAATAAGCTCAATGTCTACGTTTTACGGGGACTATGTACGGGTTGCACCTTTTGACCGCGGAATCTTATGGCGGTGTGCCCCTTCAGAAGATAGCATGGTTCTATAAAATATTGCTTTATCTAGTTCAGCAGACAAAAACGACAACCAACGGGTATTTAAATTTGAGCTATCTGCATTTGATAGCAAAACCACACGAATGCAATACACACCAAATGACATAAAACAGATAGAGAAATGCAAAGGCTTGATTTCAAAGTTTGTTTCAGCGTCATACGGTATTCGGTTCTTGAGATATTTCAATTTTAATATTACCCATGTAAATCAATGCAGGAGCTTTATAGACACCGGCACCAGAATCGAGCAAATTACGGCATGTCTCGCCACATTTTCTTTTAGTTTAAAGTTATGGTAAATTCGTGTTTTTACCATTGCAACTGACGATAGCTTAAATTAAATTGATGGTGTAATTTGGGTCTCCAGTAGTGCTATCTGCTGAAGATCAAGTTAAAATATTCAAGCAGTTAGGTCTGCAGAGTGTTATGACATTATTTTTGAAACGGAGTACGAGAAAGTCATAAGCGTAACGGATGCGCGCATAACGCGTGCGATATCAAATATCGCGTTGTTTTTACGCACTTCCGCGCGAAATTCGATCTGTCAATCATTTTCAGTGAATAGCAAATCCATGGATGAATAATACGCACGTTGACGAAGTGCGTGAGAAACAATTTTGTTATTTCATTCAAAATATTCCGGCTCATGAAATGTGTTTTAAAATGAGTTTTTCCCGTTATAATGAATTCATGTGCATTTGCTATCTACCGAAGATAGCTTAAATTTAATGCATTTTGTTATTCTTATCTCTTGAACGAAATAGATTGATGTTTTTGAGAATTGTGATGGTGGCGCTATCTATTCAAGATCAAAGCAAAATATCTAAGTGTTGCGATATTTTCTTTTTCTAGGCATAATAATTATGTTGAATCCACGTGTTTTTCCTATCTACTGAAGATAACTCAAATTAAATGCATGTTGTCATTAAAGAGATAGCTTATTATTGTAGAACCCTGTTAGTGGTGCTATCTACTGAAGACAAAGAAATTTCCAGTATGGTGGTCAAAATAAACATTTTAAAGCAAGCACTGAAATAAACATGTTTAAAGCAAGTCTTCACTGCTTGAATTTTTATTTGGATCTTCAGTAGATATTTATAGCACCAGCAGGCCTAATTCTAACATATCAATCCATCTCGTTCAGGAGACAAAAATGACAACGCAGGCCTGCATTTTATTTCCGCTATCTTCAGTAGATAAGAAAGAAAACACATGAATGTAAAATTAAACCAAAACAAAATGTCGCAACACTTGACATTTTAATTTGATTCTCAGTAGATATAGCACCAGTAGGCCTAATTCGATTCGAAAATATCACTCTATCTCGCGTAGGGGGCAAAAATGACATCATAGGCCTGCATTTTATTTCCGCTATAGGCCTATACCTATTCAGTAGATAGAGCAAAAAACACATGAATTTAAAATTATAAACCAAAACAAAATGTCGCAACGTTTGAAATTTTAATTTGATCTTCAGGGGCACACCACCATTCCGCTTCCCATTGAAATACGTGCAAAAAAGCCTCTCGAAATCTCTTCTAATTATTTCCCTGCAATAGATAGAGCAATGAAATTGGGCATGTTATGGGATGATCCTTAAGCTGTAATATATTTTCTTTTGCACATAGGCTAGATCGCCAATGTTGGGTTTTTTGTTGTTGTTGTTGTTGCTGCAAATTGACATGACATTTTTACCCCATCCCGCGATTTCTAAGCGCTTGAAAACTCAATTCTTGCGATTTTACATCGATACATGGTTCGCGCGATTAGTCTAGACTAAATCCTCCAGTCCTTCAACATCTACGCACGGTCATCGGGTTGTGCTGATGGTGAGGACTGAATCGTTCAGCGATCCAATATTGGTGCAGTCCAGATTCATGAATAATTAATCAGCACGAAGTAATATTAATATTAATTAGGAACTACGTCATGGTTTAAAGGGATGATCGTCATGGCGGACCATCACCGTGACGATGGAAATCATCACGGTGATGGTGATAATTCATGCTTTTATTGCGCCAGTATATTCAGTAAAAGTAAAACAGCCCCTTCTCATGCAAGAAAACGTTGCATAAATGCATCCACCAAGGCCGAATATGATGCGCTGCGGTGGCTTTTGCCCGCGGGATCATTTCTACCTGGCAGAGTCAACATATGCCTGCGATGCCTGCAGGTTGTGAAAGGCATCACAAAAAAAAAGCAAGAAATGGTGGCTAGATATAGGCCTACTCGAAGCAATCATGATCATATCGACAGTGTCGACAGTGCAGAGAAAGAAGAAAGAAGAGGAGGCAAAAAGAGGAAACGCGAAGTTGTCAACTTTAATCAGGTAACTTCCCTTTAAACCCGCATGACCCGACGCTCCGCCCATTTACAATAATGAATAATCCCGTGTGGAGCGAATGGTGTTGTATCAATTTCCCACGGCCGTCGGCTGTGTTTTCTTTATAAATACAAATTCATGATCCTGGTATTAAAGTTGGGTGAAATTAGAAAGTGTTACTTAATCTACAATCCAATGTTTCCAGAGATAAAACTGTGTATAAAGCCCGGTAAAGAAGTATAAAACCGGCGATGTCGATGATAGCTCCACCCCTCACTCCACCCACTAATGTTTGTAAACAAAGTAAGAAGCTGACTGCCTCACAACTGTCACATGCTGTAACATGTGATCAGTATGCATGTAAGTTCATGAGTTCGATATTCATGATATTATTTGGTGACGGATTCAAAACAAAAATATTATTTTAAACGTTTCTTTATTATTAGTTATACTATGATGTACATTGTAGGCGTATATTGTCAGGCATAAAACTATTACTAGTCTAGATGAAAACTTATATGTGGTTAATGTTGTTTATATGATTTGCTCCGATTTTTTAAGCTTCCCCTTGCCTTGGTCGTGGACCGGTCATGTTGGTATTGGAGTAGAAGCACTTATGTACTGTAGTAGTAATTTTTTTAGTAAAGTTAATTTTTTATTACTTCCGTGGTCCGGGTACGCGCTGGTGAATTGCGATCGCGTAGAAGTGACAAGTGCACCTACTACGCGCCGCGCCGACGATGGGTCAACCGGCTTGTTGTCAAGTCTGTTGATCAGCCAATCAGCGTAATTGTTTATTTCTTCTACGCTCGTCTACGCTTGGCGCACAGCTCGGACCACGGAAGTAATAACGAATTAACTTTAGTAGTAGTAGTATTAAAGTGTGTCTTGTCTCAAATTGAGGGTAATGCAGAGATTTAAATTGGTATGTTGTTGACTCGGTTGCATAACCAGCATGTGTTCATTTGCATGTATGTAAATTGTAATGATGTACTATACGTGGCTATACGTCCTGCATGATTAGTATATCAAGCACAAAATCCAATACCCCGTTTACATTGGGCAAAAGTCGTAATCGACTTAAGCTGTATTTTAAATTACGACAGCAGATTAATTTGTTTTGTGGGTGTTTACACTACATTGGCTGAATTCAATTTGAAATTCGCATTCACAAATATCGAATTTGTTTGTTACCAGTGGTTATGGCAGGTAAATATGAATTCAACGTTCATGTTCGTTTACATTGGCGAAAAGTCGTAATTAATGACGACTTATTTGAATTCACTTGAAATGAATGATGATACAAGTCATCATTGGAATTACGACTTTTGAATTACGATTAATAACGACTGTACCTGTTTACACTTATGATATGAATTAAGTCGATTACGACTTTAGTGAATTCGATTACGACTTTCGCCCAATGTAAATGGGGTACAAGTCTTGAAACAAGACTGCTAGAGTATACCTCGAGATACGCTATCTGAAATTAATACATGTATACGATCTGACATATTGATTCAAACTGTATTTCAGCTGGAGCACCATGTATCAAAAATCTGCAGCAAGATGACATGAGCTTGATATCCATTCATTTAGGGATTCAATCATGTTTCATACATACTCACGATATAACAACGTTTCTGATTGGATTTGGGCCCTTTTTTGCTGGTCATAAATACCGTTTATGACCAGTACGCAGGGCAAAAACAAGCTAAATCACGCATCGTTGGAACCCAATTAACGCGATTCATGATTTGCTAGTGTTGCGTACACGCAGCATGTCACCGCGCCCGTCTCACGCGGAGCGCAAAAACGAACGTGTTGACTCCCGGATGTTCACCTCATGAGCCGAGCTGCTTCCTGCAAGTAGGCCTACTCATTTTTGAAGGAAAAGCGGTATGGAAATGTTATTTAAACTTGTAAACCCTTATTATTTTCATTTGTACTGAATTGCTAACAATGTTCAGAATGTTGGGTATGTATGAACGGGGTTCATTCATAGGATTGAGGGCATGATTGTTGATTTATGCCCTCGGCTCACGCCTCGGGCATAAACAGCGATCATGCCCTCAATCCTATGAATGAACCCCTAATTCACCATTGTTCATTACAGATAAACAATGATGCATCTACATCGTCTGCGTGGTTTACTTTGCAAGGGCAGCTTTAGCTGAAATTAGCTTTAGCTGCCGCGTTGCAAAATAAACCAGGTAGACGCACCGACTGGAATTGTAAAATCGGTGATGAATAACGGTGAAACATGATTTCAACAACAAAAAGAAGCTAAAGATCATCTAATTCACATGATTCTTTCATTGAATATCCGTTTGTCATCGCCACTCAACCTGACAAGAAGATCAACGATTTCTCTGTTGATATCAGCAATAAAATAAAGAAATGTTTAGCTGCTTCTTCCAACATAATGGAGTGCTTACTTTCCAGGCATGATGAATTTTATGCACTTTATACGCGTAACACATACATTTCATACACTCCTATATCAAAGCAGCCAATCAGAAAAGCTGTTAGAAAAGTACGAAACATGCATTGATTGTGTATATTGTGCACTCCGTGCGTACTACTACGCTAAGAGTATTTCAGCGTTGCGTCGCGTAGGATTGATTCATTTTTCGGGCGGGTTGATGCATTTATATTTGGTTCTGTTTTCCAACATTTTTAGTGATAATTTGTAATATAAAAACAGTAAAAATCATGTGTTTTTTTCTTCTCGTGTATGTTCTTTGTTGATTACTTTTTTGATCGAAATTTAGAATTAATTACAGCTTCTTCACAATCATAATGCAAAAATCTGAAAATTGGACTTTTAAAGCCATATTGTTTTGGTATACAGGAGATCATTGTTCACCTATTTTTGATATCTGATTTCAATAAACAGTGAATAAATTGCTTTTGTTGATTGTCAATCATTATACGCATATCTACACCAATCATTTTTGGTTTTGAATTTTGTTTCAAGAAGATACAAAAGTTGGATATTATATAAAGAAAGTGGCTAAGTAAAATTTGATACAAATTTGACATATAAAAATTTTCAGAAAAACATCAAAGTTGGATTTGACACAATTTTGACACATTAAAATTTTCAAGAAAATGGCTAAGTAAGATTTGACACAAATTTGACATGAAAATTGTCAGAAAACTAGGATTTGACACAATTTTGATGCAATAAAATTGTCAGGACAATGGCTAAGTGACATTTGACACAAATATCAAATATTCTTTGACAATATTTGATACAATCAAATGTATGTCAAAAACAATTTGAAGAAATAATACTTGACATGTTTTTGATATACTTTTAATATATATTTGACACCAAAATTAATGTGTGAGAGGTGTTATATCATGTCATAAAGTAGATTTAACTCTTTAGGGGAACTTAACTACATGTATATAATAATGAGTGTCGAATCATGAGAGAAAAAGTGAGTGAATGTCCTGGCCTATGTAGCTGACGATTGACCAGTGACCACTGCCATTAGTATTTATGAAAAACTTGCAATTGTTTTATTAGATTAAAAATGTTTTATGACAAGCTGATGACTAGACTACTACTGTATTCAATATAATAAACCCAACGTGTTATTTAGGTCAATATATGGGACTAACAAAATGAAAAACAAACTGCTCTTGATCATTTTTTACATACCCATATTCTTCTTTCTCTTAAATATCTAGGTGCATCAGAAGACTTGACAGAGGCATGATGGAGACTATGTGTATCTCGATTGCTAGTTTTGTTACCAGCAGTTGGCTTCAGATACGGTTTAATTTTCCTTGTTAATACATGTCACCACTTTGCTAGGCATACATGCAATTTCCCAGTAGTTGCATGTTTAGCAATAGCAATGTACCTTCTATCCATTAACCCATGCAAGCATGGAACATCATTTACCTAGATGGAAGAGACAAAATCCCTATATCATCATGACAGCTAACACTGAGTGCCAAGTGCACTTCTTTTAACCACATGTGATATATATCCTGCCTGCGGCTAGTTACCTTGCATCTTATTTTCTCGCTTGCTTTTCCCCTAACCTTCCACACTAACCCTCTCCCCCTTCCTATCTGCAACTTCTACAAGAACTTATATCAATATGTGGATCAGTGGTAACTGTGCATGTCTGCTACATCAGGGCAGCGTGACGCTTAGGATCGTATCCTTTCTTGGGGAGGAGCTCTGATTTGTTATCTTTCATAATTGGCAGGATATAGATAAGATGACTTAAGATTCAGGATTCTTATTCCTGTATTCCTAAGTTATCACCTGCATTGTACATATTTTAATAATTAAGGGTTTAATTCATATTTTTGAAAATCAAAAATGAAAATTTCATCATAAATGTTAAATTATTTAATTGAAACCAAACTTCAACAGAAAATCCTGAGAAAAAATATGTACCGGTACATAAAAAGTTGATGGAGATATTTAATCATGAGACTTGCAAAGGAGCAAAGTTAAAACTGCTTTAATATCCACAAGAAACATATCAAGTACAATGTATCAGTTTCCACAACCACTAAAAAAATGGGCCACTAGAATGATTATGACGTAAGTATTACATCTGTTGGCAACAGTCAGTAAAGTGGGCTTAGGCTTGAAGTATTATGACTATGTGTGCATACTATATACTTCACAAACTACTTTTTTGAGCTGATTACAGTCAGTTTTTAAAGTGCTAATTGCAAACTTTCAATACTTGTTTTGTCCTTTGTCATGTAGAACAATTGCAGGAAGGTTCCTGCTGCCGCAGCCACCGCAGTGCGGTACCTGTGCAACAGGCGTTACAAACAAGCCCGCATTGCGGTGGAAAAAATACCAGGAGCAACTAGTGGCCTACCAAAAACAGTCAGAATGAAGATAAACCAAGAATCCAGGTAATGAACAAAGAATTTGAAACACCAAGTAAGCTTTTCTATCATTTGTTTACAGTTTTGTAGGAACTTTTGAATTGATTTATTGCCTAATGTGGCAATGTTCTTCTTGAAAAAGAGGAAGAAAGAGGTAATGATGGATATAAAGCATTACTGTGATATTATCAAGCATTGGTTTGATTGAGATGTGCTATGGAATAAATTGAGTTAAGTTTGAAGTTATAATATGTCCTATACATTTAGTTTTGAGTTCTAATTTTCAGCGGTATGTCTACTGCATATCCCAAATATTGAACAATTTTACTAGTGATAGATTTTATAGAACGAACTCTGTTATACTCATATTATACATGTAGTTTCTGTGTAAATAACCAAAAAAATTGTAAGTCTACGATATCCTGTGAGGAATGCAGGTGCATAGGACTGCATGTACAGAAGTATTTCAGCTGTATTATACTAACACGTTAGACTGGGGGTGGGGGAGGGATACGACACGGAAGCAAGTTTAAATGTGAGGTATAACCATGTTGAATAAGAATTGATGCCTCGGGACTGATGCTTAATGACAAAAGAACATTAAAATTACCATGTTTACATTTTCTTATGTTTTCTCATCCATGCAGGTATTTTTGCCAAACTACCAAGTACAAAGGGTTGGGCATGTTCCCATTTAAGATTGCAGATGTTACCAAAGAACTCGAAGAGAAATGCCCAACCCTTTGTAGTTCACTTCAAGCAATTGCAAAACCTGGATCCACAAGTGTTCAGCCGAGGGTATGGGCAGCAGCAATGCTGCTGCTCAACACCCGCAACAAGAATGTTAATGCCTTTCAGAAGTTGATTTCAATCCTTCTGTGGAAGGGACAGCTGAAGAGTCAAGTATGCATATTCAGTACAAATATCTTCCAAGAAAAATTAGAATCAACCTATGAAATGAATTAGTAATGTACAGTGGCATGCTTGGATTTTTGTTTTCAGGAAAAAGAAACAAATCTTGAGCATAAATTTTCTTGGGAAATCTGCCCACTTGAATTTTACACTATTTTATACCCAAATCAAAGTGTTCTGCACATGTTTTCATGTTAAAACATTACTAATAACATGGAATGTTCTTTTTTCCTTCTTTGAGTTGTGGTGATTGGGACAGTCGTAATGTGATGATGTCAGAACTGTTTATGCCCATACTGATTGAATTTACTCCATGTTTATATTGTTCGATATAGATTGGATTATTTCATGGATTATTTAGCGACCCAGGTTTAGTGATTCAATCATGTTTCGCCATTGATCATCACCGTTTAACAATGATGCGTTAGCTGCCCACGTGAAGTAAACAGATGAACAAAATGATAGTGTATGCAAAATAAATTGTGATGGATTGGACCAAAGATATCACTGTTATTTTATTGGTTACTAGCGGGAGACCCGCGCTTCGCGCGGGTCCCCGCTAGTTGAGTAGACGGGAGCGGTTAGTACACGGGAGTGGTTAGTAAACATGGTAAACGGTGATGATGATAATCATGGTGTCTTGGTGTATATTATTCATCCAGTATAGTAATGACCATGTTAGCTCGATCATATGTTAGCTCCTGTCATATTAAAGAAGCTAAATAACTTTAAGTGAATATCGCAGAATTTAATAAATGTGGACTTTCAAGTTCCACTAAAGTGGGCTCACCCACCCCCTATCATTTAATCTTTTCGGGCTATACTGAACAGTTGAACGACTCTGTTATCTATATTTTAACATTCCATCTGAAAGTGGACTTGTTTTGCAAATCTGTCACCAATACCCCCCTTTTTCATCAGCTTACACCCAATGATCCCCCAGAAATGGCTTCAAGGCCTTTGCTTTGACACCGTTTCCAATTCTGAGGGGACACAGCCGGCTGAACGGCGCAGCGACACAATGGTGCCGTGGCAAAGGTGGCGGCAAAAAACTTCCAGTGTGCCCCCCCTTCCAAATTCCTAGCAGTTAAGCTGGTTTTATACTACCCTGCCGCTTGCCGCTGAGCGCCGTGGCGCACGCGCATTATAGACAAACGGACACAATCAAGGCTTGTCATTGGTTGAAGCGCCTGCCGCTTCGCAGCGGCAAGCGGCAGGAAAGTATGCTGGGGCATTAGTCGCGTACACACCCAGACAAACATCGTGAGGCCTACTCGCGGTAAGCCAACATTAAATGCGTCCATACCATGCGCCGCAATGCGCGTGAAACCATGGTGCTGTGTACGCGCAGGTGCGTGACGCGCCACTTCCCGCGCGTGTTGGATTTGACGCGTTTGCTGTCATGAACTGAACCATAAGGTTATTGACCTCAACGGCCTAGCAACCGAACATTTTTTTTGTTATTTCCATAGTTACTGAATAGTTTTGCAAAAATGAACGTCAGATGGTTTAATGGCAATATGTACCCGATCAATGTACGAATAAATCAGAGCTGAAAGTGAAAGCATCTCGGAGACTGCTTCTGGACAAGATTTAGCGACTTCCTTTTATTTATATAGATATGCACCATTTGTTATTTTGTCATAGATGTTCCGGAGGCTCCGCCTGTTTGGTCTTTCTATAGCCAGAGGAACAGTTCTTAATGTTATAGACAAATTGGCTGCAAAGTATGACACCAAGGCAAATGGTTGGAGGAGGGCAATAACAGAGCAAGAAGACATCAAGGTATCTATACATGCAATAGCAATGTTACTCAGGTAAAATGTTTCAATTTTAAAGAAAATTTTGAATTGAAATTTGAAAATTGTACCTAAACATAGCAAAATGAAATTTGGCACCCTCTGCAAGGTATAGAATCAGCAATGTTCTTGATTCATCAACATTTTAGAGTGTGCATTATTAATGAGTTCATTTTCTTGTACATTTATTAACCTATATTCAATTCCAATATACACCAAGTGTGTGAAAATATTGGATCCAACACGTAATAATGATAAATTTGGATTGATTGAGCCCAAAGAATTCACTTCTTTGTGTGTGGGGGGTGGGTGGTTGTGTATGTAAATCAAAATTGCATTTGCTGACAACAGCTTTGCTTTTTGTGATATTTATTGATTATTTGCCACTGAAGTTGAACATATATTGTTGAACAATAACTCTAGGCTCAACCCCCGGGGCACAACCTCAATTTAATGTACCAGTAATAATTAGTAATATGTATTGATATTATAATTATATGTTTCCCCCAGTCTCCATTTTCTGTAGGGGCCAACTATGAACTTCCTGAAGTAGTGAATGATACAGAAGAAGAAGTAGATGAAGAAGAAGGTCTTGATGTCCAGGTAGATAATGTTTTCTGGTTGCAATGGCATGAGTAAATTGTCTATATATTGACAAATATGTTAAGGTGGCTGTGTACTCTCAGACATGCATGTAGTAGAAGTGCCATAACTTTGTAATTAGTCATGCAAGATGTATAAAAGTATACATCTTTTTAATGGCATGACATCAAGGAATCTGAATATAAATGCAGATTTGGTGTAAAAAGAACAATTCTGAAGAAAATCACCAAAAAGTGAATTTTTGAAATTATTTTTTTAGTACATCATAACAAAAAATACTCTTTCCAAAAATTATCTTTCTTAATCTTGAGAATCCATTGAAAAAAATGTTGTTTTATTTTTTTTATGTTGTCCTTATTGTTTGAGATTTTGACCATGCATATAAGGCATCAAAATGAACTTTTTAAAATCCACAAACGCTTATCTGCACAAAATGATGCCTAAAATCTGAAATGGACCTGAATATAAAAAAACGAGATAACGGTTTCTTGATTCGATCTTGCTTTTTACAATGAGCATAATTGCTTACCCATAGTAACGGTAGTTGCGATTCACTTCATTTTTTCACAAAACATGATTATTGAGTGTGACATTTATAGAATGGAAAAGTTCAACTTTGTTCACACATAAATATCTATTCTTTGCTTTACTTTTTTGACTCACCCTGTACTTGCATTAACATGATCATCACATTTTGCTGGTGTCCAAGGTCTATAAATTTTATTATTACCGTTTATGAATATTGTTCAATTCCAGGCTGATTTTGAAGATGAAGAAGAAGATGGCATCATGCATATGCAGGTACTGTATTGTATTTTATGGATTTATTTAAGTTTATAAACAGGTTTAAAAAATGAGATCAGGAATGTGTGGAATGCGGGTTAAGTGTGCAAGTTGTGAACTTGACATTCAAAGGAGTACTAGTAGAGGGTACATATATTATGTCCCGAAAAGGACATTTATATTTGAAGAGCTTGGTTCCAAACCATGTTAAGTCCACAAACACATGTTTTTGATTTACAGGTGCAATATTGCAATGGGCTTGTGATGCTATCAGTTGGATGCACCATTGCAAAGCAAACAGTGGATGGATGCCCAGTAACAATGCTGTATGAGACCTTTGGTTCCCAAATGAGAACAATAGTCTGCATATTGTCATCAAGCAGCATTGTTGTGGTAAATAATGGCTTGTTGATGGTACAACTCATTGATGCTAAAGTCAAACTTTTCAAAGTAATTGTGATTGTATCACACAAGTAAATGAGAAACATGTGGTTGTGGACAACAAGCTCTTCATTTGTTAACATTGTCATAGATTATTTTCAAAAATCTACATGTAACCTTTTTTGGGACAACTGGTATTTTGATGTACTGTGAAATATTTTATTTGTATTTCTTTATTTTTCCCGATTTCACAGGATGAAGACATACGAGCGTCAGAGCACGACTATGGAGTATCCCGTAGTGCGACCTCACATGAAGACCATTGTTATTATGTATGTATAAGAATAATCAAAAATTTGTTTTGTTAATGTTTCAGTATTTTGTGACATAATTGCTATGCTATCAAAATTATACACTTTGTGCATTATCAACATGTCTACAAAATATTTTACCTCTGATTTATAGAACCAGCTCTTAATGATTGAACTCAATGTTCTCTTGAATTGTAACTATAATTAATGTGTATAGCAGTTAAGCAGCATGAGTTCCATTGATTTCCTTAGGGCTTCATCAGATCAAACTGGCAACGAAATAATAGAAATATTTATATTTAGAAACATGCATATGAGTGTTCAATTATTATCATACCATCAAGTTGTTTCATATGTTTTCATTTAATAAGCGCCCCATTTTACTGACATGATATACCAGCATTTCATATACCAAACATGCTGAGCGAGTATATGTGCATTTCGTCACACCATATCATGTTAGTAAGGACATATGTATGCATGCTAGACTCTTTGTGACAACTCGCTCAGCCACAACTGTTTCATAACAATCATGATGGTTCATAACAATCATTTCTTTTGCCACTGCAAATAATTCAGAGAGCAAACATGGTAGCTTTTCTGGATGAAATATGCAGCAAAAGGTTTCTTTCAGATGTCACAGTAGAATTGATTTGGTGCAGATGATGGCCATGCTGGTTGAGCTCAGCTTTATTGGAGAATTAGGCTTACATCCAGGATTGTCGGTCGTGTAGATGGGATTTGAGTATATGTTTCAGCCAAGAATTATGCTTCTGAATGTATTTTCATGTTATTTGAGATTTTTTGTACAGTGCGATAAAATCATTATTAGGTTAGTGGGTGATACAGATTACATCTAGTCTCAGAGTCCATCACCCAAACCTCACCTAATAACTATAGTATTTATGTTTTTTATTATTGAAATTATTCATTGAACTAAATATTTAATATCTTTAATAGCTTTTTCCCAAGTTTAAATATTATTGCTAAATTAATACATTGTGTATTATTTCTTGATTGTCATTTGTTTCTTTGATATGCAAAACATCATATCGGCGCTTGAGTGCAAGAAGTTTGTAAGTTAAATATTTTTGTTGTTATCAAGTTTTTGAAATAGAGAATGAAAGTACTGTTTTGAGACCCAGCTGGACCCAGTTATATCTCTATCACCTGATAAAATTTTTTAAGTGGCATGCACCTGTTGTATGTGCAATGGACCAATGAAATTAAAGGAAAAACAGCACCTGGTTAAAAATGATTATGAAAAATATTAAAGGTGGGTACGTACAAGTTATATGAGTTATAAAAAAATAATACCTTTTATCAGTTGTGCTATATTTCTGTTTGCAAATATACTGTTTGAAGGCAATGTTTTTTAATGATCCTAGTAGAAGCATGCTCCCATGGTGTATCATGCATAATAGGTATGTGTGAATGTTCTATAAATTAATCTGCATGTGATTTGGCAATTAATAATCCATATAGAATGTATTGACATGTATGCACAGATACCTGTATGCGGTTCATGCATCTGCCATCTCAAAGACATCAAATGTTTGCCATGCGTAAAATGTTAATATATACAATGTAATACTCACAGCTTCAAAAATCCGGGCATATGCACAACCCACAATTTTCTGTGGATACATTATTTTAAACTTTAAATCAATCATACCTTCATCTTTTCTTTCACTAGCTAGGTCACCATTATGGTCATTTGAATGTAAATATAATGAGATATTATGTAAATGTAGTTGTATTGAACAAAGCAATGTCAAAATATTTTAGCCAGGGAGTGTAACATGTCCCAAATGAAATTTTAAAACATTTTTATTTATCATTGTTTTATTACAGAATGGTAATGAGGGCGTAACTACTTCAGCATCACTTATACAGGATCCGGTAATCATTTTTTGTGTGATCATGTGTTTTATATCCTTATGATTTCCTCATACAATTGGGATTTGCAGTTGTCAGTGTAAATCATTTTATGGATAAATTCTCTTGAATTAGAGAAAAACTGTTGAAAATTATATAGCCAGATCTCAACATTGGAAAATATTTATTCATGTTTTCAAGCTCGTGAGCACCCTTAGGTTTTTGGTAATGTTGTCATTTAGATTGGTATGGAATGTTTACAATTATATTGGTATACTAGTGCAATGTGCATTGATATCTATGGGTGGCATACTGAAATTATTTTGCTTGATGATATTGTGATTTAAAAAAAAAATAAGTCACTTATTTTCTTTTGCAAAGAGGAACATCACTTGCGGTTGCAAATGTCTTGTTAATGAGCATAAAAATCTGACTCATGTGATGCTACTTGTCATGGACATCTTCTGAGGTGTCAATTTTTTGGTAATTTTCAAAGCTTGTCAATGATGTGATTCAATTATTGAATTAGCCAATTGGGACCTCACTTTCTTGTTTAGGCTTGCATGTGCTGAAGTGGCAAAAAAGTGTTGTTCTTTGAAATTTATGACAAATTTATTTATAAATTTACAGGATACCGACATGACAACCGAGACTGAAGGCCTGGAGCATCTGGTAATCATTTTTTTGTTCTTATAATTGTTTACATAATTATGACACATCATTCTTGATAGAGAACTTTGACTATTTCTTTAATAACATTTTGAATACAAAGAACAAACATTAGAAAATATGTAAGAACTTAATGCAATATTAAGTGTTGAGGATGCACTGAAACATGCCATCTGTGCTCAAACATAGAAAGTGCAGGTAAACTCATTCTACAAAATATGAGTTTTTATGAAAATTATCATGTCTTGTGAATGGTGAATGTAGTAGGGTCTCAAACAGAATGTGCCAAATGTACCATTATTCTGTGTTCAAATAACACTAGGGGTGGTATAACCATACCCAGCCCTATATCAGCCTGGTTACACATTTATAACATCATTTCATTACAGGATGCCAACATGACAACCGAGACTGAAGACCTGGACCAACAGGTAATTTAATCATTTTGTGTTCTTATAATTGTTTACATAATTATGACACATCATTCTTGATAGAGAACTTTGACTATTTCTTTAATAGCATTTTGAATACAAAGAACAAACATTAGAAAATATGTAAGAACTTAATGCAATATTAAGTGTTGAGGATGCACTGAAACATGCCATCTGTGCTCAAAAATAGAAAGTGCAGGTAAACTCATTCTACAAAATATGAGTTTTTATGAAAATTATCATGTCTTGTGAATGGTGAATGTAGTAGGGTCTCAAACAGAATGTGCCAAATGTACCATTATTCTGTGTTCAAATAACACTAGGGGTGGTATAACCATACCCAGCCCTATATCAGCCTGGTTACACATTTATAACATCATTTCATTACAGGATGCCAACATGACAACCGAGACTGAAGACCTGGACCAACAGGTAATTTAATCATTTTGTGTTCTTATAATTGTTTACATAATTATGACACATCATTCTTGATAGAGAACTTTGACTATTTCTTTAATAGCATTTTGAATACAAAGAACAAACATTAGAAAATATGTAAGAACTTAATGCAATATTAAGTGTTGAGGATGCACTGAAACATGCCATCTGTGCTCAAAAATAGAAAGTGCAGGTAAACTCATTCTACAAAATATGAGTTTTTATGAAAATTATCATGTCTTGTGAATGGTGAATGTAGTAGGGTCTCAAACAGAATGTGCCAAATGTACCATTATTCTGTGTTCAAATAACACTAGGGGTGGTATAACCATACCCAGCCCTATATCAGCCTGGTTACACATTTATAACATCATTTCATTACAGGATGCCAACATGACAACCGAGACTGAAGACCTGGACCAACAGGTAATTTAATCAGTTTTGTGTTCTTATACTTATTCGCATATGACACATCATTTTTGATGCACTGAAACATGTCATACAACACATATGTTATGTACATTTAGGTAATCTGAGACTTGTTTATTTAATCATTATTTTGTACCTGTATTTGTGAGCTGCTTGTCTATACTAAACCAGGCTAGCGGTACTCTGTACAAATTACCTATACCGATTCCGAGGACAAGACCTGTGGCACAGTCGCAACACCTGCTTTGTATATGTTGACCCAGGTCACGGTCTGTCTATGTGACATACATACAGTGTCAGAGGACAGTTGCAGTCTATCTGCTGCCATCCTCATAATAGATCTGACAGTCACCTTTTAAACTGTGTTCCATCACCTGTTTGATAAAAGGATGCTGCAAGTTTACAATGCATTAAGAATGTTCTTGCAATCTTATTGGTTACCTGCGTGATATGACACAATATCACACACTTTAGAGCGTGCGTGTCGATGCTATACTCAAAGGCCCATGTTTTATGAGACGATAGATGCACTCCAGCGGCTAAAACCGATATCTTTATTCTCTAAATACAATACAAGATTGATTTTTGAAGCAGCGCTTTGGCACCCAATTGGGCAGATGGCCTCCAGAAATGGTGGAATGAATTCTGGCCATCACTTGGCTTGTCGGATTAGTGTATATGGGTGCATGAAAACACAATGTTCTACATGCACAAAGGCCAAGATATTTATTTTTCAAGCTTCTCTATCTGATGTGCCCTGTTCATATTGTGTTGCTTATCAATGGACACTATGTGAAGGCACCCAAGGCTAATTATTTAGCTACTGGTAATAGCATTTTTGTATGAAGTGGCTTATTTTCTTTTTACCATTTTTTACAGGAACAGTTACCCACCATGCAGTCACCAGTGCAGTCACAGCCCCAACAGCATATTCTGGACAAAGATCAGGTAATTACAGTGAATGTGATTCTGGAGTACTATATGTGACACAATCTGCTTCGTGGGGGCCAAAGGAGGCATATTTGAAAATTGAGTTACCATATTCATTCCATTAAATGCCCAGGGCACTTAAAGCCATATTATAACATTTTCAAACAAAATAGATTAGCATTTATTTGTCTTAAATTGTTAGTTTTTACTGTCAGATATATCCCCTTTTATTTTTGAGCCGAATAACTACACCAAAGCAAAGAAAAGTGGAATTTACTACCAGCGCACATGTCGCCAATACGTAGCACTCGTTCGGTCATGTTGTGGTACGATCCTTTGTTGTGTATATCACCGCGCACGCCGTGTACGTTCTGTGTGTTATGAACATCGTACATGCGTTCGACTAATAATTCCATCGTAATAATAAAGCGACAAAACTACAGCACCGAGAGTCTTAATTTTTGCAGGGTATATTGGTTTAATAAAGTACGATTTAATTGTGTAAAAAAAGGAATTTTAAAAATTCAGTGAGGGCGTCTTCCTCAGCAAATGTTATAATATGGCTTTAACATAGTCATTTTGGGTGGGCACTTATTTCTTATATTGTTACCTAATTACAAATGTAAAAAATTGCCCAGAATATGGACTTTGTGTGTAGATGGCTCTGTGTATGATACACGAGTAGTTGCATGCATGGATTTGGCATCCAGGTCCTGCGTATCCTGCATATAATGATAGAGGATTATGTGTAGTAAAGTTGCTGGATGGGCGATTATAGGGGCATGGGTGGTTAATCGAACGAATACGGCACTATAATTATCAAAGCAATATTTTCCATTAAAAAAAAGAGGAATTCAGCAATTTTAAAACATGCCATGGTTCAGACCAACCTTAAGGGCAAAAATTTCCTCAATTTTGATATGAGATTGTTAAATATAAATTGATGTATTCTTTCACACATAGATGCACGTGCTGTTAAAATTCAAGTATATTTTGTCTTCAAGACTGTTACAGGAAAGTGGTAGGGTATCATTCAGGGCACTTGACAAAATTGACCAAATCTCATTGACGTTGATAAGCAAGAAGTGATTGATATCATTAAATTTCATTAACAAGAACATCTTTGTGTATATTATAGTACCCTTGATTCTCAAAACCTGCCATCACTAATCATGAATTATCAAATTGTATATCATCGCATTTGCTTGCAAAATTTGTTTGTATAGGCTTTTTTAAGACAGGAATTCATAACATATAATAATTGGAATTGTTCGCAAAAACCTGTTAAAAAACACTGATGCGAACTCTCAAAATTGGAACATGGATGTGACATTTTCCTAAAAAACTGTTAAAAATATGAAATTGGTAATAATTGTAGTACATTTGTGCTACTATAATCATAATAGGGGCATATTTGAGTTGACCTAGATCCTTTGTGTTTTTATTTTAGCTTCATCCGGGTTACCAGGTTGTGTTTGATAACGTCAATATACACCAGAAGAGGCGGCACAAAACATCTCAAAATCAAAATGATCAGCACAACCTGGTGCAGCTATACGCGGTCTTGGACCGCGTAAACTTGGAACACCTCCCGAATGAAGCACCAATCTTACCAGATGTTAGAATGTTGGGGCGTGACACCTGGTGGCTACCTGCAAGGGATCAACAATGCATGAAATCTGAAATACAGGTAAACAAAAGTACTTCTTTTATCATATAAATCATTTATTGCCACTGTCATTATCAAGACGTGATAACAAATTAAATTACAAATGCTATGTAAATAAGGAATTTTACATCCATTACATAGCATTGGATGTAAATAAGGAATTTTACCAGCAGGGCTGTTGCTGCTGCATAATTAACATCATAATTCAGTGAAATGGAACCCTTTGATACCAGAATACATTTCATAAAAGACAAAAAATTGATCTGTGTCCTTGCTGAAGAATTGAGGTAAGAAATGGGTCTGGAAATGAACCCTATCTGTTGCCTGTGCAAAAAATAAGCCTGTTAGCTGCTGTGTGCAAATAATTATTCATTGTTTGTATGAAATTGGTAATTTTGTCTAATTCACCTATTTATATCATTGTTTCATTTATGACAGACCATCATTGAACGGGTGTTGGTGGATTACATACCATGTTTAAAACCTTTTAAAGATGTGACCAAACCACACATCCTGCACCAGTACTCATCAGACAATCTCAAGAAATCTGAAGTGGTAAGCATATTAGCACCTTATAGATTTTTCTTTTTTCCTTCCAAAATGAGAACGTAATCATGAAAGTTCCGGATGCGAAAAACATTGCAAAGAAACAACATAAACTTTGCCTCTATCACTCAAAATATCTCGCATGTTTTGGATTAGGACGGCGAGTGCGGCCTCAGAGTTAATCTCCTACGCATGTGGAAGGAGCGTAAGCAAAATGGCTTCGTATGAGACTACCGGTACGATTTGCGATTGTTGGTGACATAATTATTATCATAATCTGAAAAATTGTGATAATATGTCGGATCAACAGAAAATCATCCCGCTTTACTACTAATAGGGCGAATTTGACAGTTTGCTCATAGATTTAAGTTGGAACATGTGTAGGTATTACAAATATGCCAACAAATCGGTTTTGAAAAAAATAAAGGTATATTCTGAAAAAAGATCGTGCATTATTATTAATGTTTTCAATTTGTAATTGAGAACCAAATTATGTGAATGAATGATGAAAAGTGAGGTAGCAAAATAATGTTACAAACTAGAAATTTACCAAACAAATTTTTTGAGTATCCCCTTTGTCAGGAAATACACAGGATGGCAGTACAAATAATATACTATTTTATATACTGTCATCTGACAAATGGTGGCATCAGAAAAGGAATAGCTTTTACTGAGTTTAATTGATTAACATCAGCAAGGTATAAGATATGATCTAAGAAAATAAAATTATTTATACTTCCAATTTAAATTCTAGAACAAATTAGGCCTCCTACGTTTGGATGAAATGCGGACTGGAGATATGATCAACATCATGGATGACACACAGGAGAAGCGTTGTCCCAGAACAGCAGATGGAAAGGTTATCCCAATTCCATTGGGGGTGATGGCCTGTCAGCTTATAATTCCTGGAATGCACAGCATGGAAGATTAGATGCTTTCAACTGCACAGATGAGCTGGCAGGTATCATCCCCAAGCCAGAAGATTGGCACGAGGGTGTCATTTGCTTACAAGTAAGTCTCATTTATTTTAAGTATTGTTCAACAAGTCTCAGAATTAATATAAATGAAAACTTTACATCGATCAATCAAGTTTATAAAGATTTGAAGTGCCATCTTGGTGTTCAATTCTATTACCCTAAACCAATTTATGAAAAACAAGCACTGACTGTGATTTGTTGAAATTTTTACAGTCATATTAAGCATATGTCAAAAATATTTTTATCATTTTGCTACCCTACACAAGCCTTGAATGAAGAAAAAATATGGTAAAACAAACCTTCAGATGCACTGTAAAGCCAATGCATTGGCCTGTATGAATTAGGGGTTCATTCATAGGATTGAGGGCATAAACAGCGATCATGCCCGAAATCCTCCGCGTGAGATGGGCGCGCTGACATGCGCGTGTACGCAACACTAGCAAATCGTGGATCGTGTTAATTGGGTTCCAACGCTGCGTGGCGCAGCTTGTTTATACCCTGCGTACTGGTCATAAGCGGTATTTATGACCAGCAAAAAGAGCGCAAATCCAATCAGAAACGTTGTTATATCGTGAGTATGTATGAACAAGGGTTTAGGAGTAAACATGTCATGGTTAAAATATCAATGCATTCATTTTACTGTAAATTTCAGAGGGAATAAACATCTTGGGCCTTCATCGTTTAGGGCATTTTTATACCTTCAGATGCATTGGAAAATGAATGTAGGGATAATTACAGGGTTGAGGAGTAGCAATGTCAAGATAAAAATATTGAAGCATCCCTAAACTCATGCATCAGTGTGATCAAAATAAACTTGGGCAGAGCTAACCATGGCATGGTCAATTATAGAATGTGTGTATGTTAAAAGCATCGGATTACAGAGACAATGGTTCTAATTAATCATAGAGACTGGTGGGCACCCGAGGCCAAAATTGTTATATTGTTTGATGCATTGAAAAGATGAATTTTCAAGGCCCTGAAGAAAATTGTAAACTTGATTACAAATGCTGTGAAAATGTTGAGGTATTGATTCACATGTTGTAAAACAAGGCATATGCCTGGATCTATGCATGGGCAAATGACACAATCAGTGTACAATTTTGTAAGGATAATAATCAATAACATTTTCATTTTACTACATGTACCTATTATTTCTCCATAAATCACAGGACATTTTCACTTATGGATACAAGGCCAAATCAACATGTGAGAAGGGTACACTCTACAACCCTGCGCGAGGTATTCGACAGGCGTGGAGTGAGGGCTTCGCTAAGAATGCAGTGAATGACAACAGGGAATTTCTCAAATTTGTCACCCACGGTTATATAGTTCTTGCAGCAATGCAAGAACTAGGGATTGACAAGCTTGAGGAATCTCCTGTTGGCATTCCATCCCAGAAAGATCCCGTGGAGGTGAGACAGGCTTATCTACAGGCAATATCTGCTGCTATTGTAGATAAGTTTGTATTCCCACACGGGTTCTTCCATCTGGTAGTTGTTCAACAGATCATCAGGAAGATTACAAGTACAACTACATCTGTGCTCTCCTGCGTGAAGGACTCCTGGACATCGCTAGACTGGATGCCGTAAAGGAAGGTGATGGTGAGCGAATCATTCGCCATTGGCGGTATGATTTCATTCATTTTAATGCATATAATCATCCGAATTACAGGTTGTTGTCCTTCCGTATGATTGCCCAGATTTATGCCCTTCTCACCCCTAGGATGGCTGCAAGAGTGATGCACAACAGGACAGTGAATGTGCATGGTGGTGCTGGACACAACATCTCACTTGACCTCTTCCTGGAGTTCTTGAACAAGGATGTCAAGGACGACTTGAAGAGGAGTGGATCCATTTTGTCAGACAAGCTGCTGGAGAGAGTTGGACGTTCCAAACAAGTATTGGATGAACTGCTCCACATCTTCGATCATGAGGTGGAGCTGTTTACTGGTATAGGTAGGCATAGCAGTCCAGATTGGTCAGGTGAGGTGTCTGAGATGGTGATGGACTTGAAGGATGAAGACTTCTTCCAGATCCATCCCGGACGGATGTTCCCATCATTTCCCAAGTTCCCAATGAGTAAGATTCACACCATGGATCTTGCAAAATTGGAAACTTGGGTGGCTGCGCAATCGACTTTGCTTCATGGTGAACAGACTAGCAAGCCGAAGCATCAGAAATGAAAAAAATGTAAGGAAATATATGCTCACCATCACCGCCTTTACGGCATCCAGTCTAGTCAAATTTCTGATATGTCGATTGTACTTAACATCAACTTGCCATGATGGGAACTACTCTCTTTCCATATGCTGATCTGTTTATGTATAGAGCTCGTACAATGGTTAAAATGGTCAATATGCATTTTGGAAGCCCTTTATTAATGTGGTTGTACTTGTAATCTTCCTGGTGATCTGTTACCATCTGATGCCATCATGAGCATACCTTAAAATTTAATAAGCAAATAATACAAGTATTGATCATTTTATACATATGTGTCTATCTATATCAACCCAATCTGTTTTAAAATGTCTTTCCATGTCTCCATGATACTTCATTTCATCTTTTGAAATAATAGTAATTCATTTTCAATTCTTGTCTTCTGAAAAACAATGAATTTCAGTGTTGATTTCATTTCACAATTTTTACGAGCATGCATGGCAAGTGATAATTCAAAAGTATAAATTCAAACTATATTCAATGCAGCGCAATGCAACACTATGCTATGCATAAAATTTAAACATGTTCATTTTATTAAACAGTTGTCTGTCTGATGGTTCCACTACAGAGTGAGTATCGTTGAAGCCAAGCACAAACATACAGGGTTTTCAATCTAATATACATTATTTGTGAATGAGGAATTGTGTATTGTTTACAAAATATCAGCCTTCTTTGATAATGAGTTTCTATCACTTAGAAATTCTTTGAGAAGGCAAGTTTTTTCATAAAGCTTTTTGATTTTCACATCATTTTCATCAATGTAATTTATCATCAAAATAAAACCCTTTTCAAAATGCATGCACATTCTCCGGATTGTTATAAAATTGTATCATCCATCCACTGTTTACTACTTTCTGCACTGTAGACATAAGTAGTGGCTATCTGTTATAAAGCCCAACTTTTAATCAACAAGTATCATTCAAATTATAATGAAATGCAATATTTGCAACATTTTCACAACAAAATGGATTTTTATTCATTTTCAAAAATTACATTTTGTACTATGAGATATTTTCCAAATTAACATCAAGCCAATCAAATTGGGTTAAACAAAGAAAGTTCCTTATTTGATAACAGGGCCTATAATCTCATTTCAGTGATGCAGATTTGTAGAATTCCTGCATTAGCATAATAAATGTGTACATGAAAAGTAGCCATGTATGCATAAGTTAAATTTATACAACTATTGTAAAATTCAAAGAAGAATTAATGGCACTATTTTGGCACGTCAGCTCATACTTCATGTAAACACAGAAGTGATAGCTCAATTGGCTTATTGAATCATGTCATTGTCCAGCTTTAAAAATGGCCAAAACATTGTCACCTAACCAAGTTGCGTATCATCACATGAGTCTTACTTTTACGCTCATTAATCAGACGATTGCTACTGGAAGTGCCATTCTTCACTTGAAATTATGTAGACACATTTTTAGACAGAGATGTTTCTCTGATTGAATCAAATCTCATATTTATTCTCAAATTATAGGCTTTGCTTTTAGGATGTAAATAATTAGAGAATAAACGATAGAAATTTTATTTTGCCTATCCTCTACGTGTGTGATAGAGCGACAGGCAGGTCCAATATTTTGAGTAGTGGAGGCAGCCGGTATCCACTACGATAAAATATTGACCTGCCTGTCGCTCTATCACACGGTAGAGGATGGCAAAAAAAAAAATCCTATCGTTTATTCTCATTCTTAGTCAGTTAAATATTATTTTAATAACTGTAAACAATTTTTAAAAGCAAAAACTAAGTTACCGTCATAAAAACTCCCTCATTATAAAATGAACGAAACTTGTTTACAATTTCACGATTCTGTTGCGGCATTACTGCTAGCTCGACGCGTATTCCGCACTAGTCTACGCATTACAGCGCAATACATACGCGCACCTCTACAAGCGTGTAAAGCATTTTCAAGACGCATGATGACGTGGGGTCGTCTACGGCCTGATAAACGACACCCGAAATCTTGCGATTGTCCAATCAAAAATGTGTCTACGAACTAGACCACTCCCACTGACTAAGAATTTACAATGGTGTTAAAATCAGAATTTCAAATAAAATTACTTGTTTTCACTTACTGAGAAAACTATGCTAATTAAGTGGATTACAATTCTTTTACCTGTATATTTTTGGGGGAAAAATTCTAATTAAGCTTGCAACCAAAGCTTTAACCTGATTGGCTAATTATACATCAACTGAACAAATATCATTGCAACATCTGTTTAGATGGTACAAACATGTAACACTCTTTGCCGGTGATAAAATGGTTTTAAATTTTAATAATTGGGGATGATACAAAAATGTACCTGCCAGCTCATCTAACCTTCCATGCTGTGCATTCCAGGAATTCATAGCTGACAGGCCATCCCCACCATATGGAATCTTGATGATCTTTCCATCTGCTGTTCTGGGACAACGCTTCTCCTGTGTGTCAACCATGAAGCCAAATTTTTCAAAAAGAGCCAAATTCCAATATTTCGAGAAACCATCCAATAAAATATGAAATGACAATAAGCAATGACCTCAACCAAACCATTTTAATTCTAAAACCTAAATTTCATTTTTGGCATTTATGAAATAAGTTGAATGTGTGATTAGCTGTCAGTTTGGAGATGTTATCCACAGGTAACTCAAACTATGATCTAATATTATAAAATTTACCTTTTTTGAATGTTTGCAGTAGCTAAAATAAACAGTGAAATGAGCGATTTTCGCCTTAGTATATTAAGAAAAGTCATACAAATCAGTTAATATATTTTCATTCAGTGCTATTTTATTTCTTTGAAAATGTACATACAATATACACTCTTTATTCATGCAGATTCTGTGCAATACAACTTGATGGTCCATTTATTGGGTACGATTATAAATTCAATCTGTATCAAATCAGTAAAACCTATTGCCTTCATTTTGAAGAAACAGCATAGGTTAAATGCATAAACCAGGGGTGTGAAATCTCCTCTTTTAAGCTGAATTCCTCTTTTTTAGAAATTTCTTTGAGGCAAAATTTCAGCTTTTTCTTTCATTTTCAGCCCATTTTGAGCATATTTCGGTGCTTTTCCTCTTTTTTCAATCGAGGTCACTCACACCCCTGATAAACTAAACTTTTAAACCATACATTGTTGATGGATAAGGAAACACCTAGCTCCCTTCTTTAGGTGTTATACATCAGGAGTACCATTATTGCCAAGTCAACCATTAAAACATATTAGTTGAATCCAAAATGTGACTATCATAAATTTAGCAATTATTTTCATAGTTTTGTGAGAATTTTAAAAGTCATGTAACATTATTTTAGAAATAAGATTATTATTATAAATAGCGTATGTGAAATTTTAAGCCTGCATTGATACAATGTAGACATCAAGGGCTTAGGCAGCCAGCCATGTAGGGAGTGTTTTAAACACCCAAATCTGTTAATAAATTAAATTTACACACCCGTTTTTGAATTTACCCACCCAAACCTCAAAATCCTGCCTAAGACCCTGGTAGACATTCAAATGTAGTACAATTGCTTGTATCGTATACCAAGCAAGACATGCCATGCAAAATTAATAATTATCTCTTGCAGGCATACCAATATGAAATATTATTAATGTCTTTGTTTGTTCAGCTTATAATTGGCAAAAAGACTCATAACATTGTGTAATGACTCATAGAGTCATGTGCACAAAGTTGCATGGGTGATTGCGTAATGCGTTACTGGCGTACGCTTATGTGAGTTTACGTGAGCATAATTTTGGACTTTTTGATTCGCGCATTAACAAAAAACAAATAATTTTCACCAATCACAAGCCGAACAGTACATATACTGAATATACAAATTTGAAAATGTGAATATACATACTTTCCCACATACTTGTATACTACCGTATGTTTTGTACATAAATAATATACAAATATTGTAATGTAATGTAGTTTTTATACCAATATTTCATATTGTTGTTGATATTAATTATTGTTGTTTATTTCTACAGTTATCACTCTTGCACCTCCTAGTCCTAGCCCATGTAGATCTCTGAAATGTTAACTCTTTATATCAGAATTTCATATATATAATTTACTTTGCTCCCAAAAATCAATTTTTATATCATGTTTTTATGCTTATGTTGCATGTTTTACTAAAGCCATATTATAACACTACTTTAGCTTACAAGGACACCCTAAATATTTTTTTAATTTCCTGCAAAAATCAAGGACTTTAGGTGTTGCGGTTTTGTCACAATTTGAGATTTTGAATCAAGTGCAGGAACAGCCGTTTAATTATTACTATGGAAATATTAGTTTAACGCATACGCCATATTCGTAACACAGAAAGTACATGGCGTGTAGGACAGTCTCACACACAAGGAACGTGCCATAGCACGACCGATGGAGTGATACACATCGGCACTGGTCAAATTTTTGGCTCACAATTTAAAGAGGACATATCTCACAATAAAAGCTAACATTTAAGGAAAAAGAAATACTAATCAATTTTTATGGAAATGTTTTAATATGGCTTTAAAAGTAAAACTTTGCATCCGTACATAGAACTTTGTATTTCTAGTGAGAACCTGAGCCATAACACAAATTGCAAACATTACATCCTAGTGATGTATGGCATTTCATGTAAATATTATAGTCTCATAACTAATTTGATAAACACAGCAGAGTATGTATGGTATTTTTTGTTTTGTTTGATACATTTAAAACCCATGTTTGATGTTTTCTCTTACTAGAAAAACAGTACCATACATGTTTTATTTTTCTTCAATTGTTTTTTTTATATTGTACACAAAGTATAGTTATTTCACTGATATTATATATTTAGTATAATTGTGCAATGTGCATTTATACTTAGGCTTCCTCCATTAGTGATTAGTGAAGTCGTTATTGATATCAGGGCATGAGTAGCATCAAATTGCAAGTGTCAATATTAAAAATGTGTGACATATATTAGGCCTATCTGACACATCTCCATAACCACATAAATGTCACTTGGTTAAATATGTACTATAGCAGTGGTTCCCAACCTTGGTGGGTCACAACTCTTTTGGCAGTCACGACATGTTATAAAAAGGGGCCGTGGGACTTGCCGAAAAAATCACTGTGAATTAAAGTGCTTGATGCAATCATATTGGTCATGTAACCTCATATTAGCATTAAAATGTTGCCTAGTACACCGCTGATAAGTTTAACAGGATTTCCATTATGCTGTGGGTTGTGCCATAAGTTGAGTTTAAAATGGAACAGCTATATAGAGTTTGAGTTCAAAAATGCACTGTTTGGTTTGGTCAATTTTCATCTATACGTGGAAATACGGTAGTATTAATTGCTCCAATTCATTTATGCAAGTAGAATATGATCATATCTTATGTGAATGTGAAAATCATCATCATATACATATTTTGTATAAATGAACTTGATGTTTCAAGTTTTAACCATCACTTAATAGGTGGACTGGGTTAAAAAAAAATTCGATATAAAGAGCATGATTTGACTCTAAATTGTGTCGCCTCTTCTGGTGTAGCAGTTCACCTATTAAGATTCACCGACATGACTTTTTGTACTCAAACAATTTTATAGTGTTCATCAAATAGTCAATCAGAAGGTGTGTGCATTGTACAATTATACGAGAGAAGATCTCCCCATCTTTATGATAAGAAACAGAATTGATATTAAATAATTCACTCCTTATTCTTCGTTCTCCAGTTGAGTTATAGTTAACTTGTGCTTCAAATGACCTCAATATAAATATTCAATTACATTATGATATCTAGTTGGGTTCATTCATATTTCACTGCATCAGTGAAATACTGCAGTTATGAAAATTTACAAATGAATGCATTAAACTAAGTTACAGCATGACCAGTTTTGATATCCAGAATTCATGGAAAGTATCAGGAATTGTAACAGAAGTTACAGTACTAATACATTGCAACATATTGTAAATGCAGTGAAGTATGAACAACCACTAGACATTGCAGTGATTAAAATGCTTGTGTAAAAACAGTTGAGTTTCTATAAAAATGATTTATAAGGTTCAGGGTTTGCCCTTCTTTTGTCACACTTAAGGCCATCAGAACTTAATAGTTTGTCTCAAAGCTGTTTCCAGGTTGATAACCTAATGTGGAATTCAGGTTTTATAAGGTTTTTTTGTAATGTAATTTTGTTTGATCTGTTGGACAAACTTTTGACAATAGACCACCTTTTATCTCTAAAGAAAGTTTCAGTGTGAAGACTTCCATCAAGATTTACGATTTAGGCTATTTCAGAGGTGAGATTTTTGTGTGTTGTATTTGGAGAAAAAAAAGGAAAACAGGAAAAAAAAAAAAATTACTAGAAGGAATAATGTGCAAAAGACAGGCAATTCTATTAAATTATGATGGCCTAATAGCTCTTGAATACACAAGCTGTATAATTTATGTATTTGAATACAGATAAAATACACTACTCACAAATTTAAAGGATCAGAATCTGACAATCTTGATTTTATCTTCTTTCTGTTCACATGGTAATAACAGAAGTGTTTTTCATTGTCATGAGACATCAGTAATTGGTCCTGCAATTGTTCACCTGTCAAAACATCACTGATTAGAAAGACACTCATCTAATTTACTGAATTAATGATATCGTCTGATGCATTACATAGTGACTGATGATCACGGATCTACACATTACGATAAATTTCATGGAGACAGATGTTGAGCTCTCAAAAAAATAGCGCAATACATAGTGACGGATAACTTTGGCAATATATTTCATATGTGTGATGTACAATTAACTACATTTTAACGTCTTGAAAATATCTTTCAAGGGTCTATTTTAATAGACATGAATTGCTGACAATTATTGGCAAGTTTATAAAAAATAAAAAATACGTTACAATTTACCAACTCAACATTTTCATATTGCCCTGACATCCATCAGTATTTGATGCAACCGATGATATTTAAAAAAATACTATAATAGTTCATCTGATCCTTTAATCATTGAGTATTGTAGGAAAAGTAGGAATATAATAATTTAGGATTGAATGTTGTGTATCACATCACTTCAATACTCATGAGTGAGTGTATAATAGTCACTCTAACACAGTTAATGCCTTTGTGCCTTGATTTGTTGTAATCATATGATTGCTACTTGTAAATAGCAAAGTACTAAGAAACACGCATGTACTATAAAAATAATAAGTGACAAATTCATTTATATTTTCTACAAAATTATTTATAAATTACTAGTGCGGTCATTGAAATGTCTTTACTTGCTGATGTCCGAAAAATATATTGACATTTGACAACATGTCAACATAAAAGTACGACCATGGCTTGGTCGAGAATGTCAATGAAGTTGAATAAACAATTGTATCTACCACAGTATACCGTAAAACCTCGTCTACAAGCATATATAGTGTTTTTGATGAAAGCTAAGTTCATACGAAACTAGAGTAAATATGCCAATAACAAAATATTGGTCTTTCAATAATACTTTACAAAATTTTACGACTATTTCGTAAATACCACATGTCATAATCAATGTCAATAAATGTTGTAATCCAAATTTTATGTCGACATTAGCAACTTTTTTCGACATAACTGCATGTCGATGACAGCACTATAAATTATATACATATTTGCAATTTCTGAAAGTATTCAGTGGACAACACTATTAAGCTAATATATTTAGAATATGATTACTTGGATGGAGTTTGTACATCATTGAAAGAATTTTTTATAACAATTCTGACATACATATATGTGGGTCATTTATTTATATATATTGTTTATAAATATTGTAAATAAAATAATAGATATTTTGGAATACATATCAGAGTAGTTGCGTTGTGAGTTTAATCAATTCAATATGTGGATCCTGCGTTTGTCCTTAAAAAAGTCAATTAGTACGAAAATTCTTTCTCATACAATATGAGTATTTCAAAATTTTATAAATTAACCTCTGAGTGGTATCTAATGCAGTGCAATGTGCCTGTTACCCAGTGGGCGAAATGTCATACAAACTTACTTCTGGTAGAGAAACTCAAGATCCACATATTGGTCTTAATAGTATTACAAAATGAAAAAAAAAATCTTGATCTGGCCTGAAGTAAAAAAACTTGAGCAGCTAAGAGCAATTCATTCCTGATGTGTGCAAAAAATGTTTGAATTTTATTTTTAAATTTAATAAGTTAAAGAAATCATTGGTTGTGTATTTGACATGGAATAAGATATCTCCACAATACAACAGCATGCATGCAATGAAATCAAAGGCTATACACATCTTGTACAGTATTTTACCATGAGCACCAAATACATTTATGCTGCATCACAAAGATCGCAGCATCTTGGTGCTGGCTTAACTTCTGGTGCTGCGTATTCCTCATAATCGTTAAGCTTAAAATGCTGTGCAATATATGAACGTCTGCAAGGGATATCATGCGAACAGTACTTAAGCATTGATGCTTCAGTACCACGTCGCAGCAAGGACGTGATGTGGTACAGTGTTGATATCGAATCCATGCCGTCTCTACCAGCCCTACCACTCTCCTGAACAAATTCTTCAATGGACGAAGGGCAACCTAAATTAATAACATGTCTAATATCGGGAACATTAATACCTAAACCAAAAGCGACAGTACAAATAACTAAACGGACTACACTACTTGACTTGGGAAATTCTGAAAGGACATGGGACTTGTTGGAATGGGCGGTACTTTTATGAAACATTGCAATAGGGGAAAGGGGGAGCCAAGGACAGTTGGGTCTGGAACCTGATGGGAACAATACATATATACAGATGAAACAGTTTGAACAGTATTACAATAAATTACAACCTTATGACATTGAGGATTACTTAATGATACAATGATTGGATCTAATACACTTAAATTACTTTTGCAAATTACCTTCTAACTTAATTACATTATAACTTATATTGGGTCTATTGGGGGGAATATGGAGAGTAGTAGGGTTGTTCATACAAAGTGTAGTTGTTATGCTGTTGTGAATTGCTTGTGTTGCTGTTGCTGTTAGAACCATGTATGGTATGTCCGGAATGATGGCTCTTAGCTGCCCAAGCTTCTTAAAAGCGGGTCGGAAGTCTTCGCCCCTGAAAAGATAAATATTTAAAAAAGATATCATTAATTCTACAGTTGGGGAACTTCACTCAATTTTACCAGGTGACAGACTGATTGATGGAATTTTAAATCTAAACATTCCAGTTGAAATCCGTACACCAGCTATGGAAGCCATGACCTTAGTTTCCAACACAGGGGTTGTAGATGTTAAATGGAATCACGTATTCATGTATGCCCATTTGAAATTCACACTCCCTGTGTGGGAGATTAAGGTCATGTCTTCTATACACATAGTCGTTATGGATTTCAACTGGAATAGCACATTTGACTTGATACCTTTGAAAACTTGATGGGTTTTTTATTGATTGGGAAAGAATAACACTGGAAATTTACTTTCATTTTCTTCAAATTTACCAAGAGACTATATTTTTGCAGACCCCTCTAAGTGATAGTAAGACTAGGTTCCTGTGACCAGTCATTGTCCATAATGACATTGCACATCCCAGTTCCAGCAGTGCAAGCTCTGCTCAGCTGACTCGAGCTCAAGGGTCTGCTGGGTAATATAGGGGGATTGACTTAGCAAGCTGTTTTACGCCACTCATACCAGCTGTTCCTAGCCTGAAAGTAGGATGGAGTGCCCAATCTCTGATTTTCTGGGTGTTTACACTGAGCACTCGTTATTTTTACCCGGTATTACCTGGTAACCCACAATCCGATTCAGGCAACAACCAGCATGTTTCTACTGATGCTTAAAATAAGGGTTGTGGTGTGTACCGGAAGTACTGAAAATATTTTCCTGACCCCCAACCTGCTTTTGGGGTCATGATGTGATACATAAAATGTACATAAAAGAAGTTCAACACCCAACAACTGTTAACCGCTGTTTCCACTGACAGAAATACCGGGTGTCATACCACATGGTCTACCTCATGAGGTGGATCACGGTTGCCGGGTGTCCACAACGCATCACTCTAAACCGACCTGTTTCCACTGAGCACATTAACCAGTAACACTCTAAACTAAACCACATTACCCGCCAACCGGTCCCCAGTAGAAACACGCAGATTGAGTTAATTAAATCTATCTCTGAGGGAAGTGGGACGGTTGGGGCCCCCTAAAACCGGTTTAGCCCACCAGAGTCTGGTCCTAAGTCCAGAGACCTTAGAGAATTGATTGATGCCTACCAAAGACAAGGAGATATGCAGTTCAAGAAATGCTTCCCATGGCATCATAATGGAGAGCTCATCTGTATAAGGGTGAAATAAGGCTCCGAAGTTGACTGCCCTGGTGCTCTACCAATGAATTACTTCTCTAATTAAATACCTTCAAACTTTATTCATGACTTTGGTCAGTAATGACTTTACAATGTGCACAACAATTAGTTCTTAAATATTGAGGCACATGGTACATTTTGGTACCAAATGGATGAATCATTTGAAGTTTTGTCATATTTTTTTATATTTTGCTTAAAATGCAGTAGAAAAACAATACTGGTGTGGATTTGCACCACCAATTCAAAAACATGAATTGTACTAAAGCCAGTAGGTTAGTAATCTCCTGCACTTATGTTGCACAGAGTGAAAACAAAAACAGATTAAAATGTTATTGTCCTGAATGATTGTAGGACATTTGTTAAAGGTGTAACATACTAACTCAATTTCAACTATTGTCCATAATGGTTGTAAAATATTACTGTACAAAGGCATGTTAGTTACATGTAAGGTATTCTGTAATTCAGAATTATAATTAGTTCAAAACATGATTACATCCCACATGAGGAAACGCTAAAAGGCATATATTTGGGAATGTACCAACAAAATGATTCAATGAATGCTTTAAATTCAAGTGCACTTGTCTGGCATATCATCGACACGGTCCACACCCCTTTCTGTAGCGTTCGGTATGTACATTGGCTAAAAATTCAGAGTGACTCAAAAATTGAGAGTAAAATTAACAATTTATTACCTGCTGGAATGTGAAGATTATTAGCAACAACACATCACAATCTAATCACTTGCCTCACGGCTTATCCAACATCAACACCATTATCCAGGTTATATTCCAAGTGACGTCATCACATTATTGTCTAGTGATATGATATAATGGGACATCTGACAAGAGAACTTACATTCAGGTGTACTTTCACATCGAATGGAATGCAAAATAAGATCTAACTTGCGGTCTATTATACCGATTAAAAAGACAAAAGTGTGAACAAAATAAAAATGTTTATAATAAGTAATTAAAGAAATTTACATTAAAAACAACTTCATGAATGTACTAAGAGAATCAAGAAACACTTTCAGTAATTTTCAAAATTAAAAATCACCTTGGACATGTAAATGTGCTCAACTCTTACTGAAATTCGAATTGGAATGCATCACATGTTAATAGTCAATAGGCACTAAAGTATAAGCATACATTAATTTACAGGAAGAATATAAAACACATGTACTGTATTTGTTCCATTAACCACCCATGCCCCTATAAGTGCCCTTCCAGTGACTTTACAACCAGTAAACTGTGATATTATTATTTTTGGCCATGCAAATCTGGATCTTGGTCTGAAACATGACACACTGATGATGATGGATGAATATTTAGGGCCATTATTTTATGTGTGCTAAATGTAAACAATGCAGAAATGAAGCGAACACCCAAAATGATTTTGCACCCTGGGCGGTTAATGGAACGAATATGGTATGTTGTTTCTCTAACACACCTGGGGTACTACAATTTCCGAAAGGTATTGTTTATTACGTCAAATTTTCAAGGAAAAAGAACTTAGTACATGTATCAATAACATCCGGTTTATTTATGGGTTTGTGATGTTATTTTTGGCAATTACAGATCATGGGAGGATTGTGTAAGCCAATTTACACAAGATCATAGCGTGGATTTTTCAGCAATCAGCATTTTTTTGAAAAAAAACTGAGGAGGGCATTAAAAAGAAAAGGATGTTAATAGAGACAACACGTTATATTAACAAATTTTTAAATAATCGTAATTTATGATATAAACATTAAAAAAAAAAAGCAAAAGTTAAATAACAAGTTTCTCCTTTATAAAAATTCAACATATCACTTACATCAGTGATAGAATTAAGGTGGTACTACACCCTGGCCAATTTTGTGCCTATTTTTGCATTTTTCTCAAAAATTATAGCGCATTGGTGACAAGTTAGATATGTATATTATAGGGGCCAGGACTACAACTACTGCACTGAAAATTTTATTTCAGCACAGACAAGTTGTGGAGTTACAGTCAAAAATGAGGGAAAACCAATATTTGATCAATAAATCAATAACCACTTGTCTTGAGTCACTGTAATTCCAGTGTAGTAACTAGATTCCTTGCCCCTATAATATGTATAATTTTTGTTACCAGTGTTTTATTAGTTTTTGAGAAAAATGCAAAAATAGTCATAAATTTATCAAGGGGTGTAGTACCACCTTAAGGCAGTCTTTTCTGATACATACATCAATCAGTATATTCCAAACTCAAAATTGTATAACCAAAATCGGCATGTTGTATAAAATCCAAAGCTCTATTACGGTTCAGGCCTTCATTTCTTCAGCCGATCATCACCTTATTTCTAAAACTGATTAACAAAACAACCACTAGTACTAGTACTTACCACTTGTCTATACAATGAGCCTCATCAATGACAACAGCTACCAACTTGTCTCTAAGCTTTCTGTTAATTCAGATATAATCAAAATATCAAATCATTTGGAAGTTGAATAATCTCACCTTGCATTATTTCAATTTAAAAAGAAAATCATAGAAGGAGATCCATCCCACTTGTCACCGCAGCCAATAGTATGGATCCATCATAAGTGCATAAATCTGAATTTCACAGTGGTGTCAGAATTGGGGTTGGTTTCAAAACTTCTATACTGGTATACATATAGTTGACCCATTTGATCCTCCAGGCCTATGGACAATAACTGGTAACAGACGCTCCATATCTTTAGATGGTTTTCCTTAATTCCCATTACGGGAAGTGGTTTTTACTGATCATGGGAAGTTTTACATCATGTCTGTTCTCTCACAGCCTTGCCGTATTCATACAATGTATGTAAGTGGCTACTAGTTAGATTGCCCTAACCCGACCAATCAATGCAGCTCTGGTCTCAACAAGCATGGCAATATTTTGAGGGTTTTCTCAACAACATATAAATAGCAATAGTGTGTGCAAAAAGATGATTGATAGAGCATCATAGACTTGTCTGGGTTATGTGCTATCATATTTGAACCCCCAAATTTCAAAACTTTATGTACACTTTAAAAGTAGAAAAAGTCAGCAAAATTCCATTTATGAGCTTGCTAAAAAATTTTTTAAATGTCCACTTGAAAATTTCTCCAAAAAATATAATGCGTACAGTACACAGGCTTTGTCATTTGAGGAGAGCAAGAGCGATTGCTCCCCAATCTCTAATGCCCTCAAATCAAGCTGAGAAGAGCCATTTTATTGCTCGCCTACCTTTGGTGTAACAATAATCACCATATATATAATACAGTTCAGTATGCTCTCCTGTAGCACTCAAGGAGAGCGATTAAAAGCTCCCATGCAAATTTCAAACGGCAAAGCCTGCGTACAGGACTGTCCACACCACTTTTAATAATGAATTATACCTACCTAATATTTGGACGTAACTTTGACATGGCATATTCGGGCGAAATGAATACAACCTGCCAGCGCCATCCAACACCTGGGCTAGCATGGTGGGATCTTGCTGAGTGGAGCCCAGGTGTGTGGCCCTGATGCCAAGTTTGGACAACTCTAAGACTTGGTTGTCCATCAGGGCCAGTAGTGGTGAAACCACCACTACCATGGATGGCTTGGCAGGTTGTTTCATTGCATCTGCAACAGTTGGTATCGTACAATAACAGATGGTCTTGCCAGCCCCTGAATGGTAAGTAAAAAAATATGAATTAGAATGGAAGTGGTATTCAAAAGGAAATGTATGGAACATTGTATAAATTTGTAAAACATATGCGCACCTCTATGAGCGTGACATTAGGCGTTGTCAACACTCATGATGATGTGGGTTGTCTACCGCCTGATAGACAGCCCTCGAATTAACCCACGGCACCCATCATGGTATTTTGCCGTGGGTGCCCATCCCCACTGCCGTAATGCCTTCAAGATATGTCCTTTACCCAAGGCAGTCACTTGCCGTGCCCTCTAATGAAGTTGCCGTCGGTGCCCCAGCCCTGCCCTTTAATTATAAAATCATCTATCTATGTTTGTGTGTGTTTTCTTCGCTTTTGAGTAATTGCCTTGGTGGCCTTCTCAAATTTTCAACAGTTGCCATGATGCCCTCTTGAAATATTACAAACTGCAGTGCTGCCTTGCCTTTTTAGTGAAAATCCAAGGCAATTTTCAGCTTGCCCTAAAAAAGTTGCTGTGCCCCTTCAGATCCTTAATTCGAGGGCTGCTGATAGACACCCAAAATCATAAACATAGCATTAGGCCCTTCGCACTTGATTATTAGTTTCCTGTTTACCGCCCGCGTCCAAAATCTCAAAATAATTAATTATTTTATTTTTATTTCTAATTTTCTCTTTTAAAATAACTTTCAACTACTTCTACTTGCCATTTTCCGACCTTAATAATATCAACAATAATGATGAATGAACAAAGAGTACAACTCCACCTTCACTTATTTATAAAATCAAATATTGTTGTGAAATAATTAAATGCCCGCTCTAGTCAAAAAGTTGCTTGTTAGTTCAAACTAAATAAAGAAAATAATTAAAAGATAATTAATAATTAAAAGTCACCTTGTTCCTTTTTCAAAATCTTTAACAGGAAACTAATAATCAAGTGCGAAGGGCCTTATGAGATTTTTTTATAATTAAACTTTTCTGTTCAACTGCCTTTGTGGCCTAGCGGTAAAGACCGGGACTCATAAACAACAAAGTTTCAGATCGCCGGTTCGAGTCCCACCCAAGCCGTGGAAACTTTATATATGTTGATGATGCATCTAATGCACTCCTAGTTCGGGGCTTGTGCATTAGATGACAATATCTCAGCATGGTAGGTATTACAGAAAAATCCTAATGAATCCACTCAAGCCGTTAAGCCGATTACGCTATTCAACACGAGTCATCACTTGAATGGATTTAATCAGTGCAGTCCCTCAAACACGGCCTTTGATGTTTATGATCGTTATGCGACAATATCGATAATCTATTTTAAAATTTAATTTAAACAGACCCCCCCCCCAGTCTACGCGATAACGGTGGTTCATAACTGACCAAGCTCAATACATGTAGATAAGAAGCTTAGCAAATCGATAGTGCACCAGTCATACCTGATTGCTCAGTATTGACTCATAACGATCATAGTACAAAGGGAACTGGGTTCGTGAATTCTCCTTCTATAATACCTGCCATGATCTCAGTATGTGTGCATTATTACAGATGTTAAACTGAATAAAATTGCACCTCTGTCATGTGTCTGTCCGACCGCATGACCGAAAAATGATAGTAAAGCACTCTAGCATCGAATGCGTAATTACGTGTGCAAATTGAAGCTAGAGTTCTCGAAATATGAATTCTAAGGAAAACCCAGGTTTTCTACCTATGGTGCTCTACATGTAGCTGAAATAAAGCAAGATAATGTTTAATGTAACCTGTATTTTAGCCAGACTAGACAAAGAGTATACATTATGTATCTCGAGCTACGCAGCTCGTAGTTTAGTTCATGAGTTGTACTAACATGCTAACTATAAGTTTTTTTTTTTTAAACTAAACCACCACCGAGCAAGCACAACAATTGACACATGACTATGACTACATATAGTACATGGACTATGAGCAGATAAGCTGTAAAAACTAAAAATGTCATGAAAATCATGTGTATGCATAATATCAATTCAATCAATACTTACCGGTTGGTACAGCTATAAATACGTCTCGATGTTGTAAAATTAAAGATAATGAATGTAACTGGAACTGACGTAAATTAATATTAAATCTGTTAAAAATAATACGATTAATCTCCTCCGTCTGCGGCTCCATGTCTAATAATAAAACGAAATATACTGGTAAACTGGTAATGCAAATATAATATTGATAAGCTTGGCAAATAATTAAATGGCGCGCCAATTATTTTCAGCAACAACACAGTCATGACAGTCAGTGACAGTATCATAAACAATCATTAATATTCATGATTTGTTTTCCAATCAATCAATCCTGTCCACCAATCATGTTCAACCTATTCATAACTTAAAATACGCATGTCTCAACAATTACCTACTGCGCACGCTCGTGGAGCACGATTTCGAGCTCCAGACGAAAAAAGAGCACCAAAATTTTTCGTGTCACGAATTCAGGCCCTGAATAAGGCAACGTGAAGGATTGTGGGTAATATAAAGACGCCGCAATTCTGGGCCTGGAAGGATTCAGGCTACGATTAGTCCGCCAAGACAGATTTAAAATCATTTTGTCTGCTCATCATTTCATCAAAACCATCCCAGGTTTAATATTGCATCAAAGAAAGGTATCTCAGATTCATATTGGCCGAAAAATTAAACAAATAAGCTCAATGTCTACGTTTTACGGGGACTATGTACAGGTTGCACCTTTTGACCGCGGAATCTTATGGCCGGTGTGCCCCTTCAGAAGATAGCATGGTTCTATAAAATATTGCTTTATCTAGTTCAGCAGACAAAAACGACAACCAACGGGTATTTAAATTTGAGCTATCTGCATTTGATAGCAAAACCACACGAATGCAATACACACCAAATGACATAAAACAGATAGAGAAATGCAAAGGCTTGATTTCAAAGTTTGTTTCAGCGTTATACGGTATTCGGTTCTTGAGATATTTCAATTTTAATATTACCCATGTAAATCAATGCAGGAGCTTTATAGACACCGGCACCAGAATCGAGCAAATTACGGCATGTCTCGCCACATTTTCTTTTAGTTTCAAGTTATGGTAAATTCGTGTTTTTACCATAATTGCAACTGACGATAGCTTAAATTAAATTGATGGTGTAATTTGGGTCTCCAGTAGTGCTATCTGCTGAAGATCAAGTTAAAATATTCAAGCAGTTAGGTCTGCAGAGTGTTATGACATTATTTTTGAAACGGAGTACGAGAAAGTCATAAGCGTAACGGATGCGCGCATAACGCGTGCGATATCAAATTATCGCGTTGTTTTTACGCACTTCCGCGCGAAATTCGATCTGTCAATCATTTTCAGTGAATAGCAAATCCATGGATGAATAATACGCACGTTGACGAAGTGCGTGAGAAACAATTTTGTTATTTCAATCAAAATATTCCGGCTCATGAAATGTGTTTTAAAAGGAGTTTTTCCCGTTATAATGAATTCATGTGCATTTGCTATCTACCGAAGATATAGCTTAAATTTAATGCATTTTGTTATTCTTATCTCTTGAACGAAATAGATTGATGTTTTTGAGAATTGTGATGGTGGCGCTATCTATTCAAGATCAAAGCAAAATATCTAAGTGTTTTCTTTTTCTAGGCATAATAATTATGTTGAATCCACGTGTTTTCCTATCTACTGAAGATAACTCAAATTAAATGCATGTTGTCATTAAAGAGATAGCTTATTATTGTAGAACCCTGTTAGTGGTGCTATCTACTGAAGACAAAGAAATTTCCAGTATGGTGGTCAAAATAAACATTTTAAAGCAAGCACTAAATAAACATGTTTAAAGCAAGTCTTCACTGCTTGAATTTTTATTTGGATCTTCAGTAGATATTTATAGCACCAGCAGGCCTAATTCTAACATATCAATCCATCTCGTTCAGGAGACAAAAATGACAACGCAGGCCTGCATTTTATTTCCGCTATCTTCAGTAGATAAGAAAGAAAACACATGAATGTAAAATTAAACCAAAACAAAATGTCGCAACACTTGACATTTTAATTTGATTCTCATTAGATATAGCACCAGTAGGCCTAATTCGATTCGAAAATATCACTCTATCTCGCGTAGGGGGCAAAAATAAAAAACATTTTTACCCCATCCCGCGATTTCTAAGCGGTTGAAAACTCAATTCTTGCGATTTTACATCGATACATGGTTCGCGCGATTAGTCCGCCAAGACAGATTTAAAATCATTTTGTCTGCTCATCATTTCATCAAAACCATCCCAGGTTTAATATTGCATCAAAGAAAGGTATCTCAGATTCATATTGGCCGAAAAATTAAACAAATAAGCTCAATGTCTACGTTTTACGGGGACTATGTACGGGTTGCACCTTTTGACCGCGGAATCTTATGGCGGTGTGCCCCTTCAGAAGATAGCATGGTTCTATAAAATATTGCTTTATCTAGTTCAGCAGACAAAAACGACAACCAACGGGTATTTAAATTTGAGCTATCTGCATTTGATAGCAAAACCACACGAATGCAATACACACCAAATGACATAAAACAGATAGAGAAATGCAAAGGCTTGATTTCAAAGTTTGTTTCAGCGTCATACGGTATTCGGTTCTTGAGATATTTCAATTTTAATATTACCCATGTAAATCAATGCAGGAGCTTTATAGACACCGGCACCAGAATCGAGCAAATCACGGCATGGCTCGCCACATTTTCTTTTAGTTTAAAGTTATGGTAAATTCGTGTTTTTACTATTGCAACTGACAATAGCTGAAATTAAATTGATGGTGTGATGTGGGTCTCCAGTAGTGCTATGTGCTGAAGATCAAGTTAAAATATTCAAGCAGTTAGGTCTGTAGAGTGTTGTGACCATGGACGAAAGAGAAACAGACCGCGTACCATCAGTCAAAGTCCCCGTGTATTGTATGGTACCAGTTCTCGCATATTCATGAGGGCCGATTGTTCGATCGTGCTGTGTCAAACAATCACGCCAGCGCTGCGTGCCTTCGCATATACGCGATAGAGAGTTGCGTGCTTTCGCGATTACGCGATAGACCATGAAAATACGCGGTAATTGCGTAGCACTGAGTCTCGCCTGTCGCATTTCATGGAACAATCGGCCCTCATTATCGGATGAGGCGGAGACTTTGACTGGTGGTACGCGCTCTGTCTTATCTTACTCCTCTGTGGTTGTGACATTATTTTTGAAACGGAGTACGAGAACGTCATAAGCGTAACGGATGCGCGCATAACGCGTGCAGTATCCAATTATCGCGTTGTTTTTACGCAATCCCGCGCGACATTCGATCTGTCAAGTATTTTCAGTAGAATAGAAAAACCATGGATGAATAATACGTACGTTGACGAAGTGCGTGAGAAACAAGTTAATACTGAAAAACTTTTATTCACAAACTGACTTTTTCCCAGTGATAGTATTACTAATCAAAAGTTGCGTAAGACGGTATTTTGTTTATTTCAATCAAAATATTTCTGCTCATGAAACGTGTTTTAAAATGAGTTTTTCCCCAGAGCTGAGTTTTTCCCGTTATAATGAATTCATGTGCATTTGCTATCTACCGAAGATAGCTTAAATTTAATGCATTTTGTTATTCTTATCTCTTGAACGAAATAGATGTTTTTAGAATTGTGATAGTGGCGCTATCTATTCAAGATCAAAGCAAAATTTCTAAGTGTTGCGATATTTTGTTTTTCTAGGCATAATAATTATGTTGAATCCACGTGTTTTTCCTATCTACTGAAGATAACTCAAATTAAATGCATGTTTTTCCTATCTACTGAAGATAACTCAAATTAAATGCATGTTGTCATTTTGTCTCAAAGAGATAGCTTGTAGAACCCTGTTATACCATTTTACGGTGCAATTTGCAAATCACCCGTTGCGACATCCATCATCTTCTGTGAACACGCGGGAGCCCACTTACGACATGCATCATTTACGATCTGCATCATTTACGATCTGCATCATTTTTCAGAACGCTAGCAGCAAACGGCTATCTTCTGAAGATAGCATTGCGGCCCTAATAAAACAACAGCTGAGTATTAAAATGGGAGCGATCACTCAAACGAGAATCACTGAACAGAGCGATTTATACCATACTGAATTGATATTTTATTGTTCCTCTCCCCCCCCCACACACACACATATTTGCTGCTTAGCTTGTAATTTTCCGTTTCCATGTTATTTTATTTAACCCCGTTCCCATTTTTTTTAAATCTGCCCTTTCTTACATTTCGCTTTTAGAATTTTTTTTATTTGCTGCTATAGGCCTATAGATTGTAAATTTCCGTTTTCATGTATTTTAAAAGATTCGGATTAAGTGGCAAAACAGGATAATATTATTAAATCCAAAAACATGCGTCATGTATTTTTTTCTGAAATTGGGAGTCGATTTTATGTCCACACCCACCGTCACTCTCAAGTCCCCCTCCCCTGGATGAAGTCTTTAACTCGACAGGGTTTTGACGACTGTGGCGTGCCATTGGAGAGGAAGCTGAGTGGAGGAAAGGTCAAGTTGGTCTTGGGCCAAGTTGGTCATGGGACGAGTTTTGTGCGTAGATTTTAATGTTTACGGCTTATTATTGCGATTGCGTCCTCAATCAATTAACCTTTGACCCCATACACCTGCATCAGCTGTTGCACACCACCAACACGTTTCAATGCAACGAATGGTGCATGTTGTGTCTGGTTGTCGATTGCTATTTACGTGTCAACGATCCAGTTTGCTGCGTTGTGCAGCAGCATTACGTCTACATAACATGGCAAACCGTGAGCAGAGAATCAAAGCTGTCAAGGATAAAATTGGTGCTGTTCCTGACTTCCCCAAACCAGGAATTTTATTCAGGTAAGTATCCGGGGTCATGGGGTTAGTATCATCATTTGTTTTGATCGGGGATCGACTGATCCATCTATTGATATGGTTAGGGCCGGGGGGGGCGGCACTTAACACAAATGACCATATACGGGTATGCTCCCCGGAAAGACCCCCTTTTTTGCATTTCGCAGCTCCGAAAGACCCCCTCCAAGAGCTCCGAACATGCGAAGAAAGACCCTAGTTCACCACGTAAACTTGTATGGCTCAAAATTTGGATCAGTTTGTGAATGAGGACATCGTATAAGTTCCTTGTACTAGAAAGATTTCGATAATTTCAGCTCTAAAAGGTATTTTCAGGGGATTTTCAACCAGAAAGCCAAGAAAGATCCTTGATTTTGACAGTTTGCAGCTCCAAAAGTCCCCATTTTACTTGTTCGCAGCTCCAAAAGACCCCCCCTTTTACCGGTATGCCGTCAGCAGCTACCAAAGACCCACCACCTCAAAATTCCGGGGAAGCATACCCACCAAATTTTTTTGTTGTGCCCCCAGTCAGAACTCTACCCCCCCCCCCTCTGTTGCCTCTCCGGTAAAAACCCAAAATTATGAAAATGTTCATTTTTTGCGTCAATTTGTTAATTTTGACCCCCTCCTTCTGCCCACACAGACCCTGATTGGTTTAACTAAACCTTAACATGCACACAAAGTCATACAGTTTGTGCATGTGTTGACTCAACCATTTTGGATGCAAAAATATTACTCTCTTTTTTTCTTTATTGCCATGTTTGGCCTTAAAAAATTGTTTGATTGGCGTAACGTGACCAACACTAAAAATAGGCCCGACCCTAGACTTTTTTCCTTATTTTTTTGCAAAAAAATTAAAAGAATTAAAAAAAGACCTAGATGCAATTTACAGCTTAAAATGTGTGTGTAAAAAATAAATAAAAAAACTTGGCGACCGACCAGCATACAATTTGTTTCACCCTAATTTTTTTTATCAAACATTTGTTTTTAGGCCTTTTTTTATTGCACTTTTTTTGTTTCAGTAAAATATGTTCATTGCAGCAAAACAATTATATGATTAAAACATTTTGTATTAAAAAGATGTTTTATTTAATTTCAATTTATCCAGGGACATTTTCCCACTATTCAAAGATGCAGTACTATTGAATGATCTAATCCTTCTACTCGTAGAACACATCAAAGAAAAGCATGACAAAGTAGATGTCATAGTGGGTAAGTAATATATTAAAAGTTTTCAGAGGGTTCCGAGAGAGTTTGCAAAAAATTCTAATGTGAAAACAATTGCAAGGGAGGGGGGGCACTTGTATTTTAGGGTTGCTTGATTTAAATCACATGATTTTTTTCCAAAAAAATCACTGACCATTTGTGATCATGTACAAATTAATTTCTTTCTTAAATTTCTTTCTACATTGTACCAACTCATATTAAAAACGTTATGAGTTTTAAAATATTGGACTCGACTATGTTTTTTAAAACTCGTAGCTGGACCAATAAATATGGGCTCAATCTATCCAATTTGATATCAAACTTGGTCATAGCTGCATAATGGGTACCTTCATGTATGGGTGGTATCCAAGCTACGGAGGTCATTTGAGGTTTGTTTGTTTACCACTCATACAGTATGACATTTAAAAAACCGTTATAATATCTTTCCAAATTTAAATCTACCCATGATGGAGGCATCCCATTTGATGCCTTGCGTCGAAAACTGCAAACGTTTCTAGTTTTTGGTCATGTTGTAAATGATAATAACAATCTCTATTTGATAAATAATGATCATAAATATCAAATGACTGTTCTTATCCAGGACTTGAAGCCAGAGGATTTCTATTTGGACCAATGATAGCACAACACCTGAATGCAGCATTTGTTCCTATACGAAAGAAAGGCAAACTTCCTGGAGAATGTGTGAAAGTGGAGTACTCATTAGAATATGGAACTGTAAGTATTTATTCATAGGACATTTGAAGTAACAAAAAAAATATTGAAAACAAAACCAGTGACTTGTAGTGTGCTAAGCACAGGCATAAATCCACTACCTTGGCACTAGAAATTAGTGAACTTACAGAACTAGTGAACTTGCAAGCTGTGGCCCATATACGTACCATATTGTGCATTTATTGTATGAGCTTGGAATGGTCCATGAATTTCCCATGGATTAGCATTAGCATGTGTCCCTCACGGACCAACCTGGTTAAACAAACAAACAAACAAACAAACAAGCACAATTGGGCTATTTCAATCAAAATCCATACTCCCCCTATAGAGACATGACCTTAGTATCACACACAGGGGGTGTAGATTTCAAATGGAGTCACCCATTCAGGCAAACCATTTAAAATTCACACTCCTTGTATGGAAGATTAAGGTCATGTGTTCCATAGGGGTGTATGGATTTCAACTGGAAAAGCCCATTCAGGATGCAGCTACAGGTGCAGAACCCTTTGTAGCCTACATCTAGAAAAACCGTCGCAGCCTGCCTGATCAGTTGCCAGAGTTCTTGGACAGGTAACCAAGGCAAAAAAAAAAATTGTTTCTTATCCATTGGAATTTCAAGTTCAATTATTCCCCAATTTTGATTTATTAGGGCAGATTTTTGAAAAGTGGATTTTTTTTAGCATCACACAAAGTTGGATGGATTCTGTGAGGATTTAATGGACATTTTGGGTGATCTTGGACCAAGTTTGGTGAAGTAGGAGGGATTTTGTGTGGGTATTTTTTGGTAGATTTTGAGGGTAGATTTTTGAGGGCAGATTTGAGGGTAGTTTTTTTTTGAGCATCACACAAAGTTGGATGGATTCTGTGAGGATTTAGGGGACATTTTGGGTGATCTTGGACCAATTTTGGTGAAGTGGGAGGGATTTTGTGTGGGTATTTTTTGGTAGATTTTGAGGGTAGATTTTTGAGGGCAGATTTGAGGGTAGTTTTTGGATCTTGTAAGATGGGAGGATTTACCTCCTTTACCATCCTCTGATAAAAGAATGTCTAAAATTTGGACTTCTTTGCCCTCAAAGTCGATTGTTTCCTGATTTCTTAACTTGATTGGGGGTGGGATGGGGTGTGACAATGCCTCCATACCCCCTCCCCCAGTCCCACCACTGTTTCTCCCTGTTTTACCTCCCTAGTGCTTACCCCCAGTAATAATTATCCAATAATTGTTCACATGTATTCTGTGTATTTTCAGGATGTATTTGAAGCCCAGAAAACTGCAGTTCAACCTGGGGAAAAAGTCATCATTGTAGACGACCTTATTGCGACAGGGGGTGAGTATCCTGTGTGTGTGTAATACTGTATTATAATATTGTGTGTGGGTGCATCAGTGTTTGCCTGCAAGCAAGGTCACACACAAACATTAAAGTTTGCAGATTTTGGTATCAGATGAAAGCTCATATTTTTCTCATTAACATATATGAAATTAGGCATTCCAATTAATGAGCTAGCTAGAAACTGCTAAAAAATGTTTGGCAGGTCAATAGGGGGGAAAAGCGCAGCGTTTCAATATTATGCGCTAAAAAGTTTAGAAACATTTAGGACAATTTTCATGTCAAGGGGGGGGGGAAGATTTTTGGCATGTCAAAAGGGGGGGGGCAGGCAATTTTGGCAGGCTATTTTGAGAAATCACCACCTTGGGGTACACATAATGTGTGTGTGTGTGAGGGGGTGGGGGTATGTGTGTATTATGTCAGTAATGAATACCAGGTCTTATAAGGGATGAAATCAAAACTCGACCGGCGGTTGACTGCCGGTTCCATCTGGTTGCTATTGCTCTAAACAATGACAACCGGATGGAACTGGACTGAACCGCCGGTCAAGTTTTGATTTCATCCCTAAGAAATCAAAGAAATCAACACTTTACATTGCTTTTTATGGTGTTTCATACAGCCAAGACGGACTTTTAAGCAACAGATAAAATGTTTTATTTTTATATAAGTTTCATTCATTTATGGCATTTGCCAAAAATTACTTGAATGAACTTTAATTATATTTCTATATTTTATTTCTTATCACTAAATAGGTACAATGGATGCAGCATGTCAATTAATCTCAGGAATGGGTGGCGACATCCTGGAGTGCCTTGTAGTCATCGATCTTGTGGATCTTAAAGGAGCAGCAAAACTCAAGAAACCGTTTTTTTCCTTAGTACAATTTGAAGGCGAATAGGATGTTGCATTTGTTGTAAAATTATCCATGGACAATAGAGGCTCACGTTTTAATGATAATTCCTAGAATGAGTACTTATTCTGGTTTCATACTTTCATGCTGCTTGTCGCTGAGCGGCATGACACATGAGCAGTGCAGCCAAATGGATATAATAAAGGCTTATGATTGGCTTATGATCCCCCTCCCCCGACTCAAACTAAGTATGCTCTCAACTTTTAAAACTTCCATTCTTAAACATAATTTATTATTATGTGCTTAAAACTTGCATTCTTAAACAGTTTTAAACACACAATTATAGTGAAATATTTCACTGATTTAAAGTGTTAATTACCGGTACACTTTTCTTCCCACAAATGCCTTTAAAAACACATTTTAAACATATTTTTACCCACATTTATGTACCAAAAAATGGGGAAAATAAATTGACCCAATTTTTCTGAGACAAGTGGGCACCGCAAAACGAATGCGCTCAACAGATTTGAGTCATACTACATGTACTCTTTTTGGCCTATTAAAGTAAGTTAATATATGTTTGGATTGTGCAATTTGGTTTAAAATTATGTGATATTCAGTCGCTGCCAACTGACATGTTCAATTTTGACTTGGGTGGTATAATCACATAGCATGGCAAGCTGTCACAATATTAACAAAATGCAATTTCAAAAAGTTGTGATTTAATTTTCCAGACCCCAGGGTGATGCATACAAAAACATTAGCAAAATATAATAAGGTGCCGCAGCTAAATTTGTTTGATCTTGTGTGAAATGTGTTTGGGCTGCTTCGATACTTGTTATTAATGAACTATCAACTAATTAATCGAAATAAATTGGTCAATACGGTCAATACCTTACAAAGTATCAATGTTATCACAATTAACAACAGTCAATTATTTAATATTTATAGATTATGCCAGTGACACGTCACATATACCTTTATTTTGATATTATTAAACAGTATTTTTATCATAAAAATTGACACACACAACTCATGATTGTTTTCAACATTTATTTCTCTTATCTTTTAACAATTTTGTCACATCATACAAAAATGTCAGTTTGCGTGTTGTACCTCTGATTCTGTGATTTTTTTCTGTTTTCCGTTAAAACGGAAAGCTTTGGACTCTAATATAAAATAGAAGTGAATGGTACCAAAACAGGTACTATGTGTAGGAGTTCTGTCAATTATTTAATAACTTTGTAAAAGTTCTTTCAAAATAGTTGAATAAAAAAAAAAAAAAATCATTTTTTATATTTACTGTTTTAATGTTGTATTAATTTTTGTTCCATTTAGTTTTGAAAATCTTGTGGGCCTCCACCCGGACATTGACAGCAATGTGGATTGTGGAAATAACTAGTATCAAGTTATTCCTAGGGGAGTTGCTCAAGCAATGGGCTATTCAGTTGAAATCCACACTACCCCTGTGGAAGATTTTGGAAATATCTTCCACAGGGGAGTATGAATTTCAAATGGATTGAACACATCAGGCAACTCTATTTGAATTTCATGCACATTTCACCCCCTAAGAAAGATTCCACAGAGGGAGGGCAAGTTTCAAATAGAGTTGGTTATTTAATAGTGCTGTAATCGATAAGCTTTCTGGGTATCGATATGTCGGGAGGCAAACATCCGACATGTCGATACTATTATCGATACTCACGCAGTTTGAAACACGGATTTCGATCAGGGGATCTGGAGGGGCTGGAGATCGTGAAGACGACTGATGCATGTATTCTAGATGTAAAGTTCACCTTGGAATTGGGAGACGGTAATTTGAGTATTTGACGGTAATTTGAGACCTGATTTGAGATAATCTAAGCATGTGTGCCATGTCGTTTGTGTATCGATACTGACATTGAGTGTTTCGACATGTCGGAAGTCTATGTATTTTCCGACTATCGATACTTACGACAATCGATTACAGCACTATTATTTAATGCTAATTCCATTTGAAATTCGTACTCCCCTGTGGAAGGTATTTCCAAAATCTTCCACAGTGGTAGTGTGGATTTTAAATGGAATAGCCCAATTTGTTGTTAGGTAAGTGTTGCCCAGATTTCAAAAATGGACCAGAATTTGAGGACATAAAATTGGAGCTTAGGTTTGTTGTCCTTTTTGGTGAAAAATATTCTCAGAAATGCTGAATTTTGAAGCTATTTTTAGCAAATTGAGCCAAAAGGCTGTGAGAACTTATAATGAAGGTCTCCAGGACAAGCTAGGACAGAAAGAGATATTGATAAGGAAGAGGTCTCTGAAACCAAAAAAAGGCCTGATCTTGAAAAGGGGGGTCTTGAGAGTAGCACTTGCCTGTAGTATAATCAGTGCCGCCGAGAGCCATTAAGGGCCCGGGGGTAAAATGAACACACAGGCCCCTGAGGTCTCCTTTCTTTGCTTATATGGGTCCATTAAGATATGTTTTCTTTATTTTTTACGGGACCCCGGGCCCGGGGGTAACGCACCTTGTCGGTGGCACTGAGTGTAATGTATACAAAGTCCTCCAGGTTCTACAAATTATTGTACTTTGTTATAAAAGAAACAGTCCAGTTGCAAAGTGTATGGTTTTAAAAGGTTGTGCATTTTTTGTGATTAAGGCTTGGAACCAATTTATAACTCTACTGAAGACCTTGAAATGCCCCCCGTAAAAAACCCCACTTTGGTGGCAAAAATGCACCTTGCTCAGAGTTATGACTCTCTCAAGGCCATACAGGGGTCAAATTTCTAAATTGATCGGATTTTATTAAAACCACACATATTCACATGGTCATGTCAAAACGATTAGGCCTAAAAAAATTGTTTGATTGGCGTAACAAAAAAAATAGGGTCGGTTGGTCGGCAATTTTTATTAAAATACATTTTTTTTACACATATTTTATGCTGTAAATTGCTTCTTTTTTTAAAATTTTAGGTTTAAAAAAAAAAAAAAAAAAGGCCTTGGTCTACCTATAATGGTTCTCGAGTTATAAGCAAAAAGGTCAAAGGTTGCATTTTATGCTCCACGGGGGTCCACGCATAAAAAAAGTATCCAATTTTAATTATGTGGGAGCATGTGTGGTCGAGTGGATAAGGCGCCCGACTCATAATCCATAGGTTGTGAGTTCGAGCCCCGCTCGTGCCAACGTGTTGTGTTCTTTACACAGAGGAGTAAGATAAGACAGAGCGCGTACCACTAGTCTCCGCCTCATCCGATAATGAGGGCCGATTGTTCTGTGAAATGCGACAGGCGAGACTGCTACGCAATTACAGCGTATTTTCATGGTCTATCGCGTAATCGCGAAAGCACGCAACGCTCTATCGCGGATACGCGAAAGCACGCAGCGCTGGCGTGATTGTTAGACACTACACGATCGAACAATCGGCCCTCATGAATATGCGAGAACTTACACCATACAATACACGGGGACTTTGACTGATGGTACGCGGTCTGTTTCTCTTTCGTCCATGGTTCTTTATCATTGCCTACTGGGGGATGTGGAGGGTTGGATTGGATGTTTGTTTTGTTGTTGGTTTCAATGTTGCAATATTGGTGCTGATTAAGGGGTGGTGCAATAATTATGTGTACCCTGGGGGTGAATTCTCAAAATGGTCTGCCAAAAATCGCTTGCCCCCCTTTGGCCGTGCCAAAAATCTTTGCCCCCTTTCGACGTGCCAAAAACCTTTGCCCCCCCTTTTGACGTGCCAAAAATCTTTGCCCCCCCTTACACATGCAAGATTTTGGGGAACCCGAATTTAAAACTTTAAATTGTCTTATCATATAATGCGAAAGCGCAGTGAGCAGGAAATTTTGCATATTTGAGCGTGTTCTAACGCGTTTTCCCACGCCTTTTAGGGCGTAATATAAAATGGTACCCAAAAATATCTGTGCCAAAAATTGCTTGTGCCAAAAATTGCTTGCCCCCCCTTTCGACCTGCCAAAAATCGCTTGACCCCCCTTTGACCTGCCAAAAATGCTTGCCCCCCTTTGGCCTGCCAAAAATCTTTGCCCCCTATAATTCACCCCCGGGGTACATAATTATTGCACCACCCCTAAGCTGCTGCCTGCAAATTGCATTGTGTCTGTTTAGGTGTGTTTAATGTACAATTCCAGCAATTTGACCTGCGGGTCACCATTAGAGTTTGAATTAAAAAAAAAAAAAAAATATTTTGATGGTGTAAAAATATTTTGATCCAAAACATAATAGCAAAAGCACAGTACTTTGGCAGATAATAATATTTCTATAGATTATCGGGGTTAAACATATGAAAAATAGACGTTTTCTGTAAAAAGCACACATACCTGACTCACTCAAATGCCCCCTATCACAAACAATGCTGGATCCTAGACTAGCTTGGAGATTGAGGGCAGTATATGCATAAGTTAATGGGGATGTTTCATTTTGCCCCGTGGTCCACTTTGCCCCGGTCTCCCATAGGCCCTAAAAAAGTGTGGGGTGCCCAAACAGGCCACTATTTCCCCAAAGCCGGTACGGCACATCAGGGGTGAGGGGGAAACTTGCCGGTCAAGGTGGGAGGGTGATGCAATTTTTGGCACATGATAGGCGCAGTGGTGTAGAGTGGGTCATCACATTGGGGGGGGGCACTGACCATGATGGGGGGGGTTGCACCGGATCTGGTTGAGGGGGAAGCCATTTTTTAAGGATTCCGCGGCACAAAACAAAAACAACAACAACATAAAGCAAAATAACAAACAAACCAAAAATGAGGATAAACTTTTATTTTAATAAGCAGAAGAAGGAAACGACTTTGCTTTCATAACTAACCCTAAACCCTAAGAGAACTGTGCATAGGCCCTTCCCGAGTTCACTTCCCCGGGAAGAGGATTGGTTTAATAAGTTGGGTTGGGTTTGGTTTGGACGAGTGGTTTTGGACCGAGCTAATTAACAACAACCTATATATTTATTTCCTGCATGCATCAACGACCTTGACCTTGTGACCTAAATGACTGTGCGTTATATAATATTTTTGTCATGACAATGACGATATCCATGTAGATTGACATAAAATTTTTTCATCATGAATCAAATCATCGGATGATTTAGTGTGCATTACGAAGAACATTTTGAACTTTTTGGAGAGTGAAGAATTATCTCGTGATCGTGTACTGTCTTGAGAAAGGTGGTCTCACGAATTACAATTACATTTTGATAAGCTTACTCTAAATCGGTGTCACACTCACATAGGCTCATTAGGACCAGTCCCATGAGTCAGGGAGGGGATTACACAATCATGTCAATGATGATGTATTCAATGTTGTTGCTGGCATTAACATCTGTTATGTTGAACGTAGCTGCAGCTGAGGTATTCAACAAAACAAACACAGGTAAGAATTAGTACAACAAGTCATACAAATAGTACCTAGACCTAGTCTACTCCTAGAATATTTTCTCATATGACTGATTGTACTGTAAAATTTGCGTCAATTCCCGATGTCATGATGTATGCGCCACATTTTGTAGACTCTGATTGCCGAGTACAACTGGTAACCAGCCAAAGCCGGTACTGTGCAGTGCTGGTGTACTACTGCTATTCAATTGCGTGGTGCATGCATTGGGTTTGGGTGACATATTTTTACGTCATTTGCCTCTATACGATGATCCACCCAAAAATAAAAATCATCGTATAGATCCCTGTATTAAGAATTTATGCTGAGGTTGTGAAGCTCATAAATATCCACTGAGTCAGTGTGACTTGGCAACAGCATGTATTGCCTCAGCAGCCGGACAAAAATATTGCTACATGTATACATCTGAGCAATAGGCTGCTGTCTGATTTTCGGGTAATTTTGTGCCCGGGTACCCGTCAGATTTTTCGGGCGGGTAACCGGGTACCCGAAATTGCAAGGATCATTCATGGTTGACCTAAAAAAAAAAAATAAAAAAAAATTCAAGATGTTTTGTATTTTTAATATGAAAATTGATAATTTGTATTCATGTCATACTCTATTAATGATTTCAAAATGCATCATCAATAGAGTATGACATGAATACAAATGATCAATTTTCATATTAAAAATACAAAACATCTTGAAATTTTTTTTTTTTAAGTCAACCATGAATGATCCTAGCATTTAGGTCTAGGTCCAGAGACACTACAAAACCAAAAAACTTAAACTTGGTACCGGGCAGGGAATTTCCTGCCGGGTAATAGGATTCTCGGCGGGACTCAATTCCGGGACTCACTCACACCCTTAGTCAGTGGTTCAAAACTGGGGTGGAGAAAACAACTTTTCTCAACTCTTCATTTTCTTTCTTCCTTCCTTCTTTTCCTTCCCCTTGGGCCAGGGTTGTTGATTTTGTTGATTTAAAAAAAAATCGTATTTTTTTTTTTATTAAAAGCAATTTTTAAAAAAAATGTTCAATTCCAAGAACTGCTATACCCCATGATAAAGTCAAGAGTACCAATGGAATGCTATATAGAAAAAATATTAAATTTGTGGACATCGTGGAACATTCAACTACGCTTGTTACTCCGCAACTAATCATGCACCCGTACAACGCTACTCTACGTGTCCATATTAGCGAGGCTATCTGCGTACAACTGCTTACTACGCACAGCCACGCAAAGAGTATGTTCCATGCCCGGGGTTCCATGATGTCCACGAATTTGATTATTTTTCTATAGTCATATGCACAATCCTACCAGGTATTTACAAAAAAATCAAAACATGTTTTTATGTACGGTATGTGAAAATTTCAAAGAAAAAATTTGGTAAAATTTGCATATTTGAACGTGTTCCTAACGTTTTCCTACGCCTTTTTAGGGCGTAATATAAAATGGTACCCAAAATATCTGTGCCAAAAATTGCTTGTGCCAAAAATTGCTTGCCCCGCCTTTCGACCTGCCAAAAATCGCTTGACCCCCCCTTTTGACCTGCCAAAAAAATTTGGTAAAATTATGGGAAAAAATTTGGTAAAATTATGGGAAAAAATTTGGTAAAATTATGGGAAAAAACCTGCATTCTGAATTCTGCATCTTGAAGATGAATTTTTAGCAATTTAGATAAAGTGACATCATAGCTTAATTGTATCCAAAAGTTGTACATGTAGAAACATTGGGAATGAAGTAAAACAGTCAATTTAAGAAAGAAATGAACTTATTTTATCAAAAATGGTAAAAAATGGAAAAATTGATTTAAATCAGTGATTTAAAAAAAAGAAATCAAGTGCGCGATTTAAATCAATGATTTAAATCGGCGTGATTTAAAAATCAAACAATCCTGCCTTGGGCAAAAAAACAGAAAGGGAATTACAATAGGGTTTTAAAATATGTGTTTAAGCATGTATGTACGTCATCCACCAGTGGAGCTCCTGCGCTCCTTCGCAGAACTTCCGGTAGTGGATGTTCTGCGCTTGGGGGCGCAGAGAATTCACTGTCGGAGTTGCTGCGCTCGGAAGCAAAATAATAGATTTTCTTATTATAATAACGGTGGATCATTGCTGCGCTCGGGCGCAGAACATCCACTGTCGGAGTTGATGTGCCCGGGCGCAGTCCCTTATCTTATTAGGCCTATTATAATAACTATAACTCCAAATTGACAGCAAAATTATGCATTTTCTTATTGAAATTCCGGTGGATCATTGCTGCGCTCGGGCGCAGAAAATCCACTGTCGGAGCTTCTCCGCTCGGAAGTCAATAAATTATTTTCTTATTTTATTAATAAAATACAATATGCATGCGTATAATAACTAATATTTTCTTATTATATTAATAAAAAATAATCAAAATAATAGATTTTCTTATTATAATAACGGTGGATCATTTCTGCGCTCGGGCGCAGAACATCCACTGTCGGAGTTGATGCGCCGGGCGCAGTCCCTTATATGTCGCGGTGGATCATTGCTGCGCTGGGGCGCAGAAGCTCCGACAGTGGATTTTCTGCCGAGCGCAGCAATGATCCGCCGTAATTTCAATAAGAAAATGTATTATTTTGCTGTCAATTTGGAGTTATAGTTATTATACGCATGCCTATTATAAAAGGCCTAATACTAGTTATATACGCATGCATATTTATTAATATAGGCCTAATAAGAAAATGTATTATTTTGCTTCCGAAAGCATCAACTCCGATAGTGGATTCTCTGCGCCCGAAGCGCAGCAATGATCCACCGTTATTATAATAAGAAAATCTATTATTTTGCTGTCAATTCGGTTATACTAATAGCAATAAACTTCTCGGAGCTTAGTTATTATACGCATGCATAATTATATTTTATTAATAAAATAAGAAAATAATTTATTTGACTTCCGGCGCAGAAGCTCCGACAGTGGATTTTCTGCCGAGCGCAGCAATGATCCGCCGTAATTTCAATAAGAAAATATATTATTTTGCTGTCAATTTGGAGTTATAGTTATTATAATAGGCCTAATACTAGTTATTATACGCATGTATATTTATTAATATAGGCCTAATAAGAAAATGTATTATTTTGCTTCCGGCGCATCAACTCCGACAGTGGATGTTCTGCGCCCGAGCGCAGAAATGATCCACCAGTATTATAATAAGAAAATGTATTATATTGCTTCCGAGCGCATGCTCCAACAGTGGATGTTCTGCGCCCGAGCGCAGCAATGATCCACCGTTACATATAAGGGACTGCGCCCGGGCGCATCAACTCCGATAGTGGATGTTCTGCGCCCGAGCGCAGAAATGATCCACCGTTATTATAATAAGAAAATCCATTATTTTGCTTCCGAGCGCAGCAACTCCGACAGTGGATTCATTGGGAATGAAGTAAAACAGTCAATTTAAGAAAGAAATGAACTTATTTTATCAAAAATGGTAAAAAATGGAAAAATTGATTTAAATCAGTGATTTAACAAAAAAGAAATCAAGTGCGCGATTTAAATCAATGATTTAAATCGGCGTGATTTAAAAAATCAAACAATCCTGCCTTGGGCAAAAAAACAGAAAGGGAATTACAATAGGGTTTTAAAAATATGTGTTTAAGCATGTATGTACGTCATCCACCAGTGGAGCTCCTGCGCTCCTTCGCAGAACTTCCGGTAGTGGATGTTCTGCGCTTGGGGGCGCAGAGAATTCACTGTCGGAGTTGCTGCGCCGGAAGCAAAATAATAGATTTTCTTATTATAATAACGGTGGATCATTGCTGCGCTGGCGCAGAACATCCACTGTCGGAGTTGATGTGCCCGGGCGCAGTCCCTTATCTTATTAGGCCTATTATAATAACTATAACTCCAAATTGACAGCAAAATTATGCATTTTCTTATTGAAATTCCGGTGGATCATTGCTGCGCTCGGGCGCAGAAAATCCACTGTCGGAGCTTCTCCGCTCGGAAGTCAATAAATTATTTTCTTATTTTATTAATAAAATACAATATGCATGCGTATAATAACTAATATTTTCTTATTATATTAATAAAAATAATCAAAATAATAGATTTTCTTATTATAATAACGGTGGATCATTTCTGCGCTCGGGCGCAGAACATCCACTGTCGGAGTTGATGCGCCCGGGCGCAGTCCCTTATATGTAACGGTGGATCATTGCTGCGCTCGGGGGCGCAGAAGCTCCGACAGTGGATTTTCTGCGCCCGAGCGCAGCAATGATCCGCCGTAATTTCAATAAGAAAATGTATTATTTTGCTGTCAATTTGGAGTTATAGTTATTATACGCATGCCTATTATAAAAGGCCTAATACTAGTTATATACGCATGCATATTTATTAATATAGGCCTAATAAGAAAATGTATTATTTTGCTTCCGAGCGCATCAACTCCGACAGTGGATTCTCTGCGCCCCCGAGCGCAGCAATGATCCACCGTTATTATAATAAGAAAATCTATTATTTTGCTGTCAATTCGGTTATACTAATAGCAATAAACTTCTCGGAGCTTAGTTATTATACGCATGCATAATTATATTTTATTAATAAAATAAGAAAATAATTTATTTGACTTCCGAGCGCAGAAGCTCCGACAGTGGATTTTCTGCGCCCGAGCGCAGCAATGATCCGCCGTAATTTCAATAAGAAAATATATTATTTTGCTGTCAATTTGGAGTTATAGTTATTATAATAGGCCTAATACTAGTTATTATACGCATGTATATTTATTAATATAGGCCTAATAAGAAAATGTATTATTTTGCTTCCGGCGCATCAACTCCGACAGTGGATGTTCTGCGCCCCGGCGCAGAAATGATCCACCAGTATTATAATAAGAAAATGTATTATATTGCTTCGGCGCATGCTCCAACAGTGGATGTTCTGCCCGAGCGCAGCAATGATCCACCGTTACATATAAGGGACTGCGCCGGGCGCATCAACTCCGATAGTGGATGTTCTGCCCCCGAGCGCAGAAATGATCCACCGTTATTATAATAAGAAAATGTAATAAGAAAATCCATTATTTTGCTTCCGAGCGCAGCAACTCCGACAGTGGATTCTCTGCGCCCCCGAGCGCAGAACATCCACTATACCGGAAGTTCTGCGGAGGGGCGCAGGAGCTCCACTGGTGGATGACGTACATAACTCGTTTAAGGTAATATTTACTGGTTCATGAGTGTTAATTATTTCTCTTTCAGCTGTTCGTCTTGTAGAATCATACTCCGACTACCAGGGGATCATAGAGATCTATGACAACGCAGAGCAAAAGTGGGGACCGGTATGCGGCAATGATATTGGGTATAGAGAAGCAGAAGTTATCTGCCAACAACTTGGCTTCAGTGGAGGGTATGAAGACTACTATTCCGATGGGTCTGATGAGTTTGGATACTATGATAACACATATAATGGGTATGTGTACGTGGGGTTGTCTTGTAGTAAAGGCACAGAGAAGACTATTGATGATTGCGTTTATGACAAGCGACGTGGATCATATATTGATTGTGGCTATCAAGAACGAGAATTTGGTGGAGTCGAATGTGAAAATGGACATAGTTCAGGTATGTTGATGCTTAAAATGTATGCAGTGTTTATTATAAAAAATGTAGGTAAAATCAATTTCACTTTAGCAGGTTAAGATCGGTTGAAATACTTTAATACCATGTGGCAGCACCAGGAATCATGTGCTGGGAGGGCAAGATAAAAATTACCCAGATTTGCCTAAAATGTGACATTTTTGGCCTAAAACAGTTTTATTTATTTTTCTTCAAATTTCTTATTTTGACTGGGGGGGGGGTTCAAGATGAGAGGATGGTTCCCCCATGCTCTCCTCGACTTAATTTTTGGTAAAATATTTAAAACTGTATAGGCAACATTTTGACCAATTTTGGGGCATTTTATATTGTATCAGAGATTATTAAATAAGGGAGTTGTCAGCCACTTTTAAAGCAGTAGTCGAGACAGCGGTTGCCAGCACCTCCGATGGCATGGCAGCCAACTTGAGTGTACAAATTTGCAATATGTGGCGTTTCTTTTGTTTTCAGGCTCTGCAGGTAAAAACTAAAACCAGTCAATTTTCACAGTCAGAGTCAAAGTCATGGTATATACATGACTGCCATCATAATTGGAAAGGGGGAATGGGAAATTTGTGATTTTTTGCCTAGATTATTTTTCTAATGACTAAAATTAAAACCCAAAAAAATGTAGAGGGAGGAGAATGTGCTGAAATCACTGGTTTAAAGCTATGAGGCAAAGTGTTGTTTTCCTAAGTTGTCACTGTTAAGAACAATTACTGCTAATTCACTAAAAGAACATTTTCTATTTTCCCCACATGTTTTCTACACAGGATTTTCTTTTCAATTCAACTATTTCGGCTGGATTATAATAATTATTTTCGTCATCGTTGTCTCCATGTTGGTACGTCGTCATCGTATGCGTCGCCTTCAACAGCGTAGTGGACAGGCTGTGTCACACAATGTGTGTGGAGGAGGAGTGGTAATACCACCGCCTACTAACACAGCGTATCCTCCTCCTCCCGCTGGCTCATACCCTACCCAACAACAACCTCCCGCTGGGTCATACCCTACCCAACAACAACCTGATCTTCCACCACAATATAATGCCTTACCCCCAAAAGATGGATCAGGGCCATACCCTCAATACCCACCACCAGGTGGTGCACCTTACCCCCCTCAAGCTGGTGGTGCTCCCTATGCACCACCACCAAGTGGTGCACCTTACCCTCCTCAAGCGGGTGGGGCTCCCTATGCACCACCACAAGGGGGTGCACCATACCCTCCTCAAGGTGGTGGTACCCCCAATCCAGCGTACCCACCTCAAGGTGGAGTTGCGCCTTATCCATCTCAAGCTGGAGCACCCCTGCTACAAACCCAGCTTACCCACTCCCAGGTAATCCTGCATATCCGCCAGCTAATTACACACCCAATAATGAAATACCATCTATGCCACCTCCTGCATATGATAGCATATCTGGACCTGGAGATTCAGGCAAACAATAACTAAATGATATTGCTGTATAATTGTGCATGTATGCATGTGATCAGGACAGGAGCCTTTATGGGAGCACTATCAGAATTATGCATATTTTGAACAAAAGCTTTAGGAATCCAGAAAAAATTACTTAATTTCCAAAATACCAGAGGATCAAAGTTTGACAAATTTAAATCCTATGAAGGTTTAAATACTTAGTGGTTGCAATTGGGGTAAAATAATTGCAGAATAAGGGGCCCCTCTCTTATTTATATACAAATACTAACCCTAACTCTTAACGCTATTCCTGACCATAACCCTAAACTCTTACCTTAATCCTAATCCTAATTTGAGAGTGGTGCCCCGTATTCTGAAATTACATCTGGTTTTTTTTTTCAGGCAAAAAAGTTTAAATTTTGGTACTTTGACAAGACTCTTATTATAATTCAAAATACAATCATGAATTGAATTTGTAATATTTTCTATGTCTTGTTCTAATGTATAGCCATAGAGTTTAAAAGGCAGTTTAAAACTGCCGCTTTTGGGGAAAATCGTTTAGCGGGTTTGTCACAACTTTGCAAATGAGATGATTCTTTGCTATACAAAATGTAGATGGAATAAAGCATAGCATAGCTAGATGTAACTAACCTATGAAGGTATATAACCTTTTTTTTATAGTAAGTTAGTTAATACTTTTTTGTATTCTACCTACCGTATTTCGTCAAATAGTCGCTCCCCCTCAAATAAACACCCCCACCACTTTTTCAACCAAGATGTTTCAAAAATGCCGATATTTCCAAGTTATCCTGTGTAGTAAGCTTACCAAGTTGCGCACATGGTCGATAATAGCGTCAATAATTGGCGAAAATCTGGATCAGAAACCCGGAAGTGAGCCAGAAGTCAGTGTTTCTAGTTCATAGTTCGTCATTTTAGCATGTGTTTTTAGTTTACCTAATGATTTTAACGGGAGTTATCGTTCTAAAATTGACCTTGAATAAACGCCCCCCCCTTGGGAAAATGTAACGCCCCCGGGGGCGTTTATTTGACGAAATACGGTAATTAGTGTCCATTCCATAATAAGCACCCATTGAGCAACAACTGTCTAGGCACCCTGTATTCAATGTACACATGTACATACCATTCAGCAAATTACTTCAGCGGTGTACGTCTGCTGTGTCTGATTATCGCTTATAAAGGAACTAGATCACATGCTGCTATGCAGTTTGACTAGCGAATGAGGTGCTGATGTGATGATGATGTGATTCAATTAGTCAATCAGAACACCACTTCCGTATACGCATATGCCAAATTGGCAGACCGCTGAAGTACTATGCTGATAACTGTGACTAAATTCTATGTTTGAATGAAATCACATTCTAATCCTTCCAGTTTCGGAGGATGATTTTGACTTCATATATACACTGTATTTTGAATGTTTATGTGTGGGATGGGAGTTCCCCCAAATGACTTTACTTAGGACACATCTGACTTATTAGGACACATACCTATACCTATGCGCAGCTTTCCCCAGCCAAGTTGCATAGATCTTACTGCAGCCACAGTTCTTATTAAGCTTCCATTGAATAGCAGATTCCATCATTCCCCAGCTAAGCTAGGGAAAGCTGCTCACTGGTATGGCCCCTTAAGGTGCTATATTGAATATGGTAGTCTTGTTTGTGCTGGTTGTAAAAGTTCTGCATTGTAACTTAATAATACATGTATGTACAAGCCATGATGTGAACCTCCCATCAGATCATTATGGATTGACTGGCTATGGCTATAGGTTGCACACATGGGACTGTTTATGGCTAATGTAGCTACAGTTAAATTAAGATTTTCTTGGCCAAGCTGGAACATGAGCATCGCGTCCATGTAGAGTACTAAGCATGTACATGTACGCAATGTAAGGCGCGTGTATGCTTTCTTCTGTACCACGCTATCTGCGCGTGTTTTTCGTCGAGCCACTAGCTTTCATGATGTTCGAGTTAGGCCAAGAATTACTTAATTTACCTTTAGTATCATCAGCAATAAGGTGTAAGTTGTTGGTCGCAACATGCTGCAAAAATGCATTGCCAAAAATCTTGTTATGACCATTCAGCTTGTTTAGATGGGTGGCTAGCTGTAATGCGTACTACATAATCATGTATAATATAAGATGTGCAATATCTAGAGCATTCAGGGACAGATAAGGAAAATTTATATTGGATGGTGAAACAAAGAAAAATAAATTTCGGGAGCTCAGAAATTTATAGAATCAATAAGTCACTCACCATCACATTTGTTTGATCTTTGGATGGACCTTTGATGCTACTTCAAAGCTTAGAGGTTAATGACTGCAACTCATTTGTTTTTCAGGTATTGTGAAAAATCTAAAATGTTTAGATTTTTCACAATACCTGAAAAAAAAATAACTGATAAAGTCATTAATCTCATTCACAACCATCACTTTTCACTCTCTTTTAATTCCATCTGCATCACATTTTCTTCTTTTGAAATTGTAAAACAAAATTAATCTTTCATTTTCCTGTAAAAAAAAATTGAATAGCTGATTCAGGAAATACTGCAAGCAACCAATCACACTGGACTGGAGCACAATCATGTACTTATAATGTACATATGCGTACATGTACTACATCACAAGACGCTGTCATTATACTTTTTCAAAAACCTGCATATTTGCATCCGCATATTTAAAATTTATTATCTGTGATTGGATTAAACACATCGCATACATTCAAGTCGTTATGAATTTTTTATGAATTATTAATCTTCAGAATGATAAATTTCCACTCAAGACAATATCATTGCATTCAAATGTTTGTGAACATGTTATCACAATTTTAACATATCAATTTATACATGTAGATTTAATAAATAATAAGGATTGACCAAGCATTGATGGTAGATCGAAAGATGAAACTAATTTGGTTCTGTTGCTCAAGTTATGTATGCATTATATTCACATTAGTGCCTACAGCATTGTATCACAGAAAATTGCAATTTATGCAAATAATATTTGACACAAAATGAACAACCCAGTAAAAGCAAAATATCTAAAAATCAGTGGCGGCGCCACGGGGGGCATGGGGGCAAATGCCCCCAGTCAGAACTCTTGCCCCCCTGTTGCCCCCAGAAAAAACCCAAAATTACGAAAATTTCCACTTTTTACGGTAATGTTATTAAACTTTGTTGATTTTGGCCCCTGAAATTCACTTTGCCCCCTAATGCCCCCGAAAAAAAAATTTCCTGGCGCCGCCACTGCTAAAAATGTTTTAAAAGCATTTTTAAAAATGCTATAAAATGTTTGACTTTAAATACGTCAGGTTTTTAAAATATTAAGGAAGCATTTTAAAACATATAAAAACATGTTTTGACAATGTTGTCAATATGTTATTGTAACATAATTATGTTTGCAAATGTTTATAAGAAAAACTTTAAATAAGGTCACATTTTTTGACATTATTAAAGTGTTATTAAAATGTTTTACAACCAAATTTAACTTAAAACATTTGTAAACAATTTCTGGTAAATTGTGTGCCTTTTGAAAATGGTACAGATATGTTTTGTGTTTACTAGGATTCCGCAGGCTCTCTTTTTGCCCTCCTTGGGAAACAAGTCAACATTTTTTTCCACTTTAGGCTGACAGGGTTACATTGTACATTTGTCTTTTAATATTGTATGTTTTGTATAGAAGATCTATAATTATGGTTTACATGTACACAGTCTATATTTTTATTACTCAGTGGTCTTTATGTAGTCATGTTTTTAAAGGAAAGTTAAATGTAATAATGTAGTATATGTGTATATTTTGTAAAATAGTTTAAAGTAGAACATTTTGATGTTTTAAATTTTCAACATAAACATTTTAGCTATAAGGCTGAGCTCAGCTATACTAGTGTGACATTTTTAGTGAGGTTCAGCACTTCAGATTCACATCATAAGTAAATCTGGGTGTATGCCTGTACAGGAAAACTGCCTCAAGACTATGATTTTGAGAATAAGTTTCATTATATCTTTCATAGTATAAATGAGATAATCATTCTCTCACATAGCTCATAGAGTGATAATCATGCATGACCATCCAGAAACCTCCTTAAACTGGAAACTTTTGCCATTTGGGGGAAATTTGGAAATTTGACCGGTCGACGGACTTCAGTCTTATCGTTGTACATGTATACCGTAAATGTTGGCCTAATGGCGCACCTGGGCTCCTTTGCCTTGGGGTAAATTTTGTGTACAAATTGAGAGCTCCCTCCTCTATAAATCCCAACAAGAATTAAGGGTATACGTGCCCCTATTTGCTGTTGGAATTTTTATGGGAGGACACTTTTAGTTTGTGTCTAAAATTTCAGTTATGTCAGGGGAGTCCATGGAGCCATTAGGCCAATGTTTACGGTATTGTAGTAACACTGATTGTGATGTCATATTCAGTAAACAATAGAACAGCCTGAATGATTCTGTAAAGGAGTGCGAATCCCACGATTATGCACTCCTTTGTAGTGCCAAGGAACAACATGTTCCGCTTCATGGCCGCATGTTTTAACTCATTCAATCAGTTTTTCAGGGATATGTCTCCTATAAGAGCAGGGTAGTATACTAACATTTTTTGGACTAGACTGTCTAATCAGGTTTAGCAAATTATGTTGTGTATTTATAAACTTTTCTTAAATAGTTCTGTATGTTTTATTGTGTAAAGTCTGTAATTCAAAATCTTTTGTAAATAATTGATGAAGCACTAAATACAGTAAGTATTACACAACAGAAATAATGTTGTGTAATATAATTATGGTTATTACTCACTGATCAAACCATTAAAGGCTTCACAAATAACTGAACTGCCATGTACACAGCCATAATACTTTAGGAGACATGTGATTGTTTTATCCGTGAAAAAAAAAGCAATATCTTAAAGTAAATAACATAGCAGTTATGTATGTACTGTACCGGTATACGCTGTTAAGGGTTTTATTTTCGCAAATTTCGCGAGTGGGGCAGTCGCGAAATTAACAACACGCGAAAATACAGTTTTTATATAAAGTTACATTACACTTATGAAATAAACAACCTGCACAATTTCCAGAAATCGCGAAAAATCCTGTACTGCGAAAATACAACATTTAAAGTACATAACAACATTTTTGATGAAGATATTTTATATCACTCTGCTCAGTATCTGCCTGTCAGTGGCGGCGCCAGGAATTTTTTTTCGGAGGGGGGTGGGGCATTGGGAGAGTGAATTTCAGGGGACAAAAAATGGTGCAAGAAAAATATTTGCCCCCTCACGAAAGTGCCATAATTAATTATTATTCATGTATGACTTAAAATTTGTAATTTAAATTAAAAACTCAAAATCTATTTGTAAATAATATTTAGGACCCATACCTATTTACCTGAGAACAGCCTTTCCCAGCCAAGCTGCAGCTTACTGCAGCAAAAATGCTTATATTAGAATTAAGCTTTCATTGAAGCAGGAATTCCCCAACCAAGCTGGGGACAGCTGATCACTGGTATTTAGGTATTGGTCCTTATTTTAAAAATGTAATGTTTTTATTATAATTATCCCATTATAATATGTTGCATTCAATAATGTAAGCCTACATAAACTTTGCTTTTGCTGTTACTAATATAAATATACGAACTTTTTTTATTACCATTTACTAGTATTTCAATGTAATATCAGTATAATTTCGAGTTCAACTGAATGTGTTTATTAATAACAAATTTTTATTTATCAAAAATTACCTGTGGCATAGTCTATGGTAGGGGGAGCTCAAAATAATATCAGTGTGTTATAATTATCATAAACAATAATGCATGCGGCATGCAGGAAATTAACTTCGTTTAGTCTTACCCTGGATTTTTTTTAAATTGTGTGAAAAATACTGTTTTAAACTACAGAAAGTAACTTGTTAATAGTAGCAGTTTTAAATAAAATCAAATTATTTAAGGCAAATTATATAGTTTAAACAGCCTTACCAAATCAGTGCATGCCAAATTAAATACCATAACGCCCATGCTCCCAGGTTTGGACGGTCTGTGGACTGTCCGTAAACTGTCATAACATGATCAGGTATAGATTTATGACGGTTCAAAGGAGTGAGGACTTTTCTTTTTGTGCATGGTTTTAGCAAATGTAATACTATATGTCTTTCAATGGTTATGTCAAGTGACTGTAAGGCCAAGTAAAATAAATAACGTGTATATCGTCCCGCCCTCACCGATTTTTGGAGATTTTCAAATATTTTTGTTATTTTTCCTATTTGCTTCCTTACTTTGTTTCTAAAATTGTTGTGATGAAATGACATAGTTAGAAGTTCTTGGTTATCATTTATAAACACATTGCAAACACTTTCTTCAAGCTAGGGGGCCTCCCCGATTTTATGATACAATGTATGTGTTGGCAAACATTTGCAATTGCAATTTTACACAGAAATGAATGGTAAAAAACAAATAATAAGGACCTCCCTCACCAATTTTTGAAAAAGTCCGGACGATATACATGTTATTTTTTTTACTTGGCCTAGTATTTTTCACCCTAATGTGGCAGTGACGTCAACGCGTTGAGGCAGCTGTTTCACACACGTACATGTATCTATGCGACATCCTTAAGCGTGTTTGTGCGTACGCCAGGGCTTTGAGCGTCTGCTAGCTTCTTGAAGCTGAGCCTAATGAAATGCGCACTGACGTCACTGCCACCACATTGGGATGAAAAGGGGTATAGTAATTGTATTCCAAGTTCTTTAGGGACGTACTTTTAGACTTCAAGGGGGTTAGGAAGTTGGGGTTGGGGAAAAAATTTTGCTGGCGAATTTTTTTTTTGCCGGCGAATTTTTTTTTTTTGCTGCATGAATTTATATACACAGTTAGGTGGGGAATATTTTTTTAGTGTTGGTGGGGAAAGTTTTTTTTTTTTGGCTCATGTAGTGGGGGAAGTTTTTTTTTTCAAAACTTCCTAACCCCCCTCTTGAAGTCTAATGGTGCGTCCCTTATTCATATTAAGTTGAGAATATTTTGTACATTTTGTCATCAATTATATAGTTTGTATCGAAGGATATCAATAAAATCTGTAATTATGTTATAAAAAACATTATTGAGAGTGTAACGTTTCTGTTCAACTGGAATTGTAATCAGATGTTTGTACGTAGTTAAGTCAAACTATGAAATGAGCCACCACTATTACATCAGAATCCATTTAATATATCCGCTACGGTTAAAGGTGTGCTAGTCCAAACAATTTCATAGTACCCTAACCCTTGTCCTCACCCTGGGCCTTACACTAAATAATCTGAACCCGAAACCCCCAACCTAACTTTTGGACTAAAAACTCTTTTGATATGTTTGTTGGTGATTTTTTTAAATTTATTTTTGCTATCTACTGAAGATAGCAATTAAGGTGTGTTCCGAGTTCTTTAGAATGCGAAAGATAATTCATACATTTAGCATTTAGATTGGCCAAATTATTATATATCCCCAAATTGCGTTTTGAATCATCTCTTTTAATATATAAGTTAGGTCTTGCATTTCTGTTGCTTTATTTTTATTTCCATCACATTCTTGATCTTCTATGCTATATCAGTTCGAGGGCACTCATAATTCACGGATGTCTCTGATATCAAATACTTTTAAGCGTCATGTCACATACATGTAACAGTATCATAAATCACATACTCCCTAGTTTCAAAACCCAGTCGCAAATGACATTAATTTTTGTTGTTGAACGTACCAGCGCAGTGGAATAATTTTGTGAGTAGGCCTTTAGGTGTGATGTGCCCTGAGTAATTTAATTTAATCATTTAACTTTGTTTACAAGCTGAAAGTATTTCATGAGATGGGAAACCCCCGTGTATTAATTGTCTGGGGGTGTGTATTAATTGTCGTGTGTGTGAAAAATTCTTCTGTGTATGTATTAATTCACGTATGTGAAAATAATTATTGTTGGAGTAATTGGCGGTCATAGTAAACCGTACCTAACATTTTATTCAAATGACAAAAACAGTAAATGCAAACCCAGTGTATAAAAGCACTACCACCGTGATCTCAGTATACACTTCAAGTGCCCGTTTCTATTCATCGTTATGTATTCTTCTCCCGTGCATTATTTTCGCGAACTACCCTTCACAGCCCAAATTATAAAACCTGCACGCTAAACAATGCATTATCTAAAACCTGCACGCTAAACAATAGATTCTAGATAATACGTGCACGCTCAAATACTAGAAATACTACTTTCACATAACCATATAGTAGAGTTAGGTGACGCTTTCGACACAGAGGTCACATAACTATAGGCCTATAATTGTCTGTTCGATATATATACCATCAAAAAAGTACGAATATACATTCTGTGGTGTTAAAATGGTATAGTTACAAACGGTGTTCTAGAATAGGGTACAATTACCGAATAGGGTGCAACTCGCTAGACTTGAGTCCAGTCCTCGTTTACGGAGTTTAGGGTTAGGGTTTAGGGTTGGGGTAGGGCAGTCTTGTAATAAGACTAGTAATAAGACTAGTAGAGTTGCACCCTATTCGGCAATCGCTCGTGCAAAGATCATTGTCATAAATTATGATTAATGACCTCAAATAAATCAAACATCAAATGAGAATAATCGAGCTTCTATTAATTAAAAAGGGCCAAAAACAGGTGGATCATAATTATACAAGATGACACCATTGCAAAATATTCAGCATTTTACAAATGAAATACATGTAGGCCTATATCTAAAATAACATAGCCGGGTCCGGGAAACACACACTAGCGCATAATATCATGATCATGCTTTATAATACCATAGGCCTTCAAACACATGTGTTTGAACATGGCCTATGATAATACTGAACAAATTGTTAAATCCCAATTTCGTGTGTTTTAATATAAGTAGATTTTAAAGTTCAAATTATAGAGCTATAAAGTCCAGTTGATATTCACCGTAGTACTAGTCGGACATCTAAATCGATCGTTTCCAGGTTGACTGGTTCAGTGCTCTGAATGATCACAACATAAAGTCAATTGGTTACAAACCATGCGTGAATAAGTTACTAAAGTATGACGTATGGCGCAATCGATACCATTGATAGCTAACTTTTCAGGGATTGATTTTCTTTACCAGTTAAATGCTACGTAGCTGGTCAATGTCCTGACGGTGTTTTTAAAATGTAAGATATTTTCCCTAATATTAAAACTAATATAATGAATGCAGCAATTAATAATTATTGCCTATTGTTTTAATAGGCCTACACTCAAAGTGTATGACGGATAATGTACTCGTGCAAATGCATTCGTCAAGATAATTGCACTTGCCATGGAGTTATTGCATTTAGCTCTTGAGCCTATCGGCTCTCGAGCTAAATGCAATAACTCCACGGCGCGTGCGATTATCTTGACGAATGCATTGCACTCAGTTCATTATCCTTATCATACCACGACCCTGCCGTGGTTAAAACGCGAATATTTTTCACGGCAACTCGGACCATCCTAGCTCATCCTACAGCAGGTGAATACAGAATGATGATGTATTCGTATCCTCAGATGTCTTCAATGTTGTTTCTGGCGTTAACAATGTTCTGTTGTGTCGTGCGCAGTCGAGCCAAAACAGGTATTAAAGCCTTCCAAATTTTTGATCCCATGAAGCATGTTGTGTGCGTGTGTGACGGGGTGGTTGGGGTTGTTGTATTTGTTACGTTTTATATGAGCAATTGTTTAGCTTTATATTTGTGAGGACATTCTGAAACATGAAAGAGCACAATTTTTTGTAATTGAATGTGTTTTAAGTAGTATAATAAATTATTCCAACGTTATAAAATAATATTCATGAAGTCAAAGGTCACTTTCGGTTTGCTTATCAATGGGATGGGTGTGGTTAATCTGCATATTCATGAGAAGGGCATGAGCGATGAAAAAGTCGAGAATCAACCAACGTTTTAATCGATACTCGAGGAAATAGTTGAGCTCGAACAATTTTAATCGATACCAACGACGCCAGTCAAATAAACAGGAAAATCAGCAAGTGAGCAAGCAATGAGCAGAGAAATGAGCAAAGAATGAGCAGTGAAATGTGCATTATGAGCAGTGAAATGATCAGAGATATGATAAGACTAGTTTCACCCAGTTCTTGTCATTTGCAGATGAACCTTCACAGAGTCAACCTGTCTCACCCCGCATTCAGAACTCACATACTCACTCACGTTTTGATCGACTGATGTAGACCTATAACTTAAAAGCACCCTTGAAAAAAACACTTGTTATTGGTGTGAAAATAATGCACATGAAATATAGAATCAACATCTAAAACAATTGAAGAACTATATATTTTATAAATTCAAATGCTTTTTGCTTTTTTGGTATTTCGTTTGGAAATTTTACTTCCCGGGCTTATAATTATTGCACAGCCCCATAGGTGAGTGGGATGACAGCCCAGGAGTACTTAAATATGAAATGGAAGGACAAAGATACCACAAAGTCGTCTTGGTAGGAGCAATATCTCTCCAAAACGCGCTATCTAGAGTAACACAGGGAACGGTGCTAGGACCACTCCTATTTCTTTCCTTCATCAATGACCTCCCTGATCTCTAACAAGTCATCAATTAGATTGTTTGCAGATGAAGACCTGCAGCGCAAGAAGACCGTAGCTAGGCCCACTTGGCCCATACACTAAAGTTACGTATAGTTTCTTAGGGTTTTATAATCTTTAATACAAGGTGTAAAACATCATAAAAGGTTGTGAAAGATTTGTTTTGGCCCCTGAACATGTATAAAACATTACCAAACTATACGAAACTATACGTAACTTTAGTGTATACATGTTGAGGGGCCAAATGGACTTACGGTCTTCTTGCGCTCAGGCCTTCAGATGATGGTGTAGTTTACCGGATCATTAGAAATGCCAATGATGCCATTTAACTCCAGCAAGATCTTGACCAACTCCAACAGTGGGAAAACACTGGTTGGCGGAGTTTCACCCAGTCAAGTGCCAGGTTCTGCGCATCACAAAACGTTGTAATCCTGTTAAGCATACATGCAACATTCATGGCCATCCTCTACCTCTAGTACAGCCAAGATCCTGAAAATACCATTTTTATTCCTGAATCTACATGAAAAGACATGAAAGATCCTTACAGTAAATTACCACTGACTACCTACTGTACAGGTTGAGTCAAAAAGAAGTAAACTCATGTTTGAGGGGCTGTAACGAGAGATCTGTAAGGAATCTGCGATGAATGAAAATATCTATTTATAACATTCGGCCGAAGCCAGGCAAAGCCCAATAGTGCTCAGAGGCTACTAAATTCAAGGGATTCCATTCGGATATGCGGTACAGGGATATGGGAAGAGGGCCGATTTTAGATGCAGGAGGAAACTATTAAAATTGTTATAGGTTAGGTTTGCTTATGCTCAAGTTTTGTGATCACAAAAGAAATAAACTACTTTTAAATGAGCATATTCAAGCAAACGTTTTCAATAAATAGTATTAAAAATAAACTCTCCGAAAAATGATCTTGTTGCCGAAACAACTAGGTTTGAAAGTTTGTGTGACATTTATTCTTCCTTCTCACGTACAAAGGTATAGGAAGCTGTTCTTCTTGCAAGGATGTTTTGGGTTTGTAGGATTTTGTTGTTGTTCAATTAGAAGCAAATTACATCTCTTGAAGTAAATTATCTTTTCTTCTTTTTTTTTTGCTCGTTTTTTTCTACGGCTAGGATTTATATGATAATATGGCAATAATTATGTAGCATAGTAGAACATCTCGAACTTTGCAGTTTCACTATTTATGACAAATAAAAAATGTACTTTGATTGGTCCCTTCCACTTTCTAATTCGTTTCAATTTTATTTGTATTTTTTAATTTCAGGCATAACGTTTTATGAATTCAGATGGGTTAGGTTTGCTTATGCTCAAGTTTTGTGATCACAAAAGAAATAAACTACTTTTAAATGAGACTATTCAAGCAAACGCTTTCAATAAGTATTAAAACAATGAACCCTCTCAATTTTCTGCCCTAAGTTTGGATCAGATGTTGTCATATTTGAACTGAAAATCTTTCAAATCAAAATTAGAACTAAAAAAAACCCCATTTGGACACTTTATTTTGATTTAAGATATGTCTATTAAAAACGATAGTGATATTAAGTGCGGTTTGCCCCCCCCCCCCAAAAAGAAAAAGACCTAGCACTAGCAGATAATTATAGTTCTATACGCTAATTGGTACTGCGCCCCTACAATATGGAACTCTGAATTGACCACAAATTGCTCGCACTCAATGTATGGCTATGCTGGCAGCAGATATTCAATTCAATACAACCTTATCTCCAACTATATTCTTTTAAATGAGACTATTCAAGCAAACGTTTTCAATAAATAGTATTACAAAAATTAACCCTCTCACTTTTTTCTGAAAATCCGGCCCTTTAGTTTGGATCAGATTTGGTCATATTTGAAGTGAAAATCTTTCAAATCAAAATTAGAACTAAAAAAACTATTTTGTCACTTTATTTTGATTTTAGATATGTCTATTAAAAAACAATAGTGATATTAAGTGCGGTATGCCAAAAAAAAGAAAACCTTTGCAAATAATTATAGTTCTATACGGTTAAATTGGTACTGCGCCCCCTACAATGGAACTCTGAATTGACCACAAATAGCTCGCACTCAATGTATGCCTATTTAATTGCTGGCAGCAGATATTCAATTCAATACAACTTTATCTCCACCTTTTATATGCACTAGCGGGATACCCGCTCGCGCGGGTCCCCGCTAGATGAGTAAATGGGAGCGTTCACTATAACAGGAAGAATTACTGGACAGGTAGAATCATCGAAAAGATACATTTTGATTTTCCGTTTCCATGTTATTTATTTATTTAAACCCGTTCCCATTTTTTTCTAAATCTGTTATTTGTTACATTTCCCTTTTAGCTTCATTTTTTATTTGCTGCTTGTGATTTCCCGTTTCAATGTTTTTTATTTAATTCTGTTATCATTATTATAGCTTCTTTTTTTTCCTTACATTTCCTGATTAGTTTCTTTCCTTCTTTGTTTCGTTCCCGTTTCATTTAGTTAATTTAACCCGTTGGCCTAATTACTCGTACCTCTTTTGTCATTTTAATTTCATTTTTCTTTATAGTATAGGTCTACCGCTTCATTTTGTTTATACAACACACATATTTTTCCCGTATACGTCCTCTCAGAGCGTGTATGCGGACGTGTTCATCTTTATCATAATCCCGTGACCCGTCCTTTCATTTTTATTTATTTTCCTTCTTTCTGTATTATCATGTCCACTGGTCTCTGGCTCGCAAGTCGCGTGGCTCTGCGCCGTTTACGCGCGCATTGGCGTAGTGCGCATTACGCTCGCGCGCCGACGCGCTGCCTGCCAGCTGCAGTGATGCGCAGGCTGGTAACTGATTTTCATAACAAAAGCCCCGTTTTTACCCATATTTTCACTGTTTTTGCAGCCAATTCTTGACCGATTTCAACCAAATAAAGTCGAGGCAATTTCCCGTATATTCCTCGATCTCCCGTATGAATTTGGCGACATTTGGATCGAAACTGACGGAGCCTTTTACATAAACCACATACATACATACATACATACACACATACATGCATACAACATTCCCCTATTTGTGAGTGTGAGTGTGGGGGCAGATTTTGAGCCCCTTCCAAATTTCACATTACTCTCCCATAAATGATCTTGTTGACGAAACAACTAGGGAAGAAAGTTTGTGGGACATTTATTGTTCCTTCTCATGTACAAAGGTATAGGAAGCTGTTCTTCTTGCAAGGATGTTTTTGGGTTTGTACTTAGCATTTTGCTGTTGTTCAATTGGAACTAAAGCTGGTTGTTTGTATGGCCATTTGCAAATTACATCTCTGAAGTGAATTATCTTTTCTTATTATGCTCGGTTTTTTTTTCTACAGCCTAGGATTTATATTTATGATAATATGGTAATATGTAGCATAGCAGAACATCTCGAACTTTGCAGTTTCACTAATTATGCCAAATAAAAGATGTATTTTGATTGGTCCATTCCACTTTCTAACTTCGTGTCAATTTTATTTGTATTTTTTAATTTCAGGCATAACGTTTTATGAATTCAGATGATTGTTATAGGTTAGGTTTGCTTATGCTCAAGTTTTGTGATCACAAAAGAAATAAACTACTTTTAAATGAGACTATTCAAGCAAACGCTGTATTAAAACAATGAACCCTCTCAATTTTCTGCCCTAAGTTTGGATCAGATTTTGTCATATTTGAACTGAAAATCTTTCAAATCAAAATTAGAACTAAAAAAAACCCCATTTGGACACTTTATTTTGATTTTAGATATGTCTATTAAAAACGATTGTGATATTACGTGCGGTTTGCCCCCCCAAAAAAACCTAGCACTACATGTAGCAGATAATTATAGTTCAATACGGTAATTGGTAGTGCGCCCCCTACAATGGAACTCTGGATTGACCATAAATTGCACACACTCAATGTATGCCTATGCTGGCAGCAAATATTCAATTCAAAACAACTTTATCTCCACCTTATGTACATAAAATAACATCAACAAACGAGTAGCGGTGCTAAGGTGTGTGTGAGTGTGGGGGCAGTTTTTTGCCCCTTCCAGATATCACATTACTTTCCCAAAAATGATCTTGTTGCCGAAACAACTAGGGATGAAAGTTTGTGCACGACATTTATTGTTCCTTCTCATATGTATAGGAAGCTGTTCTTCTTGCAAGGATGTTTTTTTTGGGTTTGTAGTAGATTTTGTTGTTGTTCAATTGGAAGCAGGCTGTTTGTATGGCCATCTGCAAATTACATCTTTGAAGTAAATTATCGTTTCCTTTTTCTTGCTCGTTTTTTTCTACGGCTAGGATTTATATGATAATATGGCAATATGTAGCATAGTAGAACATCTCGAACTTTGCAGTTTCACTATTTATGACAAATAAAGAATATACTTTGAAATATAGTTGATTGGTCCCTTCCACTTGCTAATTCATTTCAATTTTATTTGCATTTTTTAGTTTTAGGCATAACGTTTTCTGAATTCAGATAATTGTTGTAGGTTAGGTTTGCCCAGGCGGCGAGTGGCATGATAGAGCCGGCAACTTGTGAAACCGCCCGGCCGTAATGCATTTTTCATATACTCGGCGGGGTACTCGGTAGTTTTGTGGGGTTCATTATCGAACCCCGACGGGTTTAGCTTGTATTTATATTATTTATTAACAGAGGCCTATTTGTTTGTGATATTTCAAGCGTTTTAAAATTTCAAAATAATCCCATTCAATTATACGGTTGACGATGAAAATTAACTGAATTTAGAGAATGCACGGCTACCACCACCTGGGTTTGCTTATGCTCAAGTTTTGTGATAACCAACTAAATCCAATAAAAGAAGTAAACTACTTTTAAATGAGACTATTAAACCAAACTTTTTCAATAAATAGTATTTAAAAAATAAACCCTCTTCTTTTTTCTGAACATTCGGCCCTAAATTTGGAACAGTTTTTGTCATATTTGAACTGAAAATCTTTCAAATCAAATTTAGAACTAAAAAACTATTTTGTCACTTTATTTTAATTTAAAGCATGCCTATTAAAAACGCCGGTGATATAAGACTCAAGTCAAAGGCATTGTGGTGAAAGTCAACGAGGCGAAATGGAGATGGACAGGTCACCTTGCACGAAGGGAAGATAACAACTATAACAGATGGTCTAAACGACTTACAGAATGGCAACCAAGAACAGGAAAAAGATCAAGAGGAAGACAGAAGAGGAGGTGGCGTGACGACATTACTGCCTACCTGGGACTTACATGGCTGCTGAGACAGCCATCCGAGATTTATTTACTCAAATTGATGTTATAGCTCCTTCTGGCTACCTTCTCTGCATGATTGTACTCCTTTCTAGCTCCTTGTTTTCCTTGGTGTTCTTCTTTTTTAGCTTCCTGAATAAGCGGCGCTTCTCGATGGCTGCTAGTTTGTACATTAGTGGTCATCAAACCTCTTGAAAACAAGCTTTGCTGATATGAAAACCTTCATTACATTACTGATAATAGTGGTGGTGTTGCTGTAAGCTTCTTCTGGGTATCATAAGGAGGGAGGGCGAGTTAGCGCAGCGGTAATTCCCTCGCTTTGCACCACTGAGGTCCCGGGTTCAAGCCCCGGCGCGGCCCAAGGACTCATGTGCACTTGGTTTATCCCGATTCCATGCTCGCTCTCGCAGGTTTTCTCCGGGATCTCCGGTTTCCTCCTGTATCGCAAAAATGGGTGATTAGTTGTTTGGTTATCAAAACTTCCTTCACCCAATGGAATTTGGGGAGCTGCACAGATAATTGGTGGATGTTACAATCTAAATGCGGATAGGTGTGCGCCGTTCGGCAGCAACCTAGTTGATGCGATCTGATTGTGATGATTCACCATTGCAGCGAAATTACAGCGCTTTGAGTCCTCTAAGATCTGGAGAAAGGCGCTTTATAAATCACAAATTTATTAAATTTATTTATTTATAAATCGCTGGAAAATATGAGACTTGCCATTAAAACGTTATGAATTAAACCAGAATGTTTATAACGTTTTAAGAAAATTTTGTGTGTTTGTTTGGCACAACTTCTCGATCAATAAAAGATGGAAACTACTTCTTGATTTGAGCAAACCCTTTCAATAAATAATAGTTTTTGAAAATGATCAGCCTTCTCCCTTATTCTGAAAATTATGCCTTAGCATTGGATCAGATTTTGTCATTTTTGAACTGGAAATCTTTCAAATCAAAATTAGAACTAAGTTAAGTTTTTTGTTTGGATTTTAAATAATGCCTATTAAAAAGGATGGTGATATTTTAGTGCAGTATATGACTAAAAACAACAACCTAGCTATTATATATAGTTCTATACAGGTTCTATACGGTAATTGGTATTGCGCCCCCTACAATGGAACTCTGGATTTACCACAGATTGCACGCAATCAATGTATGCTATGCTGGCAGCAGATATTCAATTCAATACAACTTAAGCTCAACCTTATAAATAACGTCAAGAAACAAGTACCGGGACCAAGGTGTGTGTGAGCGTAGGGGAAGATTCTCCCCCTTCCTGATTCCCTATTATATTACTCCCCGGTAGGACTTTTTTTGTTCCTTCTATAAATGTATAGGAAGCTGTGCTTCTTTCAAGGATGTGTTTGGGTTTATAGGATTTTGTTCTTGTTCAATTGGAACTAAAGCTGGTTGCTTGTATGGCCATATGTGAAATATATTCTTCTTTTTCTTGTCTTGCTCGGGTTTTTTTACACCCTAGGGTTTAACCCAACCATTTGCATGTAGAATTTGTCCTATTTTACTAGGTAAATCTAACTGAAAGAATTAAAATGATACGCAGTTATTAGTTTTCTCAAAATCATTTTCCATGGGCTTGGTGGGTTTTGTATTCATGTATTCAGTTCTTTACCCAAATCCAATTCCCTTGCCTTATATAATCTAACCCCCAAACATGGGAATAATCCCGGAAAATTGATATCGCCGGAAAATTTGATCCAAATTTAGTTTTATTAATTTTGTTACTAATTGCTATTGTTATTGTACAATAAAGGCGAAACATGTCAAAGAATTTGAGAAAATCCAAGAAAAACAATTAAACTGTGTAGACTCACTCACATTAACCTAGGTATATTGAAATTGAGATCTACATGTAATTTAAATCTGGTCAACCAGACATATTACCTATTTCTGACTGACGAACCGACGTTTCAAATGAAACCTTAAGTCTTCAATGTTCAACCACTGTGGTTCAACTGATCGAGGTGTATTCGCCATAGAAGTGATGATGTAACATGATTAATTACCGCAATAGATGAATACAATTTTTTAATATATCGCCCTGCACTACAAACAGGTTGCACGCATTACCTGTGTATGACCGCAATCATGATTTAATACAATACCGCTCTTTTCAAAGATACTAATCATTCTTTAGAATTACGATCCAGGTCTTTATCCATGTTCTTTGACATCTGTGGCTCTAGGTACCGCGTAAACTTTGTAACGCTGGGCGATATATTCAAAAATTCTATTAATCTATTGCTATGATAGTTAATCCGATTATAACATCACTTCTACGGCGAATTGCAAAAGACTTTGAGTACCCTAACTTACGGTATTGATGACAATTGATGAGGAGGGGTAGGGGGGTAACATGGAGTAACATTTTCTTTGGGTTGGATTTTAAGGGTTGCCATGGGGCGTTCCCGGTTTGGCCTATATTTTCTGGCAAAGTTGGATAGCCTAGTACTACATCATGTATCTAATAATTGTGTTTAGTCGAAAGATATTAACACCATTTTAGTTATTAAAACAAAAGGTAGCAAACGTTTCTTCAAGACAAATGTACTTTACTAATATCATTATGTAAATGTTGCTTAAGGGAACTGGAATGAGCGTTTTGAGCGTTTCGACAGCATTTTGTGGGACATGAGAGCACATCAGACATATCAATTGCATTCTGAATACGAAGAATGTCTTTCTGATATCAAATAATTTTCATTTTATGAAATTCACGATATACAAATTTTATGACAAATTATTAAAATTTGATATTTTTCACATTTTGGAGATATAACAGTCCTCGAAGTAAATTTAATAAATTTAATGATATAGTCTTAAAGTGTATGTAGCTGGGAGGAAAAGCCGACGATCAATTGGAAATGTTGACCTTTCATATTGAAGATATGGATTTTTTTCCCAAAAAGACCCAATTTTTTGTTGGTGTTTTGGGAAAAAACCCATATCTTCAATACGAAAGGTCAAATTTTCAATTGATCGTCGGCTTTTCATCCCACCTACATACACTTTAGGTAGAAATCATCAGATTTATAAAGTTTACTTCGAGTACTGTTAAATATCAAAAATATCAATTTTAATGATTTGCCATAAAATGTGTATTACATTGCGAATTTCAAAAATCAAAATTATTTGATTTCAGAAGGACATTCTTCGTATTCAGAATGCAATTCGATATGTCTGATGTGCTCTAGTGTCCCACAATAAATACTGTCCAAACGTTCATACCCCTTCCCTTAACACAATCAGAACGTTAACACATCTAAAACTATTATATTCTATAAATAATGTGAAGTTATCTTTGGCAAACCCTTGCACGAGGCTGAAAGGTTTATCTTACCTCAGGCTACAGGTGCACCTTGTCTTTCATAATTGCATCACCAAAATAAATAAAAATACAAGAACGGAAACTTGCATAAAGTTGTCCTACTTTTACAGTATAGATAAAGTTTCGTAATTGTCAGGAAATTGAACTATGAAACAGAAAACGGTTCGGTTAATTGTTTGATTTTTAAAAATAAAATTGTGGCTTGGGGCATGAAACTGATCGTTGATGTATATATTTAAGAGCAATGTCCGAAATGGGGAAAACAAAAATGTGTGCCAGCTGTTTGTTCACACCTTTTGACCTGCCTAGTGGCGGCGCGTCAGGAATTTTATCGGGGAGCGATTCACCCAAAATGTGGAAAAGTGGACATTTTCGTATGTTGTCATAATTTTGCGTTTTTACTTGGAAGGGGGGGCAAGAGTTCTGTCGCCAAAAAATACTTATCCCTTTTCATGCTTTTCGGGCTTATACAAAGTTACTTCTGCTTCTTAATTTTAACATATCTGATGCGGGTAATCGGGGGAATAAATGTGATTTTCCGCTGCGCCTTTTTAGGCAATCCAATTTCTATTATATTATATTTACCATCAAATATTCAAATACGAATTCTTATTTGACAACAAACGTTAATCACTAATTTACTGTAGAAGTGATGTAAGACTACCATAGCAATAGATGAATACCATTTATATATCGCCCAGCACTACAACGTTCACGCGGTACCTATCCATTGGGTGGAAGCTCTATAGTCCGACGGTTCTTTATTCCGACGGTTCTTTAGTCCGAAGGTTCTTTAATCCGACGGTTCTTTATTACGAAGGTTCTTTATTCCGACGGTTCTTTATTTCGAAGGTTCTATAGTCCGAATTTTAAAAACGGTTCTTTAGTCCGAATATGAAAATAGGCTCTATAGTCCGAATTTTAAAAAGGGTTCTATAGTCCGAATATGGAAATAGGCTCTATAGTCCGAATTTAATAAAAAGGTTCTATATCCCGAAATTGCAAAAGGGTTCTATAGTCCGAAACGGATACCGTGTTCTTTATTCCGAAAATTGGTAAACAGGTTCTATAGTCCGAATTTTATTTTCATCATTTGTTTCAGTGTCAAATCATCAATTGTTAAATACAAATCCGCTGAAGTTCAACATGGTTGCTTTGGCAGTGATGGCGGCTGGCCCTGGGATTGCTAATCCCTTTTTTGTGTTCGTTTTCATTCTGTCTTTCATTGTTTTTTTTCTTTTGTATACCTTTGTCCTTTTTTCGAATCGTTCCTCTTTTGTTCGTCGTTTAGTTTGTTCTTTCATTCATTTGTTCATTCTTGATTTCGTTCGATATTTTTTCATTAGCTCTTTCTTAAAATCCCTTTCTCATTTTTGTTTGTTCTATATTCAAATTTCTTTCGTTCTATCTTTATTACATTATTTCTTTCTTCTGCTTGTTCTTTCTGTAATGTTCATTATTTTGTTCTTTATCTTTGTATTCATTGTTCTGTCATTTTGACTTCCTTTTAGTCTTTATTCAGTTGTTTCATTTGTTCTTTCATTTATTTTCTTTCATTGTGTCTTTCCTTCTTTTCTGTTATTTTTTGTGTGTGTGTGTTTTTGTACTTCTTCATGTTTCTTTATATTTTCGTTCCATTCATTATTTTTCTGTTCGTTTCTGATGGCTTAAAAATATGTCAACATTTTTGGAGCAAATATCGTATTTTTAGGATCTTTGTTTAAGTTGGGGGTTATCAGGTGCGTACGCAAGATTTGTTTTTGATGACGGGGGGGGGGGGGCTAAAAGTAGAGTCATCCCGTTTACCATATAGTCTGCTATTATCTAGCTAGAGGATGCAGTAAATGTTAATGTTATAAAAAATTCGGACTATAGAGCCTTTTTACTGATTCGGACTAAAGAACACGGTATCCGTTTCGGACTATAGAACCCTTTTGAAATTTCGGACAATAGAACCCTTTTTTAAATTCGGACTATAGAGCCTTTTTTCATATTCGGACTAGAGAACCGTTTTTAAAATTCGGATTAAAGAACCTCTTTTAATATTCGGATTAGGGAACCTTTTTTAATATTCGGACTATAGAACATTCGAAATAAAGAACCGTCGGAATAAAGAACCTCTTTTTAATTTTTTTGCGGACTAGAGAACCTCTTTTAAAATTCGGACTAGCGAATGCTATGAACACATGTTCGGACTAGCGAACCTTCGGACTAGCGAACCTTCGGATTATAGAAGCGTCGGATTATAGAGCAGTCCCCATCCATTGAACCATTATCATGCTGATCACTCGCATCTATAAGATAAGTATCTTTGAAAAGAGCGGTACTGTAATCAATCTATGATTGCAGACATACACAGGTGATGAGTGCAACATGCTTGTAGTGCAGAGCGATATAACCAAAAATTGTACTCATCTATTGCTATGGCAGTTAATCCGATTATGACGTCGCTTCTACAGTGAATTGACAGTAGCCTGCCAGGTCAGTTACCACTTTAATAGCGGAACCCTTTTGTCTGCAAACAAAATGTACTACTTTATGAATAGCTTGTCGGCAAATCAATTCGGCATCACAAGGAACAACGCGTTACGTAATCTATTGTCTCTCGATGTTTATATAATCTCCTTGTGGAAAACAGCCTAGTTTATCCCTGATGTTCACTGATGCCTAAGTATGTAGAGCGCGACCTTCAACACGTACAATTCGGAAATGCGCAAGTTTAGTGCGTTTAGTGGGGCATAGAAATTGGTTATTTGCACGATTGCGCGTTTATGTATAAGTGGTAGGCTATATATTTCATGAGATGATTTGTGCATCCAAGCACTTCAAACGTGGGCACTGTCTAGCAAAAGTATTGAGCCATATGATTTGCATGGCAAATTCCAAAGTGGTCAACATGGTCAAGATGTCTGCACGCATGCAGACACTGACCAAAAGTATGCCAAGTAGTGCCTGTCCATTTTTACAGGATCCTTGCATTCCATACATGATGCATATTGGACAACCTCTCATCGCATTTCCTTTTTAAACTACAATCCTTACAAAAACACCTGTCTCTATTTTCCACAAACACAAATTCAACCCGTTCTCCTTTTGTCTATTACAATAGCCGTAGGGCGTTATAAAACTAAGTACGGTAATTGATAAATCATTACCATACATTACATCTATACCAGTTTCTACTAATTGGTATTTATTTATTACACTTTATTTATTACACTTTATCACTGGTATATACAATAAATATAATATAACATCAAAATATATTGCACATGAATATTCAAAAGTACATACAAAAAAAGGGAAGTATAGATAAAATTTTGCACCAGTGAAAGGCAAGGACTAACAGGTGCAAAGCACCTCTAGGACAGTCCCACCAAGGATCAAAACAATGAGGACACCCTCCCCCTCCCAAAAAATTTGGAAAAAAAGAAAAAAAAGTCCTTTAAAAATAACATTGTCCATATCAAGCATAAAATTCGGTCTGTATTGTCGATTCTTAGGAAATAAAAATAATTTAAATTATTATATTTTAAGATCAAGAGAATGGATTACTTTAATTTTAAACCATTGGATTTTTTGAATGGATGTCTTACTTCTGAATTTTCACGGCATGGGAGTTTATTTTAAACACACAGGTGTCGAATATTTGCTTTACCTCGCATTAGAGCTACAGTAACACGATTAGGGCACTATTAGACACCCCTTTCTACAATCGTAACTAGATTTACGAAAGCAAATTCGGTGGAAATAACGTAATTATTGTGACAGCAGTATTGCCTTAGCTGTGTCAACGTAGTGTAAAATAACTGGTATAAATTAAATCGAGTTTCTAATTTCAAAATCTTAATCAGCAAGCTGATTGGTAATAATAGTACGCATTCGAAGTGGAGAAGCAAAGAAGGATCAAATGATAGTACATTAAAATTGAATTATGTACGGTGAGTATCATTTTATATAAATAAACAAACATAATAGGCAATCTATGATAATTATTATACTGGGGAATTACCCGGCCAGCATTGAGTCAAAAGCGTTGCGTTACAAGACGCGGTAAATGGTAGCGTTGCTTTCTACTCTCCTGTATAGATTGGGTAGTTGAAGCGGGTTTCAACATTCCTTGAAGATTGTCTCAAACTGGGGTCTTACAATGTTATTTATAGTGTTTATCCATAAAACAAAATCTCCGAAAGCGAAACTGGATGGACAAAAAGAGAAAAGAAATTTTAGTAACAAACAAACAAGTATGGGTATTATAAAATATCTAGAAAACACAGTATATTCCATTTAAGGACTAAGAAAAGGGAAAAATATGCTCGGCTATTTCACTAAATAAGCATTCCTTTGCCCGGTAGATTACCTACATAGTAATACAAAGGTTACACTTGACACTGATATAGTTATTAATAAACATTGCATGCACTTTGATGCTTTATTCGAAAAACACGTACCTTTTGGAAGAATATAACTAAAACAACATGTACATGGGTGCATCGAGCAATCTTTAAGACTAAATGAGCCAAATGAAGCTGCTTTTGATACCTCATTTGTGTCAATACCTTTGGTAACAATTCTTTTCTTAACGGGTAGCCAATCGAGTATTATGTCTAAAAGAGGTGCTGAAGGGTGATATCTATCAGGTCTAAAGACAACACGACCATAGAATGATTTTGAAGTTGATTAAGTTTGCGATGTACTGGTGTGTTACAGTACTCGCTATCTTCCCTGCCAGGCTTCCCTACCTCCTTTTATCATGTTGTGGGTCATATAGACCATATAGCTATTGACTAGTTCATCTGATGTTTTCCGGAGGAAATGCCTGAGTCATTTCAGGTGTCTTTTTTAAATGAGGTGTGAAAGTGACTGCTGGTTGGTCACCTGGTACACAGCCACATTGGATATCATTGTAACAAATTCCCAGCATTATTCTGCAGCAGTTAGTGGCAATTAATTATCAATCAATCAATCAATCAATCGATCAGTCTTTATTTCATTCAAAATACAACAATACAAGCACCCCCTTAACCTTAGCCTAAGTTTCTTAATTTGTCTAATAAAATACAATTACATACACACAAACACACCCCCACCCTCTTTCATACATTCATGTAGAACGAACTAAGCAGGAAAAAATGATGAATAAAGAACATGCAGAATATAAGTGTAAGACAAATTAGGATTTCATAACATATGCTCACGTATATCGCAAAAGAAAGCTGACATTTTGTGAATATAGTATAAATGCTAAGAGATCAGTTAATTTTAATCGATTTTTGTTTTAAAAGGGAGAAAAATAAAAATAAGTAAATCAAAACTAAGAGGTATTAAGTATACATTTTCATAAGGTTTGTTTTAATTTGGGATCTAAAGAGTTTTACTGATGTAGCCGTTTTGGCGCATCTGTCAATCGAATGCCATTTTCTTGGCCCGGCGGTTCTTATTGTTTTGTTAGCAAACTCTGTTTTTGTAAGACAGATCTTGTAATCTTCAGCGTTTCTTGTGTGATACCTGAGGTGATTCCTCTGCTCAACGACATAACTATTGAAGGCCTTTGGTAACAGATTGGTATTATACTTGTACATGAAAGTGCTTAGTTCGAGATCATAACTATCATAAACATTAAGTAAATTGTAATTCTTGAAAATAGGGGCTGAGTGACTTAAAAAGTGACTATTCGATATCCTCCGTGTACTGTGTGAGAATTCACGTTTCACAGCAGTACAACAACATTGAGAGGCAATATGTTCGAAAGATACTGATCTTGAGTTGAGTGGGATGAGGCTTGATTTCCATATTCTGTCAGGATTCCAGAAGGCTGCCCATGTAAGAGATTTGCGTCTTCTACAAAGTTGCATAAACGTACCACACTTCTATAGTATTAGGAGGATGTGTTAAAAACGATCGTAATAAATCGCTTGTATATGTAAAACATTCCGATATAGATCTTTGCATTTTAAAAATCAGTCGAACCAAGATGATTGTTATGGGTACTTAAAACTTTTTAGATGCGGAAGTGCAAAATATAATACATACCAAATGTGTTGCAATATCCTGGACAAAATAAAGTCATCAAAATGTATTTGGTCTTTAACTTAGTAAAGTTCACAGACAATCATATGTTGTATTTAGATATTTGGTGTTAATTTATTTGTTGGTTTTTCCTTTATCTCTAAAACGAAAGCGAAATGCACAAAAATCTTGATTAGCAACGAGATACATTACGGGGTACGGATATCTCATTGCGACTTGTTTTGCTCCTTTTATCGATTTTTTCGCGAGGATCTCTAAAAGCTGAATTTGTTCCAATCTTAACTTGTAACTCAAAGTGTGCCGTCTCTTTAATGTAAGAATAAAAATCAGGCACACAAGTGCAGCTGAGGAGACTTTGGTATTCACAATGTTCATCCACAAATAGGTAAAGTGGGTATTGAAGGCCTTGCCCTGTGAGGGTTTATGTTCACTATTCATACGTTCCTCAGAGCCTACTAGAGTGGTCTGTTCCATCCCCAGGAGCGACTAACATAAAGGTCACTTTTTTTTTTTTCACTTATTTTGTCACTTGTAATTCTCTCTGGATACCGCCTGAATATACACTTCGAAATTCCATATTCACTTCGTGCTTTTCATCGATGCATCTGTCTTTCATTCGAGCACATATAAAGCTGGATTAATAGTTTGAACGGTGGAGTGATGAGCAATGACCAATAAAAACGATCGTTAGTTTTTGCACCACAAAGTACAATTCTTTGCATTGGCGAAAAACATTCGCTTAATACTGGCGATTGAGTATTGAGCATTGAACTGTACTTCGTCAGTACAAAGACAAGGTAGCCCATACTTCCAACAATTGTAAGGGAACCACTTTCAGAATCCCTAGAGTTTAGAGTGGACACTTAAGTAAATGAATGTCTCAGGCATATTAAAAATACAAAACCATAATTTAATAATCAGCACTTATGCTAACCTTGTCTGAACAAAAAGACGAGATGCTATTATTAACTGTGATGCAATTATTATATGTAAATCACTTATATAATGTATAATTGAAGTAAACAACATCTTAGTAAAACTTCAGTTCGTTCCACCGGTTGGGGTTTCGTCTTACATGTCTTATGCAATGTCTCTGTTGATGACAAATTTCCTATTCTTGGAATAATGAAGACTGTTTTGACCCAATTGGAAGTTGTATTCGAGGGTTCAGATCCAGAAAGCCGTAACTCACTATAACCAGCTCTCACAAAATGAGCATCTATTGAATTTTATCATGATTGATTAACTGTATCTTTAGTAGTGACCTGACGACTTTATGCTGATTTTATTGGAGCAGGTGGTTGTGAGTTGAGGCTTTCTGGCTCTTAACCCTCGATTTTATAATCTGAAATATGCCAATTTGTAGATCTTAAAATAGGCTATACGGTTAGAGCCAAGTTTACGCACCCAAAGGATGGTATGCGAATAGCTTGATGTTCTGCCATTATATATATACGACAAGTCATATGAATACATGTATACTGCACCAAAAAAGTATCCTTACACTTTGAAAAATAATCACAATTTAAAAACTGAACAATATTGGGGTAAATTTGTTTTTTTTAATAGATGCACTTGCACATTATGACACCGCATCACTCTATTCACGTGGTTTCTTTTCCAACGCTAAAAGATCACGAATTTTGGTGGTTTGCAAATGAAAAGTGTCCGCACTATCGATTGATTACGTAACTGTTATGAATAATTTATTAGGTTTTTCAATGCAATCGCCTCGACCCAATAATACATATTATCTGTATTATCAAAGTACTTGGAATAGCAATCCGGTGAGTTCACTGAACTACGCCCTAATACTGATGGAGTTTTAATGGCGTTTAATGGCGTTTCTCCTCTCCATACACAAATGAACAAATACAATAGATGAAGGTCAACACGTATGACCTCCTATGTAACATGTTATACGTGGTGTACAAAAACCTGAATATCATAAAGATCAGTATTCGTTTGTGCATATGAACTGCACATTTACGTTGCTAAATATTACTCATTATATATTATGACAAATATTGGTATTATGACAATACGGTATATACATTGTATATAAAACAACTAATAGATCCTACTATCATGGCGTCAAGTCAATGGTTCATCACATCCCGTATGTTTCTTAAAATTCATTCATATTTGAGACAAATTGATGTGCCCATATATAGGTGCACAGGTGGATCCGTGTTTTTTTTAATTTTCATTTCTTTTTAATGAAAGAATTAAGGTTTTCCACTGCACGGGGGCCACAAAGGTGATACTAATTTTAATGCTATATTTTAAAAATGAATACGTGTTCCCGGTTGGCTCTACAGCGATGTCACAGAAAAGGTATTTCTAGTACAATGCAGCGTCGGACTCTAGCTGAGAGCGTAGCCTAAGTCATTATAGACTCCAAAAATGGCTCTCCATACACAAATGAACAAACACAAAGGAGGGTAGTCTCTTCCGTGGCCAGCTTGATTTCGATGGAGCGAAACCAAATTGGCTGCGGAGGAAACGGGTCATTTTGCTATGCACATTTTTCAGTGTCGTAGCCCTGGCTCAGATCGCGCGCCAAATAAGTTTGCAGTCCAGAAATTTCATTTTTTTTTCTCAGCCTTGCAAAAATTAGGCAGAGGTGGGAATCGAACCCGGGACCTCCGTGTTGTAAAACCTACTGCGTTACCACTGAGCCAACTGACAATTAGCTATGAGAAGTTTGATAGTAATCCTTGATATTGCTGAATAGAATAAATCAATACTGATAGGTCTATTTATCTAATGTACGATGCTATTCAAATTGGCCTATAAACTAGGAATATAATGTGAAATGACTATCAATCGATCAATTAATCAAGTTGTCAAGTTATCAAAAATCAATAATAAACCGACGTAGGCCTATCATGGAATATTACTATTAAACTAGGCCTACTAACTAATATACCAAATAAATAAAATAAATAAATAAGTCAGTAAATAAATAAATAGGCATAGGCCTAAATATATAAATAAATACATAATGCAGAATGCAGTTAGTATTTTAGTTGCAAAATTCCAAACATTCTATTCACACATTCTATTATAATTTTCTTCTATATACACGCAAAGGACCTGTGCCTTTAATATGTCCGCGCCTAATCAATAATGAGTCTTTCACCATGCTCACACACCATGTTAAACTATTGTATCCCTGTATAGTATTATCTACTGACCAAGTCCTAACAACTCAATGAAATGGATGCTATAACGTACCCAATCAAGCGAACATATCAAGGTCATATCAGGGCGTTATACAAAGAATGGTCAAAGGTCAATGTTTCCAAAGAAGTATAGTAATAGATGTAGACACAAGCCATAGATGAACTCCTGGATGGGGCAGCTTTAATTAGCATGAGGCCGCATTGATATGTAAATAGCGTATTGTTATTTAAATTTGCGCCCAGACGTATTGAGGGCGACAGTCATGTTATCCAGACGGAGAATGGCTGCATATGCCGGGCATGTCAATTTGCTGAGTGAAGGCTGATAATCACCTTTCTGTATAGGTAATAAGCTAGTATATTTCGTGTACCAGTTGGTTATAACAAAAAATTAGTATCATATTAAATATATTAAATGTATAAACTTTGAAATTTACATGAACAGAGCAGAGCTTCGAAATGTAGTTATAAGTCAGGTGATGTGAAATTCTGCTGCGTGAGCCCCTCTGCGTGGTAGAATTATATTCATAAAACATTGAATTTAACAGATATCATGGGTAGCCAACCACGATTTATCAGCATTTAAAATATATGTTAATTAACAAAGATAAATAATGAAGAGTACAAATGGCAATTAACTAGTAAACAAGCCTGAAATCTTAAAATGTTGCCAAGTGATTTCCCGAACACATGATATGTAACATGTGACCACTATTCAGATTTACCGTAAATATTTGGAGTATGCTTGCACATCATGCACATACACTGTGCATTTCTTTACTTCCGTATAAAATCAATAATTCATGCTGGGAGCCAAGTAACATTGTCTGCTCAGAGCAGATTGGTATTTTATTTTACTTGAGAGCATAATAGAAATACATAAAGACGAATAAGGCGCCATGATGGAAGGTCAGGTCGGGTATCAAAGGTTATTATAACTTAAATACTACTTGTATTTCCCACCTTGCCTCTGTCACATATTTCCTTCATATTATTGACAGCAAGTCCTAATTTTGACTTTGCTATTGCAAAATGTCATTTCATATCAAATTAGTAGACTTTCTTTGAAAAAACATATCACTGGTGCCTGATGGGAATACCCGTCCGCCATTTCATTAAACTGGATCGTTTTCGCCTGTTTTGTGCCCAGATGTATTGGGGCGCGCTATACTCTCATTGAACAGGCAAAGTTCGCAAAACTAACAACGTTGTTATTTGCCAAACTCAATTAACATGATCCAAGGGGTCGAACATGAATTATTCATAACGAGCTATAACGGATCGATAACTGGCCTCACTTTCTAGCTAGTAAACCACCTGAATTTTTCATAGATTTTGCGTTGCTAATAGAACAACCGTGAATTTAGTGTCACCCCCTTGCACAAGCTTTCGTGCGGGAAACATAAACACATAGTCGTCAGTCGTGTGGTTTTTATGAGATTTGATACGGCGCTGAAGTCTATGGCTGTCCCAAAATCAGTACCAGACCCGGTTACCAGACGGCAATGTGTGTGTTGTTACAAGGAATACAAACTCATTTTATCAATAAGTGAACCACATAGAGGAATACGACATCTATCGTGGCCGATCTGCATTCTGTTGCCTGCAAAAGCCGACGATCAGGTAAAAATTCTAAAAGCAGCGTGACTAGATATTTGCGTTAATTTCATGATACGTGTAAAACGCATTGAAAACGCCAAATTGCAGTCATAAAATATATAATATTAGTAAATCACCCAATCGAATGTTAACGTAGGTATGTGGAAAAGAACTGCAATAACAATAACAAACTATGTGCCCAAAGAGTTGTCTTTGGCATGTCGCTTTTTTGAAATATCACCTAAAATATCAAATTTTGGAAATACGCCCCAAAATTTAAAACAAACACGAACCTTCCAAAATAAATATATATTAGCACTCGGCGGCCCAGTCACTACCTGCCGCTGTGATTTGGGGTAACTCATTGCTTCCCCTCTCCAGATACCGGTACTTCAAGGTCGCTCATACCCCAGCCCTTAAGGGTTTCATACAAAGAACTATAAATTGTTTATATTTGCATGGTATTCCGCACTATTCTCACCAAATCAGCGCCACCTTATTTCACGCCTTCATGAATATAACATCATACAGCTTCTTGTTTTTAACTTGTTCTAAGTTTTGTCTAAGTCAATGTTACCTTGATGGATGACACGAACCGTAAGACGTGATTAGACAATGTTCTGACAAGGATTGAATTGCCAATTTCCCGCGAGAATTATCAGAGACAAATCGCTGCTAATTATTTAACATCTTACATGTCTTATATTGTTGCTTAAAGCAACCCATGGGGGTAGATTGTTTAAAATATCACTCACCCTAAAACCACAGATTAAAACAAGACTGATTAATGATGGGTAATACGTTATAAGTATAACCATTGGGTTGCTGATATGATTCGTTATATTTGTGATGGAAAACATTTGCCTTCCCAAAGAGGCTCCGCAAGAAATTTACCCATATTTATTAACCTGAAATGAAATACATCGGCTAGTTTACACATGTTATTGTTGCAGTGCTTGTGTAAATCAATTGCAGTAAGAAATATCATAACGGTCTATATTGAGGGTTTCATTTGGGATTTAGCAAAAGGAATTACAAACTATATTAAACTTAGGTGGAAGATAGTCGGTTTTTCACAATGAGATGCATTCGAGCATATGCCCTACATATTTTAGCAAGTTAACAGAGTTACACAAATCCGTTACAATAAAAATACTATTATGCAACACAAAATATTTGCACCAACCAACCAAAAGAGTTGAAATATACCATGATATTCAGTTTTTTACAATCATGAGATGCATTTGAGCATAATGCCTTACATGTCTAACAAAATAATAGAGTTACACAAATCCGTTACAAAACTATTATTATTCAATACAAAATATTTGCACCAACCAACTAACAGAGTTAAAATATACCAAGTATCCGTCCATGTTTCACAAATCGTGCATGCGTGATGCATATTACACAACCTATCGTCCCATTTCTTTTTTGAACTGCAATCTTTAACAAAACACCTGTCCCTCTATCCACAAATACAAATTCAACCCGTCCTCTTTCGTTATACATTTACGTCGTATATAACAATAGATCATAGGGCGTTTTAAACAAAGTACAGTGATTACCAATCACTACCATATAAGCTCACAAATTATATCTCTCTAATCGGCGTCTACTTCTTTGTTAGCTTTTGTTAGTCCAGTCCTCGTTTAAATCGGACTACAGTCTGTAAGATGTAGAAAACTCAACAATATATCAATATCAAGCATCAAATTTGATCTGTATTGGCGACAAAAAAAAGAGAGTAATTTCTTGAATTTGAAACCATAGGATTTTGTGAATGGATAATGTTTTAACCTCTGACTTTCCACGGCATGGGGGCTTATTTTAAACATGCCGGTGTCAAATATTTGCTTTTCCTCGCATTAGAGCTGTAGTAACACGATTAGGGCACTATTAGACACTATATTCTACAATCGTAACTAGATTTACGAAAGCAAATTCGGTGGAAATAACGTAATTATTGTGACAGCAGTATTGCCTTAGCTGTGTCAATTTCTAATTTTCTAATTTAAAAGTAAATGGACAATTATGACCGTGGCGGTGACCAGTTATGTGATTTCAAGAAACTGGAAGCGGGTTTTAGCATCGTTGCAAATAATTGACATTTGACATTATGGTAGGGTGTGCGGGTGTGAGTGTGAGGTTAGAAATCAAGTGTATTTTTTCCTTTTGATATATTGTATTTTTTTCTTTCATTTTGTGTATCTGTGTATACATTATATTTAGGTCCTTCTTCTAAGTGTTTCAGGGGGCACACCATTTTACAGGCTTCTGTTTCTAGTTGTGTCTCCTCCATCTTGTTTTATCATGTTTTGTTATTTGTATGTTTTTTGATGGAAATAAATTTGATTGATTGATTGATTGATTGATTGATTGATTAATGTCTCATAATGTTATTCATACAAATAGTGTTTAGCCAAAATAAATCCCCAAAAGCGCAACGGGATGGACGAAAATAGAAAATAAATAACAACAAGCACCCAAGTATTGGTATTATTAAAAAATCTAGAAAATTAATGCAACCTGAAGTACCATCCATGTAAGGAATAAGAAAAAATATGCTCGTACATTTCGGTAAATTGTAAAACAAAAGCATACCTTTTTGCGCCTACCACAATTTTAATAGGCTTGATTATTCCCGGGATTTGTAAGTGTAATATTTGCATATTCAAATACATTCTTCGTACGAATTAGAAATATACTTCCTTTGTTCGTCACATACTTTATTCGAACGTGCCGTTTTTTGAATACACATCACTGACACCCTTTTGGAATAAGACAAGTCAATACCTGTTGCTTGGGTGCATCGATCAATCTTTGAAAAGAGTTAAATGGAACTCCTTTTGATACCTCATTTGTGTAAATGCCCTTATGGTTGAGATCCTTAGAATAAAAAGAAGCGATGAGGAAGTTCCACAGTTGAATGACATGCTACTAAAGCTAATACAACATGACATTCTCTCATCATTAATGATGACCGGTTTTTTACCAATGGGTTTGAGTACATCTTTGTGATATATATTTGATTTCATTCAAAGAGTCACCATCACACCAATTATGTACACTTCAGTTTGGAAATTCCAGTGTTAAGGATTTACTGTGTTTTATTTTGAAGATTTTTGCATCAAGTATGCCAACTAAGAGAAAAGCTGCAAAGCAATCTAAAAATATTATATATTGACACAAATGTTTATATGAAGTGAAGTTAATAGACAATTATTTTATATTTAGATATTAGGTGTTTTCTATTTTTGTTTGCTCCCTATATCGATTTTGTTTCATTAGGATCTCGTAAAGCAGAATTTGTTCAAGTAATCTTAACTTGAAACTCAAAATTAAATCTCTTTAATGTAAGAATAAAAATCAGACACAGAAGTGCAGCTGAGGTGTTCACAATTCCACAAATAGGTGAAGTGGGTATTGAATCTCTTGCTGATTGTCTGTTGGTACAGCCAATTCAAACGAAGGAGGGTTCATTTAATTCAAGTCCACGTGATTACATCAGCTCACAGTGAAACTGCCCGTAACGCATTCTATCATATCATACAATTAATTACACATTCATAAGGTACCTAAGAAGGGAAACCGGTATAGTAGTAGTAGAATATATAATGAGATTGTAACGCAAACTTAACAACGAAAAAAAGCGTATATAGTGATTTATATTGCGCTACGCACGGCCACAACGCCTAAAAGTTGATTCACAAGCCTCAGCACATTTAACAGGTTGTTGCTGACCACTAAGGCCCCATATCATTCCATAAAGCATTATATAACAACACATGGACTTGCAGCTAAAAGGCACACACCCTAGAGGTTCCAAAATAGACCTTCGCTGCGAGGATCAGCCCCCGAGTTAAATACGGGTTACAACAGGACAATTTAACAGTCTTAACTGACTTAATTTTTACATTAGAGCTTAGTAACCACCGCCAGCCTCATTATATCGATTTTCAAGACAGATGTTTAAATCTGTAAAGGTGAGCTTGGTGTAACCTTAACTCGAATCTCAAAGCGTGCCATCTCTTTAATGTATATAAATAAGAATAAAAATCAGGCACACAAGTGCAGCTGAGGAGACTTTGGTATTCACAATGTTCATTCCACAAATAGGTAAAGTGGGTATTGAAGGCCTTGCCCTGTGAGGGTTTATGTTCACTATTCATACGTTCCCTAGAGCCAACTAGAGTGGTCTGTTCCATCCCCAGGAGCGACTTACCTAAAGATCACTTCTACTAGGGATTATTCTTCTTTCACTTTTTTTTCACTTGTAATTCTCTCTGGATACACCCTGAATACACTTCAAAATTCCATATTCACTTCGTGCCTTTCATCGATGCATCTGTTTTTCATTCCAGCACATAAAAAGCTGGATTAATAGTTTGAACTTCGAACGGTGGAGTGATGAGCAATGACCAATAAGAACGATCGTTACTTTCTGCACCACCAAGTACGATTTATTGCATTGGCGAAAAAACAATCGCTCAACGCTGCGATTGAGCATCTAACTGCACTTATTCAGTACAAACACAAAGGTAGCCCGTACCTCCAACAATTGTATCTGGAGTGAATGATATTTTTTCAGGAACCACTTTATCATTGCAGAACCCCTAGAGTTTATAGTGGACACTTGAGTAAATGAATGTCTCAGACATATTGAACATACAAAACCGTAATCTAATAACCAGCATTTATGCTAACCTTGTCTGAACACAAAGTCGAGACGCTATTCTTAACTGTGATGTAATTATTATTTGTAAATCACTTTAATATTGTGGTACTTGTAAACAACATCTTAGTAAAACTTCACTTCGTTCCACCGATTGGACTTTCGTCTTTAATAAATGTCTTTTGCAAGGTCTTTGTTGATAATAGATTTTTCCTGTTGTCGGAATAATGAAGACAGTTTTGACCCTATTGGAAGTTGTATTTTATAAACTGAAACATGGCAATGCAACCAAATGCTATTCAAATCTGTAGATCTTAAAGTATAAGGTTAGAGCCAAGGTTACGTAACCAAAGGATGGTATGCGAATAGCTTGATGTTCTGTTACTTATGGTAATATATAAGCCATATGAATACATGTGTAACTACAACAGGCATTTGTAAGCAAACAAAAGTTGGTGACAAAAACTTGGCGTAAAGATAGTACATTGCTTTCAGTAAAATAGTGTGTTTGCTATGCGTGAAAAGTCTAGAATTCTTATAATTTCGAATATGATGCTCAACTCATCTCATGAATGCACATTCACAGAATGTACAAGAAGGTTGCATTGTATGTCAACGGAATTAAAATGATTTGTTAATACATCGGTATTGTGATAACTTTCGACCCATCAATCTTCAATTTGCTTATTTTTGTTGCAGTTGTTGTTGTTTGCAGTTTAATATTCTTCTTCGGCATAACACACTGATTCATTACTTGGCATGATTGTGGTGTCATGTCATAATTATGATTTGTTTTTGGTTGTTGTGTTCAATTTCGACATCGGCGGTAAAAGGTTATAATATACCGTAAACGTTCGCCTAATGGCGCTTTTGGATTCTTAGAAATGTGAGAGCGCCATCCTTGTAAAATCTCAACAGCATTAAGGATACGTGTATGTTAAATTGAGCAACCTGGACATAATGCCTCAGAAAAAAATATCGTGACATGACCCAATACTTTAGGTCACTAGGTTGCTAGAGCAGCAAATGTTTTGGGGTTTCTTCAGGTATTCTTTCTCAAAGTGCCATTGGACTCAATTTATAAATCGATTCATACGTTATACCTAACTCATTTTGGTAAATCTTTTTATAAATTTCTTCATATTTTTTTAATATTCTTCAGTTCAAAATTACACCCTTTTATTGTCTGACCCGTTAGCTCAGTCGGTAGAGGGTGCGCCTTGAATGGTGAATGGTACTTGTTCGAATCTTGATTTCTGCCCCCACTTTTATGTGAAGAAGGGTCAAGAAATGTTTTTGGATTTTGTCCCCATACGAACGAATATTGTGAATTTTTTTAATTTAATTTTAATTTTCTTATTTTTTTTAGATAAATAGGCACTGCGAACAAACGGCAAAAAAAAATTTGCTCCACCTGCTACCTATCAATGCGTGATATATTCCACTACATTTAACAGTTAAATGACCTTTGAAAAATAGAAAGGCCTCAATGTTTGTGTAACTACATTACTTTATTCATTTATTCATTATAAATGATCAGCTATTTTTTCTTTTCTTAAAAGGATCGAACCCAAGTTGATCAGACCATTGATCATATAACTATCAGACCACGAAGTAGTTACGTAGCTCCGTTATGGTATCGGAACCAAGCACTGTTTGTATGGCGATCATTACGATCACGCTATTTTGGTATGCCTTTTTTGTGTACTGATTGTTTCGATCGTGGTTCATTACTTAAGCGCGTGATCCCGTTGACATAGTAACATTACGTAACTTCGATACCGGGCTTCGATACTGAATAGTTGTTGAGTGCACATAATATGGAAAGCCATTGGGGTATTGTGTGCCTTCCAAAGCGACTTATAACATGTTCTCATTGTGTTGTGGAATCCTAGCCAGTATTCAATGATAGCTATAGAGGCCTTGCGTTTATCGATTGGCTCCAAACAAAGGATTTGAACCGGGTTCTTTCATGGCGCAGTGCAGTCCATTCAATCAAATGTTGTCATCAACCTATTTGATCGTAGTGCATTTTGTTATGTGTGTGAGACGAACTGTCGCGGTAGATGCAATCATGCTTTTGTTGAATGCATTTGAGTAATCCGCCATATTTACGGGATGATACGTCATATGCACAGCCTCTATTCAGTTGGTCGTTGTATGATTTTGTTCGTTCACTCGTTGAAATTTTATTTATATCATTTGAATACTGAGCCTATTATGATACATCCTCCGTGGAACAGTTTCAAACAAATTAGCTAGGGATTATTGGGGCAGAGGTTATCTTTTGAATCCTCTTAGAGGGCTATCATTTTTTTCGGAGGGGGGGGGGGGTCCGAAATTTACAAAAAGTCTGCGTCAATATAATTGCGCACCACCTATTTCGGCAACAAAAATTTTATGATCCCAAACCCCAAAATTGTATTGAAATCAGTCTTTTTGAATAAAATAACACACTTTCTGTGGTCATCGTGTGACTCCCTACATTTTGGTCATAAAACATTTTATGACCCCCTCCTATTATTCTTTCCAAGACTTTATGACCCCCGTATATTTGGGACCCCCCTTCGAATAAAATGATATACCTCTTATGACCACTGATGCATAGGCAAGGACACTCGCGCGAATTGAAAGACTTGTCGCACGCGACAGTTCGTCTCACACACATAACAAATGCCTATACAATCAAATAGGTTCATTACAACATTTGATTGAATGGATTGAGTTACTCTAAAATGAAACGATAAAAACAAAAAAACATGAAAAAGACACATACAAGATAAAATAATAAAATTATATAAACAATGTTAAAGATAAAATCAAGAAAATAGAGAATGAAATTTCCTCAAATCAGAAAAAAAACATTGACAGACATCATAATCTGTCAGAAATTACCGCATGAGATTCGAACCATCAATCTTCTCCACAAGTTCTCTTTATCCTCGCAGTATAGTCTAATGCTCTGCTCACTGGGCCACAACGTATCAGGTGAATGCTTACCGCATTATCATGAACAAGTTTGTTCGATCTTGTTCATAATTGTATGTGTCGATAGGTTTCACCCTTTAACTACACGTACCCTTAATGATCAGTGATAATAGTCGGCTTTTACAGGGATGGCGCTCTCTCATTTCCATGAACTCCATAGCGCCATTAGGCGAACGTCTACAATATACGACTCTTCCGTAAAAATGTACAATGTGTACTACATATGAATAATAAGATAATACTAGACACTTCTAGTTTTGCGCACAAAAACTGGTTCATCCAACGTTAATATTCCATACTAAATGTCAAGTCTGTATTATACACCTACCCACCTCACCCCACACAAACCAACACCCCCCACAAACACCCGACACATACCTATGTACACCCGCACACAGACACCAGCTAACGTCCATTACATCTACATCTATATCTACCAAGATACTCAGTAAAGTTGCCAAAAGGCAATATCTGACTGAAAAAGGACAACAAGAAGACAAAAGCGAGGACAAGATCAAAGAGTTTTCTGTATCAGAATGTCAACTAATATCTTCACATCACAATAAATACAACACCCATCAATCCCATACACAAACACCCACGTCCCACATACACCTCCAAGCGGCACAGCCGCATCCCCTACACCCCGACACACCAAACCCCTAAACACTCATTACACATGATTATGTACAGCGAAAAGAACATTTGACGTAGAAAAAGTAACTGGTAAATAGGTTTGAAAGTGACATGCTCTTAAATTGGTATTTGAAGGAAATGATAGAAGTGACATTTTTTGGCAGAGACACTGAGGCATGGAATTACAGACTTTGACTCCAAGCACTTAAAGTTAGCACCGAGCGTTATAATACATTCTTATAGATAACACTGCTGCTGTACAGTAAAAGAGGGTGTATAGATTTTGTTGAGCTGTAAGCCCGAGGTAGCAAGTGCATTATTTTGAGTTTGATGGAACCTTCACAAAACATCTCATTTGTTACTTGATCTGATTGTAACTTCGATGTCTTTCGAGAACATTAAAACAGCTTTAGGACGGCTTGGTGTAATAGTCTTCTAACTCACTTCTCTTCAATGTGGCCCGGGATGAATTCCCGCGTTGCCACATGATATGTGAATTTGGTTGTCGAAACATGGTCGTCTTTGCCGTTTTTTCTCCAGGTGCTCCGGTTTCCCTGCTGCTTCTAAAATCGGACCTCTTCAGATATAACCAGGACCTGTTCCCACAAAAATTTGATGAAAGAAGCAAAATTGTATTCTTTGGTCATGCCTAAATTCATAAGACATAAGATATAAAATGATATATAAATTATCAGGTACCTATATAGTAATCAAAACTCAATTTCAGTGAGAAATGCTTTTGTTTTCTTGGCATGATAAATTGCTCATATCACCTTTTATTCCCCGGTGACTCTCCTCTCGTTTTGTGGGATATCTTCCGACAATACGTAAGTACAACGTCACACTATGTGTTGTAATGGAAGTAGGACTGCTTTAAATTCAGGATGAAAAACAGCTTGTTGCCTAAAGTTATGTTAGAGGATTCATGAAAGGTGTATATATGTGACCGTCCACGGCGAATGAGCCGTAAATTCCTCCCCGGTCAATTTTGTTTTATTTCGTGTTTAAAAATAAACATCATAAACTTAAAAATGGTATATCATTTGACTTCAAACGATATCCAGAAGCGGGGTTATGGTTTGTTAAACTTTGCTCCTTCAACAAAATTATAGCTTTTACGTTTTTACATGTGTCTCTTTTTCCACATTGCTGGCAATAAATATCAAACAGTCATAATTGGCGGTCATTTCAAATCATCCCCAAGTCAACGAGGTTTAAGAAAGTTCTCTCATTGTTAATTGTTGGTTATGCATACCTGTACAAAATACAATGCCTGGTAACCCACCACTTGAACAGGATTTAGCAAAAGCAAACAAAGACCAGAGCTATTAAAAGTTCTATAGCCATCTAAGGTAGAAGCTTATTATCCACTTCTACAATAGGATTATTGATTCGTGTTTGACTATCAAAATGAGTCTGATGTCGGGCCAGCTTAAGTTACCGATGAATACGACCTTCGTACACATTTTACACCATAACTCAGAATACAATTTAGGGAATTTACGGCTCATTTGTGCTGCCGGGTCACAAATATACTTTACTTTTTCGGAAAGAAAATATCTAAAAGTAAAATATTTTTCACGATACACCCTGTGGATTTAACGTTTTGATCAAATAACTTTAATTTATGATAAAAATAACTTATCATCATTATTACTCAAATACAAAATGTTAAAGCAAGGTACAAAAACAATACCGGGACTGAATCATAGGCTAAACAAAAGGAGGCGATCTGGGAAGCATTAAGTGATCTATGCAATGATGTCGAGAAATAAGCACGAAACGCAATTTTCATATTGCGGGGCATTGTCTATATTGGTACTTTCCATGTATCACATTTTATATGGAGGATAAGTGCAACAACATGTAATTATTGATCAAATTATTGATAGTACTGTAAATGCGTAATTGCAAGCCCAAGATAAGCTTTCATATCTTTAACCCTTGAAAATGCAAACTTGCACTTAAAGTATTGTCAATAAATCGACTTACGTGTTGCTGTACTAAATCAAAAGTACACTGACATCTCTCATTAAACCATGTTATCTCATTGTTTGCAAGTTTTCATATTTCATAAAATGATCCCATCTCCAGTGAAGAATACTCAAGCTATTGTCAATAAATCGACTTACATGTTGCTGCACCAAATCGAAAGTACACTGACATCATCCTCATGTTAGCTAAATGTATTCAAGCTTTTATATTTTACAAATATATTCCAACTCTAGTGAATGACATATATAACAGCACACAAAAATACTTAAAGCCATATTATAACATTTCCATAAGATTGTACTTAGTTGGTATAAAATGTTAGTTTTCACTGTCAGATATATCCTCTTTTAATTTGGGTCCAAACAGACGAGGCAATTCAAAGAAAATCGATATTTAATATTAGCGCATATGTCGCCAATGCGAGTCACTCATTCGTACGTGAGCCGTGTCGGTTCTTTTGATATGTCACGACTGCCCGCACACCATGTACGTACTGTGTTATGCACATCGTGTACGCGTTCGACTATTATTTCCGTCGTAATAATAAAACGACGGTTCCTGCGGTTTATTCAAAATCTCGGATTGTGACAAAAACTACAGCACCTTAAGTCTTGATTTTTGCAAGGTATTTTTTTGAGAAATATTGAGGGCGTCCTCCTCAGCAAATGTTATAATATGGCTTTAATCATTAATCATCCTAAAAATCAGCGCAACATGTATAGCACACATCTTCATAAGATATTTTCAGTAACTACAATAGCTCATGGTAGTTAGCCTGTAAGAGGTCTTTAACAGAAGAACCTTATCCAACGTTAGTAACAACTGAACCTCATCTAGTTTGAAGAATGTTTGAAGGGTGTTTATGTGGGGGTGTGTTTGGGTGTTTATGGGTGTGTATGTGTGCTATGTGATTATAAATTTTTTAGTTTCTTTCATTTATTTTGTGAAGACAGCTAGACGCATGGAAGCCTTTTGTTGACATCAGAGAAAACTTTGAAGTGTATTATCACAATTTGTGTGTTATTATGTGCAATATACTCTCCATGTCTATTTGTTCCAGATTCTGGTGAAATCAGCGACAACTAGTCAACCATCAATTTAAATATATTTATACACAGACACACTGCAAATGTAATACATACAAATGAGCCCAATATCAAACGTGTTACTACTTCTTACCCTTCAACAATTTGTGTTAAGAAAGCAATTAACATTCTCATTCACTTGTGTATTTAAAGGAACATATTTACAGAGGGGTACGCGTATGTGTCGGATTGGGGATACGGACACTCTTAGAAATATGGGTTATAAAATCTAAGCTAATCTGGCCTGTATATGGATCCTTTGACAGCTCTGTAAAGAATCAGTATAAGTAAGTAAGTATAGTAAGGGTTCTTTTAAGTCCAAAATCTGTTCTGTGGTATATAATTAGAAGATAAATGGGTTCTTAGAGAACCAAAAATTGTTACAAAAACGGTGTTTTTTTTTTATATTTCTGTGTGCGTGTCTATTAAAATATTCCTGTGCTACGGGCTGTGCTAGTTTACCGGTTTCCGCACTATTCTCACCAAATCAGCGCCACTTTATTTCACGCCTTTCATGAATATAACATCATACAGTTTCTTGTTTTTAACTTTTCTGGGTTTCGTTTAAGTCAATGTTACCTTGATGAATGGCATGAACCGTAAGACGTGATTAGACAATGTTCTGACAAGGATTGAATTGCCAATTTCCCGCGAGATTTATAGGAGACAAATTGCTGCCATTTATTTAACATCTTATATTGTTGCTTAAAGCAACCCGTGGGGGTAGATTGTTGAAAATATCACTCACCCTAAAACCACAAATTAAAACAAGACTGATTAATGATGGGTATTGGGTTGCTGAAATGAGTCTATATATTTGTGATGAAAGACATTTTAATTTCCAAGAAGGTCCGCAAGAAAATTACCCACATTTATTAACCTGAAATGAAATACATTGACTAGTTTACACATGTTATTGTTACAGTGCTTGTTTAAAGCAATTGCAATAAACAAATATCATAACGGGCTATATTGAGGGTGTCATTCGAAATTTAGCTAAAGGAACTACAAAACCTATTAAACTTAGGTGGAAGATATTAATTTTTTACAATGAGATGCATTCGAGCATATGCCCTACATGTTTAGCAAATTTACAACAAAATAATAGAGCTATACAAATATTTGCACCAACCAAAAGAGTTGAAATATACCAAGTATCCAAGTATTGCACAACCTATCGTCCCATTTCTTTTTCGAACTGCAATCTTTAACAAAACACCTGTCTCCCTATCCACAAATACAAATTCAACCCGTTCTCTTTCGTTACACATTTATATTACAATAGATCATAGGTCGTTATAAAACAAAGTACGGTGATTACCAATCACTACCCTACATTACATCTCTCTATACCGGCTTCTACTACTTTGTTAGTCCTCGTTTAAATTGGACTACAGTTTGTAAGATGTAGAAAACTCAAAAATATATAAATATCAAGCATCAAATTTGATCTGTAAATTGGCGATAGAAAAGGAGAATAATTTACTTGAATTTAAAACCATAGCATTTTTGTGAATGGATAATGTTTTACTTTTGACTTTCCACGGCATGGGGCTTATTTTAAACATACAGGTGTCAAATATTTGCTTTCTAGTAACACGATTAGGGCAATATTAGACACTATATTCTACAATCGTAACTAGATTTACGAAAGCAAATTCGGTGGAAATTACGTAATTATTGTGACAGCAGTATTGACTTAACAGTGCCAACGTAGTGTAAAATTCCTGGCATAAACTGAATCAAGTTTCTAATTTATAAGTCTTAGTTAGCTAGTTTGTTGGTTACTGAACTACGTATGAATGGGCAATTTTGACCGTAATTGACACCCTTTTGGAAGAATACAATTCAAAAACATGTGCATATGTGCATCGATCAACATTTTAAACTAAAAGAGTTAAATGGAGCTCCTTTTGATACCTCATTTGTGTAAATACCCTTATAACTGTTGCCATGGAGATCTTATGAATAAAAGAGTCAGGGAGGAAGTTCATCAGTTGAATGACATGCTACTCAATGTAATGCAACATGACATTCCGTCATCATTCATGACCGGTTTTCACGCTAGCAAAAAGAACAACAATGTCAATGGGTTTGAGTGCATCTTTGTGATATATATTTGATTTCATTCAAAGAGTCACCATCACACCAATTATGTACACTTCAGTTTGTAAATTCCAGAGTTAAGGATTTATTGTGCGCTTTATTTGAAGATCACATTTTTGCATAAAGTATGCCAACTAAGAGAAGAGCTGGAAAGCAATCTAAAAATTTTATATCTTTTTAATTTTATATAGAAAACTTGTATGAAAAAAATTATAATTTTCACCCAAATTCGTTTCAAGATCACATGGTCCATAAGGCTACATTCAGGGCCGAAGTAAAGTCAAAAGGTCATCCAACCTCAAATTGGTTGAACATCAAAATTATGAAATATGTGGTGGGCTTAAAATTACTTTTCCACCAGTATCGGTAAAAACACCAATATCAATAGATTTGTCCCACCGGTTACAGAGATATCGTCGATTGAAAATTGACAAGCGCTTACTTTGCCCAAAATCACCAAAAAAAGGACGAGTAGTAAAGTTTTTAAAAATCTTTTCAGCCTCAAATATCTCATAAACCAAGAAAATACCCTTGTTTGCTATGGGAAGGATTCTGTGAGCTTAATTGTTTAATCAAATAAAGCGATTATTACAACAGTTTTCTAGTAGCTAAAAATAAAGATAATGTTATTTTCTTTTTGATTACTTTAAATAACAGTAAAATCACAGAAATTTGGGTCGAATCAATATAATTATTACAAAGCCGGGAAAGTAGATCAATAAAATGAACTAGGGTCTCGGTAAACTATAGCTTAGTGTTCATACGTATTGTGTAATGTTTATTCGTTCATAGACAATTATTTTGTATTTATATTAAGTGTTTCTTTTTGACTTTTATCAAGAAAGAAAACAACATGCGCTAAAACGTTGATTGTTACCGCGGAAACCCATAGACTTCGTTTGGCTCACTATATCGATTTTGTTTCACTAGGATCTCGAAAAGCAGAATTTGTTTAGTAATCTTAACTTGAAAATCAAGCTGTACTATCTCTTCAATGTAAGAATAAAAATCAGACACAGAAGTGCAGTTGAGGTGTTCACAATTCCACATATAGGTGAAGTGGGAATTGAATCTCTTGCTGAGTGTCTGTTGGTACAGCCAATTCAAATAAAGGAGGGTTCATTTCATTCAAGTCCATGTGATTACATCAGCTCACAGTGAAACTGCCCGTGATACATTATATGATGTCCTACAGAAGAAGGAAAACCGGTATAGTAGTAGTAGACTATATAATGAGATTTCAACGCAAACTTAGCAACGGAAAAAGTGCAGTGATTTATAGTGCGCTACGCACTAGCACAACGCCTAGATGTTGATCCAAAAGCCTCAGCACACGTTACAGGTTTTTTGCTGACCACTAAAGCCCCATATCATTCCATAAACCATTAAACAACAACACATAGATTTGTAGCTAAAAAGCGCACACCTTAGAGTTTTCAAAATTGACCTTAGCAGCCAGGATCACCCCCCCCCCCCGAGTTTCGTCCGGGTAATAACAAGACAATTTAGTAGTTAGTTCCCTGTCCAATGGAACTTCAAGCTAACTAAAATTGTACATGAGAACTTTAGTAACCACCACCAGGGTTCGAACCCGCAACCTCTCGCACCATGGTCAAACGTATTTTCGATTGAGCTAACATGGACATCACTAGGTGGTCAGTATAGAAGCCCGTAATATGCACAACCCAAAAGCCTCCCTATATCGATTTTCTTTAAAAGCTGAATTTGGTGTAACCTTAAATTGAAACAAAAAGCGTACCATCTCTTTCATGTAAGAATTTACAAAAATAATGCACACAAATACAGCTGAGGAGACTTTGGTATTCACAATGTTCATTCCACAAATAGGTAAAGTGGGCATTGAAGGCCTTGCCCTGTGTGGGTTTATGTTCTTTATTCATACGTTCCCCAGAGCCAACTAGAGTGGTCTGTTCCATCCTCAGGAGCGATTTACCAAAAGCTTACTTTTATTAGGAATTATACTTTTTCACATTTTTTTCACTTTTTTTTCACTTGTAATTCTCTCTGGATACCGCCTGAATACACTTCGAAATTCCATATTCTCTTCGTGCTTTTCATCGATGCATTTGTCTTTCATTCCAGCACATATGAAGCTGGATTAATAGTTTGAATGGTGAAGTGATGAGCAATGACCAATAAGAACGATCGTTACTTTTTGCACCACAAAGTACGATTCATTGCATTGGCGAAAAACATTCACTTAATGCTGGCGATTGAGTATTGAGCATTGAACTGTACTTCGTCAGTACGAAGACAAGGTAGCCCATACTTCCCACAATTGTAAGGGAACCACTTTCAGAATCCCTAGAGTATATAGTGAACACTTAAGTAAATGAATGTCTCAGACATATTGAAAATACAAAACCGTAATCTAATAATCGGCATTTATGCTAGTCTTGTCTGAACAAAACGTCGAGACGCTATTATTAACTGTGATGTAATTATTATTTTTAAATAACTTAATATAATTGTAGTAATTGTAAACAACATCTTAGTAAAACTTCACTTTGTTTCCCCCAATTCGTTATTGGTTATTTGTTGATAATTTCCTGTTCTCGGAATACAATCAAATACGATTAAGGGGGTACTACACGCCTGCCCAATTTTGTGCCTATCCGCAATGTTGGTAATAGTTTATCTTATTTTATAGCTTTGTTCTCAATCAATCAGAAATACCAGTTGTAAAATGTATTCTGTTATGAACAAGGACAGCATGAAATGAAAGTTGACTTTCCTGTTTCTAGCTACATACCTAAACGTTTAAGACAATAATAACACACAAATTGTGGTAATACACTTTTCAATAATATATTGATCTAGATAATGAAAATTGATTTTTTGGTTGCTTCGACCAACAATACCTCGTGTACCCTTAAGGGGTACTACACCCCTGGCCAATTTTGTGCCCATTTTTGCATTTTTCTCAAAAATTATAGCACATTGGGGACAGGTAAGATATGTATATTATAGGGGCAAGGACTACAACTACTGCTCTGGAAATTTTATTTCAGCACAGACAACACTTGTGGAGTTACAATGAGGGAAAACCAATATTTGATCAATAAATCAATAATTACTTGCTCTGAGTTGCTGAATTTTCAGTACAGTAGTTGTAGTCATTGCCCCTATAATATACATATCTTACTTGTCACCAATGTGCTATAATATTTGAGAAAAATGCAAAAATAGGCACAAAATTGGCCAGGGGTGTAGTACCCCCTTAAGGGTACACGAGGTATTGTTGGTCGAAGCAACCAAAAAATCAATTTTCATTATCTATTATTATATTATATTGAAAAGTGTATTACCACAATTTGTGTGTTATTATTGTCTTAAACGTTTAGGTATGTAGCTAGAAACAGGAAAGTCAACTTTCATTTCATGCTGTCCTTGTTCATAACAGAATACATTTTACAACTGGTATTTCGATTGATTGAGAACAAAGCTATAAAATAAGATAAACTATTACCAACATTGCGGATAAGCCGCTATATTGCAGTAGTTCCTCCGTTGGCTAAACGTAACAATTTTTAAACCCAAGGCCCATTTGGCGCTGACTGGGAAATCGATTGTTGATCACTGATATAAAGATAGGCTCATATGAGGTTTTAATGCGAGGTCAAACAGATGTGCAATATACTCTCCATGTCTATTTGTTCCAGATTCTGGTAAATAAAATCATCGACAACCAGTCAACCATCAATTTAAATGTATTTATACACAGACAAACTGCAAAAGTAATACATACAAATGAGCCCAATTTCACACTTGTTACTACTTCTTATCCTTCAACAATGTGTGACAAGAAAGCAATTATCATTATCAATTCACCAGTGCATTTAAAGGAAAATATTTATAGAGGGGTATGCGTCGGAAAGGGGATATTAAAATCTGAGCTATTCTATCCTGTATATAAAACCTTCAACAGTTTTGTAAAGGATCAGTTAGGGTTCTCTAAAGTCCTCGACTGTTTTGAAGTGGTTAAAGATCTTGTTGAAGAACATAAATGTGTTTTTCTTTGAGGGTTTCATACAAAGAACTATAAATTATTTATATTTGCATGGTATTCCGTACTATTCTCACCCAAATTCGACTAGTTTACACATGTTATTGTTAGAGTACTTGTGTAAATCAATTGCATTAAGAAATATCATAAAGGTCTATATTGATATAGAGGGTTTCATTCGGACTTTATTCATTTACGAACACAAATTCGGTGGAAATAACGTAATTATTGTGACAGCAGTATTGCCTTAGCTGTGTCAACGTAGTGTAAAGTTCCTGGCATAAACTGAATCATGTTTATAATTTCAAGTCTTAATTAGCTAGTTGATTGGTTACTGAACTACGTATGAATGGGCAATTTTGACTTTGGTGGTGGCCAGTTATGTGATATCAAGAAACCTGGAAGCGGGTTTTAGCATCCTTGTAGATTCCCATCAAGCACAAAACGTTTTAAAGAAAACGTTTAAATGTCGGGTTATATAAAGGGTATAAAAACGTTTTAATAACGTTCAAAAACATTTTTAAACACTTCATCCAAAACATTCTAAACAGAATGTTATTTAAGTGTTAACAAAATATTTTGCAAACATGTTTGTCCAACAAATTTTACAATAACGTTTTAAATAAATTGCTATGACTTTTATATTTTGGTGTTTGCTGGGTTGTCTCATAATGTTATCATAGTGTTTAGCCAAAAGAAGTCCCCTAAAGCGCAACTGGATGGACGAATATAGAAAATAAAATAACAACAACACCCAAGTATGGGTATTATTAAAACATCTAGAAAATGAATGCAAAATGAAGTACATTCCATGTAAGGAATAAGGAAATATGCTCGTCCATTTCACTAAATTGTAAAGCATTCGTTTTGCCCGAAACATTGCCTACCACAGTTTTACTAGGCTTGATTATTCCCGGGATTTATACGTTTGTTTTGTAATATTTACATATTCCAATACATTCTTCATACAAATTAGAGATATACTTCCTTTGTTAGTCACATATTTTATTCGAACGTGCAGTTGTCTGAATACATACCACCGACACCATTTTGGAATAATACAAGTCAATAACTATTGCATGGGTGCATTGATCAATCTTTGAAACTAAAATATTCATATGGAACTCCTTTTGATACCTCATTTGTGTCAATACCCTTGTAATGGTTATCAAGGAGATCCTTGGAATAAAAAGAGGCGCTGAGGAAGTTTCACAGTTGAATGACATGTTACTCAAGCTAATAAAACATGACATTCTCTCATCATTAATGATGACCGGTTTTTACCAATGGGTTTGAGTGCATCTTTGTGATATATATTTGATTTCATTCAAAGAGTCACCATCACACCAATTATGTACACTTCAGTTTGCAAATTCCAGAGTTAAGGATTTACTGTGCGTTTTATTTTGAAGATCACTGGGAAGCAATCTAAAAATATTATATCTCTAATTTTTAATATTATACAGAAAACTTGAAAAAAATTATAATTTTCACCCAAATTCGTTTCAAGATCACATGGTCCATAAGGCTACATTCAGGGCCGAAGTAAACGCAAAAGGTCTTCCAACATCAAATTGGTTGAACATCAAAATTATGAAATATGTGGTGGGCTTAAAATTACTTTTCCACCAGTATCGGTAAAAACACCAATATCAATAGATGTGGCCCACCGGTTACAAAGATATCGTCGATTGAAAATTGACAAGCGCTTGCTTTGCCCAAAATCACCCAAAAGGGCGAGTAGTAAAGTAAAAATCTTTTCAGCTTCAAATATCTCATATACCAAGAAAAGACCCTTGTTTGCTATGGGAAGGATTCTGTGAGCTTAATTGTTAAAAAAAAAAAAGCGATTATTACAACAGTTTTCTAGTAGCTAAAAGATAATGAATTTTAATTGTACCCATTGTGTTTTTTTTTCTTTTTGATTTTTTTTAGTTCATGGTAAATAACAGTAAAATCACAGAAATTTGGGTCGAATCAATATAATTATTACAAAGCGGGGAAAGTAGATCAATAAAATGAACTAGGTCTCGGTAAACTATAGCTCAATGTTCATACGTATTGTGTAATGTTTATTTGTTCATAAACAATTATTTTGTATTTTATATAAGTGTTTTTTTTACTTTTATCAAGAAAGAAAACAACATGCGCTTAAACGTTGATTGTTACCGCGGAAACCTATAGACTACCACTTGTTTGGCTCCCTATATCGATTTTGTTTCACTTGGACCTCGTAAAGCAGAATTTGTTCTAGTAATCTTAACTTGAAACTCAAGATGTGCTATCTCTTTAATGTAAGAATAAAAATCAGACACAGAAGTGCAGCTGAGGTGTTCACAATTCCACATATAGGTGAAGTGGGAATTGAATCTCTTGCTGAGTGTCTGTTTGTACAGCCAATTCAAATGAAGGAGGGTTCATTTAATTCAAGTCCATGTGATTACATCAGCTCACAGTGAAACTACCCGTATGCATTCTATGATGTCCTACAATTAATTACCCATTCATAAGGTACCTAAGAAGGAAACCCGGTATAGTAGTAGTAGACTATATAATGAGATTTCAACTCAAACTTAGCAACGGAAAAAGTGCAGTGATTTATAGTGCGCTACGCACAAGCACAACGCCTAGATGTTGATCCAAAAGCCTCAGCACACGTTACAGGTTTTTTGCTGACCACTAAAGCACTATATATCATTCCATAAACCATTAAACAACAACACAGAGATTTGTAGCTAAAAAGCGCACACCTTAGAGTTTTCAAAATTGACCTTAGCAGCCAGGATCACCCCCCAGTTTCGTCCGGGTTATAACAAGACAATTTAGTAGTTAGTTCCCTGTCCAAATGGAACTTCAAGCTAACTAAAATTTTACATGAGAACTTTAGTAACCACCACCAGGGTTCGAACCCGCAACCTCTCGCACCATGGTCAAACGTGTTATCGATTGAGCTAACATGGACATCACTATGTGGTGGGCTTAAAATTACTTTTCCACCAGTATCGGTAAAAACACCAATATCAATAGATTTGGCCCACCGGTTACAAAGATATCGTCGATTGAAAATTGACAAGCGCTTGCTTTGCCCAAAATCACCCAAAAAGGGCGAGTAGTAAAGTAAAAATCTTTTCAGCTTCAAATATCTCATATACCAAGAAAAGACCCTTGTTTGCTATGGGAAGGATTCTGTGAGCTTAATTGAAAAGCGATTATTACAACAGTTTTCTAGTAGCTAAAAGATAATGAATTTTAATTGTACCCATTGTGTTTTTTCTTTTTGATTTTTTTAGTTCATGGTAAATAACAGTAAAATCACAGAAATTTGGGTCGAATCAATATAATTATTACAAAGCGGGGAAAGTAGATCAATAAAATGAACTAGGGTCTCGGTAAACTATAGCTCAATGTTCATACGTATTGTGTAATGTTTATTTGTTCATAAACAATTATTTTGTATTTTATATAAGTGTTTCTTTTTTACTTTTATCAAGAAAGAAAACAACATGCGCTTAAACGTTGATTGTTACCGCGGAAACCTATAGACTACCACTTGTTTGGCTCCCTATATCGATTTTGTTTCACTTGGACCTCGTAAAGCAGAATTTGTTCTAGTAATCTTAACTTGAAACTCAAGATGTGCTATCTCTTTAATGTAAGAATAAAAATCAGACACAGAAGTGCAGCTGAGGTGTTCACAATTCCACATATAGGTGAAGTGGGAATTGAATCTCTTGCTGAGTGTCTGTTTGTACAGCCAATTCAAATGAAGGAGGGTTCATTTAATTCAAGTCCATGTGATTACATCAGCTCACAGTGAAACTACCCGTGATGCATTCTATGATGTCCTACAATTAATTACCCATTCATAAGGTACCTAAGAAGGAAACCCGGTATAGTAGTAGTAGACTATATAATGAGATTTCAACGCAAACTTAGCAACGGAAAAAGTGCAGTGATTTATAGTGCGCTACGCACAAGCACAACGCCTAGATGTTGATCCAAAAGCCTCAGCACACGTTACAGGTCTTTTGCTGACCACTAAAGCACTATATATCATTCCATAAACCATTAAACAACAACACAGAGATTTGTAGCTAAAAAGCGCACACCTTAGAGTTTTCAAAATTGACCTTAGCAGCCAGGATCACCCCCCAGTTTCGTCCGGGTTATAACAAGACAATTTAGTAGTTAGTTCCCTGTCCAAATGGAACTTCAAGCTAACTAAAATTTTACATGAGAACTTTAGTAACCACCACCAGGGTTCGAACCCGCAACCTCTCGCACCATGGTCAAACGTGTTATCGATTGAGCTAACATGGACATCACTATGTGGTGGGCTTAAAATTACTTTTCCACCAGTATCGGTAAAAACACCAATATCAATAGATTTGGCCCACCGGTTACAAAGATATCGTCGATTGAAAATTGACAAGCGCTTGCTTTTGCCCAAAATCACCCAAAAGGGCGAGTAGTAAAGTAAAAATCTTTTCAGCTTCAAATATCTCATATACCAAGAAAAGACCCTTGTTTGCTATGGGAAGGATTCTGTGAGCTTAATTGTTTAATCAAAAAAAGCGATTATTACAACAGTTTTCTAGTAGCTAAAAGATAATGAATTTTAATTGTACCCATTGTGTTTTTTTCTTTTTGATTTTTTTTAGTTCATGGTAAATAACAGTAAAATCACAGAAATTTGGGTCGAATCAATATAATTATTACAAAGCGGGGAAAGTAGATCAATAAAATGAACTAGGGTCTCGGTAAACTATAGCTCAATGTTCATACGTATTGTGTAATGTTTATTTGTTCATAAACAATTATTTTGTATTTTATATAAGTGTTTTTTTTTTACTTTTATCAAGAAAGAAAACAACATGCGCTTAAACGTTGATTGTTACCGCGGAAACCTATAGACTACCACTTGTTTGGCTCCCTATATCGATTTTGTTTCACTTGGACCTCGTAAAGCAGAATTTGTTCTAGTAATCTTAACTTGAAACTCAAGATGTGCTATCTCTTTAATGTAAGAATAAAAATCAGACACAGAAGTGCAGCTGAGGTGTTCACAATTCCACATATAGGTGAAGTGGGAATTGAATCTCTTGCTGAGTGTCTGTTTGTACAGCCAATTCAAATGAAGGAGGGTTCATTTAATTCAAGTCCATGTGATTACATCAGCTCACAGTGAAACTACCCGTGATGCATTCTATGATGTCCTACAATTAATTACCCATTCATAAGGTACCTAAGAAGGAAACCCGGTATAGTAGTAGTAGACTATATAATGAGATTTCAACGCAAACTTAGCAACGGAAAAAGTGCAGTGATTTATAGTGCGCTACGCACAAGCACAACGCCTAGATGTTGATCCAAAAGCCTCAGCACACGTTACAGGTCTTTTGCTGACCACTAAAGCACTATATATCATTCCATAAACCATTAAACAACAACACAGAGATTTGTAGCTAAAAAGCGCACACCTTAGAGTTTTCAAAATTGACCTTAGCAGCCAGGATCACCCCCCAGTTTCGTCCGGGTTATAACAAGACAATTTAGTAGTTAGTTCCCTGTCCAAATGGAACTTCAAGCTAACTAAAATTTTACATGAGAACTTTAGTAACCACCACCAGGGTTCGAACCCGCAACCTCTCGCACCATGGTCAAACGTGTTATCGATTGAGCTAACATGGACATCACTATGTGGTGGGCTTAAAATTACTTTTCCACCAGTATCGGTAAAAACACCAATATCAATAGATTTGGCCCACCGGTTACAAAGATATCGTCGATTGAAAATTGACACGCGCTTGCTTTGCCCAAAATTACCAAAACAGGGCGAGTAGTAAAGTAAAAATCTTTTCAGCTTCAAATATCTCATATACCAAGAAAAGACCCTTGTTTGCTATGGGAAGGATTCTGTGAGCTTAATTGTTTAATCAAAAAAAGCGATTATTACAACAGTTTTCTAGTAGCTAAAAGATAATGAATTTTAATTGTAACCATTGTGTTTTTTTCTTTTTGATTTTTTTTAGTTCATGGTAAATAACAGTAAAATCACAGAAATTTGGGTCGAATCAATATAATTATTACAAAGCGGGGAAAGTAGATCAATAAAATGAACTAGGGTCTCGGTAAACTATAGCTCAATGTTCATACGTATTGTGTAATGTTTATTTGTTCATAAACAATTATTTTGTATTTTATATAAGTGTTTCTTTTTTACTTTTATCAAGAAAGAAAACAACATGCGCTTAAACGTTGATTGTTACCGCGGAAACCTATAGACTACCACTTGTTTGGCTCCCTATATCGATTTTGTTTCACTTGGACCTCGTAAAGCAGAATTTGTTCTAGTAATCTTAACTTGAAACTCAAGATGTGCTATCTCTTTAATGTAAGAATAAAAATCAGACACAGAAGTGCAGCTGAGGTGTTCACAATTCCACATATAGGTGAAGTGGGAATTGAATCTCTTGCTGAGTGTCTGTTTGTACAGCCAATTCAAATGAAGGAGGGTTCATTTAATTCAAGTCCATGTGATTACATCAGCTCACAGTGAAACTACCCGTGATGCATTCTATGATGTCCTACAATTAATTACCCATTCATAAGGTACCTAAGAAGGAAACCCGGTATAGTAGTAGTAGACTATATAATGAGATTTCAACGCAAACTTAGCAACGGAAAAAGTGCAGTGATTTATAGTGCGCTACGCACAAGCACAACGCCTAGATGTTGATCCAAAAGCCTCAGCACACGTTACAGGTCTTTTGCTGACCACTAAAGCACTATATATCATTCCATAAACCATTAAACAACAACACAGAGATTTGTAGCTAAAAGCGCACACCTTAGAGTTTTCAAAATTGACCTTAGCAGCCAGGATCACCCCCCAGTTTCGTCCGGGTTATAACAAGACAATTTAGTAGTTAGTTCCCTGTCCAAATGGAACTTCAAGCTAACTAAAATTTTACATGAGAACTTTAGTAACCACCACCAGGGTTCGAACCCGCAACCTCTCGCACCATGGTCAAACGTGTTATCGATTGAGCTAACATGGACATCACTAGGTGGTCAGTATAGAAGAACGCAATATGCACAACCCAAAAGCCTCCCTATATCGATTTTCTTTAAAAGCTGAATTTGGTGTAACCTTAAAAAAAAACAAAAAGCGTACCATCTCTTTCATGTAAGAATTAAAAAAATAATGCACACAAATACAGCTGAGGAGACTTTGGTATTCACAATGTTCATTCCACAAATAGGTAAAGTGGGCATTGAAGGTCTTGCCCTGTATGGGTTTATGTTCTCTATTCATACGTTCCCCAGAGCCAACTAGAGTGGTCTGTTCCATCCTCAGGAGCGATTTACCAAAAGCTTACTTTTATTAGGAATTATACTTTTTTCACATTTTTTTTTTTTTTTCACTTGTAATTCTCTCTGGATACCGCCTGAATACACTTCGAAATTCCATATTCTCTTCGTGCTTTTCATCGATGCATCTGTCTTTCATTCCAGCACATATGAAGCTGGATTAATAGTTTGAATGGTGAAGTGATGAGCAATGACCAATAAGAACGATCGTTACTTTTTGCACCACAAAGTACGATTCATTGCATTGGCGAAAAACATTCGCTTAATGCTGGCGATTGAGTAATAACTATTGAACAGTATTATGTTCAAGACAAGGTAGCCCATACTTCTAACAACTGAATCTGGAGTGAATGATATTTGTCAGGAATTTAAGGGAACCACTTTATCGTTTCAGAATCACATCCCTAGAGTTTAGAGTGGACACTTAAGTAAATGAATATCTCAGACATATTGAAAATAAAAAACCGTAAGTTAATAATCAGCACTTATGTTAACCTTGTCTGAACAAAACGCCAAGACGCTATTATTAACTGTGATGTAATTATTATTTGTATATAAATAACTTAATTTAATTGTAGAACTTGTAAACAACATCTTAGTAAAACTTCAGTTCGTTCCACCGATTGGGCGTTCGTCTTACATGTCTTATGCAAGGTCTTTGTTGATAATAGATTTCATGTTCTCAGAATAATGAAGACTGTTTTGACCACGAACATAGTAACTAATATCTAAAGCATCGACCCACCCCACATATATACGAACCACCTAACTAACTAACTTACCAACATCCTTTACTTACGTAACCTTGGCTCTAACCCTTATACTTTAAGATCTGCGGATTTGAGATTGTATTTATTTTTTTGTTTTGTTTTTTGTTGATTTGTATGGCGCTTTCAACTACTGTGGTTATTTGCGCCAGTACTCACTCCTTTGTCAAATTGCACCTGTATATCTTCATTCAGTCACAACACGTTGTATGGTTCACTGCATCTTAGTTATTTCCTATCTTCTTTATGCCACAAAACTATACATGATCCTCCGCTAGCTTGACTTCCTCGCATCCAAGCCTGTTCCCCAGAGCCCAAGTTTGCGTTACCTATCCGACACCACGTGGAGGTATGGGTTGAGTTGCCCGCGAACAAATACTATGCCAGCTCTGCGGGCCTTTCCGGACCTTTTTGAGATTGTATTGGCATGTTTTAATTTATATAGATAACTTCCAAGGCGAAAGATTGCTACAAAACAGTCTTTAATATTCCGAGAACTGGAAATCTATTCCCAACAAAGACGTTGCATAAAGACGAAAGCTCAATCAGTGGACCGAAGTGAAAACATTGTTTACTAGTACTGGATAAGTGATTTACAAATAATAATTACATCACCCGCAGTTAGTTAGTATCTAGTCTTTTTGTTCAGACAAGGTTAGCATAAGTGCTGATTATTAAATTACGGTTTTTCATTTTCAATATGTCTGATACATTCATTTACTTTACTTAAAAGTGTCCACTCTAAACTCTAGGGATTCCGATACGATGAAGTGAACCAACTATATCATTCACTCCAGATTCTATTGTTGGAAAACTCGGATGTTAAAAGTAACAACGGTTGGAGTCAATAGCAAACCGCACCCAAGGGTATTGTATTTAACATTTTTGGTGTTATTGTTATACCTTCCAGGTGTCAAAATGATACCAAGGGTGTAAAAATAACTCCGGGTTCGGTCCTCTATTGACTTCTTCAAGTGTTACTTTTAACACCGGAGTTTTTGCAGTGCGGCTGCATTGTCTTTGTACTATATAGTACATGACTCAATCGCGAACGTTGAGCGATTGTATTTTGGCCAATGCAACGAATCCCATTTTTGGTGTAAAAAGTAACGGTCGCTTTTATTGGCCATTGCTTAATCGCTCATCGCTACCGTTTTAACTATTAATCCAGTGCTGGAAAGGTGCATCGATAAAAAGGAAGAAGTGAATATGTGTAATTTGATGTGTGTTCAGGCGATATCGAGATAGGTGGCAAGAATAAAGTGAAAAAAGAATAATTCCTAGTAAAAGTGACCTTTTGGTAAGTTGCTCCCGGGGATGAAACAGACCACTCCATTTGGCTGTGGGGGACGTATGTATAGAGAACATAAACCCACATAGGGCAAGGCGTTCAATACCCACTTTACCTATTGTGGAATGAACATTGTGAATACAATAAAGAGATAGAACACCTTGAATTTCTTAAGACTGCACCAAGATTTTAAAGATTCTCATAAAAGAATCGATATAGGGAGGCTTTTAGGTTGTCCATTTTGCTGGGTGATGATGAAATCAATTTGGCTTCTATACTGACAAGCTGGTGATGTCCATGTTGCTCTTCTATACTCTTTGTGCTGGAAATAAGCATACTGCTGACATGTATAGTATCCAGAATTCTCTGCTGTTGGCATTACCTATGCGGTACTTGCCTGTGGTATATATGTGCCAACCAACAAAAAACTGTGACAGTCCCTAAGTTTGAGTTAAATAATACAATACCAGTTCTCCCTTGTGAATGTGTAGGCGATCCTGACTTTTAGACCACCCGCGCTATATACGGCTCAAATATTACTATTTCATCAAGGTTTAATATTCTAACAAGCTTAAACGCTTAAAAGTTTCATCTAACAGTGGACTTCGGGTATATATATAAATGCGCATTTATAAATGCGCACGTGACATCTACAAGTCGCCATACCGTGTTCAACGATGTAAGATACCCGGATGTGCACAAATTCCACACGCAAAAGTATAGGCGAAAATGACAGGTTACAAGGAAAATTAGTTTTGCAAAATAGTGGCATTGATTGCAAAGGGCAAAATAATTTGACCCGAAACATAAACTCTTTATTTGGATTTTCCATTACGGAAAAACAAAATTTATGACGGAAAAGCTAGATATAGCTGATTTAAAAAGTTATATTTCATTATTTCCGTGCTAAATGGGCGTGGCAATTGGCCATATTGATGACGAAATGTGATTCTTACTGGCATTAAGGTCAGAACTGGGTAGCTGCCGATGATGTTATTTGATAATGTTTGCACGTAGGGAACTTAGGGGCTGTCATTTTCTTCGGAAGGAAGGGGTCATGGATTTATTTATTTGGGAGTCAAGATAAGTATCCCCCGTAGCGCCGCCAATGAACATAACTCTGACCCTAATTTTAACTCTAATTATAACGTAAATTGAGGAAACTATAACTTTAGCCCTTTTCGGTATAATGACCCTCTCAAACTAATATGCTAGATGTCCCCGCCCGACCTCCTCAATTCTAACTTACTCATTCGCTCGCAAATGGACAAAAAACAAATTCAAAAGGTGTTTTTAAGCACCTTTTTGTGTCCCCCATGCTAAATCGGTAATCTGTACGCCCTTTGTCACCCTTTGACGTACAATTTAGAGTATAAACACGTAGATGACTGTACATGATCTAATCATCCCGGCTGGAAGATGTTGATGAAGACTCGTATACTATACATCACGCTCATACGTTATATGACAATATGACGTACAATCACGTATGTTATGCATGGTTTGAGGTTTATTCAGCTAGTAAGTTAGATCTCGTCATACACATTATTGTCATGTTATATTGTAATTGTATACGTCAATTTTGTTCAGTTTGATTCAACCGGCTTATAAAGTTTTACTTTACACGGAAGGGAAAGTTAGCAAAAAACAATTAATTTATGAGTGTAAAAGGGGGAGGGGTGGTTTTGGGGAAGGGGGGGCAAATAATATTTATAAAATTATATGTAAGTCGAGAAAGAGAGAAACCCTGTTCTACGGGCGAACGGACCTTTCAAGTAGGGTCGGTCGGTCGGTCGGTTGGTATTTTTTTAAATTTTAAATAACCCAAAAAATCACAAAAATCTGTAAATAAATTTCAATTTGAGAAAATACAAAAAAAATTGTCCTGAAATTTCCGAAAAATAAATATAAATAAATAAATAAACATTAGTTATGTTTGTATATGGGGGGGGGGTGCTGTGCAATAATCATGATCCTTTGATATCCATGATTTATCCTTGCAAATTTATAGCATCGAACCTCCAGCCAATGTTCCTTGCCAGTGCTAGCCACGAAACAAGGTCACAACTGTAGCCACTCCTTCAATGGTCGCCATTTCAGTGATTGACAGTGATGTAATGCAAATATGGCGCTGGCCATCTGGTCACGTGCGCATTTATAAAAGCGCATTTATATATACAACCGAAGTCTACTGTCTAAGGGGTCAAGCTTTAAACTATTAAGCAAAAATATCCAACAAGCAAAAGAAGCTTAAAACATTAATTTTTTCATCGTAAAAATCATCTAAAAAATCTTTAAAACATACAGTGACCTACCTATTACTAATCTCTGTTTCCGATGATATCCAAGAAGCTAAATTATTGAGAAAGAGGGCAGGGCTTTGAGTAATGAGGGAAATTACGGGGTAAAATACATCACGTTTATCGAGAAATTCGCCATCTTGAATAAATGCAGAATTGCGTCACGCACAAAAACGATGTCAAACGCACTTGAAAATGCATGATACGCTAGCGTAAATTACCGTCAAAACAAGCATACATCAACCGCTTGTGCTACGTGGAGCTGGCATCACCGGTTTTGCTACCAGCTCTTTTACGTCCAAAATAGCTATAAAAACGTGAACTTTGGAACAAAATATAGCTTGTTCGATGGAATAAAAGGTATGTTTGTTCAGTTGAAAACATGTTTAACCTTGTTGCGAAAGTTTAATATGATAAATTTGCAATGTGTACCTTATATATCTCGGGTGGTTTAAAAGTCAGGATCGCCAATGTGTAATTAAATCTTAAATATAGACATTATATAATTTATCACTGGGAGTTTAACTGTAAGCTTTAATATTTAGGCACATGGACTTGAATTAAATTTACAATACTCTTCTTCACTTTGAATTTGGCTGTACCACATAAACAGACACTCAGCAAGAGATTCAATACCCACTTCACCTATTTGTGGAATTGTGAACACCTCAGCTGCACTTCTGTGTCTGAAGAGATAGCACACCTTGCGTTTCAAGTTAAGATCACTAGAACAAATGCTTTTCGAGATACTCGTGAAACAAAATCGATATATGGAGCAAACCAAGTAGCAGTCGTAGTTTTCCGTATCTCGTAATCAACATTTTAGCGCATTTCGTTTTCTTTCTTGATATATATAAAGGGAAAAAAGAACCATTATCTACATGCAAAATAATTGTCTATGAACTTAACTTTAAATAAACATTTTTGTCAATACACAATGCGTATAAAATCAATGAACACCAAGCTATAGTTTACCGAGACCCGAGTTCATTTTATTGATCTACTTTCCCTACTTTGTAATAATTATATTGATTCGACCCAAATTTGACTGTTATTTACCATGAACTTTAAAAAATCAAGAAGGAAATAACACAATGGGTACAATTAAAATTCATTATCTTTATTTTTAGCTACTAGAAAACTGTTGTAATAATCAGACTAATTTATTTGATTTTAACCTCGTCGGATCAACAGTTTTTTACACTACTACTCACCCATATTGGGTGATTTTGGTCAAAACGAGCGCTTGTCAATATTCAATCGAAGATATCTCTGTAACCGGTGTCTTTGGAAAGGTAATTAAGCCCACCACATATTATTTCATTATTTTGATGTATGACCAATTTGAGGTTGGATGACCTTTTGACTTTACTTTGGCCTTTGACCTTATGGACCATGTGATCTTCAAACGAGCTTGAGTGAAAATCATACTTCAAGTTTTCTATATAATATTAAACATTAGAGATATAATGTGTTTAGATTGCTTTCCAGCTCTTCTTTAAGTTAGCATACTTGATGCAAAAATGTGATCTTCCAGTTAAAACACACAGTAGAGTCCTTAACCTTAAGTTGCATACTGAACGGCACACAATTGGTGTGATGGTGACTCTTTGAATGAAATCAAATATATATCACAAAGATGCACTCAAACCCATTGAAATTTTTGTTCTTTTTGCTAGAGTGAAACCGGTCATTATGAATGATGAAAGAATGTCATGTTGTATTAGCTTGAGTAGCATGTCATTCAAATGTGGAACTTCCTCATCGCCTCTGTTTTATTCCAAGGATCTCCATGTCAACCATTACAAAGGTATTTACACAAATGAGGTATCAAAAGGAGCCCCATTTAACTCTTTTAGTTTCAAAGATTGATCGATGCACCTATGCACATGTTTTTGAGTTGTATTCTTCCAAAAGGGTGTCAGTTACGTTCAAAATTGCCCATTCATACTCCATTTAATTCTTTTAGTTTCAAAGATTGATCGATGCACCTATGCACATGTTTTTGAGTTGTATTCTTCCAAAAGGGTGTCAGTTACGTTCAAAATTGCCCATTCATACTCCATTTAATTCTTTTAGTTTCAAAGATTGATCGATGCACCTATGCACATGTTTTTGAGTTGTATTCTTCCAAAAGGGTGTCAGTTACGTTCAAAATTGCCCATTCATACTCCATTTAATTCTTTTTAGTTTCAAAGATTGATCGATGCACCTATGCACATGTTTTTGAGTTGTATTCTTCCAAAAGGGTGTCAGTTACGTTCAAAATTGCCCATTCATACTCCATTTAATTCTTTTTAGTTTCAAAGATTGATCGATGCACCTATGCACATGTTTTTGAGTTGTATTCTTCCAAAAGGGTGTCAGTTACGTTCAAAATTGCCCATTCATACTCCATTTAATTCTTTTAGTTTCAAAGATTGATCGATGCACCTATGCACATGTTTTTGAGTTGTATTCTTCCAAAAGGGTGCCAGTTACGTTCAAAATTGCCCATTCATACTCCATTTAATTCTTTTAGTTTCAAAGATTGATCGATGCACCTATGCACATGTTTTTGAGTTGTATTTTTTCAAAAGGGTGTCAGTTACGTTCAAAATTGCCCATTCATACTCCATTTAATTCTTTTAGTTTCAAAGATTGATCGATGCACCTATGCACATGTTTTTGAGTTGTATTCTTTCAAAAGGGTGTCAGTTACGTTCAAAATTGTCCATTCATACGTAGTTTAGTAACCAACCAAAAAGCGAACTAAGACTTGAATTTTACACTATACGTTGACACAGCTAAGGCAATACTCCTGTCACAATAATTACGTTATTTCCACCGAATTTGCGTTAGTAAATCACGTTGCGATTGACTTTTTGACTTTCCTTTGGACTGGCCTTAAATGTAACCTTATCGAGCATAAGATCTTGAATGCAGCTTGGGTGAAAATTATATATTTTTTCATACAAGTTTTCTATATAATATCAAAAATTAGAGATATAATATTTTAGATTGCTTTCCAGCTTTTCTCTAAGTTGACATACTTTATGCGAAAATGTGATCTTCAAAAATAAAACACAAAGTAACTCTTGAATTTGCATACTGAAGTACATAATTGGTGTGATGGTGACTCTTTGAATGAAATCAAATATCACAAACATGCACTCAAACCCATTGACATTTATGTTCGTTTTGCCAGAGTGAAAACCAGTCATTATGAATGATGAGAGAATGTCATGTTGTATTAGCTTGAGTAGCATGTCATTCAACTGATCAACTGACGCCTCTTTTTATTCCAAGGATCTCCTTGACAACCATAATATATTGTATTATTCCAAGAATGAAAGAGTGTCAGTGATGTGTTTTCAGATAACTGCACGTTTGAATAAAGTATGTGACTAATAACAGTACGACAGCAACTTAGCTCACTTCCGGTAATTTTTACCGGCGTGACCTCTGCTGTTACGTAACGTAATGTTGAAAATCAGGTGGCAAGTACGGTTTTTCAGAAAACATAAAAAAAATGGAATATACGAGTCGTTTCTCCCTTCATTTCCATATTGAGCCCATAGATAAGATATGAAACATGAGTATAAGGCAAACAGTAACGTGTAAAAGTCCAATTATTGTGGAGAAAATGAATGTTTATTGTGCGCGAAGTAGCCTAAAAAATGAGAAAAAAATGCATGTCACGATCACCAAAATGGTTATATCTGCAACTATGAGCCAACGCCGGTCGTAGGCAATACAAGCTCACGTTAGCTAATATCCATCATTACAGAAAAGCATACGACCGGCGTTTACTCACTGTTGTAGATATAACCATTTTGGTGATCGTGACATGCAATTTTTCTCATTTTCCCGGCTACTTTGGACATGTTTAAGCTTCTTTATTTTCAATATAATTCAACTTTTACTCGTGTTTTGTTCTTTGCACAAATGTTTGGTATCTTATCCGTGATCATGGTACGTTATTTAAACAAAAAACGACCCGTGTCTTCCATTTCTGGAGCTATTTCGCTAAAACATGTTTGCCGGCCAAATTTTCAACATTTAGTTACGTAACCCGTGTTCACCAACCCGTAACAATTTTCTATCGAACAAAAGAGGTCACGAAGTTGCCGTCGTACTGATAAAGGTAGTATATCGCTGATTCGTACGAAGAATGTATTTGAATATCCATTCCAAATATTACAAAACACACGTATAAATCCCAGGAATAATCAAGCCTAGTAAAAATGTGGTAGGCAATGTATCGGGCAAAAGGAATAGTTTTGTTTTGTGAAATGGACGAGCATATTTTCCCTATTCTTTACATGGAATATACTAAAGTTTGCATTTTCTAGAATTTTAGTAATACCCATACATGGGTGCTTGTTGTTATTTTCGTCCACCCAGTTGCACCTTTGGAGATTTCTTTTCTCTAAACACTATGAAAAGCATTGTGATACAGTCTATAGGGATATTGAAATCCGCTTCCATTTTCTTGATATCACATAACTGGCCACCACCACACACCGACATCGCCTGGCTAATAATTACTTGGTACACCAGAGATACTAAAATCAATATCCGGGACCGATACACGTGAATGTTCTATGCACGAAAATCTTTGGATACCGGAGTAGAAAATGATGAATATCTCCCGTAAATGATTTTGTCTAAAGAAACCAGATGTGGTTCCTTGCACTTGAATACATGTGTTGAACAGATATGATAGTCGTTAGCTTGCGTCTTGAGAAAGAAGCTTGCGTCTTGAACTCAAAAACTGACAATAATTCTGATTTTATATGTGCTGAATTATATAGCGCAGTGTATAGGCCAATTGTGGGTAGTCTAAAAGCATATGACCTATGGCGTACCATGGTCGACTCACACACAGCGAGGTCAGTCACCGGGCAATTGTCAGTAGCCTTAGTCAGATGTCCTTCGGCCCATTATGCGTCTCAAAACTATTAAACAGGTCGGAACAAAATGGCCATGCATGGCGGTGGATTCAACCTACCATGGCGATTTCTGCCATGAAGATATCGGGGCGATGACACTGTGCACCATAGCCGGGAATTGTACAGAAACCGGTAAACTAGCACAGTAATATTTTAATAGACACATACCACGCACACATAAATAAAAAAGCCTTTCTTATAACAATTTTTGGTTCTCTATATGATTATACATTTCTAAAGTGTCCGTAAAGTCAAAAATATAACCCAACTCCGACACATACGCCTATCCCTCTATATGTTCCTTGAAATGCACAGGTGAATTGAGAATGATAATTGCTTGCTTGGTGCACATTGTTGGAGGATAAGAAGTAGTAACAGGTGTGATGTTGGGCTCATTTGTATGTATTACATTTGCAGTGTGTCTGTGTATAAAAACATCTAAATTGATGATTGACTGGTTGTCGCTGATTTCAATTATCAGAATCTGGAACAAATAGACCTGCAGAGTATATTGAAAGTCTGTTTGACCTCGTATTCAAACCTCATGCGAACACATGCGAACCCATCTTTATGTCAGTGAGTGTTGCCGATGCCATATACGCAGTGAAAGCACAAAGGCGTGGCGAACCAACAATCTACCTAACATCAGCACCAAATGTCCTTCGGTTAAAAAAGTTACGTTTATCCAACGGATGAACTAGTGAAATTAAGCGGCTTTACCAACTCTAAAATTATTTCTTTAAAGTGACTATCTCAGCCTATGCTGTAAAATATATTTTCTGATTCTCCACCAATTAAAATAATTATATTTCATTGGGTCTATTTTAAAATCATGGTTTCAAGACATTTTTGCCTTGGACTAAAATTAACCGTTACTAAATTGATACATTGACTAACTGGTCAATCTTAGACTGTTGTAGATACCGTGAGTCTTGCTTTTATATTGTTTAGTCTGTGGTCTACTGTATAGATAAACTATATATAAACACAGAAATATTTAAACATAAGCGTAATAAATTAACGGTGTTATGATGATTTATGCATGTACAGTCATGAGTGCTTTATTTTTATGATAGCTTATACAATCGTGAGTGTTTACGTCTCAATGTCTCAATTCAGAAATGTTATGGTTCTTATAACCTTTATGGTGGTTGTCCACACCACAAAGTTTTTTTTTCAGCAAAGACGGCATCATGGTAGTCTTTCCAGTTTCGGAATGTCCTCATAAAAGTGAACGTAACCATGGTAACCGATATCCTTACATGAGGATAAAGCTAATCTGCACTTACGCATTTACAGGATTATCAATATATCGATCAATAATTACATGTTGTTGCACTTATCCTCCATATAAAATATGATAAATCGAAAGTACAAATAAACAAAATGTCATGTAATAAGAAAATTCCATTTCTCAACATAAGTACATGGATCACTTCCCAGATCGCCTCGTTTTGTTTATCCTATGATTCTGTCCTCGTACTTGTTTTTTCCTCGTTCTGTTGTACTTTGCTTAAGGGATCTAAAATGAGCGTTTATTGCGTTTGGACAGTATTTTTTGTGGGACATGAGAGCACCTCAGACCTATCGAATTGCATTCTGAATACGAAGCATGTCTTTCTGATATCAAATAATTTTCATTTTGTGAAAATCACAATATAATACAAATTTTATGACAAATTATAAAAATTTGATATTTTTCAAATTTTTGATATATAACAGTCCTCGAAGTAAATTATATAAATCTAATGATATATTCTTAAAGTGTATGTAGCAGGAGGAAAAGCCGACGGTTATGGCAAGCTAAGCGGCTCAGAACGTGGGACTAGCTACGCGCAGCTTCTTTCTCGTTACGTGCAGCTTATTAACCAATCAGATTCGCGGTTTTAAACACGTGGAGCTGATGTAAACATCCTCTCTCACAAATATTACGTTGTTAATTTTTGTAAATGAAAATATCTGTAGTATATCAGCAAAAAATGGTATAGGTGCTATTAAAGTAATATCTGAACAGAATGATGATTGTTCTATATTTAGGGGGCTATCATTTTCTTCGGAAGGGGATCCTAAATATAGGGGGTCATACTTTTTTGGAAAGAAAAATAAGGGGGAGGGGGGGGGGGTCATAAATTGATAATGACAAAATGTAGGGAGTCACAAGATGACTACAGATAGTGTGTTTATTGTATTCAAAAAGACTGATTTCAATACAATTTTAGCCTGTCTAGGGGTAAGGTGTATCGGTGGTGGGAGTCGGGGTCATAACATTTTGATGCCGAAATAGTGAGGGCCGCAATTTATTGACGCCGACTTTTGTAAATTTAGGAACCCCCCGTTCCGAAAAAATGATGACCCATTTTACTCTCTCCATATTTACACAGTGGCATGTGATATCGCTTTCCTGCAATATCTTTACACAGCGCTTTACATCAGTAGTTGTTGTTGTTTGACCTTCATATCCCCTGCACCGCTAATACAGCCCGAGTATAAAGTTACTTGCTATTAAACACGGTGTAAACTTGGAAACACTAAATAAATATGCTTTGTGTCATTTTAGCCAGGCATTAGCAGCATGTTCTCTTGATACGTGCTGTGATTTGGCCTCCTTTACCCGTTCGTTATCTATGCTAATTCCGTAAATTAATTACAAGATAATAATTGTGAAAGAGGATACCTATAACTATACTACGCGCAGCTAACGACCCAACCACGTGATTAAATTTGACTATTTTGATTGGTCAAACAGCTGCTCGTAACGAGAAAGAAGCTACGCGTAGCTGTTCCTCGCTTTTGGCCCCCTTGGCTTGCCATACGACGGTCAATTGAAAATTTTGACCTTTCATATTGAAAATATGGATTTTTTTCCCAAAAAAGACCTAATTTTTTTTTTGGTGTTTTGGGAAAAAAAATCCATATCTTCAATACGAAAGGTCAAAATGTTCAATTGATCGTCGGCTTTTCATCCCACCTACATACACTTTAAGTATAAATCATCAGATTTATAAAGTTTACTTCAAGTACTGTTAAATATCAAAATATCAATTTTTAATGATTTGCCATAAAATGCGTATTAAATTGCGAATTTCAAAAAAACAAAATTATTTGATATCAGAATGACATTCTTCGTATTCAAAATGCAATTCGATATGTCTGATGTGCTCTAATGTCCCAAAATAAATACTGTCCAAACGTTCATACCCCAGCCCTTAAATATTTTGTATTTGTGTATCAGTTTTAATTTTTTTAAGGATGATAATAAATTCGTTTTATAATAAATTCATTTCATTTTTTTAGGTTACTGGATCAAAACGTTCAATCTACATGTGCGTCGTGCAAAATATTTTACTTTTAAATATTTTTTTCCGACTAGACAAAAAATAATATTCTTTGGTATACCAAGTCAGGATTTTATTCTCTGTAATTTAGAGCTTTTGTTCTAAAGTGACAATCAATTTACCAACAAGGGATGCCAAAATTTGCCTGGCACAATTTCTTTACATTGAGGCATAGGCAATACAAGGGGTATTGAAAACATCACGCTAAGAGAAATGGGGACCATCTAAGATTTTCTCTATCGTTGAATGTAGTTCCTTCAATGGGAGTGATTATTCTGCTTTCTATTGACATATAAGTCGTGTAAACAAAGAGAGTCCTTATATTTTAGATATTTTTTCCTTGGATTTTAACATTTTTGGAGATACAAGCTGTATAAATACACAGCAAACACAAAACGTTTTCGACATCATTCGCAAAAGGTTATAAAAAGTTGTCAGAAAACAAAAAAATGTCGGGTTATATAAAGGGTACATTAATGGTATAAAACGTTTTCATAACATTAAATAACATTTGTTGGTAATTTACTGCACAGCAAACACAAATGTTTTACAGAAAACATTTAAATGTCGGGTTATATAAAGGGTATAAAAACGTTTTAATAACATTCCAAAAACATTTTTGAAAACTTGGTACAAATCATTCTAAACAGAATGTTATTTTGGGGTTGAAAAATATTTTGCAAAAAATGTTTGCCCAAAATATTTACAATAACGTTTTTGAAATGTTTTGACGACCTTTATATAACCCGACATTTAAATGTTATTAAAACGTTTTGTAAAAAACATTTTAAGAACATTTCTGTATTTGCTGGGTGCATTTAAGTGTTGACAAAATATGTGGCCAAAAATGTTTGCAAAAATAGTTTACAATGACATTTCAAAAACATTTAAAAAATATTGTTGTAGTGTGTTTTCATACAAAACGTTTTAAAACGATTTCATGACATTTTAATGTTATTACAACGTTTTTACCTAAACCAAAACCCAAAATATAACTTTTTTGTGTTTGCTGGGTACTCTACCTTCACGCTAGACTATTCCTAAAAGAATGTGAAAACAGTCTCGTTTACCATACACGTAAGTGGGATTTCTATTTTGTTCTACTTGGAAATGAGCTTGGTCGGTGGTCGGTAATATATACACCTTTCATGAATCCTCTAACATAACTTTAGGCAACAAGCTGTTTGTCATCCTGAATTTAAAGCAGTCCTACTTCCATTACAACAGATAGTGTGACGTTGTACGTACGTATTGTCGGATGATATCCCACAAGATGAGAGGAGAGTCACCGGGGAATGAAAGGTTATATGAGCAATTTATCATGGCAAAATACATTTCTCACTGAAATTGAGTTGTGATTTCCAGCTAAGGAAGCAACCCTGACAATTTATATTATCATTTTATATCTTATGTCGTATGAATCTGGGCATGACCAAAGAATACATTTTTGCTACTTTTAATTAATTTTTGTGGGAACAGGTCCTGATTTTATTTATTTATTTATTTATTTATTTATTTATTTATTTATTTATTTGTTTGTTTGTTTGTTTGTTTGTTTGTTTGTTTGTTTGTTTGTTTGTTTGTTTGTTTGTTTGTTTGTTTATTTATTTATTTATTTATTTATTTATTTATTTATTTATTTATTTATCTATTTATCTATCTATTTATTTATTTTAATTCGGTCGAAGCTAGACAAAGCCCAATAGTGATCAGAGGCTACTAAATTAATGGGATGCCAACTGAATATGACGAGGCAGTGGTATGTGAAGGTCAAATTTTAGAAGCAGGAGGAATTCGGAGAACCCGGCCGGAGAAAAACCGGCGAGGACGACTAGGTTTCGACAACCAAACTCACATGTGGCAATGCGGGGAATTGATCCCAGGCCGCAGTGGTGAGATATGAGTGAAAAGACTAAAAGCTGTTAAGAATTGTTCTCGAAATGGATCGAAGTTACAATCTGATCAAGTAACAAATGGCGTGTTTTGTGAAGGTTGCATCAAACTCAAAATGATAAAAAATAATGCACTTGCTGCCTCGGGCTTACAGCTCAACAAAATCTATACACTATCTGTTACTCTACAGCAGCAGTGTTACCTATAATAATGTATTATAACGCTCGGTGCTAACTTTAAGTGCTCGGAGTCAAAGTCTGTAATTCCATTCCTCAGTATTTCTGTCAAAAATGTCACTTCTATCAATTCCTTCAAATACCAGTTTAAGAGCATGTCACTTTCAAACCTATTTACCCGTTCTTTTTCTACGTCAAATGTTCTTTTCGCTGTACATAATCATGTGTAATGGGTGTTTAGGGGTTTGGTGTGTCGGGGTGTAGGGGATGGGGCTGTGCCGCTGTGAGGTGTATGTGGGATGTGGGATGGGTGAATATTTAATATATTGTAATGTGAAGATATTAGTTACATTAATTTATTTTGTGTTGACATTCTGATACAGAAAAATCTATGATGTTGTCCTCGCTTTTGTCTTCTTGTTGTCCTTTCTCAGTCAGATATTGCCTTTTGGCAACTTTACTGAGTATCTTTGTAGATGTAGATGTAGATGTAGATGTAGATGTAGATGTAGATGTAGATGTATAGTCCGGTGGCAGAGCAGGGTTAGATGGTTTTGCCAGTTAAAGTAGTTTTCTTTGCTGATTATTACTCTTTGAGTGGTACAAAATAAGATTTTGGGGATGTAAAATGGTAACCCTTGGGCAATTAGAAATATTCAAGATGGCCGCTGTGGATAATGAAAAAAGCTCGGTTATTCATTAGTGGTACCAAAATAAATAATAACTTAAAGTATGTTGTGTAAATTATTTGCATTTTGGATGCTTTGAATATAAATTATGTACAGTTTTAAATGTGACACTCTCACAATTCAAGAAATTTAAAATGGCCGCTGTGTAAAGTCATAAGGAACAATCATTACTTTCAAGGTAATTCTTTTGCCAGATTTTGTTTCTTGCAATAATTAATGTAAGCAGATCCAGTTTGACATTTGACTTCTTCACAATCGCATAAAAAATGCCAAGATTCCAAAAATTCCAATTCCACCGAAATGAAAGGTAGAAATATAACACAATTTGGAAGAATTTTTGCAAGGGAGTGTGTTGAGTGACAGCACGAGGTTAACAGCTTCCCATTTGGTGATATCTGAACTGATATCTGTATCAAATTATCAGCCTAACTTGTACCAATCCTTCCTGAGCGTCTTCAATTCCTTGACCACTAATATCAACAGCTATCACCACGATCCGCGCATTTTGCTATCAGATACTCTTTATAAGTTTTGCCATCACGTTCATGTGTAGATATGCACAAATATGCAGGCTTGCATCTGTCTGGATGCTTTGAATCTTTTGAAGTTTACACCCTTCCCCACAGTAAAGACAGTGTTCCTGGAAGACAAAGTGTGGGGAAGATCAACGTAGTCGTTTGGCAGACTGGGTAGAACCATCTTCTGCATAATTACCAATATTAGATTTGTTTGTGTACTTACACACAATTTTTATGAAAGTTAATCATAAGAAATTTATCATTAGCCAGGCTCCTTTCCGGGCTGACATACAAATTATCCTCATAATCTTGCTTGCATTGATATACGTGCTGGCCCATTGTTCAGAGAACAACGATGAGCATTATTACATCCGTTCCCGTATCGGAATTTGAAGATAAATTTAAACAAAACATACTGTTTCAATTTTTTTTAAATGACTGTCTTTTTTCTCCACAAGTTGGAATGTTTTCTCGTTGTATACAGGCTGTATCAAAATGATTCATGTGATGTTTAAACACTGGTGCATGTTATTTGACGAAGTCACTCCATAAATCGTCCAAATGGTTGAAATGTCCCATTTAATCAATGTAGGCTACTACTCAAATTACTCCCTTGACATAGTAATCATTGAATCTTCATACTCCTTTAATGTGTATTTTCAAAGAGTATCATACAGTTATACCTGGTATTTGTGTTGAAGGACATACCAAGCTGACAATATATACACATGTGATGATCTTTAATTCAATCAAATTGGTGTATTCTATTGCTAAAATGTTCTGAAAGACAGGTAAAACTTTATGCAAATGGGTAAGAATGAAGTTGTGTTGTTAAATAGCAATAAACATATGAGTATGATATGTTATGCAAACCATTCAATATGTTAAGAAAAGACAGTTACAGTGAGCATACATTTCACGACTCACGGGACGCCATCATTGCAATTTGGGATCACTGAAGCATGTCAGTTTATAATCCACATGCATATAGTACATATTGAACCAAAACTACCAATAATGCGCACTAACAACACTACAATTATTTGTTTTGTCAGTAAAAAATCATTTGAATGTTATTTCAGAGTTACGTGTCGGCCATTTTGAATATCTCGAATTACCCGAGGGTGACAATTTTACACCCCTTAGAATCTTATTCTACACCACTCAAAGATTATTTATCAGGAAAAAAAACTTTAAATGCCCAAAACACTATATATTTGGTATGATACCTTATGTCACTAAAACACCATTTGAATGCTGTTTCAGAGTTTCGTGTCGACCATTTTGAATATCTCGGATTGCCCAAGGGTGACAAGTTTACACCCCCTAGACTCTTATTCTACACCACCATTCAAAGATCATTTATCAGCAAAAAAACATACTTAACTGCCCAAAACATTATTTGGTATGATACCTTTTGTCACTAAAACACCATTTGAATGCTATTTCAGAGTTATGTGGCGGCCATCTTGAATATCTCGGATTGCCCAAGGGTGACGATTTTACACCCCATAGAATCTTATTCTATTATCAGCAAAAAACAAACTTTAACTGCACAAAACACTATAGTTATTTAGTATGATACCTTTTGTCACTAAAACACTATTTGAATGCTGTTTCAGAGTTACGTGGCGGCCATCTTGAATATCTCGGATTGCCCAAGGGTGACGATTTTACATCCCACAGAATCTTTTTCTACACCACTCAAAGATCAATAATCAGCAAAAAAACAAACTTTAACTGCCAAAACCATCTAACCCCAAAAATATGGTGTTTGCAGCCGGACTATAATGGACGTTAGCTGGTGTCTGTGTGGGGGTGGGGTGTTTGTGGGGGTGTGTTGGTTTGTGTGAGGTGGGGTGGGTAGGTGTATAATACAGACTTGACATTTAGTATGGAATATTTATGTTGGATGAACCACTTTTTGTGCGCAAAACTAGAAGTGTCTAGTATCATCTTATTATTCAGATGTAGTACATCTTGTACATTTTTGTGGAAGCGTCGTATATATTATAACCTTTTACCGCCAATGTCGAAATTGAATACAATAACCAAAAACAAATCATAATTATGACATGACACCACAATCATGCCAAGTAACGATTCAGTGTGCTATACCGAAGAAGAATATTAAACTGCAAACAACAACAACTGCAACAAAAATAAGCAAATTGAAGATTGATGTGTCGAAAGTTATCACAATACCGATGTATTACCAAATCATTTTAATTCCGTTGAAATACAATGCAACCTTCTCGTACATTCTGTTAATGTGCAATTATGAGACGAGTTGAGCATCATATTCGAAATCTAGACTTTTCACGTATAGCAAACACACTAATTTGCTGAAAGCAATGTACTATCTTACGCCAAATTTTTGTCGCCAACTTTTGTTTGCTTACAAATGCCTGTTGTAGTTACACATGTATTCACATGACTTATATATTGTCATAAGTAACAGAACATCAGGCTATAAGCACACCATCCTTTGTTTATGTAACCTTGGCTCTAACCTAATACTTTAATATTTACAGATTTGTTTCAATTTATAAAATTCAACTTTTAATTGGGTCAAAACATTCTTCATTATTCCGAGAACAGGAAATCTATTATCAACAAAGACCTTGCAAAAGACATGTAAGACGAACGCCCAATCGGTGGAACGAACTGAAGTTTTACTAAGATGTTGTTTACAAGTACCACAACTATATTAAGTTATTTATATACAAACAATAATTACATCACAGTTAATAATAGCGTCTCGACTTTTTGTTCAGACAAGGTTAGCATAAGTGCTGATTATTAAATTACTGTTTTGTATTTTCAATATGTCTGCGACATTCATTTACTTAAGTGCCCGCTATAAATTCTGAAATGATAAAGTGGTTCCTGACAAATATCATTCACTCCAGATACAATTGTTGGAGGTACGGGCTACCTTGTCTTTGTACTAAATAAGTGCAGTTCGATGCTCAATGGCAGCGTTGAGCGATTGGTTTTTCGCCAATAAATCGTACTTTGTGGTGCAGAAAGTGACGATCGTTCTTATTAATCATTGCTCATCACTCCACCGTTCGAAGTTCGAACTATTAATCCAGCTTTTTATGTGCTGGAATGAAAAACAGATGCATCCATGAAAAGCACGAAGTGAATATGGAATTTTAAGTGTATTCAGGCGGTATCCAGAGAGAATTACAAGTGAAAAAAGTGAAAGAAGAATAATCCCTAGTAAAAGTGACCTTTGGGTTAGTCGCTCCTGGGGACGGAACAGACCACTCTAGTTGGCTCTGGGGAACGTATGAATAGTGAACATAAACCCTCATAGGGCAAGGCCTTCAATGCCCACTTTACCTATTTGTGGAATGAACATTGTGAATACCAAAGTCTCCTCAGCTGCACTTGTGTGCCTGATTTTTATTCTTACTTATATACATTAAAGAGATGGCACGCTTTGAGATTCGAGTTAAGGTTACACCAAGTTCAGCTTTTACAGATTTTAAACATCTCTCATGAAAATCGATATAGGGAGGCTTTTAGGTTGTCCATATTGTTGGGTGATGATGAAATCAATTTGGCTTATATACTAACCACCTAGTGATGGCCATGTTAGATCAATCGATAAGGCGTTCGACTATGGTGCGAGAGGTTGCGTGTTCGAACCCTGGCGGTGGTTAATAAGCTCTCATGTAAAAATTAAGTCAGCTTGAAATTCCACTGGACAAGGAACTTACTGTTAAATTCTCCCGTTGTAACCCGTATTAAACTCGGGGGCTGATCCTCGCTGCGAAGGTCAATTTTGGAACCTCTAAGGTGTGCACTTTTTAGCTGCAAGTCCATGTGTTGTTACATAATGCTTTATGGAATGATATGGGGCATTACTGTTCAGCAACAACCTGTAAAGTGTGCTGAGGCTTGTGGATCAACATCTAGGCGTTGTGCTTTAAATCACTGCACTTTTTCCGTTGCTAAGTTTGCGTTGAAATATAGTCTACTACTAGTATACCGGTTTTCCTTCTTAGGTACCTTATGAATGGGTAATTAATTGTAGGACATCATAGAATGCATCACGGGTAGTTTCACTGTGAGCTGATGTAATCACATGGACTTGAATTAAATGAACACTCCTTCATTTGAATTGGCTGTACCAACAGACACTCTGCAAGAGATTGCATTCCCACTTCACCTATATGTGGAATTGTGAACACCTCAGCTGCACTTCTGTGTCTGATTTTTATTCTTACATTAAAGAGATAGTACACCTTGAATTTCAAGTTAAGATTACTAGAACAAATTCTGCTTTTCGAGATCCTAGTGAAACAAAATCGATATAGGGAGCCAAACAAGTCGCAGTCTATAGGTTTCCGCGGTAACAATCAACGTTTTAGCGCATGTTGTTTTCTTTCTTGATAAAAGTAAAAAAGAAACACTTAATATAAATGCAAAATAATTGTCTATGAACAAATAAACATTACACAATACGTATGAACACTGAGCTATAGTTTACCGAGACCCTACTGCATTTTATTGATCTACTTTCCCTGCTTTGTAATAATTATATTGATTCGACCCAAATTTCTGTGATTTTACTGTTATTTACCATGAACTAAAAAATCAAGAAGAAAATAACACAATGGGTATAATTAAAATTCATTACCTTTTTTTAGGTACTATAAAACTGTTGTAATAATCGCTTAAGGGTCTTTTCTTGGTTTATGAGATATTTGAGGCTGAAAAGATTTAAACTTTACTACTCGCCCTTTTTGGGTGATTTTGGGCAAAGCAAGCACTTGTCAATTTTCAATCGACCATATCTCTGTAACCGGTGAGCCAAATCTATTGATATTGGTGTTTTTACCGATACTGGTGGAAAAGTAATTTTAAGCCCACCACATATTTCATAATTTTGATGTTCAACCAATTTGATGTTGGATGACCTTTTGACTTTACTCCTTATGGACCATGTGATTTTGAAACGAACTTTGGTGAAAATTATAATTTTTTTCATACAAGTTTTCTATATAATATTAAAAATTTATATAATATTTTTAGATTGCTTTCCAGCTCTTCTCTTAGTTGGCATACTTTATGCAAAACTGTGATCTTCAAAATAAAACGCACAGTAAATCCTTAACTCTGGAATTTGCAAACAGAAGTGTACATAATTATTGTGATGGTGACTCTTTGAATGAAATCAAATATATATCACAAAGATGCACTCAAACCCATTGGTAAAAACCGGTCATCATTAATGATGAGAGAATGTCATGTTTTATTAGCTTGAGTAACATGTCATTCAACTGTGAAACTTCCTCAGCGCCTCTTTTTATTCCAAGGATCTCCTTGATAACCATTACAAGGGTATTGACACAAATGAGGTATCAAAAGGAGTTCCATTTAGCTCTTTTAGTTTTAAAGATTGATCGATGCACCAATGCAATAGTTATTGACTTGTATTATTCCAAAAGGGTGTCAGTGATGTGTATTCAGACAACTGCACGTTTGAATAAAGTATGTGACTAACAAAGGTAGTTTATCTCCAATTTGTACGAAGAATGTATTTGAATATGTAAATATTACAAAACACACGTATAAATCCCGAGAATAATCAAGCCTAGTAAAATGTGGTAGGCAATGTATCGGGCAAATGGAATGCTATTGTTTTGTGAAATAGACGAGCATATTTTCCTTATTCTTAACATGGAATATACTAAAGTTTGCATTTTCTAGATTTTTAGTAATACCCATACTTAAGTGCTTGTTGTTATTTTCGTCCACCCAGTTGCACCTTTGGAGATTACTTTTCTCTAACTACTATGAAGCATTATGATACAGTCTACAGGGATCACACCACTAAATCAAGTTCCTATTCTTTTATGAGTTAAAAGGTACCCAAGAAATCGTCATTTTCTCATGGTTATAACGTCATCGTTTATTCAAAACACCATTTTTCCAAAAGTTTATGATATATATTCTACCCTAGAACCAGCATTTTTTTGGTAGTTGAGCGGCTCGATATTTCGCAGTGGTGCATCGAACATGATGTAAACAATATTAGAATTGTAGTATTTTACATCTTTTTATGCTCAGATGATGAGAAAAACATCCAAAGAGCTCAACTGTCACCAAAAAATTGGCATCAGCCTTCATTTCAAACTTTTTTTCCAGTTTAATGCACCTGGTATGGTCAGCGAATTAGACACAAGTTCTTATTTCTTCAGTCAGATAGGGCTGGACCCTATTTAGTGGTGTGATCTCTACAGAGATATTAAAACCCGCTTCCATTTTATTGATATCACATAACTGGCCACCACCACGGTCAAAATTGCCCATTCATGCGTAGATCAGTAACCAACCAACTAGCTAGTTAAGATTTTGAAATTAGAAACTTGATTCAGTTTATGCCAGGAATTTTACACTACGTTGACACAGCTAAGGCAATACTGCTGTCACAATAATTACGTTATTTCCACCGAATTTGCGTTCGTAAATCAAGTTACGATTGTAGAATATATAGTGTCTAATAGTGCCCTATTATGGGTGTTACTACAGCTCTAATGCGAGGTAAAGCAAATATTTGACACCTGTATGTTAAAAATAAGCCCCCATGCCGTGGAAAGTCAGAAGTTAAACATTATCCATTCACAAAGTCTTATGGTTTCAAATTCAACTAATAATTCTCTCTCTTTTTTTATCGCCAAGGCAATACAGATCAAATTTGATGCTGTATATTTTGTTGAGTGTTCTACATCTTATAATTGTAGTCTAATTTAAACGAGGACTAATAAAGTAGTAGAAGCCAGTATTGAGAGATGTAATTTAGGGTAGTGATTGGTAATCACCGTACTTTGTTTTATAACGCCCTATGATCTATTGTAATATGTGTAACGAAAGAGGACGGGTTGAATGTGTATTTGTGGATAGGGAGACAGGTGTTTTGTTAAGGATTGCAGTTCAAAAAAGAAATGGGACGATAGGCTGTGCAATATGCATTACGCATGCAAAGATTTGTGATACATAGACGGATAATTGGTATATTTCAACTCTTTTGGTTGGTTGGTGCAAATATTTTGTATTGAATAATAATAGTTTTTGAATCGGATTTGTGTTACTATATTACTTTGTTCCAAATTGGCTAACCATGTAGGGCACTATATGCTCGAATACATCTCATTGAAAAGGTGAATATCCTCCGACTAAGCTTAATATATTTTGCAATTCCTTTAGCTAAAATCCGAATGAAACCCTCAATATCAATATAGACCGTTATGCTATCTTTTATTGCAATTGAGATACACAAGCACTGTGACAATAAAATGTGTAAACTAGTCGATTTATTTCATAGGTAATTTAAGTAATTGTCTTTACCGAGCGTCTTTTGGAATGAAAATCTCTGCCATTGCAAAATATAATGAATCATTTCAGCAACCCAATGGTTATCCTTATAACGTATTACCCATCATTAATCAGTTTTGTTTTAATCTGTGGTTTTAGGGTGAGTGATATTTTCAACAATCTGCCCCCATGAGTTGCTTTAAGCAACAATATAAGATGTTAAATAAATAGCAGCGATTTGTCTCCGATAATTCTCTCGGGAAATTGGCAATTCAATCCTTGTCAGAACATTGTCTAATCACATCTTACGGTTCGTGCCATTCATCAAGGTAACATTGACTTAGACGAAACTTAGAAAAGTTACAAACAAGAAATGTATGATGTCATATTCATGAAAGGTGAATGATTTGGTGAGGATGGTACGGAAACCGGTAAACTAGCAAAGTAATATTTTAATACGCACACGTAAATAAAAAAGAAAATCTATTTTATAACAATTTTTGGTTCTCTATATGAACAGAACCATTCAAGGTTCCATATACAGGACAGATTACCGCATAATTTGGAGCCCATTTGTCTAAAAGTGTCCGTAAAGTCAAACATACATCCCCAATCCGACACATACGCATACCCCTCTATATTTTCCTTTAAATGCACAGGTGAATTGAGAATGATAATTGCTTACTTGGTACACATTGTTGAAGGATAAGAAGTAGTAACAGGTGTGATATTGGGCTCATTTGTATGTATTACTTTTGCAGTTTGTCTGTGTATAAATACATTTAAATTGATGATTGACTTGTTGTCGCTGATTTCATTTACCAGAATCTGGAACAAATAGACCTGCTTCCGCACCAAAATGTCCTTCGGTAAAAACAAGTTTTTACGTTCAGCCAGCGGATGAACTAGTGAAATTTAGCGGCTTTACCGCAATATTGGCAATATTGTACATTATTATATAGCTTTCGTTTTTAATCGATCGAGATCCCAGCTGTAAAATTAATCCAGACATTCTCTCCAAGCATTCAACATAATGAATGGTATCTTTGATATGCCTGATAATGGGCAGAAAGCCGCACAGAGATTGACTACAGCTTCACAATGATTTATTAAATGAAATGATATAATAAATAATAACCCATTATAACCTCTGCATTAAAGCTTAAAACGGCAGCAGAGCCTAAATTAGTATTAGATTGCAACTGCCATTAGATAAAAATTGCACTGTTTTCGAGGCGTATTCTGACTCAAAACTATCTCCATGATTGCCGGCTCTCCAACTATAAAATCATTTCATAAAGGTGACTATCTCAGCCTCAGCTGTAAGATATATTTTCTGATTCTCCACCAATTAAAATAATTATATTTTCATTGGTTCAATTTTAAAATAATGGTTTCAAGACATTTTTGCCTTGGACTAAAATTAATCGTTACTAAATTGATACATTGACCAACCGGTTAATCTCAGACTGTTGTAGATAACGTGAGTCTTGCTTTTATATTGTTTAGTCTGTGGTCTACTGCATAAAAAACTATATAAACACAGTTATATTTAAACATAAGCGTAATACATTGATGGTGTTATGATGATTTATGCATGTACAGTCGCGAGTGCTCTATTTTTATGATGGCTTATACAATCACGAGTGTTTACCGTTTGATTATGTCTCAGTTCAGATATGATATGGTTCATATAACCTTTATGGTGGTTGTCCGCACCACAAAGTTTTTTTTCAGCAAAGACGGCATCAAGGTAGTCTTTCCAATTTCGGAATGTCCTCATAAAAGTGAACGTAACCGATATCCTTACGCAAGGATAAAGCTAATCTGCACTTACGCATTTACAGGGTTATCAATATATTGATCAATAATTACATGTTGTTGCACTTATCCTCCATATAAAATATGATAAATATGATAAATCGAAAGTACAAATAAACAAAATGCCCCGTAATATAAACATTGCGTTTCTATTCGTGTTCATTTCTCAATATACTAGTAATATTGATCACTTAATGCTTCCTAGATCGCCTCATTTTATTTAGCCTATGATTCTGTCCTACAGCCTTTTACAGGGTGCGTCGTAAAATTTTTTTTACTTTTAAATATTTTTTCGACTAGACAAAAAATAATATCGAAAGTAAAGTATTTTTTCTTTGGTGGTACATAGCATGCCAAGTCAGGATTTTATTCTGTGTAATTCAGAGCTTTTGTTCTAATGTGACAGTCAATTTCCCAAGGCATGCCACAATTCGCATCGACAATTTCTTTACATTGTACCATAGGCAATGCAAGGGGTATTGATCACACCACGCTAAGTATAGAGAAATATGGACCATCTCAGATCTTCTCTTTCTATTGACATATGAGTCGTGTAAATAAAGAGAGCCCTCATATCTTAGATATTTTTTCCTTGGATTTTAACATTTTTGGATATACAAGCTGTATAAATACTCTTTTTAATCTTCACTTTAGACTATTTCTAAACGATTGCGAAAACAGTCTCCTTTACCATACACGTAAGTGTGATTTCTATTTGGAATGAGCTTGGTCGGTAGTTGGTAATATTTACACCTTTCACGAATCCTCTAACATAACTTTAGGCAGCAAGCTGTTTGTCATCCTGAATTTAAAGCAGTCCTACTTCCATTACAACACATAGTGTGATGTTGTACTTACGTATTGTCGGAAGATATCCCACAGAATAAGAGGAGAGTCACCCGGGAATGAAAGATGATATGAGCGATTTATCATGCCAGAATACTGTAAAACCTCGTCTACAAGCATATAGAGTGCGTCTGATGAAAGCTACGGTAATCCAGGCGCCATTAAGGAATTTGAGCAAATAAATAGCATAGATCCAAGCATATACAAACAATTATTATTTTAAGGCCAATATATTGTATTGGCATATTTACGCTTGTTTCCAATTAATTTAGCTTTCACCAAAGCAATATGTATGCTTGTAGACGGGGTTTTACGGTATACAAGAAAACAGTTTTGATTGCCAGGTAAGGAAGTAACCCTGACAGTTTATAATAACAATAACAATAATAATAATAATAATAAAATAATAATAATAATAATAATAATAATAATAATAATAATAAAAATAATAATAATAATAATAATAATAATAATAATAATAATAAGATTAATAATAGTAATAATAATAATAATAATAATAATAATAATAATATTAATAATAAATGCTTATATAGCGCTTTACATCAAAGTCCCAAAGCGCTTAAACAAATTATACATAGACAAAAACATAACAAATATAATTTTATATCTTATGTCATATGAATTTGGATATGAGCAAAGAATAAAATTTTGCTAGTTTAATCTCATTTTGTGAGAACATGTCCTGGTTATAGTTAGTTAGGTAGTTAGTTAGTTAATAAGTTAGTTAATAAGTTAGATGTCCACATAAAATAAATGAATGTAATCAATATCATCACATTATGCTAAACACATAACGCACACCAAACCCCACACAGGAACCCACACATACACAGCTCGACCTCACCCCTCCACACACCCATTACCCAGCATCATACACAAGGAGAAGAACATTTTGACTGAGAAATATTGACCGATAAACTGGTTGGTAAGCGACATACTCTTAAATTGGTATTCAAAGAAATTGATGGAAGTGACATTTTTTGGCAGAGACACTGAGGGATGGAATTACAGACTTTGACTCCGAGCACTTAAAGTTAACACCAACGCTTATAATACATTCTTATAGGTAACACTGCTGCTGTACAGTAACAGAGGGTGTATAGATTGCGCTGGGCTGTACTGTAAGCCCGAGGCAGCAAGTGCATTATCTTGAGTTTGATGCAACCTTCACAAAACATGTCAGTTGTTACCTGATCTGCTAGAAAAGCTTAGAAACTAGGTGAATTTCGAGAGAAATCTTAACAGTTTAACATAAGGACCTGTTCCCACCAAATGGAAGCAAAGTTGCAAAATCGTATTCTTTGGTTATAGCTAGATTCATATTGGCTGAATCATAAGCGATTAAATAATATACAATTTGTTCGGGTTGCTTTCTTACCTTGTAGGCCTACTCAAAACGTAATTATTCAGTGAGAATTACTCCTGCTTTCTACTGTGTTCTGCCATATAAAACGGCTCATATCACCTTTCAATCCCTGGCGACTTTCATCTTATTTTGTGGGATATTTACAGGTGATCGTCCAACAATACGTAAGCTGAGGCTTGCATGTGCATTATTTTGAGTTACCTGATCTGCTAGCAACTTCGGAGAATTTCGAAAAAAAACCCTTAACAGTTTAACATTCCGGCTTAACATAAGGACCTGTTCCGACCAAATGAAAGAAAAGTAGCAAAATCGCCGGCATTCTTTGGTTATGACCAGATTCATACTGGCCGGATCCCGGGGCCGGATCATAAGCTATTAAATAATACACAAATTGTTCGGGTTGCTTTCTTACCTTGTACTCAAATCTTAATTATTCAGTGAGAAATACTCCTGCTTTCATACTGTATTCTGCCATATAAAACGGCTAATATCACCTTTGAATCGCTGGCGACTTTCATCTTATTTTGTGGGGTGCTGCTTAAAAATTCAGGATGACAAGCAGCTTGCTGCATAAAGTTATATAATAGAGGATTCTTGAACAGGTTGGATATACACCGACCAAGCTCATGAAATCATACTGACGTGTATGGCAAATGAGATTGTTTTCGCATTCTTTGTAGAAATAGTCAAGACAAAAAAGCGCGTTTGTACAGCGTGTATCCTCAACATATTACAATACAAAGAATATTTATAATATAAGGGCTTTCTTAGCTACAGTGGTCCAAAACTGCAAAACCACAAATGTGCACAAACTTGTATAGTAGCAATGTGTCAGAATATAGTACGAAAGGTCTGTCATATAGCATTATCAGAGTGTAAACTCGAGAAGGTCAATAACGACTGCCATAACTATATGAACGGACCCAAAGATATTATGACTTCTCATAGTCCTAAACCAATGGCCACATAATTTGTTTGTAAAAGGAAGTGAATTATGAGGTACTAGAGCTTACTAGTATAAATTGTGACATTGAACTTTGCAAATAAAAATAAGAGAGAATAAATGTGTTTATGCTAGAGGTAGCCTGCTCATTCACAGCACAAACCCTAGAATCACATGCCCTAGAATCTTGATAGGGTTTGTTTTCACATGCAGTTACCATCATGGAAGTGTGTCAAATACAGATATGGTGGAGTTGATAACAAAAATCCCTTTATAAAGGGATGTACCAGCAAAGAATGAATTACAACGAGCAATATCAGATTTCTTTTTCGCCATTAGCAATTTCATAACAATCCAGTTTTGAAAATTCAGACACACGAATCAATAAACACAATTTCAAGAATAGTTATTTTGAAAAGTATAATATACTGCGCCAAAAAAGTATCCTTACACTTGGGAGAAAAATCCTAATTTTAAAACTAAACCATATTGGGGTAAATATATTTATTTCATAGATGCACTACCGTAAAACCCCGTCTACAAGGATATACCTAAGAAACGCCCTCAATAAAATTGGTTGCTTTTTGTATTTGGAGTTTGAGCAAATATATACTGGCACTGGGTGGCTATGCATTCCATCTAAGTATGTTACAACTTGTAACACCAATCAATTGTATTGACATAATAACGACTGTTTCGTATATCAGGAGCGTATAGCTCAATTGATAGAGCGTCAGACTTTGGAACTGAAGACATGCTGAAGAGAGCATGGTCCGGGCACCGGTTCCGTTTTTTCATTCTCGTTTAATTTTAACTTTTTGACATGTTCTTTTTATCTTTCTTCAAATCTACCTTTCTACTTTTAATTTTAGGCGTGTTTTTTTTTTTTTTTTTAGTTTTTTTATAGTTTTTTTAGTAATTTTGTGGTTTTATAGAAACTAGTAAAAGCATTTATTCTAAATAATAGCGAAACCCACGGTTAGACAGATGTGTTGTAACTACTTGTCTGTCCTCGTCTTTGCAATAAAACCTATGTTGCACCTTTGTGCCATCCCAATTCTTTAGGAATGGTAGGTAGGGTGCGTTTTTGGCTTAAGCACGATTTTGTTTCTACTTGAAATGAAATCAAAATAAATATTGTTCTGTTGCCACAATTGCAGTTTTTTCAATAAAAAAAAATAGATGAGGAATAATAATTATTCGATATTTGAATCTATTGTCCCATCAAGAATAGAGTGTCTTCAAAAACGTCAATCAATTCATCTGACAAAGGAAACTATTCTGGTCATTCAATTTTGTTTCGCTTGCACCTGTTATATCACAGGCGTTGGTAGAGAAGGCACACTTCTCTTGTCTTCACCGAAGTAGTGATGTAAACACTAACATGATTAATTACCATAGCTAGCAATGGACATACACTATTTTTGGTTCCACTTGAACCCATACTCATAGGCCATTCGCTGTCGATGTGACGTAATTAATCGGATTAACTACCATAGCAATTGATGAATACAATTTCGAATATATAGCCCTGCACTTCATCGTTCACGTGGCACCTATGCATTGAACCATAGTTGTCAAAGAAATGCTAATCACTCGCCATGTAAGATTAGTATTTATGAAAAGAGTGGTATTCAATCTATGAGCGTGTTTATAGTGAGCCAGATTATGCGGTATTTAGCTGGACTGCCACGCAGTCTATATTTGTTTATGCTTTACTAATCATTGCAAATCTAGACTACGCGGTAGTTTAGCTAAATAACGGAAAGATTGTCTCACTATAAACACGCTCTATGTTTGGTGACATACGCGGGTGATTAGTGCAGTCTGCTTGATGGTAGTTATTGCGATTATTACGTCACTTCGACAGCGAATTGTAGTATAGACGAATCCAACAAGCCAAGTGATGGTCAGTATTTATTCGGCCATTATACGCTGGTGAAGTTACGTAATTAATCGGATTAATTACCATAGCAATAGGTGAAAACAATTTTGAACATATCGCGCTGCGCTACAAGCAGGTTACACTCATCACCTGTACTGTGTATGTCTGCAATCATAGATTGGATACAATACTGGTCTTTTCAAAGATACTAATCTTACAGGTGCAGCATGATATGGTTCAATGAAGAGGTACCGCCTGAACGTATCAGTGAGCGTGTTTATAGTGAGCCAGATTATGCGGTATTTAGCTGGACTGCCACGCAGTCTATATTTGTTTATGTTTTACTAACCATTGCAAATCTAGACTACGCGGTAGTTTAGCTAAATAACGGAAAGATTGTCTCACTATAAACACGCTCAGTGTATAACGCGGTATATTCAAAAATTGTTTTCACCTATTGCTATGGTAGTTAATCCGATTATTACGTAACTTCGCCAGCGTATTGGAATAAAACAGGAGGATGTGAGTTCATAAGGGCAATGTCGGGGATTATAGGTCAGAATCGATGTGGAGAGATGAGAGGTCCGACCAACAGCCATAGCGAATGGTTCATGTTCAGCTAATTCCAGCGGACGGTCTGTGGCTAGTAAGGAATCGTCTTTGACCACATGCGCAGATCTGTCTCGTCAGGAAGATATTTAATATCCCGAATTTATAATAGGCCTATGCCTACCAGTTCCATCGTATAACCGATCTGCTAGAGAATATTTGTTACCATGTTTAATAAATTCGTATTTATCGTATAATGAAATGTAGCCAAATGTATATTATGTGTCACACGGTTTTCTGCTGAACCACTAGCAGGCTATGTTACCACATCTATGACAATGACAAAGGTGAATTTTGATGATTTTTACGATCGTCCGGATGAGCAAATCACTAAATGGGTCTTTAGTTCCCTCCTCTCCTTATCCTGCCAATATTATATGAATCAAAGAAAAAATAAAGAAAAAATATAATTAAACAAGAAAAAAAGACAAAGAAAAGAAACAATAAAAGAAAAACAATAGAATAAATTAAACTAAATATGAAAAAAAAATGATCACGAAAGGAGTCTTTAGAAAATGCAAGAAAATATAAATGAAAAGTTTGAACAATATTTTGTTTATAAAAGTTTGTGTGACCGTGATGAGGCTCGAACTCACCATCTTCCGATCTAAAGAACCAAAGTCTTGCCTTGCCAAGTGAGCTATGCTCGTGAGATGCGAAATAAAGATAAAATAATACATTGTATACCTGCTTGTGTCGGTAAATGATTTGCTCAAATTCCATAATGATATAATATTGTGGAGGGCGCTAGCGTGAAATATGCTATCATCACAGTCGCTACTATTCCTTGTAGACGGGTTTCTACGGTATCTAATCCGGCACATTATTGAATCCAATGTGACTTAAAGAAGCAAAGTTACAAGCATTTTATTAGACGAAGGTCCAGTTGGCCTATTCAAAACTCCACGGACTAGACATCTGGTTTGAGAGTGGTGAATGGCTAATTTATGCGTGCCGTTAATTTAAAACAAAAGGAGCAAAAGAAAACTGAAACAAAAGAACTGACAAATAAAATGAGAGTTATGAAAAGTACAGAGAAGTAAAAACTGAAATAAAAACTGCTTTAAAAGAAACTGTGTTGTCTCTTTGTTGCGCTTGTTGGAATATTTTTGCGCCTTGTATAGGCCAGTTTGTCACTGGACTTTCTGAGGTCACATTGGATTCAATGTGGTGTTATAATGTGCAGGATTAGATAGTGCATCTATTAAAAAACAAATTTACCCCAATATAGTTCAGTTTTGAAAAAGTGATTATATTTCCAAGTATAAGAATACTTTTTGGCGCAGTATATATTGCAACATAAGTCCGTTATATGTATCTCTCTTACTATTAGCCTACTGGCTTCCACCTCCTAATAATTAACCGCGTTGTCTTTTTATAGACAGTTCTTGTTTGGAGAATAATGACATTCTTACCTTTGAATGAGAAATTCTCACCACCATCATCAATAGGCTTCACGAAACGCAATTATTGTCATATTTATTTGTACTTTCGATAGATCATGTTTATGGACAGGATAGTGCAACAACATGTAAATATTGATCAATTTATTTGATAATACTGTAAATGCGTAAGTGCAAGATAAGCTTTCATATCTTTAACCCTTGAAAATGCAAACTTGCACTTAGGTATTGCCAATAAATCGACTTACGTGTCACTGCACTGAATCAAAAGTACACTGATAACCCCCATTCAGCCACGTTATCGCATTGTTTCCAAGTTTTTATATGCCACAAAATTATCCCAACTTCAGTGAATGATACTAAAAGCATTGTCAATAAATTGACTTGCGTATTGCTGCACTAAATCAAAAGTACACTGACATCATCCCTATTGTTTTCAAGTTTTTATATTCCACAGAAATTCCCCAACTCAAGTGAATGCATGAATAGTGAAATATGTTCGTTATCTTAATACTTGATACACTGAACTGAAATCGGCATCATCCTAAATACACGAAACACGGTTGAAATTTGCATTATCCTTAATACACGATATGTTGCTTTTTAAAATCAATTTGCATTATCCTACTAAATACAGGCTAGTATGTATGCGCGCGTACATTTGTTACACATATCGATTACAAAATATTTCACAAACCCCTTTAAATGAAATTTCTTTTAAGATTAAAAATAACAATTCTGGGTCTAAAGAAAAAACGTTACAAAATTCAACAGAAAAAAGCAACAGAGCCAATTCTACAAAATCGAAACACAATGAATTCTTAAACACTTGAGAAAGTTCATGTAATCTGATTGGTTCTTAACCGTATTATATAATACGATATAACACGGTTCAGCGTGCGCGCGATACGTATACTCGCTATTTGCTTAAACATCATCATAGTTATAATTGAAGACAGAATTAAAAAGACTAGTTTGCGTATGACGTCCTGTCACCCATACCAACAATGCTGTACTGCGTAGGTCAGCAACCAATCACGTCGCACTTTTGCCGTGACGTCAGACGCAAACTAGTATTTTTAATTCGGTCTTCAATTATAGCGCACCTTTTATATGTGGAACACAAATTCTGCACACGTCTACATCGGATTTTGTCAGAAATTACAATATCTTTTGGACTCATGGTTGTTATCTGGTTCCGAGCACACCACTGTGTAGTGGTATACCACCTGTACCTACACGCTTAGAAATATGACGGCTCAGTCCGTAAAGAACCAGAAATAAATATATCAGTCCGTAAAGAACCAGAAATAAATATGATGAAAATTTTGTACCGGGTTAAAGAACATTTTCAAGAAATTAGATGTGTTCTTTTAATTTAACCTCAAGAATTTAAGACTTTTTAGGACCTGTATGTATGCGAGTGTATATAATTATGTGTGGGTGTTCTAAGAATCAAGTCTTTTTAAGACGTTCCTAGTCCTCCAAGTCAATGTTCCAAGTTTTCATCCAAGTCAATGTTACCGTGATGAATGACACGAACCGTATGACGTGATTAGACAATGTTCTGACAAGGATTGAATTGTCAATTTCCCGAAAGAATTATGGGAGTCAAATCGCTGCTATTTATGTAACATTTATATTGCTGCTTAAAGCAACCCATTGGGGGTAGATTCAGGCAAAGTTTGAATTGCCAATTTCCCGAGAGAATAATAGGAGACAAATTGCTGCCATTTACGTAATATCTTATATTGTTGCTTAAAGCAACCCATTGGGGGTAGATTGTTAAAATGTTAATCACCCTAAAACCACAAATTAAAACAAATATTACGTTGATTTATACAACCAGAAACAGGAAAGCTTACTTTAATGCTGCCCTTGTTCATAACATAGTACATTTAGATGTATTCTTATTCCTCATGCTTGGGGAGGGTGGGATGGGCTGGTGGTGAGTTGTGGGTGGGGGTTGTGGGGTGTGGGGTGTGTGGGATGATACATATGGTGTGTGTTTCGTGTGTGTTATTTAATGATATTGGTTACGTTATTTTTATGAGGACATTTTAAAATAGGAAAGACTACCTTGATACCGTCTTTGCTAAATAAGGACATTGGTTATATGAACCAATACGCGATTTAAAGAGTTTACACTTCCAGCTACTAGTATTATGATGTGATCAACCATACAAACCATAAAATTTCTAAACTGAGACATAATAAAAACGTAAACACTCGTGACTGTATAAATCATCATAAAACGAAAGCTCTCGTGACTGTTCATGAATAAATCATCATAATAACATGAATTTATTGTGCTTATGTTTAAACATTATTGTCTTATTTTAAGAAGACCACAGTAGACAAACAATTTTAAACCAAAACTTACGTTCTGCAACAGTCTCCAAATGACTCAGGATTTGAGATTGACTGCGAAACTGTACTACGAACAATGCCATGTTTAATTTACGATTGCAAATGCTCATAATAAATCTATGACGGCTAAATTAAAACATTTGATTTCATGAAATGTCAAGATTTTGTTTATTAAACGAAGGAGTCGGTAAATACAGAAAGTTAAACAAATTTAAGTAACACCTTTGGTTTACTTTATTTCGTTTAATAAACGAGGACGCGTTGTTTACCATACTTAAACATGGAAATGGAATGATGTCTGTACCGTTAATGTTTTCAATACGTTTCATGATGTTGCTTCCGTTAAACTTAATCACTGTTTTCTGTAGTCTTGCCTATTTATATAACCCAAATCCTCGAGCTAATATGCGGTTACGAATGTCTCTTACTTATTTGACGTTAAGTGTATGCTCTAAAGCGTTTATGTCCATTCAATATGCGCAGTGACTTTCTATCTAGTTGATGCAAATTAAGGAAAAATAAAAAAGGTTCTGCTTAAAATTAGGCAATAATGACTAGTTTTTCGCCATTCGCTGTACTACTCTCTGGCAAAAGAGTCATTTGATTGAAGGTCACAATTAAAATGTCTACACAAATGTTATATACAGAACCTGGATACAGAATTAATTTCATCTTGTTATAAACATAAATGGTTCCGTTCACAAAGGTGTGGAGCGGGTGTACCAGCTGTATCTACAAGCTAAGATATATGGCTTCGATGGCTCTGTAAGGAACCAGGAATGCATAAGAAAATGCTCAAAAATGTTCTGTACCGGGTTATCAAGATTTGCGGATTCAATATAGAGGACAAAAGTGGATTATTTAAGACTATTTAGACCCTTTACGAGTGTATATGATGTGTGGGCGTTTTAAGAATACGTAAGGTTACATTCAGCGTCACCTTCTTTCACGTCGTCTTGTTTTTAACTTTTGGGCTGCTTGAATAACTCTTTATATTTTTGATTGACGACATTTTCATTTCCGTCAGAAAAACCTTATACCCACAGTTTGCAACATGAAATAGATCGACTATTTTACGCATAATGTATTGTTACAGCGCTTGTAGAAATAAATTTCAATGAAGAAATATCAAAATCGACTTTTGTAGCTTTTTGTATGCAAAAACAAAATCTATTTTAAGACCAGGAAAGAAAAATACTAAGTGAGCAATACAGCGTAAGTATCAAGAAACGAGAATACAAGACGAAAATAAAACATGTGGGGACTTACGGCTACAGATTTGATACTTATATTCGATTTGCAGGTTAATTTCGTGTCTCACTAAGCCTCACTTGAAGTACATTCCTGATAACTGGATTGTAATTATAATCCTACTTTAATGGTGTGATTGTGGATTTGACCCCAGGGCTGATCGTAACCAGACATGCTGTAACAGCAGTGAATGAATTTAAAACTTCAGGCTACAGATTTGTCTCGTTATTTTGTTATACTAATGCGCATCCATATGACGGCCCAAATCTTGCTCTGGGACTGTAAATAAATACATATATCCTCATTTTGTTAACAATTTGAAGGAAGAAGACACTAAATGTTTTATTTTAATTTGCTTCCCTTACTCAAGCCTATCTTGGAAAATAAATACGATAACTATCGTTAGATGCAATTGTCAAAGCTTAAATCCAGTAACCCGGGTTTTTCGAGATTGCCTTATATCACTATCACAAACCAAGTCGGAAAAAGTTGACCTAAATTAATAAAGTTACGGAATAAAAGCCTGCTACCGGAAAATCGCCACTTCAGGTTACTCATTCTTATGATCCTGGACCATAACTAGTGGCCAAATCGGCCAATATCTACAATAATATTTCTAAACAGGGAAATAAACTTTTTTGAGGGTCTTCTTGATTTTTGTCTGTAAACTGATATAAAACTATATTACATGTATGACGTGTATGTTGCGAAGAACACTAAACAAGACATTTATGCACCGTATAATGTCTACCCCAAACAGTGGCGTAGCGTCATAGGGGCACGGGGAAGGGGCATGTGCCCCCAATCGATCTGAAATTTTTAAAAATCCCATAGGAAAATTGCCGAAAAACGGTTTGTGCCCCAATCAGATCCGGTGCCCCCCCCATCATGGTCGCTCCAATATGATGACCCACGCTACGCCACTGAAAAAAAAAATTAGTAAGGATTACACATTTTGTCCCGTCAAATTTTGTCCCGTTTTGGGACCCTCTGCGTTTACAAATTAGTCCCCCGAAGAAAATTAATCTGACTTACATCCTTGACATTGTCGACCCGTTTTAGTGACTTTGCGCGTTTGCGTTAATATTTGACATCGATTCTTTCCCGATATTTTGAGGGGTGGCTCAGTACATACCGTGCTAAAACCGTTTCATCATGTACGTCTCTAAAATACTTTGGCTAACGTGTAGTTACGTCGTCGTCATCGAGGATATTAAGTGTGATCTGATTCAATCAAGTTTGGCTGCGTGTGTCTTTGTTACCGTATATTAAGAACCGTTTATTAAAGTACAACCTGGTCATACTCCCGGGGCATTCCGGTGCAAGGACATCAACCATCTATCTTATTCATGTATAAACATCTGGGTATATAGATCTTGTATTATACCGCTGTCTTCTTTCTTATTTCTTAACGTCTATCACAATTAAGCGCTCTTTATTTCAACCTACTTTCGAACAACGGAATTCAACGGGTACGAGTGAGTGGGTGATTTCTTTTTCTTTCTTTCTTTCTTTCTTTCTTTCTTTCTTTCTTTCTTTCTTTCTTTCTTTCTTTCTTTCTTTCTTTCTTTCTTTCTTTCTTTCTTTCTTTCTTTCTTTCTTTCTTTCTTTCTTTCTTTCTTTCTTTCTTTCTTTCTTTCTTTCTTTCTTTCTTTCTTTCTTTCTTTCTTTCTTTCTTTTTCTTTCTTTCTTTCTTTCTTTAATTCTTTTCTTTTTTCCATCGTTCATTATAAACAATATCTACATTTATAAAATTTTGATATCAAATTATTATTTTTCGATAGTACGTGACCAGCCATGAAATATAAATCCACCAGATAAAGGACATGTCACAAATCTTAAACCGAGTGATAGATGAATGTCTGGAATTTCGAACATGATATATGGGAATGGTTTTGAAGAAAGCTAATCTTGAAAGAGATAAATCTAACTTGGTGACAGATAAGCATAAATGAATTCCAATTACTGTACCATCATGAATATATGTATATATCTACAATATGTGACTATCCATCTCAAACCGCTCGTCAAGTCGGCAAATTGTATTTCGAGTTACAGTGCAAAATGTGCATAAAGGTTGTATTCATATTTACCCAATGTTTGTCCTACATGTTTCTCATTTTAGTGTCAGTCAAGCGCCAATCTTTAATCCTATTGTTGAAGAGGATAATAAGCTTATACTTATGTATAGAGTTAGTAAATAGCTCTAGTCTTTGTTTGCTTTGGCCAAATCCTGTTCAAGTGGTGGGTTAACTAACAATCAACAATGAGAGGACATTCCTGAACCTTCGTTGACTTGGGGATGATTTGAAGTGACCTCCAATTATGACAATTTGATATGTAATACCAGCGATGTGGAAAAAGAGAAATAATGCAGCACCAAAATAATGTACCCTTTTACTGAAGGAGCAAAGTTTAACAAGCCATAACTCCGCTTCTGGCTATTGTTTAAAGTCAAATGATATATCATTATAACGCTTATGACTTTACGAGCGTTTCGACGTGGACGGTCACATATACAAACACTAAACGATACAGAATAGCTCTACTGTCATGTAATGATCGCTTTCTACGTAAGCGATGTAATTTAGGATATTTTGGGTACATTTAATGTGATATTACCCAAAATTAAATGTGATAATCCTATGTAGTCTTTGGAAGTACGACAACTTTGAGAAAAACTGGAAGCAAACAAACATTATTATCACTGTTGATATTTTATATGACAATTTTCCCTCAAGTCCATCCCAAGGTCACCTGATATACAATATCAAATTCAAGGTAAAATGGGCATTATCCTTTAAATTACTCCTATACCTATACCAACAAGTTTGTCACACTGTTCATGAGGATATTCACAAATTGGCGGCTACGGTCCTTTTGCACAATTACCACATAAAAAAAAAACCCGTTCGTCAAGTATGTCCCCTCCTTTAGAAGTCTGGAAAAGGAACAGCACACAATCGGAGGCATGGAAAGTGTTTTAGATGTTCATATGAGAAGTCATCCGACGCGACGAGATTGAACTCCTTATTAGCAATGGCTTTATAAATGAACCTATTACAGATAATATCGGATATTAAATTATCAGAGTTTAAGAAGGGCTTTGAAACTATTTAGTGTGTTATATGATCTAATCAACAAGATATATTTAACTAATTGGCGCACTCTTCACAGTTACAACTATGACACGCATCAGTGCCGTGAAACTTTCATGTCAGTGGCGTAGCTGAGAATTTTGCCAGGGGAAGCTTGTACGTGTCGTGGGCCGAAATCCACCAAACAAAAATGGGATTAGGTGTTGATGGTTAGACGCACCCCCAACTTCGATATCGGAAGGTAAAAGGAAAAAACCTTGTCATGCAAAACCGTTCAAAAATAGTCCACAAAAGTTAATTTTTTAGATGGATGTTGCATTAAAGTGAGATTTTGTAGGGAAAATTTGTACATTTGGGACATTCCTCATCCCTTCCATCGCAAAAAATCCTGCCTATATGGATAATGGGTCTCTTCGTCAATATTAAATAAGTATATAGTGTAATTTTGTCTACTTTTTGGATCAAAAACCAAAACAACACAATGGAAATCAGTTAAGATTTTGTTGCCATTATATTGCGAAACACGTGCTACCAATACTGTCCCAAGGTGAAATGGCAAACTGAATTATTACTTTTCCAAAGAAATTGCGTGCTCCGCGAGAAACATGTGATTTTATTACTAATATGGTTTTAATAGGAATGAATTTGGGCCATAATTCTTACAATTGCATGTCAATTGCCTTCTGCACCACCGGCAGCTACGCCACTGAATGTATAGACGGGGTTCTGTTAATTAGAATATAATACACAAAAAGGCAACCTGTAGTTCGGGAAGTACAACATGAAGGCGAGGATGAAGTATTTATTTGTCGAAAATAAATACTTTTTTCTTCACATTTTTCAAGCAAACTATATTCATCGTAGAAAGTATAGTATGACCTTGACAATGGAATACTTTGTGAGTCTTTGTCTTACCTATCGAGATATAAGTAAGAAAAAAAGAATATAGTGGTGTGATATTAATGGCTTTATTAAAATGTAAATGCATCTGCCGTGTACAATTTATAACATGAGAATTATGCACATATTGTTAAAGCATTATAATGGTTTCTGCAAATAGTAACACCTTTAGTTTGGATGACCGACAAAACACTTCCACAGGCAATACGTGTGATTCCAGGGCTACGTCACTACTTAGTATACCCGTGTGAATTTATCAAATCTTGTTTGAATATGGAGTGAAAGATGGTTTCTAATTTCCTATGTCCTAATTTTTCTAGGATACGCGGGATACGTCAAACGTTTGACTAACTACATGTTATAGTATAACGTATACCCTACAAGGGAAACATGTATGTAGAACGAAAAGGATCAGTTTAACGAATTTATCTTAAACCAGTATCCAGTATCCAGAATTTCTCTTAAATCCAGGTAATTTAGCTCAAGATAATATTTATCAGTCTTAAACACTACGAGAAGTACGTAAATTTCCTTATTAAATCTAGCCATCTTTATTATGGACAATGAGTTACATCAGAATTAAGTTAGAGTATCTAAATCTAAAATATATATAATATTATTGTTCAAATGCTATTATTTAAAAACAAAACAAAAACAAAACAAAAACAAAACCGTAGTGTTTTGTATTTTTCTTACATTTGAATGTCGACATGAAAATAATACCACTCTTTTAGCCATTAAAGATTATTTAACATTTGTAATGTAAAAATGCAATCCCATCAATATTTAATGGTATAATAACTTGCCCTATATAAATAGAAATATGTATGTCAAGGAACTGGGGTCGGGTAAAAATTATTTCTAATGCATTATACATCCTATGAATTATTATGAAGTTATAGGTTTATAGGAATTTTGAAATTGACTTTCTCTTTATTGTCAGTTGCTTATAATAGAGTATAGCACCCACATTACCATCTATCTCAATCAAAATTAAAGAAAACAATAACTTATAAGTGCTATATACCGATTGACCCATATTTTAAGCAGCTAATGTCTAGAGAAAATAGATTTCAATCTTTTTAAACCAGATTTTCCCGGGAAATAGTTGCAACTAGTGATGGAATTATTGTCCTGCCGATAATAACTACCATAATACTTCTTCCTTAAGTAAAAATATTATTTATCGCCACAGAGGGTAACGAAGCCCGCAATGCATTTCATCATTTTGTGCATTATTTGCGAAGACAATAATAAGTCATGCGAGATGATAGTCTTGGCTATCTGCATTGAGGAATCTGCGATTCACAATGCGCTACATAAATGCTGTTTTATTATTATTATTATTAGTAGTAGTAGTATAATAATGCGATCTCATCCAATGCCCCCATATCACATATGTTTCAGGTGGACCTTTTATTTTTGAAAAACCCATACATACCAATGTCATACAACACCTAAAAATAAGTTGCATAGCCCACTCTCGAAAACTAATGTATTGCATGTGTACTAGCTCAATTAGCATTTCATGCAAATTTTTATTTATGAGGTTCTTTTTAATGGACCTTTCCATTTTGCATGTAAAGTCTATGGAGATGAAGATTAGAGAAGGCTGGAAAGGGTGCTAGAGCCTCATTTTAGGTCATTTTTTAAATTGAGTGGTTCTTTTTTATGAGCATTTAAAAATACTCATAAAAAAGAACCCCATACAATTGTGTATCAAAATTCACATCGAAGGCTACTTCAGAAAGTACAAATACAATAAATACTTTGAAGAGGGGGCAATAGCCAAAACGAAACCAAAAGTCTTATGAAACAAAGGTGCATAACCTAGGCACGACAGTCCATCTCTCATTCAAAGTCCCCATATTTGTTTAAATTTATCGCTCACTGAAAGCCCTTTACAAGTCTCAGCATTACATGTAAAGTTCATTTCGAAGTACCCCCATGCATACTTTAATTTCTCTAGTTTACATTTGCATTGCATTGTGGGTAATGGATGTTATACCAGCTATTAACTGAATTGGGCTACCCTGGATAAATATGAATAAAATAAATAAATAAATAAATAAATAAATAAATAACTTAATTTCACTAGTTTACATTCGCAATGCATTGTGGGTAATGGATATTGCCAAATGAAAAAGAAACATGTAACACGTTTCGGCGTCTGAACCTGGGATTACCGGGAGAAGGCAAGATTATTATTACTTAATAGAACCTATAGTGATAAACATGACCAATATGTCATCTACTTTGAAGGCGATGGTTGTGATAAATCATGCTTCTAAGACAGAATGAAAATGAAAGAGTATATGAACAGCTGTTTCATTCAAATCCGAGTTTGGATAAAGGTTGGTGCAATAATCGCCCATCGTAAGGAATGTTGAAATTCACTCAGTTTGCTGCAGGGAGGGAGTAACTTGTTGCCTCAATAGAATTGATTACTAGCAACTTGGATAAATAAGTTAACCATAAGAAACAATAATTGTATTACAATTTGATATAACAAAACAACTTTTTTATGACAATGAGCTACGCCAACTCAAACTATAAATCGAGTTGTTGAAATTTATCACTTGAATGTTTTAACATTTTAAAGCAAGACTTAATTTATTTGCCATAGTCTACGATTTAATCAGACTTTGCTTGGTTGCCATACTGTTTAATTTACGATAAAATCCTGATAATGAATTAAACGATGACGATACTATCAATATCTTGATTTTATACATTTTCAGAATTTCGTTTAACGAGCCAGTAAATCAGAAAGCTAAAAAATCGAAATAGATAAATAAATGTTTTTTTGGTTATTTTAAATGGACAGTTGTCCGCCGTTAACGTTTTTCAATGCGTTGTTGCTTCGGTTAAACTTAATCACTGTTTTTCCGTAGTCTTGCATATTTATATAACCCAAATCCTCAAGCTATTATGCGGTTACGAATGTCTCTTACTTATTTGACGTTTAGTGTATGCTGTACAGCGTTTATGTCTATTCAATATGCGCAGTGATTTTCTATCTATCTGAGGCAAATTAGGGCTTTTTCGAAACCAATCATGACTTATTCTTCGCCTTTGGGAAAATGTGGCAAAAGCAGTCATTTGATTGAGGGTCGCAATTTAAATGTCTAGATACACAATCTTGCAGATGTTGTTATAAACATAATTGGTTCCGATCATACAAATACGGAGTGAGTGTACCAACTGCACCTATACTCTTAGAATTATGGTATACGTATGATAGTATACCTTCGATGGTTATGTAAAGAACCAGAAATGAATCTGCAAATGTCGGGAACTGTTTTGCAAAGTTACCGAGTTAAAGAACCTGTTAAAGGAATCGTTGATTCAATATAGAGGACAAAAGGGGACCATGTAAGGTTTGTAGAACCTTTATGTCTGGGTGTGTGTATATGGTCGAATCCAACGAAAAGTGTACACGGCATGTTCAGGGCCATAACTTAAAAGTATTAATCAATTGGCATTCGTTTTTGTATTGTGTTTATTCGCCTTGATCATACGCTTCGCGCCATATATAATAAGACCCCCTTCTGTGAAAAACTTAGACACAGAGACCCCAAAACATGCTATTTTTACCCATTTTTTCAAAATATTTCTTACAGTATTTTTAAAAACATCTAGATCAGTTATGAAAAGAAGTCATTGGATTGAATCTAAATTGATTTCCTGAAAGGTGTGTATTCAAAGATTGCCTGTTCAATTTTTCACATATTTGTACATAATTATGAATTTTTGGGATAATTTTTTGAGTGGTATTTTTTTACATTACCTACGAATACAATTTTTCATAGCACTAGATATATCTTTTAAAATGGAAATCACTAATAAATGCGCAATTGATACAAGCTTTGATATGTTCAATACTGAAATGCATTGCATTCGGACATCTTTATTATTGTGTTTAGCTGCCAGAAATTCTAAATGGCACAAAGGTAGGTTTGGTAAAAATATGCATTACCTCCGAATACATGTTAAAAGCTGTGCCATTTCCACAAAGTGAGAGAATAGTAAACAATAGTTAAGCAATAGGTGCAGGGTAATACACTCTTTATTTCTACCAAGTTTCAATAACCTGCGTTTAAATATTTCTGAGATGTCAACAATAAAAGCAAGTATTCGTAGGTAAATCTCGGTAACCGAATGTTACCTACGAATACACTTTGACATCATGACAGTATTGTGAAACACCGCCATTCATGCCAATGCCCATATTGGTACATAACAAAGGTCTGTATGTTTGCTATCAAATCATATGTCAATGAAAGTTGCGAATTCACATACATGCCCACCATGCAAAACTGAATACGGCTTAATTGGTGAAAAATATGTACTGAAATAGACGACGGTCTGCTCATTTGAAAGAAAAATCAGATTCAAAGTAGATTAGAAGGGATAAATACTTGGATTTGTCAACTGTCATGTGTGCTTCATTTTAAATGTTTACCGATCTATTGGTTTCTGAGTAATTTGTGTCCAAATTGATTTATTCGAAGGTAACTTTTGACGTTTTCGCTAAGGTTACCTACGAATACCATGAAAAAACGACTGTTCTCATTGTCTCATGATCTAGACAACACATTGATGGACCCTGGTATAAAGCTAATTGTAGTTGCCCTCAAACGAAAGGCCACAAGACGTAACTGACTCCAAGATGGACTTCACAAGTCTGCAATAACGGTTTTAAGCGATTTGTGTGCAATTAAGCAAATTAAAGTCACTTTAGTGCCTTTGTTTCTTACTTCAATCCTCTTTCAACCGCTGTAAACCGACATTATTAATACATGATAGGGTCTAAAGTATCAATAAACGCACATAAAGAAAATAATACATTCAAAGTGCTTTATAAAATGAAGTTTTGATTGCGATATCCACCAAAAGTCTAATTCTTACCTACAAATACTGAAATGTTACTTACGAATACAGCATAATACATGACATGTGTAATGAAGTGTCCCTACCAATGGAAATTAATTGTCAACAACTTTAAGCGGTACCCCAGGACACTATTATTACCCATATGCGGATTCATTCAACAATTATTTATTATGTAAAATTGCTGATTAACTACTTGTATATCAAAATGAAGTAGTCAAAATCTTGATAAAAGCATCAAAAAATTTTGATCTAAGGTAATAGCATTTATTCATTTGGACGTACCATCTAAAAGAGATCTAAAAACTACCATTTTATTAATTCATTACCATAATAGCAAAATTTAAACCTATAAACTCAATATAGATATTGTTAAATCGCTCATGTTACCTACGAATACCCGGGTTTCTTCACCTTTTCATTGTATAAAGCGTTAGGTGTATGCGTATAATTCCTAATATTCTTGAAAACATATATCATACTCGTTCTTATACAATGTGTAAATTGATTCATACTCATTTGATAAATAAAATACAGAAACTGACCTAAACTTCATTTTCAAAAATAAACTAGCATAAATTGACTAAGATCATATTGATCGCGTTATAAAAATAAAAACAAATATTTTCTGGTTGAGCTAGCATTTTCCTGACACCCTGTGGTCTACATTACACGAAAAAAGCGTTAATGGGAATATTCCATTTGTTTTAGGTTGATTAGTATTGCGATAGTGAAAGCATCCTAGTGGTATTCGTAGGTAACATTGGATTTTGATATCACATTTACTATCACACGTCCTGGATTTATTTTTCAAGATTAGTAATGGCACTTTTGGTTCCTATAAGGCCAATATGTCATCAATCAATGGGCAAAAGGAAAAAATTGTGGAGACATTTTTATTTCGGACTTTTATTTTTGGCCCGTGAACACTTTTGGTTGGATTCGACCATATATGTGTGTGTATGTTACTGGCTGTATTAAGAATACAGAAGTCATTTTTATTCAAGTTGTTCTAAGTTTTCTTCTAAGTCAATACTACCATGATGAATGACACGAATCGTAAGACCACAGCCGGATTTACATTTTGGGGCCCTGGGCCAGGCCAAAATTTGGAGGCCCCAAACTCATCGTGAGAAAGACATGTGCTCTCAAGTGGCCAATGCTTGGTTTAGGTATCGACGGTGGCGTCATGGAGCATTAGAATTTAGGGGAGATGAACATAGATTTTAGCAGGACATTTGCGCGCGCGTGCGAAGCTCGCGAAAAAATGTCAATTTAGTCCAAAATGAAGGTGAATTTTGCTACATAACTGGCCAATCTGTGCAATATTACCCTATTTTGGCCCAAAACATGGTGTTTTTCGGGCTAAAAAGGAAGATGCAAGGGCAATTTTGGGGGCAAAGTTTGAATTGCCAATTTCCCGAGCGAATTATAGGAGACAAATCGCTGTTATTTTTGTAACATCTTGTATTGTTGCTTAAAGCAGCCCATGGGGTAGATTGTTGAAAATATCACTCACCCTAAAACCACAACAGATCAAGACTGATAAAATGATGGGCAATGCGTTGTAAACATATGAATATATGAATACAAAGCCACCTAAGTCCATACTTTGGCCAAATTGAGTTAAGCATGGGAAATTGTTGCTATACATAGGCCTGTCATATGCATGAAAGAACAACTCAAATTCATTCTCTGTGTCTATTGGGCATGTGAAAAATAGCATGTATGAAAGAATCACCCAATTCCATGATTTGAGTCTTGTAACACATTGATTGAAATCCAGTATGTATAAAAGTCCACTTGTAACACATTCATTGCTAGAGAATGACTTTTGAACAAAAATGGGTTTAATAAAGGAAAGTGTGTGGTTTATATTACATGGCAGAATGCTTATCAACATTATACATACCTGTGTGCTTTATTTTGTATTATCTTACTAGTGGTAATCTCATTCTAACATTGTTGTCTTTGTATATGATTCAAAAACCACCTAAGTCCAAAATTTAAAATGAACCCCACGAAGTCCCTGAAATGCTAATCGTCATACCTAATACAGGTTAATCCACTCATTTGCACGTAAAACGTACCATATTGACCAGGGAAATCTAACTGAAGGAATTAAAATGATACACGGGTTTTTCTCTCAAAATAACTTCGCATGGACTTAGGTGGCTTTTGTATTCATGTATTCATATATAAATTGGGTTGCTGGAATGACTCTTTATATTTTTGATGGAATAGAGTTTCATTTCAAAAGAGGGAAAACCCTATACCCATATTTTCGCAACATGAAATAGATCGACTATTTTACGCATATTGTATTGTTACAGCGCTTGTGGAAATAAATTTCAATGAAAAAATATCAAAATCGACTTTTGTAGCTTTTTGTATGCAAAAAAAAATCTATTTTAAGGCCAGGAAAGAAAAATACTAAGTGAGCAATACAGCGTAAGTATCAAGACACGAGAATACAAGACCAAAATAAAACATGTGGGGGGACTTACGGCTATAGATTTGATACCTATATTCGATTTGCAGGTTAATTTTGTGTCTCACTAAGCCTCACTTGCAGTACATTCCGGATAACTGGATTGTAATTATAATCCTGTTTTAATGGTGTGATTGTGTATTTGACCCTAGGGCTGCTCATAACCAGACATGCTGTAACAGCAGTGAATAAATTTCAAACTTCAGGCTACAGATTTGTCTCGTTATTTTGTTATACTAAAGCGCATCCGTATGATAGGGCAAATCTTGCTCTGGGATTGTAAATTAATACATATATCCTCATCTATCTTGGAAAATATATATGATAACTATCACAAGATGCCAAAAGATTTCAAATTATAAGTTTTGATTTCTCTTTTGTTCAGAAACAAAAAAATCAAGGAATTAAAAAATGGAGATGAACTGGTCTGCAATCATAACACTATTGTACTGGTAGGATACAGTAGGATATATAACCATAAGTATATAATGGTCTCTTTGTGCTAAGTATAATTAGTTTTCTCCCTCCCCTTACCTCCCCTCACACACACCTCTTCTCTCTCGCTCTCTTCTAATTTCTGGGCTCATTTCTTCGAGCAATAAATAATTCAGTTGAATAAAAGTCTACCTAGTCTATACTGGAAATCGATAAATCTTCAATCGATCCCCATGTATACGATATGCATATGAATAGACACTTGAGTAGGCTTCAAGTGTGTATTATAATATGGGTTGAAATATTTCGATGGTCTATATTTGTTCACAGAGAAATAAGCTATGGCTAATTTGGAAATCGAACCACGCTTTCAAATGTAGATTGACCCAGCAAACACAAAAACGTTCTAAAAACGTTTTAAATAAGTTATATTTTGGCTTTTGGTTTCGGTAAAAACGTTTTGATAACATTAAAATGTCGGGTTATATAAAGGTCATGAAAACATTTTAAAACGTTTGGTATGAAAACACACTACAACAATATTTTAAAATGTTTTCAAAATGTTATTGTAAACTATTTTTGCAAACATTGTTTCCAAATGTTCTTAAAATGTATTTTTCAAAACGTTTTAATAACATTTAAATGTCGGGTTATATAAAGGTCATGAAATCGATTTTAAAACGTTATTGCAAATATTTTGGGCAAACATTTTTCGCAAAATATTTTTTAAACCTCAAAATAACATTCTGTTTCGAATGTTTTGTATCACGTTTTCAAAACTGTTTTGGGAATGTTATAAAACGTTTTTATACCCTTTATATAACCCGACATTTAAACGTTTTCTGTAAAACATTTTGTGTTTGCTGAGTAGTTGATTATCAACAAATGTTTTTTAATGTTATGAAAACGTTTTATACCGTTAATATACCCTTTATATAATCCGACATTTAAACGTTTTCTGACAACCTTTTAAACATTTCTTTTCTATACTTAGATCAGGTAATTTCAAACCGTGTGATTATCTTCTTCACACGTTTATAACAAATTGAAATGAAAACCGGAACTCCTTGCTACAAATATTTTTAACAAAGTTTTAACAAAGGACAGGAACAAAGATATCGATAATCATGTCAGTCAAGAGCTTATGCAGGATAATAGGAAACCACGTGACCAAAACCAAATCTAAAACTCAATATTTGAAATGACGGATTGTCAAAGATTCAAACCAGCAACCTGGGGATTACAAGATTATTGACTTATATTACTATACAAACAAACCGAGTCGGAAAATGTTTTTTCTTCAATAAAGCTACGGAATAAAAGCCTGCTACCGGAAAATTGCCACTTCAGGTTACTCATTCTTATGATCTTGGACCATAAGTAGGGGCCAAATTATACAATAATATTTCTAAACAGGACAATAAATTTCTTGAGAGGTCCTCTTGATTTTTGTCTGTAAATTGATGTAAAACTATGTTACATGTATGACGTGTACGATGCGACGAACACTAAACAAGACAGGAAATATAGATTCAATGCACCGTGTAATGTCTATCCCAAATAGCAATTAATATATGGATTACACATGTTCAATTTTTGTCCCGTTTTTCGGGGCTCTGAGCGTTTACAAATTAGTTCCACTTAAGTTTTTTTTTTTGATATCCCCCGGAGAAAATTAATCTGGTTCATATTTTTGATATTTTCGTCCCGTTTTAGTGACGATAGTATTTGACATGCATTCTTTCCCGATATTTTGAGGAGTGGCTCAGTACATACCGTGCTAAAACCGTTTCATCATGTAAGTCTCTAAAATACTTTGCCTAACGTGTATAGTTACGTCGTATCGAGAATTTTCTTTTTTTCCATCCTTCATTACAAGCAATATACACATTCGTAACATTTTGATATCAAAATGAAGGTGAATTTTGCTACATAACAACTGGCCAATCTGTGCAATATTACCATATTTTGGCCCAAAACATGGTGTTTTTCGGGCTAAAAAGGAAGATGCAAGGGCAATTTTGGGGGCAAAGTTTGAATTGCCAATTTCCCGAGCGAATTATAGGAGACAAATCGCTGTTATTTTTGTAACATCTTGTATTGTTGCTTAAAGCAGCCCATGGGGTAGATTGTTGAAAATATCACTCACCCTAAAACCACAACAGATCAAGACTGATAAAATGATGGGCAATGCGTTGTAAACATATCAATTGGGTTGCTGGAATGACTCTTTATATTTTTGATGGAATACAGTTTCATTTCAAAAGAGGGAAAACCCTATACCCATATTTTCGCATCATGAAATAGATCGACTATTTTACGCATAATGTATTGTTACAGCGCTTGTGGAAATACATTTCAATGAAAAAATATCAAAATCGACTTTTGTAGCTTTTTGTATGCAAAAAAATCTATTTTAAGGCCAGGAAAGAAAAATACTAAGTGAGCAATACAGCGTAAGTATCAAGACACGAGAATACAAGACCAAAATAAAACATGTGGGGACTTACGGCTATAGATTTGATACCTATATTCGATTTGCAGGTTAATTTTGTGTCTCACTAAGCCTCACTTGCAGTACATTCCGGATAACTGGATTGTAATTATAATCCTGTTTTAATGGTGTGATTGTGTATTTGACCCTAGGGCTGCTCATAACCAGACATGCTGTAACAGCAGTGAATGAATTTCAAACTTCAGGCTACAGATTTGTCTCGTTATTTTGTTATACTAAAGCGCATCCGTATGATAGGGCAAATCTTGCTCTGGGATTGTAAATTAATACATATATCCTCATCTATCTTGGAAAATATATATGATAACTATCACAAGATGCCAAAAGATTTCAAATTATAAGTTTTGATTTCTCTTTTGTTCAGAAACAAAAAAATCAAGGAATTAAAAAATGGAGATGAACTGGTCTGCAATCATAACACTATTTATATTGTACTGGGAGGATACAGTAGGATATATAACCATAAGTATATAATGGTCTTTTTGTGCTAAGTATAATTAGTTTTCTCCCTCCCCTTACCTCCCCTCACACACACCTCTTCTCTCTCGCTCTCTTCTCATTTCTGGGCTCATTTCTTCGAGCAATAAATAATTCAGTTGAATAAAAGTCTACCTAGTCTATACTGGAAATCGATAAATCTTCAATCGATCCCCATGTATACGATATGCATATGAATAGACACTTGAGTAGGCTTCAAGTGTGTATTATAATATGGGTTGAAATATTTCGATGGTCTATATTTGTTCACAGAGAAATAAGCTATGGCTAATTTAGAAATCGAACCACGCTTTCAAATGTAGATTGACCCAGCAAACACAAAAACGTTCTAAAAACGTTTTAAATAAGTTATATTTTGGCTTTTGGTTTCGGTAAAAACGTTTTGATAACATTAAAATGTCGGGTTATATAAAGGTCATGAAAACATTTTAAAACGTTTGGTATGAAAACACACTACAACAATATTTTAAAAATGTTTTCAAAATGTTATTGTAAACTATTTTTGCAAACATTGTTTCCAAATGTTCTTAAAATGTATTTTTCAAAACGTTTTAATAACATTTAAATGTCGGGTTATATAAAGGTCATGAAATCGATTTTAAAACGTTATTGCAAATATTTTGGGCAAACATTTTTCGCAAAATATTTTTTAAACCTCAAAATAACATTCTGTTTCGAATGTTTTGTATCACGTTTTCAAAAATGTTTTTGGAATGTTATAAAACGTTTTTATACCCTTTATATAACCCGACATTTAAACGTTTTCTGTAAAACATTTTGTGTTTGCTGAGTAGTTGATTATCAACAAATGTTTTTTAATGTTATGAAAACGTTTTATACCGTTAATATACCCTTTATATAACCCGACATTTAAACGTTTTTGACAACCTTTTAAACATTTCTTTTCTATACTTAGATCAGGTAATTTCAAACCGTGTGATTATCTTCTTCACACGTTTATAACAAATTGAAATGAAAACCGGAACTCCTTGCTACAAATATTTTTAACAAAGTTTTAACAAAGGACAGGAACAAAGATATCGATAATCATGTCAGTCAAGAGCTTATGCAGGATAATAGGAAACCACGTGACCAAAACCAAATCTAAAACTCAATATTTGAAATGACGGATTGTCAAAGATTCAAACCAGCAACCTGGGGATTACAAGATTATTGACTTACAAACAAACCGAGTCGGAAAATGTTTTTTCTTCAATAAAGCTACGGAATAAAAGCCTGCTACCGGAAAATTGCCACTTCAGATTACTCATTCTTATGATCTTGGACCATAAGTAGGGGCCAAATTATACAATAATATTTCTAAACAGGACAATAAATTTCTTGAGAGGTCCTTTTTGTCTGTAAATTGATGTAAAACTATGTTACATGTATGACGTGTACGATGCGACGAACACTAAACAAGACAGGAAAATAATATAGATTCAATGCACCGTGTAATGTCTATCCCAAATAGCAATTAATATATGGATTACACATGTTCAATTTTGTCCCGTTTTTCGGGGCTCTGAGCGTTTACAAATTAGTTCCACTTAAGTTTTTTTTTTTTTGATATCCCCCGGAGAAAATTAATCTGGTTCATATTTTTGATATTTTCGTCCCGTTTTAGTGACGATAGTATTTGACATGCATATTCTTTCCCGATATTTTGAGGAGTGGCTCAGTACATACCGTGCTAAAACCGTTTCATCATGTAAGTCTCTAAAATACTTTGCCTAACGTGTATAGTTACGTCGTATCGAGAATTTTCTTTTTTTCCATCCTTCATTACAAGCAATATACACATTCGTAACATTTTGATATCAAATTATTATTTTCGGTAGTACGTGACCAGCCATGAAAGATAAATCCACCAGAGATAAAGGACATGTCACAAATCTTAAACCGAGTGATAGATGAATGTCTGGAATTTCTAACATGATATATGGGAATGGTTTCGAAGAAAGCTAATCTTGAAAGAGATAAATCAACTTGGTGACAGATAAGCATAAATGAATTCGAATTACTGTACCATCATGAATGTATTTTCTATAATATACACACATTAAATAATACAGAGTAGCTCTACCTTACTGTCATGATCGCTTCCTACGTAAGCGATGTATTTTAGGATGGGCATTATCAAAATGTGATATTACCAAAAAATGAAATGTGATAATCCTATGTATGTAGTCTTTGGCAAGAACGACAACTTTGAGAAAACCTGGAAGCGAACAAACCTATTAAACCTCAACCTGTTGATATTTTATATATATAAAAAAAACAGTGGGGAAAATTTCACTCAAGTCCATCCCAAGGTCACGTGATCTACAAGATCAAATTCAAGTTTAAATGGCCATTATCCTTTAAATTATTCCAACACCAATACCAACAAGTTTGTCACACTGTTCATGAGGATATTCACAAATTGGCGGGTACGGTCCTTTTGGCCACAATTACCACATACATAAAAAAAATAACCCCGTTCGTCAACTATGTCCCCTCCTTTAAAAATCTGTAAAAGGGACAACACACAACCGGAGGCAGGGAAAGAGGACTAGATGTTCAGATGAGAAGTCCTCCGACGCGACGAGATTTAACTTATTAGCAAATGACTTTACAAATGAACCTATTACCGATGATATCGGAGATTAAATTATTAATAAAGTTATTATTAGAAGAGAAGAGCTTTGAAACTATTTGGTGTATTATATGATCTAATCCCTAGGAAGGTAACGTGTAAATATATTTATAGACAGAGGTTTGAGGTATGGAACACGATCATATCATATATATTATTGATGACGTTTTGCTCATAGCGCTTGCGACAAACTGTAAACCTGGTCCCATGAGCGCTAGAATATAGGTTAAAGCTCTCTGAGGAAACGTCCGCCCAAAGAGTGCGACAAAGTTGTGTCAGTTGATACAACAAGATATATTTAACTAATTGGCGCACTCTTCACAGTTACAACTATGACACGCATCAGTGCCGTGAAACTTTCATGTCAGTGGCGTAGCTGAGATTTTTGCCAGGGGAAGCTTGTATGTGTCGTGGGCCGAAATCCACCAAACAAAAATGGGATTAGGTGTTGATGGTTAGACGCACCCCCAACTTCGATATCGGAAGGTAAAAGGAAAAAACCTTGTCATGCAAAACCGTTCAAAAATAGTCCACAAAAGTTAATTTTTTAGATGGATGTAGTCCACCCGTTGCATTAAAGTGAGATTTTGTAGGGAAAATTTGTACATTTGGGACATTCCTCATCCCTTCCATCGCAAAAAATCCTGCCTATATGGATAATGGGTCTCTTCGTCAAAATCAAATAAGTATATAGTGTCATTTTTTCTACTTTTTGGATCAAAAACCAAAACAACACAATGGAAATCAGTTAAGATTTTGTTGCCATTATATTGCGAAACACGTGCTACCAATACTGTCCCAAGGTGAAATGGCAAACTGAATTATTACTTTTCCAAAGAAATTGCGTGCTCCGCGAGAAACATGTGATTTTATTACTAATATGGTTTTAATAGGAATGAATTTGGGCCATAATTCTTACAATTGCATGTCAATTGCCTTCTGCACCCACCGGCAGCTACGCCACTGAATGTATAGACGGGGTTCTGTTAATTAGAATATAATACACAAAAAGGCAACCTGTAGTTCGGAAAGTACAACATGAAGGCGAGGATGAAGTATTTGTTTGTCGAAAATAAATACTTTTTTCTTCACATTTTTCAAGCAAACTATATTCATCGTAGAAAGTATAGTATGACCTTGACAATGGAATACTTTGTGAGTCTTTGTCTTACCTATCGAGATATAAGTAAGAAAAAAATATATAGTGGTGTGATAGATATTAATGGCTTTATTGAAATGTTTTATGCATTTAACGTGTACAATTTATAACATGAGAATTATGCGCATATTGTTAAAGAATTAAAACGGTTCCTGCAAATAGTAACACCTTTAGTTTGGATGACCGACAAAACACTTCCACAGGCAATACGTGTGATTCCAGGGCTACGTCACTACTTAGTATACCCGTGTGAATCGATCAAATCTTGTTTGAATATGGAGTGAAAGATGGTTTCTAATTTTCTATGTCATAATTTTTTATGATACGCGGGATACGTCAAACGTTTGACTAACTACATATAAATACTTATATAGAACGTATACCCAACACTCCCAACAAGGGAAACAAGTATGTATATAGAACCAAATGGATCAGTTTAACGAATTCATCTTAAACCAGTATCCAAATCCAGGTAATATAGCTCGAGATAATATAATAATATTCTTAAACACTTGAAGAAGTGCGTAAATATTCTTATTAAATCTGGCCATCTTAATTATTGGCAATGAGTTACATCAGAATTAAGTTAGAGTATGTAAATCTAAAATATATATAATATTATTGTTAAAATGCTATTATTTAAAAAAACAAACCCCAAAAACCCCCAAAAAACCGCAGTGTTTTGTGTTTTTCTTACATTTGAATGTCGACATGAAAATAATACCACTCTTTTAGCCATTAAAGATTATTTAACATTTGTAATGTAAAAATGCAATCCCATCAATATTTAATGGTATAATAACTTGCCCTATATAAATAGAAATATGTATGTCAAGGAACTGGGGTCGGGTAAAAATTATTTCTAATGCATTAATATACATCCTATGAATTATTATGAAGTTATAGGTTTATAGGAATTTTGAAATTGACTTTCTCTTTATTGTCAGTTGCTTATAATAGAGTATAGCACTTTCATTGCCATCTATCTCAATCAAAATTAAAGAAAACAATAACTTATAACTGTTATATACCGATTGACCCATATTTTAAGCAGCTAATGTCTAGAGAAAATAGATTTCAATCTTTTTAAACCAGATTTTCCCGGGAAATAGGTGCAACTAGTGATGGAATTATTGTCCTGCCGATAATAAATACCATAATACTTCTTCCTTAAGTACAAATAATTGTTATCACATAGACGGTAACGAAGCCCGCAATGCATTTCATGCATTATTTGTGAAGACAATAATAAGTATGCGACATGATAGTCTAATAATTTGGTCTCACCCAATGCCCCCATATGATCACCTATGTTTCAGATGAACATTTTATTTTTGAAAAGATAATACATACGAGTGTTAGAAAGGAAAACGAGCAAGGTACACCAACTTGATGTGGGGAAACAAGTAAAATACAGACTAGACAATATGCAGAGGGGGACAAAACCAGCAAATGTAGGCATAGGAAGTAAGCAAAGTTCGATAGCCAAAATTACCAGTTCCAAGGCTCACAAAGTGCTAAACCTGCAAAAACAACAAGGATCAATGGTAATACAAAACTGCACTAGAACATGTGATGAAAATCACTGTGCATATAAACAGACACGCTAAACCAAACATCCAGAGTAGGCACAAAATAAGCAAAGTTCGATGGCCAAAATTGCCAATTCCAGAGCCCACAAAAGTGTCAGGAAAACAGTACACTGGAAGTGATGAAAATCACTGTGTACATAGCAGTCAAACACTAAACGGACAAAAAACAACCGACGTTTCGAGCAGATAAACTGCTCTTCTTCAGGGACAGACAACAAAATATAAAAGCAAAACAACAAAAACTACATGCTGTAATTTAAAAACAAATTCAAGTCAAAAACTGAAGGCAAGTTCAAATAGAACTCAGTAGCAAACAAGATAAGCTCAGAGCAAAATAAGCATGTCTTACTTCAATGAAGCACAGTTTACTACAGCATGTAGTTTTTGTTGTTTTGCTTTTATATTTTGTTGTCTGTCCCTGAAGAAGAGCAGTTTATCTGCTCGAAACGTCGGTTGTTTTTTGTCCGTTTAGTGTTTGACTGCTATGTACACAGTGATTTTCATCACTTCCAGTGTACTGTTTTCCTGACACTTTTGTGGGCTCTGGAATTGGCAATTTTTTTTTTTCGAACTTTGCTTATTTTGTGCCTACTCTGGATGTTTGGTTTAGCGTGTCTGTTTATATGCACAGTGATTTTCATCACATGTTCTAGTGCAGTTTTGTATTACCATTGATCCTTGTTGTTTTTGCAGGTTTAGCACTTTGTGAGCCTTGGACTGGTTATTTTTGGCTATCGAACTTTGCTTACTTCCTATGCCTACATTTGCTGGTTTTGCCCCCCCCTGCATATTGTCTAGTCTGTATTTTACTTGTTTCCCCACATCAAGTTGGTGTACCTTGCTCGTTTTCCTTTCTGTTGTTTATATTCAAGGTATCCTCTTGTATCATTTATTGATCCTTGATGTGTTTTGTGTCCTCGTCCGTTGGATTCACCATTACCCACTTTTTATACGAGTGTTATACAATACATAAAAATAATTTGCATAGCCCACACTCGAAAACTAATTCATTGCATGTGTACTAGCTCCATTAGAATTTTATGCAAATTTGATTATAAACCTGAATGGGGTTCTTTTTAATGGACCTTTCCATTTTAGAGAAGGCTGGAAAGGGTTCTAAAGCTTCGATCATTCTAGGTCATTTTAGGCATTTAAATGCGCATAAAAAAGGACCCCACACAATATTGTGTAATAAAATTCGCATCGAAGGCTACATCAGAAAGTACAAATACAATTAAATACTTTGAAGAGGGGGCTATAGCCACAAAAAAATCTTATGAAACAAAGGTGAATAACTTAGGCACGACAGTCCATCTCTCATTCAAAGTCCCCATATTTGATTTAAATTTGTCACTCACTGAACGCCCTTTACAACATTACATGTAAAGTTAATTTCGAAATGCCCCATTCATACCTTAATTTTACTAGTTTGCATTCGCATTGCATTGTGGGTAATGGATATTGCCAAATGAAAATGAAACATGTAATACGTTTCGGCGTCTGAACCGGTTCAACTCGTAGTAATGACTGGGATTACAGGGAGAAGGCAAGATTACTATTACTTAAGGTTGGTCTGAACCCTGGAATTATGGAAACTTTCGGGCCTCATAACTTCTAAATTGTTGGTCTAAAGTATATAAAAGTATACATATTTAGAATGGAAAAGACTTGATAAGTTCATCTGTGAGGTCAAATTTGGGCCAAAATGGCACTTTTGGCCCAAAATCCCAAAAATAACGGTTTTTGGCCCACTTCTTTTTTGTGCACCGTAACAAAAAATTCTTGGCCCAAAAGTTTTTTTAAACTAATTTTTAAAAACTAGATCAAAATGTCTAGGACCCGTTTTTTTTTTTTTTTTAATTTTGACCAATTTCACCAAAAATATTTGAAATTTGTGCCAAAATCGGGCTTTTTATGATTTTTTGAAAAATCAGCATTTTTGACCATTTTTGGCGCAAATTTCTCAAAGTTAGTCGAAATTCAAAAAATGAAAAAACGCGTCCCAGATATTTTGATCTAGTTTTTAAAAATTAGTTTAAAAAAACTTTTGGCCCAACAATTTTTTTTGTTACGGTGCACAAAAGAGAAGTGGGCCAAAAACCATTATTTTTGGGATTTTGGGCCAAAAGTGCCATTTTGGCCCAAATTTGACCTCTCAGATGAACTTATCAAGTCTTTGCCATTCTAAATATGTATACTTTTATATACTTTAGACCAACAATTTAGAAGTTATGAGGCCCGAAAGTTTCCATAATTCCAGGGTTCAGACCAACCTTAATAGAACCTACAGAGATAAACATGACCAAAATGTAATCTATTTTTGAAGGCGATGGATGTGATATATCATGCTTCTAAGACAGAATGAAAATGAAAGAGTTTTGGGATATGCATATTAAAATTATGAACAGCTGTTTCATCATGTTCATTCAAATCAGAGTTTGGATGAAGGTTGATACAATAATCGCCTGTCGTAAGGAATGTTGAAATTCACTCGGTTTGCTGATGGTTCACTAATAGTCACTTAATTAAAAAAGTAACTTGTTGTCTCAATATAATTGATTACTTGCAATTTCAATAAATAAGTTAACCATAAGAAATAATAATTGCATTACAATTTGATACAACAAAGCATATTTTTTATGACAATGAGCTACGCAACTTAAACTATAAATCTGGTTGTTGTAATTTATCACTTGAATGTTTTAACATTTTAAAGCAAGACTTAATTTATTTGCCATAGTCTAAGATTTAATCAGACTTTACTTGGTTGCCATACTGTTTAATTTACAATAAAATCCTCATAATGAATTAAACGATGACGGTACTATCAATATCTTGATTTTATGCATTTTCAGAATTTCGTTTAACGAGTCAGTAAATTTAGAAAGCTAAAAAATCGAAATAAATTTTTTTTTTTAAAATGGACAGTTGTCTCTACCGTTAAAGTTTTTCAATGCGTTCATGATGTTGCTTCGGTTAAACTTATTCACTGTTTTTCTGTAGTCTTGAATATTTATATAACCCAAATCCTCAAGCTATTATGTGGTTACGAATGTCTCTTACTTATTTGACGTTTAGTGTATGCTGTATAGCGTTTATGTCCATTCAATATGCGCAGTGGTTTTTTATCTATCTGAGGCAAATTAGGGGTTTTTCGAAACCAATCATGACTTATTCTTCGCCTTTGGGAAAATGTGGCAAAAGCAGTCATTTGATTGAGGGTCGCAATTTAAATGTCTAGATACACAATCTTGCAGATGTTGTTATAAACATAATTGGTTCCGATCATACCAATACTCTTAGAATTATGGTACACGTATGATAGTATACCTTCGATGGTTATGTAAAGAACCAGAAATGAATCTGCAAATGTCGGGAACTGTTTTGCAAAGTTACCGAGTTAAAGAACCTGTTAAAGGAATCGTTGATTCAATATAGAGGACAAAAGGGGACCATGTAAGGTTTGTAGAACCTTTATGTCTGGGTGTGTGTATATATATGTGTGTATGTTACTGGCTGTATTAAGAATACAGAAGTCATTTTTATTCAAGTTGTTCTAAGTTTTCTTCTAAGTCAATACTACCATGATGAATGACACGAATCGTAAGACCACAGCCGGATTTACATTTTGGGGGCCCTGGGCCAGGCCAAAATTTGGAGGCCCCAAACTCATCGTGAGAAAGACATGTGCTCTCAAGTGGCCAATGCTTGGTTTAGGTATCGACGGTGGCGTCATGGAGCATTAGAATTTAGGGGAGATGAACATAGATTTTAGCAGGACATTTGTGCGCGGGTGCGAAGCGCGCGAAAAAATTTCAATTTAGTCCAAAATGAAGGTGAACTTTGCTACATAACTGGCCAATCTGTGCAATATTACCCTATTTTGGCCCAAAACATGGTGTTTTTCGGGCTAAAAAGGAAGATGCAAGGGCAATTTTGGGGGCAAAGTTTGAATTGCCAATTTCCCGAGCGAATTATAGGAGACAAATCGCTGTTATTTTTGTAACATCTTGTATTGTTGCTTAAAGCAGCCCATGGGGTAGATTGTTGAAAATATCACTCACCCTAAAACCACAACAGATCAAGACTGATAAAATGATAGGCAATGCGTTGTAAACATATCGGTTGCTGGTATGACTCTTTATATTTTTGATGGAATACAGTTTCATTTCAAAAGAGGGAAAACCCTATACCCATATTTTCGCAACATGAAATAGATCGACTATTTTACGCATATTGTATTGTTACAGCGCTTGTGGAAATAAATTTCAATGAAAAAATATCAAAATCGACTTTTGTAGCTTTTTGTATGCAAAAAAAAATCCATTTTAAGGCCAGGAAAGAAAAATACTAAGTGAGCAGTACAGCGTAAATATCAAGACACGAGAATACAAGACCAAAATAAAACATGTGGGGACTTACGGCTATAGATTTGATACCTATATTCGATTTGCAGGTTAATTTTGTGTCTCACTAAGCCTCACTTGCAGTACATTCCGGATAAATGGATTGTAATTATAATCCTGTTTTAATGGTGTGATTGTGTATTTGACCCTAGGGCTGCTCATAACCAGACATGCTGTAACAGCAGTGAATGAATTTCAAACTTCAGGCTACAGATTTGTCTCGTTATTTTGTTATACTAAAGCGCATCCGTATGATAGGGCAAATCTTTTCGTCCCGTTTTAGTGACGTTAGTATTTGACATGCATTCTTTCCCGATATTTTAAGGAGTGGCTCAGTATATACCGTGCTAAAACCGTTTCGTCATGTAAGTCTCTAAAATACTTTGCCTAACGTGTATAGTTACGTCGTCATCGAGGATATTAAGTGTGATCGGATTCAATCAAGTTTGGCTGCGTATGACTTTGTTACCGTATATTAAGAACCGTTTATTAAAGTACAACCTGGTCATACTCCCAGGGCATTCCGGTGCAAGGACATCAACCATCTATCTTATTCATGTACAAACATCTGGGTATATAGATCTTGTATTATACCGCTATCTTCTTTCTTATTTCTTAACGTCTATTACAATTAAGCGCTCTTCATTTCAACCTACTTTCTAACAACGGAATTCAACGGGCACGAGTGAGTGGGTGACATCGTTTCTTTCTTTCTTTCTTTCTTTCTTTCTTTCTTTCTTTCTTTCTTTCTTTCTTTTCTTTCTTTCTTTCTTTCTTTCTTTCTTTCTTTCTTTCTTTCTTTCTTTCTTTCTTTCTTTCTTTCTTTCTTTCTTTCTTTCTTTCTTTCTTTCTTTCTTTCTTTATTTATTTATTTATTTCTTTCTTTCTTTCTTCCTCCTTTCCTTTAATTTTGTTTCCATGGTTCATTACAAGCAATATCTACATTTGTAACATTTTGATATCAAATTATTATTTTCGATAGTACGTGACCAGCCATGAAAGATAAATCCACCAGAGATAAAGGACATGTCACAAATCTTAAACCGAGTGATAGATGAATGTCTGGAATTTCTAACATGATATATGGGAATGGTTTTGAAGAAAGCTAATCTTGAAAGAGATAAATCTAACTTGGTGACAGATAAGCATAAATGAATTCGAATTACTGTACCATCATGAATATATTTAGACTACGTATATTTTCTACAGTATACACACACTAAATAATACAGAGTAGCTCTACCTTACTATCATGATTGCTTCCTACGTAAGCGATTTAATTTAGGATAACTTGCGCATTCTAAAATATTACCAAAATGTGACAATCCTATGTATGTTATAGTCGTTGGCAAGCATGCAAGTACGACAACTTTGAGAAAAACTGGAAGCAAAGAAACATCCCAGCAAACACAAAACGTTTTCGACATCATTCGCAAATGGTTATAAAAGGTTGTCAGAAAATGTTTAAATGTCGGGTTATATAAAGGGTATATTAAGGGTATAAAACGTTTTCATAACATTAAAAATCATTTTTTAATAATCTACTGCTCAGCAAACAAAAATGTTTTACAGAAAACGTTTAAATGTCGGGTTATATAAAGGGTATAAAAACGTTTTAATAACATTCCAAAACATTTTTGAAAACTTGATACAAAACATTCTAAACAGAATGTTATTTTGGGGGAGTTGAAAAATATTTTGCGAAAAATGTTTGCCCAAAATATTTGCAATAACGTATTAAAAACGTTTTCATGACCTTTATATAACCCGACATTTAAATGTTATTAAAACGTTTTGAAAAACACATTTTAAGAACATTTCTCTGTTTGCTGGGTGCAAATATTTTAACATAATTTTATTTAAGTGTTGACAAAATATTTGGCAAAAATGTTTTAAAAAATAGTTTACAATAACATTTTTTGAAAACATTTAAAAAATATTGTTGTAGTGTGTTTTCATACAAAACGTTTTAAAACGTTTTCATGACCTTTATATAACCTGATATTTTAATGTTATTAAAACGTTTTTATGTAAACCAAAAGCTAAAATATAACTTATTAAAAACGTTTTTAAAACGTTTTTGTGTTTGCTGGGATATTATACCTCCAACTGTTGATATTTTATATATTTAACAAAAAACAGTGAGTGATAACTTTCCTTCAAGTCCATCCCTAGGTCACGTGATCTACAAGATCAAATTCAAGTTTAAATAACCATTATCCTTTAAATTATTCCAACACCAATACCAACAAACTTGTAACACTGTTTACTGTTTACGAGGTTATTCAAAAATTGGCGGCCACTGTCCACAATTATCACATACACACACACAAAACCCGGTTCGTCACGTATGTCCCCTCCTTTAGAAGTCTGGAAAAGACACAACCGGAGACAGGGAATGTGGATTAGATGTTCAGATTAGAAGTCCTCTGACGCGACGAGATTTAACTCCTTATTAGCAATGACGTTACAAAACGAACCTATTACCGATGATATCGGAGATTAAATTATTAGAGTTTAAGAAGAGAAGAGCTTTGCAACTATTTGGTGTGTTATATGATCTAACCCCTAGGAAGGTAACGTGAAAATACATTTATAGACAGAGGTTTGAGGTATGAAACATATCATACATATTATTGACGTTTTGTTCATTTAAGAGCGCTTGGAACAAACTGTAAACTTGGCCCCATGAGCGCTAGAATATAGGTTGAAGCTCTCTGAGGAAACGCCCGCCCGAAGTGCGACAAAGTTGTGTCAGTTGATACAACAAGATAATTGGCGCACTCCACACAGGTTAAACGATGACACCTATATTTGCTTTAAAACTTTAATGTATTGACGGGTTTCTGTTAATTAGGATATACAAAAATGGTAACCTGCAGTTTAGGAGGTACAACATGAAGGCGAGGGTGAAGTATTTTTTTGTCAAAAATAAATACTTTTTTGTTCACATCCATCAAGAAAACTATATTCATGGAGGAAAGTATAGTATGACCTTGACAATGGAATACCTTGTGAGTCTTTGTCTTACCTATCGAGATATAAGCAAAACTAGAGCCGTCATTGCACCGCAAACTGAGCTAAGTGCTTCACCCTTTTTTAAGTTAATTGTAAGGTTTTTAATTATTAATTTAAAACTGAAGTAATTAGTATTAATTGATTAATAGAATAAATATTAATTAACTTGATTAATATAAATTAAATGTTTACCCTTTTCCTAATTCTTCAAACCATAGACTGTAAAAAAGAAATGTTCAAACTAACAGTACCAGCAACTCTTAGCGTGAACTATTGCCAACCAGAGTTGGGTATCAAACAGTACTGCATAAGGAGTGTGGCTGCACAGACTGGTCATTTTGGCACAAGTTCAAATACAAAGCATATGGACCAGAAGGACTTTTAAACTTCCCCCATATACGAGTCACTTACATCTATTGGCATGGGAGGGGACAACACTTTCAAAGTATTAGGAGTAAAACCCCGATGTTTTTTTTTATTGTATTTCTTACATTTTTTCCTTCATGTGACACCACTTGGGGGCTTATAACTTCGTGGCATTTCGAGATATGCCCATTTAAGACCAAAAGGTTTGTCAGTTAGTAAGTAACCTAGTGACATACACTATTACAGGATGGTCCCGCTATGCGGGCTGCCAAAAAATATATAGTTGTGTGATATAAATGGCTTTATTAAAATGTAAATGCATTTATCGTATACAATTTATAACATGAGAATTATGCGCATATTGTTAAAGAATTAAAATGGAAAATAGCAAATAGTAACACCTTTAATTTTAGTCATGCCGATAATAACTACCATAATACTTCTTCCTTAAAATAATATTTATCGCCATAGAGGGTAACGAAGCCCGCAATGCATTTCATCATTTTGTGCATTATTTGCGAAAACAATAATAAGTCATGCGAGATGATAGTCTTGGCTATTTGCATTGAGGAATCTGCGATTCACAATGCGCTATATAAATGCTGTTTTATTATTATTATTATTATTATTATTATTATTATTATTATTATTATTATTATTATTATTATTATTATTATTATTATTATTATTATTATTATTATTATTATTATTATTATTATTATTATTATTATTATTATTATTATTATTATTATTATTATTATTATTATTATTAGTCTAATAATGCGATCTCATCCAATGCCCCCATATCACATATGTTTCAGGTGGACATTTTATATTTGAAAAACCCATACAAACCAGTGTCATACAACACATAAAAATAAGTTGCATAGCCCACTCTCGTAAACTAATGTATTGAATGTGAAAAAAATGCCCATATAATTGTGTAACTAATTTCACATCGAAGGCTACTTCAGAAAGTACAAACTACAAGTAAATACTTTGAAGAGGAGGCTATAGCCAAGTCAAAACAAAAAAGTCTTATGAAAAGAGGTGCATAACCTAGGCACGACAAGGTTCCCCATATTTGTCCCCATATTTGTTTAAATTTGTCACTCGCTGAAAGCCCTTTACAAGTCTCAGCATTACATGTAAGGTTCATTTCGACGTATCCCCATGCATACTTTAATTTCTCTAGTTTGCATTCGCAATGCATTGTGGGTAATGGATATTGCCAAATGAAAAAAGAAACATGTAATACGTTTCGACGTCTGAACCTGCTCAACTCGTAGTAATGACTGGGATTACCGGGAGAGGGCAAGATTACTATTACTTAATAGAACCTATAGAGATAAACATGACCAAAATGGCGCATCAACTTTGAAGGCGATGGTTGTGATAAATCATGATTCTAAGACAGAATGAAAATGAAAGAGTTTTGGAGTATGCATATTAAAATTATTATCAGCTGTTTCATCATGTTCATTCAAATTCGAGTTTGAATGAAGGTTGGTGCAATAATCGCCTGTCGTAAAGAAGGTTGAAATTCACTCAGTTTGCTGAGGGGGTGGGATTGATAGTCACTTAATTAGATTGAAGTAACTTCTTGATTCGATGGATTTGATTACTAGCAACAATAATTTAAATAAAAAACAATAATTGCATTACAATTTGATTTAACAATACAACTTTTTTATGACAATGAGCTACACCAACTCAAACTAATTGGGTTGTTGAAATTGAATGTTTTAACATTGGACCTCATTAACTAGAATTTTGTACTAGCCATACAATAAATGTCATTTAAAAATCACTATCGAATGGCTTTAATTGCAAGTTCTTTAGCCATTCATGTAGAATGTATAATTTTCAGTTTATGTGTATGTTTAAAAATTATGTGCTTATTAATACATTTATATTAGAAGATCAATGTAGAGCAAATAATATTAATTAATTATAATTAATTTAAATTATGTTCTTATTTATAAATCTGTTTCAGTACCAATACAAATCATTTTAATTTATGTGCCATAGTCTAAGATTTAATCAGACTTTGCTTGGTTGCCATACTGTACAACACACAATGCTATGTTTAATTTACGATCGAAAATCATCATAATGCATTAAATGATGGCGGTACTATCAATATCTTGATTTTATGCATTTTCAGAATCTCGTTTAACGAGTCAGTAAATTCAGAAGCTAAATCAAATAGAAATAAATAGATAAATGTTTTTTACAATTTCGGAAATGGTTGGTTGTCTCTACCGTTAACGTTTTTCAATGCGTTTCATAATGTTGCTTCGGTTAAACTTAATCACTGTTTTCCGTAGTCTTGCATATATAACCCAAATCCTCAAGCTATTATGCGGTTACGAATGTCTCTTACTTATTTGACGTTTAGTGTATGCTGTACAGCATTTATGTCTATTCAATATGCGCAGTGATTTTCTATCTATCTGAGGCAAATTAGGGCTTTTTCGAAACCAATCATGACTTATTCTTCGCCTTTGGGAAAATGTGGCAAAAGCAGTCATTTGATTGAGGGTCGCAATTTAAATGACTAGATACACAAACTTGCAAGTGTTGTTATAAACATAATTGGTTCCGATCACACCAATGCGGAGTGGTTGTACAAAATTATGGTTCTACACGTATAATAGAACCTTCGACGGTTCTGTAAAGAACCCGGTAAAGAACCAGAAATGAATCCGCAAATGTCGGAAACTGTTTTGCAAAGGTAACGGGTTAAAGAACTTTGTTTAAAGAAATTTAAAATGTTCTTCAGTTTAATTTCAGAACTTTTTTCTCGATTCAATAAAGAGGACAAAGGGAGATCAAGTAAGGCTTTTTAGAACATTTATGTCCGGGTGTTACATATGTGTGTTGTAGCACAGGCTCTGTTGCTGGAGTCTGATGATCTAAACGTTTCAAACAATAGTACGCTTGCTGCTCACTTCGCTCGCTATCTGATGAGGTCATTAGCATCACCTTATCTCACGTCTTCCATGAATATAACATCTTAAAGTTGTTGTTTTAATTCAAGTTGTTCTAAAGTTTCTTTTAAGTAAATGTTACCTTGCTGAATGGCAGCAACCGTCAAATGTTATTAGACAGCATTCCGACAAAGTTTGAATTGGCAATTTCCCAAAAGAATTATAGGAGACAAATTGCTGCTATTTATTTAACATCTTAATCTTATATTGTTGCTTAAAGCAACCAGTGGGGATAGATTGTTATTGTTACGAATATCACTCACCCTAAACCACAACAGATTAAAACAAGACTCATAAAATGATGGACAATGTGTTGTAAATAAACTCCTCAACAAAAGTTTGGAAAGTTTTTTCAAGCATCTGTATCTCAAATTATGTGTGACATATTCATATCGTGTTGCATATCAATGGATAGCTACAATACTCCGCTTTACAATGACACCCCATTTGAAACAATAACATTTTTCACCGCTGAGTACACGCCTTGTGAATGTATTGGGGTCTCCAAAAGAATTTGCCAAATTGACCGTTATTCTGTGCAGCAAGCTGCAATCCCATATCTTCACAATCTGGGACCTAATGCAATCCTCCAAGATGACACCGCTCGCGATATAGCCACAGTAGTCAATGACTACCTACAGAATATGGGAGTAGAGTCAAAATGGCCTGCCATCAGGCCAGACCCGGGGACCAGACCTCAACCCAATTGAACACTTGTGGGACCAGCATGATCGTGCTGTGCGTGCCAGAGAAGCCCATATGCAACCGCGTTGAATGATCTGCGACGTATCCTTGTTGAAGAATGGAATGCCATCCCATAGTAACGTGTAACCAGGTCGGTGAGCAGCATGAGGAGAAGGTACCTGACTATTGTGGCTGCCTATGGTTTTTCCACCCGCTATTGAGGTTAGTGGCTAGCGTTGTTTGAGCACAGAATAATGGTCAATTTGGCAAATTCTGTTTGAGACCCCATTACATTCACAAGGCGTGTACTCAGCCGTGAAAAATGTTATTGTTTCAAATAGGGTGTCGTTGTAAAGGGGAGTATTGTAGCTATCCATTGATATGCAACACGATATGAATATGCCACAAATAATTGGAGATACAGATGCTTGAAAAAACTTTCGAAACTTTTGTTGAGGAGTTTATATCAATTGAGTTTCTGGAATGACTCCTTATTGATGGAATACCTTTTCATTTCAAAAGAGGTTCCGTTACCCACATTTCGTAACATGAACTAGATCGACTATATCACGCATGTTAATGTATTGTGACAGCGCTTTTGGAAATAAACTTCAATGAAGAAATATCAAAATAGACTTTTGAAACTTTTGGTATACGAAAATGTTTTTGGTAAGGCCAGAAAAGAACAATACTAAGTGAGCAATACAGCGTAAGTATCAAGACACGAGAATACAAGAAGAAAACAAAACCCGTGGGGACTTACGGCTCTAGATTTTGTTACCTATATTCGATTTGCAGGTAAATTTTGTGTCTCACTATTAAAGCCTCACTTGAAGTGCATTCCTGATAACTGGATTGTAATTATAATCCTGCTTTAATGGTGTGATTGTGGATTTGACCCCAGGGCTGCTCGTAACCAGACATGCTGTAACAGCAGTGAATGAATTTCAAACTCCAGGCTACAGATTTGTCTCGTTATTTTGTTATACTAAAGCGCATCCATATGATGACCCAAATATTGCTCTGGGACTGTAAATAAATAAATATGGGCAATTCCACGGTAACTCGTGCTACACTTTTGGGTGTCCTTTTACATAATTTGTGCTCCAGCTTTTAAACTTATTTGATTGAAATCTTTATTTTTTATATTTTAATACCCAACATTCAAGGCTAGATCCTCATAGTATTGCTAATTCAGGATATCAACTTTTGTACGTATGGGACGGCGGTAAAAATCGGTAACTCGTGCTACGAGCTGTGACATGCTTAAAAATCACTCATTTTTATTTTGATGGTGTTCTAAAACAAAAAAAACACTAAAGTCTTATTGATTATATGATAAGTAATTGCTATGATAAGGTTTGTTTTGGTATACCTTAAAAAGTTGTGCCCCTCATAGTTTTACATTGAATGGCAAAAAACCTGGTAACTCGTGCTACGGTAACTCGTGCTACAGTTTGTCCGGTCATATATAAAACAATTGATAAAACTTTTATTTCCAGGTTATTTGACCCTAAATTTGTTCACAAAACTTGTAATGTTCATGGTTATTTACAATGATCGGCTAGAGTTTTTTTTAAATTGCTTTCTGAGGTATAGAATGTTTGGTCATCTTTTGGTTGAGACAATTTCCTGTGATTTCTTGCTTGGTGCATTACTGAAATACAATTTGCCTGATTTCAATCACTTCACCTGGAAAATGAGCCTCATTACACTCAACAACAAACCACTTTCCTATACAAATCTCAGAACTATACAAATCTCAGTATCAACAATGTCACTGTGGCTGTTAATCTCAGGATTTCCAGTATCTGTTTTAATTGATTGGTTCTTAGGCTAGAGATCCTAGGGGGGAGACTAAAATTTTGGTTGCATCATTTTGACCAGGTATTAATAGTGGGATATATACTATACATGTAGCATGTTTTTTAGAGAGACTGTACACAAAGTAAAGTTTATGAGCTTCAAAAAAGGACTTTATTGGTGTGTGTAAAAGTTTGGTATTTACACTATTTTTGCACATGATCGGGGTGGAAACTGGCTCCTTGAATCTTTTCTCTATCTTTGCCTTATTTCAATATTTTTACTTTCATTTTCCTGTCAGGAGGGCACTTTTTAATTGTTGGCCCCACACATATGTGCGCTTGCCTGGTTGTTTGTTTTTTTGTTTCTTTCTTTGTTTTGCTAGCCGGGGGGGGGGAAGCAAATTCATTAAGCCACTGTGCAGCTCCAACACGATAACTATAAACTTGGTACCGGTATGGTGATAGGATAATGGTAGCTTGATGTGCTGTGTAGTTTTGTGTTATGTTATTTGCATATATGTATTTATGAATATTAATGAGCTTATTTGCAAATTTTGCCTACATTTTCATTAATCCACTCTGCAGCTTAAATGCAATAACCAAATAACTTCAAACTTGATTTGGTTGGATATGGTAGCTTGATGTGCTGTATAATTTTGTGTCATGTTATTTGCATATTTTTATTAATATTAATGAGCTTATTTGCATATTGCATATTATTTTTTATTTACAAACCTTTGTTAATGTTATTTACACACTGGTGTGTGTGGGGGTGTGTGTGTGGGCACCTTAGTTTACGAACTGCATAATTCTAGTTTGTCATGGGGTAGTCTTCCCCCTTACCCCCCTGGCTACACTGCTGCTAGAAAGCTGTTAACATGGTCACATATAAATGCATATTCATGTAGTTGGGAGATCCGCTATTGCTGCCAAGTGGTAATTGCATTACCTTTGCTGGTACAGGGGAAGTGGGCTATGGTAACTCGTGCTACATTGGTAACTCGTGCTACTGGTAACTCGTGCTACAGTTTTTAATGGGTCATTATTATGTGATGGATAGTGTTTTGTATATTAATTTCCTATTTTTACTCAAGGTACTACTAGTAGAAGGAAAAGAATAAGTGGCATCAATTAAATTGCCAACATTTTGTAAATATATAAAAAAAAAATGCATCTTTCGGTAACTCGTGCTACACCATATTTAGAGCTATGAAAACACAATGAAAGGACAAAATTAGCGGGGGACTATTCAAAATGTGATGGATATTTCTTGAAGACCATATTTCATAGATATAAAATGTATCAAATTAAAAAGAAAAGTGTCCCTGTGTAATAAAATAGGCCCACTTGGAAAATATCTAAGTTGAACAGGATTTTTCCACGAAAAAATGTTTTTTAAACAAAATGTTAGAAAAATGCCGAAAAAGTTTAGAACTTGAACATTACATCTGTTTGGAATAATATGAAAGTTAAAAAAAATACATAGAGGCAATTTTATTTTTTGAGTCATGTCCACTTTTGCTTGGAATTGCCCATATATATCCTCATTTTGTTAACAATTCGAAGGAAGAAGATACTAAATGTTTTATTTTAGTTTGCTTCCCTTGCTCAATCCTATCTTGGAAAATAAATACGATAAATATATCGTAAGATGCAATAATTATGTCAAAGCCTCAAACCATCAACCCGGGTATTTCGAGATTGCCTTATATCACTATCACAAATTAAGTCGGAAAAGGTTGCTTAAATCAGTAAAGTTACGGAATAAAAGCCTGCTACCGGAATAAAGCCACTTCAGGTTACTCATTCTTATAATCCTGGACCATAACTAGTGACCAAATCGGCCAATATCTACAATAATTTTTCTAAACAGGGAAATAAACTTTTGTGAGGGGTCTTCTAGATTTTTGTCTGTAAATTGATATAAAACTATGTTACATGTATGACGTGTATGTTGCGAAGAACACTAAACAAGACAGGAATTATACGTTTATGCACCGTATAATGTTTACCCCAAATAAAAAATTAATAAGGATTACACATTTTCAAAATTTTGTCCCGTTTTGGGACTCTCTGCGTTTAAAAATTAGTCCCCCGAAGAAAATTAATCTGGTTCACATCCTTGACATTGTCGACCCGTTTAGGTGACTTTGCGCGTTTGCGTTTACGTTAATATTTGACATCGATTCTTTCCCGATATTTTGAGGAGTGGCTCAGTACATACCGTGCTAAAACAGTTTTAGCATGCGAGTCTCTACAATACTTTGGCGAACGTGTAGTTACGTCGTCATCGAGGATATTATGTGTGTTCTGATTCAATCAAGTTTGGCTGCGTATGACTTTGTTACCGTATATTAAGAACCGTTGTTTATTAAAGTACAACCTGGTCATGCTCCCGGGGCATTCCGGCACAAGGACATCAACCATCTATCTTATTCATGTATAAACATCTGGGTATATAGATCTTGTATTATACCGCTGTCTTCTCTCCTATTTCTTAACGTCTATTACAATTAAGCGCTCTTTATTTCAGCTTACTTTCGAACAACGGAATTCAACGGGCATGAGTGAGTGGGTGACATCTATCTTTCTCTTCTTTCTTTCTTCTTTCTTTCTTTCTTTCTTTCTTTCTTTCTTTCTTTCTTTCTTTCTTTCTTTCTTTCTTTCTTTCTTTCTTTCTTTCTTTCTTTCTTTCTTTCTCTCTCTCTCTCTCTCTTTCTTTCTTTCTTTCTTTCTTTCCTTCCTTCTTCCCTTTCTTCTTTTTTTTTCTTTTTTTTCTTTCTTTCTTTCTTTCTTTCTTTCTTTCTTTCTTTCTTTCTTTCTTTCTTTCTTTCTTTCTTTCTTTCTTTCTTTCTTTCTTTCTTTCTTTCTATCATTCTTTCGTTCTTTCTTGCTTTCTTTCTTTTTTCTTTCTTTCTTTCTTTCTTTCTTTCTTTCTTTCTTTCTTTCTTTCTTTCTTTCTTTCTTTCTTTCTTTCTTTCTTTCTTTCTTTCTTTCTTTCTTTCTTTCTTTCTTTCTTTCTTTCTTTCTTTCTTTCTTTCTTTCTTCCTTTAATTCTTTTTCTTTTTTTTCCATCGTTCATTAAAAGCAAAATCTACATTTGTAACATTTTGATATTAAATTATTATTTTCGATAGTACGTTACCAGCCATGAAAGATAAATCCACCAGAGATAAAGGACGTGTCACAAATCTTAAACCGAGTGATAGATGAATGTCTGGAATTTCTAACATGATATATGGTGATGGTTTTGAAGAAAGCTAATCTTGAAAGAGATAAATCAACTTGGTGACAGATAAGCATAAATGAATTCGAATTACTGTACCATCATGAATACTTTAGAACTAGTATGTTCTACAATATACACGCACTAAATGATACAGAATAGTTCTACCGCCATGTCATAACCGCTTCCTACGTAAGCGATGTAATTTAGGATGGGCATTATAAAAATGTGATATTACCAAAAATGAAATGTGATAATCCTATGTATGTAGTCTTTGGCAAGTACGACAATTTTGAGGAAAAACTGGAAGCAAACAAACATACATTTATTATACCGCCAACTGTTGATATTTTGTATAATGATAATTTTCCCTCAAGTCCATCCCAAGGTCACGTGTCTGGGACAACACACAACCGGAGACATGGAATGTGGATTAGATGTTCAGATGAGAAGTCCTCCTTATTAGCAATGACGTTACAAATGAACCTATTACCGATGATATCGGATATTAAATTATTAGAGTTTATGAAGGGCTTTGAAACTATTTAGTGTGTTTTATGACCTAATCCCTAGGAAGGTAACGTGTAAATATATTTATAGACAGAGCTTTGAGGTATGAAACAAAATCATATCATACATATTATTGACGTTTTGTTCATTTAATAGCGCTTGGAACAAACTGAAAACTTGGCCCCATGAGCGCTAGATTATAGGTTAAAGCTCTCTGAGGAAACGCCAGCCTGAAGAGTGCGACAAAGTTGTGTCAGTTGATACAACAAGATATACAGGGTTCAAAAGAAATAACTCCCCCTTAAAATTACAAAACATTTCTTTGCATAACTTGACATACATTTTGTTGATTTAAAACATTCAAAAAGCTATGAAAAGAAGAATCGCTTTTCAACCCTCCCAAAGTTGTTTCATTTGTAAAAACAATATTTTGGGTCAAAAATAATCACATTTTCCAAAAATGATGCTTTCAGGAAAAGTTGCACTTTACCACATTATGTACAAAACATTATCGATATTAATGTTAATGTTGATTTAATTCTTTGCTTTTTCCTTCACCTTTCGGTCTCTGATCCGTTAGGCACCCATGCAACCATCATTCAGTGCAAAACAAAGATTTGTTGAACTTAATTTCGGCGTAAAATGAGATTTTCTTTGAAGTTTTTAATCAGCAGTTGTTTCAAAATGATAAAATCACTAGGGAGGAGAAATGAGCTCTCCACGCATAAATTTGACCAAAAGGGTGAATATTTACCTGTATTGGGTCAGTTGAAGCATCTTACATTTTGATTTAAAATGATGGCTTTCTTGGATAAAGGTGTAACACCCGGGGTGTAACACTCATGATGTGACCACAAGAGATTTGCTGCATGCAATTAATTGGCTGAATACCGACTTCCAACCTCCAATCTTTGTTGGCCATTTCTTCTTTGTCATGTACGCCTTTATTTAAGAGAGCCGTTGCTATAGATCTTTGCAACTGTTTCAGTCTACAATTTGCAAGTAAATTTTTCATCTCTTCAAGCCAGCGAAAGAAATAAGCATCACACTGCAAACCTTATTTTTACTCCTATAGTGATTTTACCATTTTTGAAACACCGACTGAAAACCCCATTCATGTCAAAATTCATGTCAATGAATCATTGTTTTATACTGAAAGATGGTTGCATGGGTGACTGAGTAATCGGATATATAAAATTTAGGACAAATTAACTAACAATTTACATTGATCACGTTGATATCGAGAACGTTTTTGTACATTACATGTATAGGATGTTGAAAAGTGCAACTTTTTCTGAAAGCATCATTTTTGGAAAATGTGATAATTTTGACCAACAAAAAATGATTTTCAAAAGAAGAAAATTGGGAGGGTAGCAAAAGATTCCTCTATTCACAGGTTTTACATTTTTCAAATCAAGCAAATGTATGTCAAGTTATGCAAAGAAATATTTTGTAATTTTAGGGGGGGGGGGGAGTTATTTCTTTTGAACCCTGTATTTAAGTACTTGGCGCACTCCACACAGTTTAAACTATGACACCTATATTTGCTTTAAAACTTTAATGTATTGACGGGGTTCTGTTAATTAGGATACACAAAAAATGGTAACCTGCAGTTTGGGAAGTACAAAATGAAGGCTAGGGTGAAGTATTTTTGTCGATAATAAATACTTTTTCATCACATTCATAAAGAAAACTATATTCATCGAGGAAAGTATAGTATGACCTTGACAATGAAATACTTTGTGAATCTTTGTCTTACTTATCGAGATAATAAGTAAGAAAAAATATATAGTGGTGTCATATTAATGGCTTTATTAAACTGTAAATGCATTTATCGCGTACAATTTATAACATGAGAATTATGGCTTTATTAAAATGTAAATGCATTTATCGTGTACAATTTATAACATGAGAATTATGCGCATATTGTTAAAGCATTATAATGGTTTCTGCAAATAGTAACACCTTTAGTTTGGATTACCGACAAAACACTTCCACAGGCAATACGTGTGATTCCAGGGCTACGTCACTACTTAGTATACCCGTGTGAATTTATCAAATCTTGTTTGAATATGGATTGAAAGATGGTTTCTAATTTTCTATGTCCTAATTTTTCTAGGATACGCGGGATACGTCAAACGTTTGACTAACTACATATTATAGTATAATGTATATCCTTCCCTTCAAGGGAAACAAATATGTAGAAATGGATCAGTTTAACGAATTCATCTTAAACCAGTATCCACATCCAGGTAATATAGCTCGAGATAATATAATAATATTCTTAAACACTTGAAGAAGTGCGTAAATATTCTTATTAAATCTGGCCATCTTAATTATTGGCAATGAGTTATATCAGAATTAAGTTAGAGTATGTAAATCTAAAATATATATAATATTATTGTTAAAATGCTATTATTAAAAAATAAAAAAATAAAAAAAACGTAGTGTTTTGTGTTTTTCTTACATTTGAATTTCGACATGAAAATAATACCACTCTTTTAGCCATTAAAGATTATTTAACATTTGTAATGTAAAAATGCAATCCCATCAATATTTAATGGTATAATAACTTGCCCTATATAAATAGAAATATGTATGTCAAGGAACTGGGGTCGGGTAAAAATTATTTCTAATGCATTATACATCCTATGAATTATTATGAAGTTATAGGTTTATAGGAATTTTGAAATTGACTTTCTCTTTATTGTCAGTTGCTTATAATAGAGTATAGCACTCACATTACCATCTATCTCAATCAAAATTAAAGAAAACAATAACTTATAAGTGCTATATACCGATTGACCCATATTTTAAGCAGCTAATGTCTAGAGAAAATAGATTTCAATCTTTTAAACCAGATTTTCCCGGGGAATAGGTGCAACTAGTGATGGAATTATTGTCCTGCCGATAATAACTACCATAATACTTCTTAATAAAAATATTATTTATCGCCATAGAGGGTAACGAAGCCCGCAATGCATTTCATCATTTTGTGCAATAATACATTATTATAAAGACAATAATAAGTCATGCGAGATGATAGTCTTGGCTATCTGCATTGAGGAATCTGCGATTCACAATGCGCTATATAAATGCTGTTTTATTATTATTATTATTATTATCATTATTATTATTATTATTATTATTATTATTATTATTATTATTATTATAATAATGCGATCTCATCCAATGCCCCCATATCACATATGTTTCAGGTGGACCCTTTATTTTTGAAAAACCCATACATACCAGTGTCATACAACACATAAAAATAAGTTACATAGCCCACTCGAAAACCAATGTATTGCATGTGTACTAACTCAATTAGCATTTCATGCATATTTTATTAATGAGGTTCTTTTTAATGGACCTTTCCATTTTACATATAAAGTCTATGGAGATGACGGTTAGAGAAGGCTGGAAGGGTGCTAGAGCCTCATAAAAATGCCCATATAATTGTGTAACTAATTTCACATCGAAGGCTACTTCAGAAAGTACAAACTACAAGTAAATACTTTGAAGAGGACGCTATAGCCAAACCAAAACAAAAAAGTCTTATGAAACAAATGTGCGTAACCTAGGCACGACAAGGTTCCCCATATTTGTCCCCATATTTGTTTAAATTTGTCACTCGCTGAAAGCCCTTTACAAGTCTCAGCATTACATGTAAGGTTCATTTCGACGTATCCCCATGCATACTTTAATTTCTCTAGTTTACATTCGCAATGCATTGTGGGTAATGGATATTGCCAAATGAAAAAAGAAAAATGTAATACGTTTCGACGTCTGAACCTGCTCAACTCGTAGTAATGACTGGGATTACCGGGAGAGGGCAAGATTACTATTACTTAATAGAACCTATAGAGATAAACATGACCAAAATGGCGCATCAACTTTGAAGGCGATGGTTGTGATAAATCATGATTCTAAGACAGAATGAAAAGTTTTGGAGTATGCATATTAAAATTATTATCAGCTGTTTCATCATGTTCATTCAAATCCGAGTTTGGATGAAGGTTGGTGCAATAATCGCCTATCGTAATTAGGAATGTTGAAATTCAATCAGTTTGCTGAAGGGAGGGACTAATAGTCACTTAATTAAATTGAAGTAACTTGTTGCCTCAATGGAATTGATTACTAGCAACTTGGATAAATAAGTTAATCATATTTTTTATGACAATGAGCTACGGCAACTTAAACTATAAATCGGGTTGGTGAAATTTATCACTTGAATGTTTAACATTTTAAAGCAAGACTAAAATTTGCCATAGTCTAAGATTTAATCAGACTTTGCTTCGTTGCCATACTGTACTGTACACAAACGTATGTTTTATTTACGATAAAATCCTCATACTGAATTAAACGATGAAGGTACTAGCAATAAATTGATTTTATGCATTTTCAGAATTACGTCTAACGAGCAAGTAAATTCAGAAGCTAAAACAAATCGAAATAAATAGATGGTTTTTCTTTTAATTTCGGAAATGGACAGTTGTCTCTACCGTTAATGTTTTCAATGCGTTCATGATGTTGCTTCGGTTAAACTTAATCACTGTTTTCCGTAGTCTTGCATATTTATATAACCCAAATCCTCGAGCTATTATGCTGTTACGAATGTCTCTTACTTATTTGACGTTTAGTGTATGCTGTACAGCGTTTATGTCTATTCAATATGCGCAGTGCGTTTCTATCTATCTGAAGCAAATTAGTTCTTTTTCGAAACCAATCATGACTTATTCTTCGCCTTTGGGAAAATGTGACAAAAATAGTCATTTGATTGAGGGTCGCCATTTAAATGTCTAGATACACAATCTTGCAGATGTTGTTACAAACAGAATTGGTTCCGATCATACCAATACGGAGTGAGTGTACCAACTGCACCTATACTCTTAGAATTATGGTTCTACACGTATTATGGTTATGTAAAGAACCAGAAATGAATCTCCAAATGTCGGGAACTGTTTTGCAAAGTTACCGAATTAAAGAACCTTTTAAAGGAATCGTTGATTCCAGAGGACAAAGGGGGACCATGTAAGGTTTGTATATAGAACCTTTATGTCTGGGTGTGTGTGTATATATATGTGCGTATGTTACTGGCTGTCTTAAGAATACAGAAGTCATTTTTATTCAAGTTGTTCTAAGTTTTCTTCTAGGTCAATGCTACCTTGCTGAATTGCACCAACCGTAAGATGTGATTAGACAGCATTTATGGCAAAGTTTGAATTGGCAATTTCCCAAAAGAATTATAGGACGCAAATCGCTGCTATTTATTTAACATGTTAATCTTATATTATTGCTTAAAGCAACCCGTGGAGATAGATTGTTACAAATATCACTCACCCTAAACCACAGCAAATTAAAACAAGGCTGTAAAATAATGGCAATGTGTTGTAAACACATCAATTGGGTTGCTGGAATGACTCTTTATATGTTTGATGGAAGACCCTTTCATTTCAAAAGAGGTTCCCCCGGGCCCGGGGAGGTTCCGTTACCCACATTTCGTAACATGAAGTAGACCGACTATATCACGCATGTTAATGTATTGTGACAGCGCTTTTGGAAATAAATTTCAATGAAGAAACATCAAAATCGACTTTTGAACATTTTTGGTATGCGAAAAGAAATCTATTTTAAGGCCAGGAAAGAAAAATACTAAGTGAACAATACAGCGTCAGTATCAAGACACGAGAATACAAGAAGAAAATAAATTCTATGGGGACTTACGGCTCTAGATTTTGATACCTATATTCGATTTGCAGGTTAATTTTGTGTCTCACTGAGCCTCACTTGCAGTGTATTCCTGATAACTGGATTGTAATTATAATCCTGCTTTAATGGTGTGATTGTGGATTTGACCCCAGGGCTGCTCGTAACCAGACATGCTGTAACAGCAGTGAATGAATTTAAAACTTCAGGCTACATATTTGTCTCGTTATTTTGTTATACTATAAAAAGCGCATCCATATGATGGCCCAAATCTTGCTCTGGGACTGTAAATAAGACATATATCCTCATTTTGTTAACAATTTGAAGGAAGAAGACACTCAATGTTTTATTTTAATTTGCTTTCCCTTTTCAATCCTATCTTGGAAAATAAATACGATAACTATCGTAAGATGTCAAAGCCTCAAACCAGCAACCCGGGTTTTTCGAGATTGCCTTATATCACTATCACAAATCAAGTCGAAAAAGGTTGACTTAAATCGATAAAGTTACGGAATAAAAGCCTGCTACCGGAAAATCGCCACTTCAGGTTACTCATTCTTATGATTCTGGACCATAACTAGTGGCCAAATCGGCCAATATCTACAATAATATTTCTAAACAGGGAAATAAACTTTTTTAAGTGGAAACACGTGAAAATAAAGATTGATTGTACAACAAGGCATTTATAATATATGCCAGATGATACAAAGCGCAGAAACACAGAAAAACAGCTACTGTCTAGAGAAAATAGATTTTAATCTTTTTAGACCAGATTTCCTGGGGAATGGGTGCAGCTAGTGATGGAAATACTGTCATGCCTATATAAGCTACCATTTTGTACTATCCACACAGTAAATGTAATAAAAATCACTATCGAATGGCTGTTATTGCAAGTTCTTTAGCCATACATGTAAAATGTATTATGTAACGCAAGTATCTGCCTTAGATAAAAAAGGAGATTTTAAGTGTATGAAAGACTTGCTGGAGTATGGTTTATAAAACAACACATCTGTCAATAAAGTGGAGCAGTGCAGTAAAAAGTCTGTTTCCTGGAGAACGAGAGTGGTTGGATAAAGAATCACCATTTTGGATTGCCTTCTGCGCAAGGAATAAAGTGTTTACAGAACGGCGTGACGCAAGGAGATAAGTTTTTGGAGAACGGCGCAAATAGTTAAGTATTTGGAGAAAGCAGCACCATTTCTGTGCGATGATTTTTTATACGCAAGGATATGCAAGTGTGCAATGTTCTTCGCTGATTTTCGCAGGACAAGTGAATAAGGATATATACATCAGCCATCCAGAACATTGCAAGAACCCTATGATCACCTAGAAGAATTAAGACTGCTGGTTAAGTACTGAGTAGTTAAATTGTGATTGTGTGATTATTTTGCATGTGCATTTGTTGTCATATATTGTGCCAATCATATTTTACTGACTTTCAATTAAAGACATAGATTTTGTTAGCATAAACATGCTAAACAAACAGTGTATTTGTGTTGTGCATTCGTGTGAGTTCGGGTAAAAGGTGATTTTGGCCTTGAGTCAGTACGACTCTTAACAGACAGTAAAAGCTAACTTTCTAGGAAAGAGAAATACTAATCTATTTTTTTAATGGAAATATTACTCGTTTCAACCCGTTTCCACCTGTTTTGACCCGTTTCGACCCATTACCAGATTTACAGATACCCCCTGAAAAATAACATTGAGATGTGTATAATCACCACTATGGTTCTATGAAATCTTTGTATGAACGAAGTTACTCTATGATACCGTGATCGATTATGTAAACCATAAAATTTCAAAAACTGAGACATTATGAAAACGTACACACTCGTGACTAGGTAAACCATCATAAAACAAAACCACTCGTGACTGTACATGTAAATCATCATAACACTATTATAATTTATTGTGTGTATGTTTAAAAATAATGTACTTATTAATAGAGCTACAGCAGTAAATCCATGCACCAAATAATGTTAAAGCTTAAGACTCAATTTATTTGCCACAGTCTAAGATTTATTTAGATTTTGTTTGATTGCCAAAATGTACAAAAACATTGCCATGTTTAACTGACGATAGAAAATCCTCATAATGCATTCAATGATGACGGTACTATCAATATTTTGATTTCATGCAATTTTAAAATCTCATTTAAAGAATCTGTAAATTTAGAAAGCCAAATCAAATCTAAAAACTGTATGTTTTTGGTTTGTCTTATAAATGCAGACGTTTTTTTTTTATTCTTAAACTTAATTATGTGTGTGTTGCTGGCTGTTTTAAGAAAACAGAAGTCATCAGATTACTATAACATCATGAAGTTGATTGGTTTATTCAAGTAGTTCTAAGTTTTATTCTAAGTCAGTGTTACCGTGATGAATGGCATGAACCGGATGACGTGATTAGACAATGTTCTGACAAAGTTTGAATTGCCAATTTCCCGGGAGAATTGTAGGAGTCAAATCGCTGCTATTTATGTAACATTTATATTGTTGCTTAAAGCAACACGTGGGGGTAGATTGTTACAAATATCACTCACCCTAACACCACAGGTTAAACCAATTATAAGCAATGCGTTAGAAACATATCTATTGCGTTGCTGGAATGACTCTTTATGTTTTTGATAGAAGACCTTTTCATTTCAAAAGAGATTCCGTCAGAAAAAACCTATACCCACATTTCGTAACATGAAATAGATCGACTATATACCGCATGTTAATGTATTGTGAGAGCGCTTATGGAAATATAAAAAATGAAGAAATATCAAAATCAACTTGTGTAGCTTTTGTATCTAAAAATCATTTTAAGGCTAGGAAAGAAAAATACCAAGTGAGCAATACAGCGTAAGTATCAAGACACGAGAACACGAGAATAAAATAAAACCCGTGGGGACTTACGGTTCTAGATTTTGATAGATATATTCGATTTGCAGGTTAATTTTGTGTCTCACTAAGCCTCACTTGAAATGCATTCCTGATAACTGGATTGTAATTATAATCCTGCTTTAATGGTGGGATTGTGGATTTGACCCCAGGGCTGCTCGTAACCAGACATGCGGTAACAGCAGTGAATGAATTTCAAACTTCAGGCTGCGCTACAGATTTGACTCGTTATTTTGTTATATATATTAAAGCGCATCCGTATGATAGGGCAAATCTTGCTCTGGGACTGTAAATTATACATATATCCTCATAGGGCAACTGTTAAAAATTTGAAAGAAAAAGATACTTTCAAGTATAAAATCTTAAAAAATAATTACATTACAATAAATATCGTAAGATGTCATTGTAAAAGACTCAACCCAGCAACATGGGTATTACGAGATTATTGAAGTATGTCAATATACACACAAACAGAGTTGGAGAAAGTATTTTCTTTGTTTTCTTAAATCAATAAAATTCTTTCTTTCTTTCTTTCTTTCTTTCTTTCTTTCTTTCTTTCTTTCTTTTTCTTTCTTTCTTTCTTTCTTTCTTTCTTTCTTTCTTTCTTTCTTTCTTTCTTTCTTTCTTTCTTTCTTTCTTTCTTTCTTTCTTTCTTTCTTTCTTTCTTTCTTTCTTTCTTTCTTTCTTTCTCTCTCTCTTTCTCTCTCTCTTTCTTACTCTCTCTCTTTCTTTCTTTAATGGGATTCTTTCATTCTTTGGTGGGTTTCACTATTTCTTTGCTGGGTTTCTTTCTTTCTTTGGTGGATGGGTGATAATTTTCAAGTTGAATCCAAGGTCACATAATCCACAAAATCAAGTTTAAGGTTATTTTAAAATGGCCAAAAGTTTGTCCCACTTATTGGTTGAAAATTGGCGGTCACGCAAAAAACACACCAGAAAAAACCCAAAAGAAACTGCTCGTCATGTATACGACACCCTTTTGAATTTTTAAGTCTGGAAAAAATACTGCACACAACCGCAGGCCAGTAACCAGGGAAAGTAGATCAGATATTCAAATGACATCTATATGATTTTTTAATTTAATCCCTAAAGGAAGACAACGTGTAAATTCATTTTATAGACAGGTGTTTGAGCACGAAACAAGATCATATCATATATATATATTATTTAGGACGTTTTGCTCATTTGTAGTGCTTTCAACACACTGTTTAAATGACCCTATGAGCGCTAGAATATAGGTTACAGCGTTTTGAAGTGTGCGACAAAGTTGTGACAGCTGATGACGTTAAGGTAGTACTACACCCCTTGATAAATTTGTGACTATTTTTGTATTTTTCTCAAAAAATAATAACACACTGGTAATAAAAGTTATGTATATTATAGGGGCAAGGAATCCAGTTACTACACTGGAATTAGTCACAAAATTTATTAGTTTAACTATTTAACTAATTGGCGCACTCCACACTGCTAAAACTTTAAAGATTGGTGCAATAATCACCTGTCGCAAGGAATGTTGGAACTCGCTCGGTTTGAAAAGGTCACCTGATTAAATTGAAGTATATTGCCTCAATTGCATTAAAAACCAAAAGAAGCAATAATTGCATTACAACTTAATACAACAACAACAACTCCATTTTGTTACAATAAGCTACGCCAACTCAAACTAATCGGGTTGTTGAAATTTACCACTTGAATTTTTGACCTCATAACCTCAACTTGTGTACTATTGACACAAAAATATCATCTCAAAATCACTATTGAAAAATGTATTTAATCATAGAATGTAATGTAACTATCTATCTGTTAAAAACATTAATTTAATGAAGTGTGTTAGCCAGGGAGTTTTTTGGAATTGAATCAAATACTGGAACTTAGGGACCTGATGCAAAACGGGGGCCCTGGAAATTTTTGACCCTCCTAAGGGGGGGGCTGAAAAAATGACCACAAATTTTACTGGAAAAATTAAGTTTATATGCTTTTCTATGGGGTTGACCCATAATTTTCTTGTCAAAGAGGGGGGCTGAATTTTTTAAGGTCTGTAAAGGGGGAGGGCGAAAAATATTCGCGATGAAATTTTTTTGCATCAGCCCCCCCCTTACAAGTGTTTGTGAACGGTCCCTTACTTACTCTTAAACACTGCTGTATGACTAAAGAACATTCACTCAAATGTTAGGCTGTATTTATTTGCTTATATTTTCTATTACTCATGGGCTCAAATGGCTTGCAATTAAAATAACATATTTCCCTTTAGATTTCAAGCTAGCTACATTCGCATGTGACAATCTACAATTATTCTTAACATTACCTAGTTGTGTCATGCTTCAAATGGGTCATTCTATCATTGTAAACAATGATAGAAAGAGGTAATGTGATCTTGGAAAGCCTGTATACATGGTATAAAGCTATATAGCATCACATTTTACATTGATGAGCGGTCCATTACCATACCATGATTTGGGTCAGTTTAAGGCGATTTAATACCCTGATTTTCATCAGTACCCATCTTCTTTTTTGTTGTTGCAAATTTATAAAGTATATAAATATGTTCATCATCTCATGTCCTGAACTTATAAAATATCTCTACATAAAAAGTGTTTTAAACCATTTTAGAAAATCATTTTAGCCCTATATATTTTTTTTGTTTACTGTATCCTGGTAACTGAGATGTGTGTTTCATAACAAACCATAATTTATTCTATTGAACATGTCCAAGTAGAATACATGAATAGAATACATTAAATCCTTTGTTATACTATCTATAGAAAAATACTCACTGATTATAACACTGCATAAATTAAATATGCCTAAATAATCTCTTCCACATAGACAATTTAATACTACACCATGTATGTATCTTCTATAATATGTTGTTAGGAAAAGAGATTAAAAAAGGCTATAAGGTCATCAAAGGTCAGGTTATAGGTCAATTGGTTCAGGTCAAATTCAGGCATCAATTTTGAATACATGTGATAGTCTGTGATATCATATATGTCATAATGAGGCATCAATTTTGATATTTTTTCTGTTACTAGATATATAATGGAAATGTGTGAGGTGGATATACTAAAATACCTTGGGATGTAAATGGTGAGTACAATTTAGATTGCCTAGTTGAGTTGGATTGGGCAAATAAATATAAAATAGTTACCAAAATCACAAAAATGAAGCTTACGGAAAACTACCTAATATGGTGGTATAGGTTACAAAAAATACAATCTTTTTCAACATTGCTGTAGTGTGGTTGTGGTAACCTGTTACCTATGGCTTAATTAAGTTTCAGTGACATAGTGTTGCAAGTTCAAAATACAAAATATAGCTCGACATTGAAAATAGAAGCATTTTAACCGGTTCGTTTTTGATAGTTGTGGAGCACCAAGTTCATGAAGTCATAAAAGAAATCAGGGAGCACTTATTCCCATTTTACATATCAACATCATTTCCCTAATGTGTTAGCAACACATATCCAAAATTTTAACGAAATCCGTTGATAGTAAGCTTTCCAAAATGAAGTGAATTTAAATCATCAGTGATGTACCTCCTTTTGGCTTCGATCTTCAAAAGCATGTAAGCTACATTGATACCGATGCCACCGATAAAACGAGAAGATTTGCCCCTTCATTTTGCATACCACTTTGTCCAATTTTTTTTTTGTAATTTCTTCACAAAATGCAAAAAAATGCAAAGAAAAAATCAATGGGTGTAGTACCCCCTTAAAGTAAAATACAATCATGATATCCGCGACATAAAGCTAATCTTAACCACCAATAATACCCGGTCATATAATCAAGGATAGCCAGTACTCACAGAACGCTACTGACCATCCTCTATAGTTATGCATAATCGAGCTAAAAGTTGATCGATACATGTTGAAATTAACACAATTCAGAGACACACCTTTTTGCTTTGAATTTTCTTGGTCAAGCAAAAAACAATAATTTTCTTCAGTAAGGGGGATGTCATCTTCAGCAGGAGGAGGTCATGAATATGTCGGTGACCGGAGTAAACTCTTTTATGACCCCCCTATTGCGGGCAAAATTTGTCTGACCCCCCTTCCGCCTACACAGACTCAAGACAAATTATTCATTGCCGAAACAAAGGCGAGGAGCGCACGCACCAAAACTTTAGAGCAAAGAAGGCGTGCGGAGCGCAAAAAGAATGCGCGAGCAGTGCGAGAAAATTTTGAGTCACGAACCCTTAATAATTCTATAGTCCCCCTATTTTGGGTGTTAAAAATTATACCCCCCTATATTTGGTCTAAAAATTCTATGACACCCCAGTATATTCATGACCCCCCTTCCGAAGAAAATGACAGCCCCCTAATGTCAGATAAAACATAGTACTTGGATATACCTTTAAAAAAATTTACAGAACGGAACTAAATTACACCGTGATCGATTATGTAAACCATAACATTTTAAAACTGAAACATAATAAAAACGTAAACACTCATAACAGCTGTGTAGATCATAAAACAAAAGCACCCGTGACTGTACATCATAAATCGTCATAATAGTATTAAGATTTATTGTGTGTATCATGTTTAAAAATAATCATGCGTATATTAATAAATCTATAGCAGTAGATCAATGTAGATCAAATAATATTTAAGCAAGACTCAACTTATTTCACGGTTGTTTGATGTATATAGGATTGGCTTCATTATTAACTAAATGCAAACTATAGATGGCGCTATTTATCCTAAATCATATTTCTATATTGGCAAAGGGTAGGTGATTAATACTGCCATTAAAACAGCTGGAATAGGTGAAACAAGCATCAAGGAAATTCTGTAAACATATCAAACAATAAAAGGAATTATTTGTAATAAAAGCTTGAAAGAGTAATTTTCAGTAACTAAATAGCGCCCCAATTTTGTCATTAATAGATACATTTTATATCCGAAAAATCTTTGAAAAATGCTATAAAAGTGAATAATTTTGTGAAAGAGGGGAAATTAAAGTTGAGAATGACTCAAAAGCATCTGTATACATAGGCATGATATCGCCTTTAGCTGTTTAAGCCTAAAATTTAGTTATACATGATGTTTTGTTTGAAGAACTAATAAATGATCTCATCAAACAACAGTGATTTGCCACAGTTTAAGATTTAGTTGTACTTTGTTTGATTGCCAAATATTATTGTACTACAAACAATGTCATTTACGATTTGCGATTGAAAGTGCTCATAATATATTCAATGATGGCGGTGGTATCAAAAATTTGATTTCATGCAATTTCAACATTTCGTTTAAAGAATCGGTAAATTCAGAAAGCTAAAACAAATACAAAACTGTGAGGTTTTGGTTTGTCTTATTTGGCCAGATAAATGCGGACGTTTTATTTTGTTTTGATTCTTAACTTAAGCATGGAAGTGGACAGTTGTCTCTACCGTTAACGTATTTTCAATGCGTTTCATGATGTTGCTTCAGTTAAACTTAATCACTGTTTTTCTGTAGTCTTGCATAATAACCCAAATCCTCGAGCTATTATGCTGTTACGAATCTCTCTTACTTACGTGTAGTGTATGTTGTACATAAACGCTATAATAACGTTTATGTCCATTCAATATGCGCAGTGATTTTCTATCTAGCTGATTAGCAAATTAGCATATCTAGCAACTTAGGACTCGAAACAATCATTACTTGTTTTTTGCCTTTGGCAAAATGTTGCAAAGTAGTCATTTGATTGAGGGGTCGCAATTATATGTCTATAGATACACAAACTCGCAGATGTTGTTATAAATATAACTGGTTCTGAATACACAAGTTTGGATCGGTTGTATCAGCTGTGCCTGCTCTCTTAGAAATATTTCTCAAATTTCCTTAAAATAGGACCTTCGGCCGTTCGGTAAAGATCCAGAAAAATAATCTGTAAAATAATCTGCAAAGTAACCATGTTAAAGAACCTTTTAAAGAAATATAAAGTCTTCTTTCAGTTTATTTTCAGAACTTTTTGTCTGGATGATTCAATATAGAAGCCAAAAGGATCATTTAAGGCATATTAGAAACCTTGGGCGTGTGTTTATATTATGTGCGTATGTTGCTGGTTGTTTTAAGAATACAGAAGTCATTTTTATTCAAGTTGTTCTAAGTTTTTTTCTAAGTCAATGTTACCGTGATGAATGGCATGAACCGTAAGACGTGATTAGACAATGTTCTGACAAGGATTGAATTGCCAGTTTTCCGAGAGAATTACAAGAGATAAGTTGCAGCTATTTATGTAACATTTTATATTGTTGCTTAAAGCAACCCACGGGGGTAGATTGTTAAAAATATCACTCACCTTAAAACCGTGGATTAAAACAAGATGGGTATTATAAGCATAACCACTGGGTTCTTGAAATAACTCTTTTTTAATTTTGATGATATTTTAATTTCAAAAGATGTTCCGCCAGAAAAAAAAACACCCATGCTGACATTGTGTAACATGAAATAGATCGACTAGTTTACACATGTTAATGTATTGTTACAGCGCTTGTGGAAGAACATTTCAATGAAGAAATATCCAAATCGACTTTTGTAGCTTTTTACATGCGAAAAAAAATCTATTTTAAGACCCAGGAATGAAAGATACTAAGTGAGCAATGCAGCACACTTATCATAACACGAGGATAAGAAAAAAGAAACTGCGAGGACTTACGGATCTAGATTTTGATAGCTATATTCGATTTGCAGGTTAATTTCATGTCTCACTTGAAGTGCATTCCTGAAAACTGGATTGTTATTATAATCCTGCATTAATGGTGTGATTGTGGATCTGACCCTAGGGCTGCTCGCTTGATTTCCTGTAACCAGACAATGCTGTGTAGCAGCAGTGAATGAACTTCAGGCTACAGATTAGTCTCGTTATCTTATGTAACGGAATGTAAATTCCAAAGCGCATCCGTATTATTCTGGCCCAAAATCATGCTCTGGGATTTATAATTTGAAACAAACTGATAGTTCAATTGGCAAATTTCTTTGGCAAAGTTTCGCGCTTTAAAATTACTCTTACCTTTTCTAATTTTTACATTACCTTTTGCGAGGAGTGAGTTAGCATATGAAGAGTTTTGTTGCAAAAGCCCTTACATCCACTTTTTGACTTTTTGAGAAAAACAGCTTTTTTAATTGTGCAATCATTACTTGTTCGATTTGATTCATTTTGTTTTTGAATAAAGAGTTGATGAATAGAAATTAAAAGAACAGGTTTGGTACAATTTTCAAGCCTTCCATTTATTTTATTATTTATTTTATATCGCGCCTTTTGTGGATGTAAGGGTTTTTGCAACAAAATAAATTTACCCCTTTTCTAGAAACAACCTTTGCAATCAAATTCGAGCCCATTTTATGCACTACTTTATGTAACTTGACAAATGTTTTCAAAATCAAAAAGAAAAATTGAAATATCTCATTTACTTTTTTAATTATGAATATTTAATTAAATTCGGCAAAATGGAATTTTGTGAGTACTTAAAGCAACCCATGGGGATAGATTGTTGAAAATATCACTCGCCTTAAAACCGCGGATTGAAACAAGATAGCTATATTCGATTTGCAGGTTAATTTCATGTCTCACTAAGCCTCACTTGAAGTGTATTCCTGATAACTGGATTGTTATTATAATCCTGCTTTAATGGTGTGATTGTGGATTTGACCCTAGGGCTGCTCGCTTGATTTCCTGTAACCAGACAATGCTGTAGCAGCAGTGAATGAACTTCAGGCTACAGATTAGTCTCGTTATCTTATGTAACGGAATGTACATTCCAAAGCGCATCCGTATTATTCTGGCCCAAAATCATGCTCTGGGACTGTAAATAGATAAAAATAATATTTATAATTTGAAGCACACTGATATACTTTGCTTTCCTCTCACTCTATCTCTCTCTCTATATATATATACCTTTGAAAATAAATGCGATAAATATGGTAACCTGCCACTAAGGCTCGAACCAGGAACCTGGTAATTACTAGAATAGTACATATATCATTATACACAGACAGAGCCAGCAGTTACGGAATAAAAGCATGATAACGGGAAAGCATTACTTTTATGTTTCTGGACCATAATTGGGGCCAAAATCTATTATAATCTTGTAATAAGTAGGAAAAGAACTTTTTTGATATCAAACTCAGTGCCAGAAGTGGGTAAGTGCAATATCTGCCCTGTGAACATTGGACAATTTACACCCAGTATATTGTACACATCCGCATGGTAGCTACATATGGCAGCTTTTGGCCTTCTGGCACTGAGCAGTCGATGTATATGTATCATACGAAGAATATTGAACAAATCAAAGGAAACACAATGCAACCCCGAAAGAAAATGAATCTGGCTTCCACTTTTTTCAAATTATAGTCCCGTTTTGGCAACGTTTCGCGCTTTAACATTACTCATACCTTGTCTAAGTTTGACATCACCGAGAACAAAATGAATCTGGTGCATACCTTTTACATTTTCGTCCTGTTTTGGGGACTTTGCGGGTTAAAAGTTATACAAGACATTAATGTTATTATTTGACATCGCATCTTTCCCGATTTTGTGGAAGCGCTTGTGGAAGAAAATTTCAATGAAGAAAATATCAAAATCAACTTTTGTACTTTTTTGCAGAAAAAAAAAAAAAAAAAATTCTAAGACCCAGGAATGAGAGTTACTAAGTGAGCAATGCAGCACACTTATCATAACACGAGAATAAGAAAAAGGACCTAGGAATCTGTAGAAACCCATGCAGAAACATAATAGAATCGTTGTATGGACGAAGTTAGTCTACAAAATTGTACCGTAATCGATTATGTAAATTATTAATTCCCTAAGATTTCCCAAACGGGAAATATACGATATCTCCGGAAATAAAGCTGGTATGAAGGTCAAACAACCATCAAATGTGCATTTTTACTCACACTATTATGTCATGCCATTAACTCAATTTCACTCAGAGGTGGGTGTAAGGGCTTTTGCAATTAAGTTCTTCATATATCATACCAAAATTTTCAGAACTTTTTTCTCGATGATTCAATATAGAGGCCAAAGGGATCATTTAAGGCACTTAAGAAACCTTGGGCGTGAGTTTATATATAAATTATGCGTATGTTGCTGGCTTTTTAAGAATACAGAAGTCATTTTTATTCAAGTTTTTTCTAAGTCAATGTTACCTTCATGAATGCCATGAACGTGATTGGACAATGTTCTGATAAGGATGGAGTTGCCAATTTCCCGAGAGAATTACAGATACAAATCGCTGCTATTTATGTAACATTTTATATTGTTGCTTAAAGCAACCTATGGGGTAGATTGTTGAAAATATCACTCACCCAAAAACCACGGATTAAAACAAGATGGGTATTATAAGCATAACCATTGGGTTCTTGAAATAACTCTTTCTTATTTTTGATGAAAGATATTTTCATTTCAAAAGATGTTCCGTCAGAAAAAAAACTATACTGACATTTTGTAACATGAAATAGATCGACTAGCTTACATATAAATGTACTGTTACAGCGCTTGTGGAAGACAATTTCAATGAAGAAATATCAAAGACTTTTGTAGCTTTTCGCATGCGAAAAAATTCTATTTTAAGACCCAGGAATGAAAGATACGAAGTGAGCAATGCAGCTCGCTTGTCATAACACGAGAATAAGAACAAAGAAACTGTGAGGACTTGCGGATCTAGATTTTGATAGCTATTTGATTTGCAGTTTAAATTCATGTCTCACTACACTAAGCCTGGTGTGATTGTGGATTTGACCCTAGGGCTGCTCACTTGATTTCCTGTAACCAGACTATGCTGTGTAGCAGCAGTGAATGAACTTCAGGCTACAGATTAGTCTCGTTATCTTATGTAATGGAATGTAAATTCCAAAGCGCATCCGTATTATTTTGGCCCAAAATCATGCTCTGGGACTGTACGTAAATAGATAAAAATAATATTCATAATTTGAAACAAATTGATAGTTCAATTGACAAATTTCTTTGGCAACGTTTCGCGCTTTTAAATGACTCGATACCTTTTGACCGAAAACAAAATGAATCGGGTGCATAGGTTTGACATTTTCATGTTACAAATTCTAGACATATCTATCTATCATTCGGATTATCGGATTAAGATTTATTACCCGTCCTATCTGGTGGAAAGAAAAGAAAAGAGAAGAAAAGAAAAGAAAAGAAAAGAAAAGAAAATAAAAGAAAAGAAGAGAAAATAAAATAAAATAAAATAAAAAGAAAATAAAAGAAAAAAAAAAGAAAAGAAAGAAAAGAAAAAATAAAATAAAAGAAAAGAAAAGAAAAGAAAAGAAAAGAAAAGAAAAAAACAACAACAACAAAAAAATTTACCCTTTTCAAGAAACCACCTTTGCAATGTTTATGCTTTTTCTGTCTTTCTGTCTTTCTTTCTTTTCTTTTTTCTTTTCTTTTCTTTTCTTTTCTTTTCTTTTCTTTTCTTTTCTTTTTTCTTTTCTTTTCTTCTTTTTTTTTTTCTTTCTTTTCTTTTCTTTTCTTTTCTTTTCTTTTCTTTTCTTTTCTTTTCTTTTCTTTTCTTTTCTTTTCTTTTTTTTTCTTTTTCTTTTCTTTTCTTTTCTTTTCTTTTCTTTTCTTTTCTTTTCTTTTCTTTTCTTTTCTTTTTTTTTCTTTTCTTTTTTTTCTTTTCTTTTCTTTTCTTTTCTTTTCTTTTCCTTTCTTTCCACCAGATAGGACGGGTAATAAATCTTAATCCGATAATCCGAATGATAGATAAATATGTCTGGAATTTGTGACATGATGAATAGACGGGTCTGCTGAAGTAATCTCCTCTTTAAACAAATAAATCTAATTTGGTGTCAGATAAGCATATATTGATTTGAATTATCATACCAACATGCATTTATTTTTTTACAGGATACAGACACTAAATATTTACGGTACTCTTCCTTAGAGCTATATCAAAGGCTTCCTACGCAAGTGTAAAATGTCTGCAATGTTCTGGACTTCACATTACTCCCACATACCACAATATGAATTGTAACTCGATGTAATAAGATGATATGACGGACTTCCTCCACTTCAATGTATTTGCCACGTAGCTGTGTTATTTTATAATGTAAAAATATTCTGCGACTTTGCTTCATCTTTGTTTTTGTTGTTCTCCCTGTCTCTTACTGTTTCGCATTACACATAGTTGCGTCGTCACTACTGTGTTTAACATGTCTTGTGTATAGGATGGCTGTGAGCTGTACCAGTCCTTTAGCCCTGCTAGATAGGTGCGACAACTCTCTAGTTCGAAGGTTCGCTAGTCCGAACATATAAATGTAATTTCCATTCGCTGGTCCGAATTCTGAAAAAGGTTTGCTAGTCCGAATATCGGGTTCTCTAGCCCGAATAATAAATAAAGGTTCTCTAGTCCGAATATAGAATAAGGCTCGCTAATCCTAACCCCTAACCCTAACCCTAATTCTATATTCGGACTAGAGAACCTTCGGATTAGAGAACTTAATTTGGTTTTCGGATTAGCGACCATTCGGACTAGAGAACCTTTGGACAAGCGACCCTTCGGATTAGAGAGAAGTCACGCTAGATAGGTTCCTTTTATGGCTTCCAAAAACAAATATTGCTCTCTTTGGGACAACAACATATCAAAAAACCAAAACAAAAAACAACAACAACAACAACAACAACAAAAACACACACAAAAAAACAAACAACAAGAAATCAAAAATCATTTACGAGTGCAAGTCATGTATTATAATATGACTATATATATATCTGGATTGTCACTTCATTTAACTCCGTATTATAAATAATGACGTTACAAAACGAACCTATTAATGATGATACTGGAGATTAGAATATTATTAAAGCGACCCCCAAAGCGACCTAAGAAGAGCTTTGAAACTACCATGGTCTGTAAAATGTTTCTTTGACATCTATTATCTGATTTGATCTATAACGTGTAAATCCATTTATAGCCAGGTGTTCGAGACACGAAATCAGATCATATATTATTTATGACATGTATCACATGTTGCACATTTAATAGCCCTTGTAACACACTGTAAACATAGCCCCATGTGTAACATAGGCAGTGTTTAAGGAAATTCTCGCCTGAGCTGGGGACAGCTAGCTGATGAAACAAGATACACCACACTGTTAAAACTATGACACCTATTGTTTCAATACTTCAAAGTTTAAGGTGATGGTGATGCATAGTATCAAAAATAAGTAAGTAATTTGTACTTTGTACATTGATAGAACTACAAGATGTAGCACATATATCTGATTTATATAGACGTATCAAGCAATTAAAGTATATGACCGTGACAATGGATTAATTGATCTTAGTCATCGAGATAATTTTTCTGACTTATATTACCTCGATAAACTAAGATCGTTCAAGCTCATATACTTTGCATTGCTTGATACTTTATAAAATTTTCATACAAAATAGATTAGTATCTCTGTGCTATAAAATGTTAGCTTTTACTGTCAGATGCATCCTTTTTTATTTTGAACTGAAGTGGGCAAGGCAAAGAAAATTGGAATTTACTACCAGCGCCGATGTCGCCAATACGTATCACTCCTTCGGTCGTTTGTTGTGTAGATCATCGTCCCGCATGAACATCGCGTATGCGTTCGACTAATATTTCAATCGTAATAAAAAAACGACGGTTCCTGCGTTTAATTCAAAATCTCTAATTTTGATCAAACTACTGCACCTAGGGTCTTGATTTTTGCAGGGTATGTTGATTTAACAAAGTACAATATAATCCTCTAAAAAACAGAATTTTGAAAAATATTGAGGGCGTCATCCTCAGCAAATGCTATAATATGGCTTTAATGAAGTAAATAATGTTACGCAGATTTTAAGCGCTTATATCGTTATACATTGTATTATTCATGGGTTCAAATAACGTACTCCCCTCTAGATTCCATTTGGCATACTTACACGACTATCTTGAGATCTTAAGGCAAGTGGGATGGATGGCGGAAGTCTTACTGTTCCAGTTTTACCCAATTAAGAAAAAAACTGCAGTCTACTGCTTAATATTATATAAGACACTGATCAAAAACACTGAATAAAATAAGCCAATAATCGCATTTATATTTCCACATGTCTTGCGATTATCAAGGCCAATAATATATCAAAACGTTTTGTTTTTTAGGCTTACTACCTCCAGTGAAAAAGCATGCACATGCGGTGGAAGCTACAGCCCTTATATCAAGCCTTGGGATCTCCTTTAAAGATCCCACATCATTTCTTTTGTATGTCAGCTTTATTTATCTTAATATATGATCACCTCTAACCCGCCTTAAGATTACCTATTTGTGTCATGTTGAAAGAGGTCGTTCTGTCATAGTAGAGATCATCCTGCTCCAGGCCATATCATCTCGGATTGCCTGTGTAAAGCTAGCATTACACGTTGCTCCAAGGTCATTGATAAGCGATGCTTAGGGCCAGTTACGAGAACTTTTTTTTTCTAATAGGATGGCCTGATTAGTAAAAGACACTAATTATCTATGACATGAGGAATTATTTATCATAGGGAAGTAATTAAGTCACGGACATCTAGTACGAAAAATGCACAGACAAAGTGCATTTCTGGGATGGATTTCACTTTGTCGCTTCACGATAAAATTGACCCAGATCTCAAAATAATTAAGATAATGATGTGGAATTTTAAAAGAAATAATAGCGGGATGTTTATATCAGGTGATATCATCCTACCATATAGCTGAGAGGCATAATGTACATTATTGTTTACGTTAAATCTCACATGAACCTCCTAGGGTTATTCCAGTTGAAATCCATTTACACCCCTGTGGAAGCCATGACCTTATTCTTCCACACATTGGGAGTGTGAATATCAAATGGTGTTAACAACCTGAATTACACAGCCGTGACGTTAGTCACGGCTGTGTCTTTTTTCTTACAGGTTCTTACACAGCCGTGACGTTAGTCACGGCTGTGTCTTTTTTCTTACAGGTTCTTTCTTTCTTCTTCTGCCGACCACTACATTTGCTCTAGCACTTACATGCTTACACCGATTTTGACCTAACTTGGTCACAACCATCATTGACCATGCCCCTACATGTCACATGAAACTCGTGAGGTCAAAGGTCACGCAGGGGTCATAGGGGTCAAAAACGTGATTTCAACTCAAAATGCTTCTTCTCCCACAAATTACGTAGGACAGTGACACCACTTGCATACATGCATTGTTATTACCCAGTGTCTATGGGGTCCTCACAGATTTGGGGTCAAAGGTCATTAAGGGGTCACTTCCGGTATAAAACGAAAAACCTTCAAAAATTTGTATTTGCTAAGAAAAACATAGGACAGTAACGGTATGTTCACACATGAATTGTGGTTACCCAATTCATATGTGGTATTTTTTATTTGGGGTCAAAGGTCATTAAGGGTAACTTCCGGTCTGAGACGAAAAACCTTCAAAATGCCCCTTCTGCCACAAGTAACATAGCAAAGTGGTGCCACATGCACCCATGCATTGACATTAGCCAATGTCTATGGCCGTTTTCATATATTTTGGGGTCAAAGGTCATTAGGGGTAACAACACGGCTGTGTTCGTGGGTTAGACCACAGCTTATTCTTCTTTACACAGCTGTGACGTTAGTCACGGCTGTGTCTTTTTTCTTACAGGTTCTTTCTTCTTTCTTTCTTTCTTTCTGCCGACCATTACATTTGCTCTAGCACTCACATGCTTGGACCGATTTTGACCTGACTTGGTCACAGCCATCATTGTCCATGCCCCTACATGTCACATGAAACTCATGGGGTCAAAGGTCACGCAGGGGTCATAGGTGTCAAAAACGTGATTTCAACTCAAAATGCTTCTTCTCTCACAGATTACGTAGGACAGTGACGCCACTTGCACACATGCATTGTTATTACCCAGTGTCTATGGGGTCCTCACAGATTTGGGGTCAAAGGTCATTAAGGGGTCACTTCCGGTATAAAACGAAAAACCTTCACAAATTTTTATTTGCTAACAAAAACATAGGACAGTACCGGTATGTTCACACATAAATTGTAGTTACCCTGTGCATATGTGGTATTTTTTTATTTAGGGTCAAAGGTCATTAGGGGCCACTTCCGGTATAAAACGAAATACCTTTAAAATGCTTCTTCTCCCACAAATTACGTAGGACAGTGACACCACTTGCACACATGCATTGCTATTACCCAGTGTCTATGGGGTCCTCACAGATTTGGGGTCAAAGGTCATTAAGGGGTCACTTCCGGTATAAAACGAAAACCTTCAACATTTTTTATTTGCTAAGAAAAACATAGGACAGTAACGGTATGTTCACACATGAATTGTGGGTACCCAATTCATATGTGGTATTTTTTTATTTGGGGTCAAAGGTCATTAAGGGCTACTTCCGGTATAAAACGAAAAACCGTCAAAATTTGTTATTTGCTAAGAAAAACATAGGACAGTAACGGTATGTTTACACATGAATTGTGGGTACCCAATTCATATGTGTTACTTTTTTATTTGGGGTCAAATGTCATTAAGGGGTCACTTCCGGTCTGAGACGAAAAACCTTCAAAATGCCCCTTCTGCCACAAGTAACATAGCAAAGTGGTGCCACATGCACCCATGCATTGACTTTAGCCAATGTCTATGGCCGTTTTCATATATTTTGGGGTCAAAGGTCATTAGGGGTAACAACACGGCTGTGTTCGTGGGTTAGACCACAGCTTAGTCTAGTTTCTTCTTCTTTCTTCTTCTTCTTCTTCTTCTGCCGACCATTACATTTGCTCTAGCACTCACATGCGTACACCGATTTTGACCTAACTTGGTCACAACCATCATTGACCATGCCCCTACATGTCACATGAAACTCGTGGGGTCAAAGGTCACACTGGGGTCATGGGGGTCAAAAACGTGATTTCAACTCAAAATGCTTCTTCTCCTACAGATTACGTATGACGGTGACCCAACTTGCACACATGCATTGCTATTACCTAGTGTCTATGGGGTCCTCACAGATTTGGGGTCAAAGGTCATTAAGGGGTCATTTCCGGTATAAAACGAAAAACCTTCAAATTTTTTTTATTTGCTAAGAAAAACATAGGACAGTAACGGTATGTTCACACATAAATTGTAGTTACCCTGTGTATATGTGGTATTTTTTATTTAGGGTCAAAGGTCATTAAGGGCCACTTCGGTACAAAACGAAATACCTTTAAAATCCTTCTTCCCCACAAATTACGTAGGACAGTAACACCACTTGCATACATGCATTGTTATTACCCAGTGTCTATGGGGTCCTCACAGATTTGGGGTAAAAGGTCATTAAGGGGTCACTTCCGGTATAAAACGAAAAACCTTCAAATGTTTTTATTTGTTAAGAAAAACATAGGACAGTAACGGTATGTTCATACATGAATTGTGGGTACCCAATTCATATGTGGTATTTTTTTATTTGGGGTCAAATGTCATTAAGGGGTCACTTCCGGTATAAAACAAAAAACCGTCAAAAATTTTTATTTGCTAAGAAAAACATAGGACAGTAACGGTATGTTCACACATGAATTGTGGGTACCCAATTCATATGTAGTATTTTTTATTTGGGGTCAAATGTCATTAAGGGGTCACTTCCGGTCTGAGACGAAAAACCTTCAAAATGCCCCTTCTGCCACAAGTAACATAGCAAAGTGGTGCCACATGCACCCATGCATTGACATTAGCCAATGTCTATGGCCGTTTTCATATATTTTGGGGTCAAAGGTCATTTGGGATAACAACACGGCTGTGTTCGTGGGTTAGACCACAGCTTAGTCTAGTTGGTGACTCCATTTGAAATCCACTTCCCCGTGGAGGGCTAATGTCATGTCTTCAATAAAGGTGCATGGATTTAACTGGAACAGCCCATTTCATATTCAATATTGATATTGTGGAATTTAGCCCGAAATACACGGTTATATTTATAGAGTATATATGTTAAAAAAGTCTCGTCTTACTCGTCTGTGGCATGTTCATTTATCTTTTTAATTATTTCTTTTTATTAGTAACTTTTTTAAACTGAAACTAAAATGTTGACTTATGTAAGCAGGCCCGTACACAATTTTGTTTGGGGGGGGGGGTGTTCATGCTGTTAGTTTTTCTTTCTAATATTTATGGACCTTCTAGTGGATATTTGTAACCTGTGTTTACCCTGAAATGTGATTTTTGTGTGGCGAGACCTGTTTGGGTGGAGGGGAGTTCCCCCACTCCCCTGCTTACAGTTGGACTGAATGTAAACGTCGCAACTATTTATTATCATGATCAATTCTTTGGGGCAACAAAATACGTTCCAGCACAAAATTTCTTTTACAAGTAAACTTGTTTGAATATTTGCATGATTTTTTTTAGCTTTTCATATTTCAGTATTTCATAGTGCACGTTTGCTAATTAAAATAATGTGCAACACGTCTGAACACTAGAAGCAATTTGGTTAATTGTCAGGTTAAGGGGGTACTACACCCCTCGATGAATTTGTATCTATTTTTGCATGTTTCTCAAAACTAATAACACAGTGGTAACAAAAGTTATGTATATTATAGGGGCAAGGAATCCAATTACTACACTGGAATTGCAGTGACCCAAGACAAGCGTTCGTTATTTATGATAAGAAAAAAGGTACCGCTAGAATGTATCTATCATATATACTGCTAATTGAAATAATGGCCGGCTACACGTCTGAACACTAGCAATTTGGTTAATTGTCAAAAAAGTTTTCTAAATATAAAGAATCATAGTGCAGTGTCTTAGCACAAAACCACATACCGTAAAACCTCGTCTACAAGCATATATAGTGTTTTTGATGAAAGCTAAATTAACACGAAACAAGCGTGAATATGCCAATACAATAGATTGGTCTTACAAAAGTTCTTATTTCTATATGCTTGGATCTGTAATTTATTTGCTCAAACTCCATAATGGCGCCTGGATTAATTTAGCTTTCAACAGAAGCACTCTATATGCTTGTAGACGAGGTTTTACGGTATCTGCATATAATATATAGGTAAAATGATAAAATATGCTGATTATAGAATTTCATTAAATATTTATAAAGACATCTGAATCATAACAACAGATTAAACAGCATATATCCCAATGCAGGCTATACCCTGTTTTGGAAAAAAAAGCAAAACCAAAACACACACACTCGCATCCCAACACAAAAACAAAATGTATGCGCTGAGGTCAAGTTCCCTATTAAAAACAAGCATTTAATGTAACAAAATATCTCGAATCAAATCATAGTAGCACAAACTTGTAAAATCGAATCAGTACATGTATATCCAATTCACCCAGCTGGTTCCAATACTTTTCCTGGGGATATTGTCATAGTAATGTGGGTTATCGCCCCCAAAGCTTATAATGTCGCTTTGGATCAAAGCACATTACAGATGTTTTTGACGTGAAATCCATTCTCTTCATGTCGATTCGAACATATTCTTGCCTATAATGTGCTTAATGTATGTCAGGAAAAATAATTTTGACCATGTAACAATTTTAATCAGACTTGCGTATGGTTTTATATGCTGATAAATATTAAGCTCGCAGAACGTCATGTATTTTAGCTGTGGTGTATACCAGCACACTTTATCACTGTCAGATGTATCCATATTAAAATTCACTCTGCATGCAGTGGGTGATGTGCACTGAATTAGTCTCGTTCAGTTCATTCTCCCGTAGAGCGTAGTGACCAACACACGTAGCGCGAAACTCCCTGGATTGGTATTACACTTAACTATGAATATGGCTGTTGTTTTGTTAAGGCGAGTTTATAGCACTTACTTTGGAACGGTTTATCTATTGGTGGTGCTTTTTCTATCTTTGAACGGATATGATGCTGTTTTTGCCAATCGCGTCGTCGGGGATAATACTAGTGTTGTACCTGTAGATACCAATGTACCCATTTGTGAAGTTACAAGCTGGAAAGTGGATAATAATACTGAAACGCTGGTTTTAAAGACTACTGATGGTTGGCCGCACTGTAACTTGCTTGTAACTTCTGAAAATTCGTCCCGTGTTGCAGTGAAGGTGCTTGAGTTTTCTGAAGATACCACATCGCAATATTTGTACGTTGAAAGGGAAGGAAATTACATAGGAAAGTGTAATCACAAGTATTTAGTATTTCGACAATTTGAGTCATCTTGCGTGACAGTTTTTGAACACGAAAGTCTTAGATTTCATATCAACGCTGATATAACTTTTCAAATTATAACAATTTCTAACGATATAGGTCCGACTTCAAACTGTCCGGAATATGAGACACGAAAACGCTGTAAAGAGCCGGTAATATGTCCGGAGAGAGATCGTTATTGTACCAATATTTTTGGTGTAGATAGCGTGTCAACATGCAAATTCTCCCCAACTTTAAAGGAGGATGAATATGAATACCGCCCAGGTGGGGGTACTTCATGTAAAGGTAATTGTCCGGAAGAATGTGATTGTAGTCTTCACAATCATCGAATACACGGGACAAACTGTGGTGATGGAACTGATAGTAATTCCAAATGGAGTAGTTTGATTGTGTATCCTTCCAACACGACTGTATTAAATCTAGCACACAACCGGCTAGGTGAAATAAAGGCTAACGCATTCATAGACGTACCTAAATTGGAAAGGCTACATCTTCACAGTACTAACATTACCTCAGTTGAGAAAGGTGCTTTTAACGGCCTCGCAAAAGTGATTTTACTAACCTTATCCTACAGCAAAGATATGGAATTAAAATCCGGATCGTTAAGTGGACTAAGTACACTTCAGGAATTGTATCTGGAGAATAATAACTTTCACGAACTAACCACGAACGTTTACACCGGCCTTGATAATGTCAAGTATTTATTCCTTGCGAAGAACAATTTCCACAATTTTGAACACACGGGGATCCGTGACTTGAATAAGTTAAGAGTCCTAGATCTCTCCAACAACCATTTAAGAGAGTTACCGTCTGACTTTTGTCAACTTTTCCCGGATATATTTTATTTGAGTTTTGTAAATAATAGTCTGCAAAAATTAAGTGCTCGGATGTTTCAAGGGTGTACAAAACTTGAAACGTTAAATTTGAACGGGAATCCTCTGAAGTGGATCAGCAAAGACACGTTCGTGGGAATTCCAAATATTTCCAAGGTACTTGTAGATAATTATTATACATGTTGCTTCGTTACAAATGCCACTTGTACACCATTAAAATACCGCCCAGAATTTTTGACTTGTAAACGTCTTTTACCTCACGGGATTCTTCGAGTTTGCATGTGGATATTAGGCATATGTGCCCTTTTTGGTAATGCCATGGTGATTTACTGGAGATGTCGCGAAAAACAAGACGCAAATAAAGTTCAAAGTATATTGATAATGAATCTATCTTTGTCGGATCTTCTCATGGGCGTTTACATGTTGATTTTAACATGCGCCGACGCGTATTTTCGCGAGTTCTTCCCATCCCATGCGGATGCCTGGAGAAATGGTAGCATTTGTAAGATTGCAGGCTTGGTAGCTATGTTATCCAGTGAAGGGTCAGTGTTTTTCTTGGTACTTATCAGTGTTGATAGACTTATTGGTGTAAAATACCCATTTAGTACCAGGAAATTGAAAAAGAAATCTACAAGAATTGTTGCAACCATTCTTTGGCTGATCGCACTAGTAATCAGCATAATTGCTACATTGCTATCAGGTACCGACTATTACGATGTATCGGAAGTTTGTATCGGTTTACCGTTAGCACGAAAAACCATAACCAAATCAGAAATAAGAACCGTCAATATCACAAGTAGTGACGACCGACGAAAACTCGAAGTGGAAACCTTGGAAAACATTGGACACAAACCAGGAATGTATTTCTCCATAGCTGTTTTTATAGGTATAAATTTCATATGTTTTGTTGCCATTGCGTTGTGCTATACGATTATCTTTGTAACTTTTCACGAAAGCACAAGACGTTCTGTGAGGCGACAAGAAAGAGACGAAGAAATCAAAATGGCCGGCAAAATGGCGGTTATTGTAGTTACGGATTTTTTGTGCTGGATGCCTATTGTCATCATGTCCATGATGGTACAAACAGGTGCCGTGGTGTTATCTCCCGAAATGTACGCATGGACTGTGACATTCATCTTACCTATTAACTCTTCCGTGAATCCTTTCTTGTATACAATAGCAACTGTAGTTTCAAATCGATTAGCATTGCGAAAAACGCGAATTTATAGTAACCCGACAATGACAACTCAGCATGATAATTGACGAGTGCTCATTGTTGATTGTCTTTTGTGTGTCAAATATATTTTATAATATATTATAGTAATTTACTTAAAATCAGAGTGTTGTCGGTGTAGCATCGGTATGAAAAAAAGCAACTTTATTTTTCATTCCAAAAATGGGCAATTCCAATGGGTAACGCAGGCAACTTAAACAAATTCTACGGCCATTAATCGCATGTATCTCATAAAATGTTACAATCCAAAGAAACAAATATTTAGAAAATATAGTGGCTCTCTTTACAGTATAGATTATGCACAGAATTTGCACCATGTGAATTTTGGCATGCCCCAATAACTTGACTGTTGACAAAAACTTTACTTTAGGACAAAAAATTCGACTTTAGGACAAAAACTCTAAATCACACCAAAAAAAATCCAAACTCGGTCGACATCATGCTACATACCATCAATTAAAAAAATATTTTTGATATCCCTGATTTTCTAGTTGTAAAAACATTAAAGATTATAACATTTGTTGAGATATATCCTGTACTTTGTACTATAATTAATAATGTATCATCACTGATCATGCATTATTTGTTAACTTTTAAGACAAATTTTGTGTTATGTAGTACGGTTACGAGTAACCAGGGAAGTACGTATTTGCACATCCCTGGAATGGCTCATATACGTTGTGCGTGCTCGATGTTGACGTTGTTGCCATGTATGTAAACATTCACGCGATTATAAATAATAAATATGCATCAAATATAAAATATTTAAATATAAATTTAATAATAATAAATATGTGAGTTTTAAAGAACAGAATGTCATTATTGCATTAACAGAATAGAAGTTCGCGCACATTTTAAATAGAAATGTAAAATCGACTTGGTTTGTTTCATTTACAACCGTAGCTCAAGAAGCTCAAGAAGCAAATATTGTGAGATACACATATTTTTCATTCAATATCCATCCGATCTTTCGGTAATACTTACGTGGTTTCATGTCCATTACTAAAAAAAGACAAATCTAAGATTTACACAAGCTGTCGTTTTGCATCCGTCAATTGTTCTTGTTTGATATAAATTCTGTCAATATCTTTAACAAAGATACTTGCATAAATCACGTTTCATCGACCATATGGAATTTGAATTAGAAATCTATGGCATATTCACTGTTCTTTTAATAGTAAGATAAACTTAAACAACTCTACTGACCTCATTTTAAAGAGCTTATGTAAGAGTGTTAAGTATTAAAAAATTCAATTTCGTAAGGTTATCATGGTTATCCGATCACTATCAATATTTAATATCTGACCCTAGGCTGTAAAAATCTTCGCTTAACTTGGCAGTAAAAACGTATTAAAAGTACAGTAGTTGTTTTTACATTTCATTTACGCGTACATCCGCACATCTTATGTCCTCAATTCAGGAAATTTGAAAATCGCAACTCCCAATTTTGTATACGGTACTGTTAATATATATATATCAAATCATGCATGGTTGTTTTGAAACGGTAGTCATGACAGGTACGGTGACTATCAACAGCACCGGGTTCAAAGTGACTATTTGATCGTATTCGGTCTACTGCATGATTCTTAAATTACCTTAAATAATTCTTCCTCAATGTTTTTCGTGAGTGACGTTAATGATCTTACGATCGACAAATAATCATTCACGTTTCCATATTATGCATGGTTCTTTATACTTCAAATACCAGCTGAAATACAGCTTTTTAAGCTTTTTTATGAACCTCAACATATCTAGGGGGCTACATGTATAATCATACATCCCTTGTTCACCTTCTGCGGTATTTACCATAAAGTGTTTCTGGGAACCATGCTTGACATTAATGACAATTTGAGTGACATGTAATAATTTTTCAGGCATACACTTGTATATGCAAGGTTCTTAATACTCCGAAAACATCATAAAATAACATTGTGGTTTTTATGAACTTCAAAATACCTATACTCTTACGTTCCTACTAACATTCACCATGTTTAGCGGTATTTAAAATTACCAGCAACAAATCGTATTTCGAAGGTTGTCAATTTGTCATAATGCCTTTTCTGTAAGTTATTATACAAAATGAGCTAATAATGAACATTAAACTTTCAATATTTGCAAATTAACGACAGCTGTGGTTTGATTAAAGCGTTTTAATATTCAAAAGTACTCTCTCCAATCGATTGTTATATTAAAGTTTATTCAACTGTAAATTTCTTTAAAAGAAAAGGTCCTCCTTTAGATGTCTTCTCAGTCTAAAGTTTCTTATTTCTTACATAAACCTGAAAATATATATCCTGTCAAAAATTTCACGAGCATACCTAAATAGGTCAACCGAAAGGATTTCTATAACCAACAATTAACACATATATATCTCATATCTATTTGCATTTCTTTTATTTAAGAAAAGACCCGTGCAGTTCTGTTTTGAAATTGGATGCAGTCGTGTTACATGTGTTGGGTATAGATAAAAGCGGGACCAACTCGGTTTGGATATAAAAATAAGGATATGGTTACGATGCATATAAATAAATCTCTCCTCCCAAGTTAAAATGCTGTATCAATAAGTCAGCAACAGAGCTGATGCTGCCTTTTTACCTTTTGCTGCTCCCGATATCAAAGACAGTAACTGCTGGTATTTGACTAAGGGCATATTGCATTTATATTCGGGAGACGCAAAACTTCGGACGATAACACTTCATGCTGAGAGTCCGGACAGAAAAATATACCTTGTGGTGTATTTTACAAATCATACATTTTATACTTTATCCGATGATAACGGGCGATCTGTCGTGGTTTTTTTTTTAAATAAGTCTCTTTACTCAGCAGTTTATAACCTAATCAGTATTCCCACAGAGTTACAGAAAACCTACAAGACGCCATGGATCAATATCTGAAGAAGTTACGAGTCAAGTGTGTTATTTGAAATGTATGGAAATTACTAGAGTGAGCGACAACACAACAAGTTTGTTTTTGTCAAGTTTGTTACGTATCTTGTACAACTTGGTAAAACCTACTAATCAAGTGATACTTATGAGCTGCTTTTGAACGCTTCTTATTGAGCATAAGTTGTGATTTTATATCAGTATCATGAGTATGGCGTTAAAAGAAAACATGTTGAAATTCGAAATCATACATTATGTAGTAGATTAGTGGGTAGATGAATGCAAACGGTACTTGGATGGCAATGTAAAGTTTGCTTAACCACACATGAATATTCAACCCGGTTCTTGTGCAAATAAAGCAACAAAACTCGTAGCGACACGTGAATTGAATCGTCATTATTTACCATTAAAGTATTGCAAAGATCGTATTTCATTAATTGAAATGAAACCCATATAAGCAAGAACTTGACCTGATGAGTGAAGACTAATTCAGATCTTTATAATGTTACTTAAAGCCATATTGTAACATTTGCTAAGGAAGACGCCCTCAATATTTGTTTTTGACACGATTGTAGACTTGTAGTGTACTTTAGTGAACTGACATACCCTGCAAAAATCAAGACTTTTGGTGCTGTGGTTTTGTCGAAATCCGAGATTTTGAATAAATCACAGGAACCGTCGTTTTATTATTACGATGGAAATATTAGTCGAACGCGTACGCGATGCTTATAACACAGTACGTACATGTCGTGCGGGCAGTCGAAACATATCAAAAGAACCGACCGACTCACTTGAGAAGGAGTGGCTTGCATTGGCGACATTGGTATTTTGTGAAAAGAAAATACAATTCAAAGGAAATGTTACAATAAGTGTTATCAACTTAAGTGTTATCATCTTAGATGTACAATGTATTCAAATTAATTAAAATTGATCTATATTTTAAGAAGGAATAGTAAACATCATTAAAGGCCCTTTCAGTGATTTCACAGGGACATTAAAAAAAATGGAAATTTGTCAGAGTTGCTTAGAAATAAAGAATACGTCTACAGAATTTCATTAAACCACTTTTCCCCTGAATACATCGAAAAATTAGTCAAAAAACAGAAGTTTTAGAAAGGTTTTCTACTTCAACTCTGAGAAAATCGAGATTTTCGTACAGTGCATCACCAATCGACTGGAAAAACTTCCTAGTCCAGTGTTTCTAACACGGGGAAGTAGAGTCTAAATTGATTTAAAACAGACGCTTTTAAGCTACAATTTTGTAGTAGAAAACAAAATAAGCAATTAAAGATCACCGAGGCAAACTAACGGTCAATTCAAATATGAAAAACAGTTAAAATTGTGTATTTTGTTTAAAATAGTAGCTACTGATGTAATAAGTAGTAGAAACAATACGCAACGCGTGTTGGTACGTGGAGAGTGAGCTTCTTTCGATCTCGAGTCGGACTTTTTGTACTGTCAGTATCAAAAGTCCAGAATCATGCAAATGCTTTATTTTGTCTAAAATACACGGCTTTCGACCGAACCACTCGCAGGCTATGTTAGCACATCTATGCCAATTACAAAGGTACCAAAATCTGAATTTTGATGATTTTTACGATCGTCCGGATGAGCAAATCACTGAATGGGCCTTTAAGTATAGAAAACAGAGGTTGAGATTTCCTACGCCTTAGCGCATATACCCGGCTAACTCTCACGTCTTGTGTGCCACGGTTGTTTGATATGGTCATTAATTAATTTTTATAACAAAATATTATATAATGTTCAATTCTAGGCATGGATATTACCAACAGACATCACACTAATATGCACATATATTTTTTAGCTATTTTTTAACAAAGATTTTCGCTTCTTTATCAAATTATTCACCTTTTTCTGCATTCATTTGGTCATTTTTATTCTATAAACTGTACATATGTGTACAAATTGAGGGCGCTATTTGGCAAATAATATGACTTATTCCTTACATTTCAGGATAAAATGTTTTCTTAAAAATGTCCCTGCTATTTGTTAGTCTTTTTGCTGATGTTTTAATTCCATTAAACAAGTGTATAACCCCTTTTAAAGATACAAACAAGATTTAAGATAAAAAGCGCCACAATTTTTGTGGTTTTGAATAGCTAGAAGGGGTAAACACCAAGGCGTAAGAAAATCGCAACCTTTTATTATGGGGAAACAAAGTCATTACTTCAGCGCACACACTTTAATCAGTGCTAATGGGCAGGTATTATAGGGTTTTGTTACTACGCTTGTAAAAGTAAATCCACGATTTGCACGGCATCTTTGCCTTTTGGTGCAATTGTGTGTAAAGAAACAAGAAACGAATAGATTCGGCCTGGATTCGGAAACGTCTCTATTGATTGTTTTTAATTATTAAAGTATATATTAAGATATACCAGGGCGCATTAAAACTTACAAACACTGAGGTGATTACTAGTTCTCTTCGGTAAACTTGCACGACTCCGGGCTCCACATATAACCATATCTTCACTCAGCATTGTAATATCAATACACAATGTTATAGGCCCGCCTATGCCTGTTTTATTTTGATCAAAGTATCTGATTCCTATTTGTTTGGACGCTTTTTATTTCCCTCTTTTGTTTTTCTTTTCTCCGCGCCGTTCCTCTCCTTTCACTTTTACTTTCCTTTCACTTCTCTCCTTTCATTGTTTCTCTTTAAGTCAGACAAGAGGCTGTAAAAGGTACGCTGATCCGTTGTCACTGGTACAGAAGTACAACATTTCCACCAACATATTATTTGATAAAGACAAGGAACCGGGCAACGCCTACCACTATGGACAACAATGGCCTCATCCCAATGGCATAGTTCAATAACCTCAATAAAACACACATAGTGCAAAATTTGACCTCAAGTTGCCGAGTATGAGTTTTTGTACCCAAATTTCCTAAGGTCATTCAATGAATGTACAAATGTATTGGGGTTAAAGAACTGTGCCTTGATAGATGAACATGTTATGGATCCCAGTGTATCGTAAAGTTCTCCAAAGTTCATATGCCAATGTTTTCCTTTATTGATTAGCAGCGCAGACTCCCTGCCAACATCATGAGGTCGATTTAACATGTTTTAATATCTTACCTTTTGAATATGAAACCATTGACTTTCATGTCACCATACTATGTTGTATTTCTTTACAATTACTAAATTAGTATCTTCACAAACAAATTAGAACGGCTGGCATTTCAATACGCTTAATGCTTGCCTTTGTTTACTCAATGACACCGCACTGATCTCTCTCGGTGAACAAGAAAGGCAAAACTCTTTACAAAATGTAATTGTGGATTTAATGGAAATGAAAACGTGTTTTTTGTTTCAATCCTTACAAAAACAAATAAAAAGGTTTTCAATTGTAATATAATCGTATTTGAAATTTCAATCTGGACGAAATGCGAACATATCAGTTAACTTCGGATTAACAACTGCGATACTATATCAAACACTAAAACAACGATCCTGTAAACTAGATTTAAATTGAAGTGAAAACAATACTACTCAATTTGAATGTGATTATTTTTGGTGTGTTTGGTTGCTATTCGTTTAGTCTATGTCAACCCAAGTATGACATTTTCATGTGGACGTGTTACAGACGATGTTAGATTCGCAAAGAGACCATTTGGTATAACAGCCATGTTCACTTATTATTGCTATTAACCTGTTTTATAAAGTTGTTTTGCACATTTAGAACATTTAGTTTGCTTTATGTTAATTGTAATTATAGGCTGACCATAATTGCGCGAGCACCTTTGTGAAGACCGAATTTCGGAGACACTGTTCCGTCGGAAAGTTATCTTTTTTGTTGTTGAGGAATTAAACAGATAGCACATACTTTGTAAAAGAGGATAATTGACAGTTTCTTTCCTGGTAACTTACTTCTGTACTTCGTTACCATATCCGTGGGACTTAATCAGATTGTGACTGTACTGCAGAACGCTTATAATGCATGTCATGTGACTCCGATTCATCCCGGATGATAATGGTAAAGGGGTATTTTTTGTAAAATAACCATTTTGAAGAACAAAACTGTCCATTTTCATAATTCAGAAAGTATATCAAAACCGTTTTACTGGGCAAATGCATTAAGTATTCGGTCACTTTGAAGTTAGACCATAGACTGATTCGAGCTTAAAATGGCAAAACATTAAAGTTCCTAACGCTACAGTTCTATTAGGGACATCCTGTAACTCCGGGCCTGTAACAGGCGTGTTGCATAATAGGTTTGGTCAGTTTTGCTCTTCTCTTCTCTTCTCTTACCATGAATACATATCATTTTCTTTTGGTTACACTTAAATCTTCAACCCTACTCACTCCAAAACTTGTTTTGTGGACGAGGTGAGAGGGGAGAAGAAAAACGAGATAAAAAGCATGTGTTTATCCTTTCTGCCCGGTTTTGAACCACCGACCCCTCGGGTTTGCAGAGCACCTTATCCGTCCTAGGAAACGAGTCTTTTCTTGCCTTATACGCTCATACCATTGCGCAATTACATCACTCGGAATTCTTGGGCTTGCAGTCTTGTCACTTCGTGCTGTAGCATATTTGGTTGTGCTGTAGCGTTTTGTAGCATTCAGGGCAGTTAGGGTTAATATTGATGAACCTATTAACATTGACCTTGTCGGAATGTCAATTTGCCGTAAGCATGGCAAGATAAATTTGTTTACGTAAATAACTTTCCCCATATGGAAAACAGGTTGTGCAAATACCATATGTTTAATGCGTTGATTACCCGGTTGATTACTTTGATGTAACTGGTTCAACTAGTGACAGAGCGTATGAAGTGGCTTAAGTCGTGTCTTTTTAATCATGTTAATAGTCGGAGAAATAGTAGTTGAGATACAGGTGAATCTCCGCCAGGCACCTCCCAAAGACGTGAGACGTGAAAGTGACGTCATCATTTATGCGATCCCTCTGGTTATAGGGAATCAGCAGTCATGTATCATGGGTACGAATCTAGAGCACCTTCCGCGATACTTACGTGTAGCGTTTCCCCGAGGGCATCTCCGGGCGGCAGATATTTCGCCGTGTTGAAGTTAGTGATGTTACAGGATGAAATTACCATAGCGATGTGTTTATCATATCGATTCCATGCTCGCTCTCGCAGGTTTTCTCCGGGATCTCCGGTTTCCTCCTGCTTTAAAAAAAAATCGGTGATTAGTTGTTTGGTTAACAAAAACTTCCTTCACCCAATGGAATTTGGGGGAGCTGCATAGATAAATGGTGGATGTTATTTGGGACCAGATCAAAATTAGGCAAGGTCGGTGATTTTCAGATTTCCTATAATAATCAAACTATCAAAGCTCAAACGTCCATCAAATACTTGGGAGTGACACTTGACCAATACCTCTCTGGAGACATTTTGGTTAGCTCTATAATTAACAAAGTTACTGGCAAACTCAAATTTCTTTACAGACATGTTCAATATCTCAATCAGAATTTACGGAAAAATCTCTGCTCTGCTCTTTTACAATGCCATATAGACTATTGTTGCACATCATGGTATTCAGGCCTTAACAAGCACTATCAACGCAAATTACAGATTATCCAAAATAAAATGGCTCGTTTCATTCTCAACTTGTCTCCCAGAGAGCATATTGGTCAGGTACACTTGGATTCCATTAAGCTTTTGAAAATCCATGATAGAGTCAAACAACTCCGACTCAATCACATGTTCAATATTTTCTATGCAATGGGTCCCTCTTACTTTGATCAGTTTTTCACTAAAACCACTGTCACTCACACTCACCGTACCAGATCTAGCTCTCACAATTTCCATGTCCCCAGAGTCAGTGGCCTTGCTTCCAACTCCTTCTTTTATCAGGGTACCCTTGACTGGAATTCTTTACCTATTCACATCAGGTCTATCACCTACAAGAATTCCTTCAAATCCCATGTCAAAACCCATTTATCTTCAACCTCAATGAACCAGGAAATGGCTGAATATGTTTAACTTATTTCTCTTTTGTCCCCTCTTTTGTGGCTCTGTTTTCATCTCCCTTTTGCAGGCACCTTTTCATTTTGGACCCCATTGGAAATAAGTTGGCATATTTAGCCAACTTTATGGGTTATCCTGGCTCATTGACTTGGTTTTGTGTTTCTTGTGATGATGATTGATTGCATATTTGTTATTTTCTGTATTGTTGTCAATTTTGCCGAATAATAAATAAATAAATAAATAAATAAATGTTACAATCTAAGTGCGGATAGGTTTGCGCTATTCCGGCTGCACAATGCCTAGTTGCATGCGATCTGATTGTGATGATTCACCATGGCAGCGAAATTACAGCGCTTTGAACACTCCGGGATCTGTGGTAAGGCGCTATATAAATACCGAAATCTATTTATTATTATTATTTACATTATTCCCAGACCTATGTATTGCCGCCGGTAGGTCGTTTTCCCCACTAAATGAGCGCAACGAATCGTGACTTTACGATCAGGCCCGTAACCAGGGGAAAGCCCCACCCCAAACCGCCAATATATTCAATAAGTAAGATGAGGGATATAGAGTGTCTCTATCTTGTGAATCAGAAGCCCGGACGTTTATCTTAATATTTGAATCTCTTATATTCAGTTATTAGTTTACATGCCAATGTTCTAGCAAAACAAATAACTCTTAAGTTTAATACCAAGAAATGAACTCAAATTACATCCTGATAATTCACACTTAGAGGAAAAAACAACCCACCTTGGATTGGAAAAAAATTATACTATTCCGTTTTCTCGATCAAAATAACTCTATATTGGTCAATTATCTTTTTCAACGCCAACTAGATATAAATAAATATTCAATATTCAATATTCACTAAATCATAATAAAATCATTCGATATTTAATAAATTGTGTGAGTGTAATAAAAAAAAACCCATCAAACAAGGCAATTCATTCAATCTATATCTAGTGTGCTATTGTAATACTAGTATTTGTATGCTGTATAGCTCAAAGACTAGAACAACTGCATGACATGTATTTCAGTGTATTCATGCTGATAATTGACAGGCATATTTCGGGGTTTGTTTTCAGTTAAATTAGCAATCAAAATGCATACAAGAACACGTACTAAATATTTCTGGTTATTATACTTGACTTGTCCAAAGTATGTACATTTGGGTCATTCTCCTGTGTGTCAGTTTGTTTATTAGTTTTAAAAAAAGCCCGCAACTTTAATAATTCTCCTGTGTGTCAGTTTGTTTATTAGTTTAAAAAAAAGCCCGCAACTTTAATAATCTCTTAATTGCTTACTCACAAAGGTTGTTCAGTACATGCGAAATTGTGTTTAGTTGTCTATAATATTTGTATAACTTGTTAAAATGGAAGAAATTTGCGCGAAGCGCGCCTAAAATTTTTAAAAGCTGAAATTGTCAATAAGATTAATTTCGTCAAAATTACATGCACATAGGCGTTTCTCTTCTCTGTTTCTCCAATTTCTCTTATCATTTTTTGATGGGGGGGCGTTAAAAAGGGCTAAATACGTCACAGTCCAAGTATTTTTAGTATTGGTCAGTTTTGTCGATAACTTAACATATCGAATAAAACCATTTTTGTCGTTTCATTTGATCTTGTTTTATTATATTTTCCAAAACATCTCATAATTACCAACGATTCATCGGAAACCATTCGAAATAAAAAAATATTCATTGTATATTTTTCTGTTTGTACTTTTATTACCTATACATTTATTACCTTATTTATTTATTACCTATACATTGAATTACTGAATATCTGCTTTAACCTTGATGGTAATACAATATTGAAATGTATAGCTTTTAATACATGTACAAAAAAAATGCAAATATTTCATTTGCAACAACCATGACGAACACACTGCTTGATATAAAAGAATTTACGCTCAACGATCATATTACCAGAAAGGAAACAAATATCTGAATAAATTAAGCTGCCGTAAGCAAGCCAATTCAAAGCATAAGTATAATTAATATTTTTAGGATAAAATTTACCACGTAATATTACCTAAGTCGGTTTCTAGCCTTTGTGGAATGCCATAGCAAGCACAAAACGTTTTAGCAACGTTTTATACAGGTTATATTTTGTTTTGTTTTTGTTTTGGTAAAAACGTTACCCTATTCTATTTGAGTGGTGTGGAGGTATCACATTAACTAATGCGTTGCAGTGTTATCGGTTGGGTAAAACCCAGCAAGTGGCATATCATTGGCAAGCTTGGACTTAAAGCTTTTAGAAAAACAAATTTAATAATTAATTGTGTAAATTTTATGCAAATTAGTTTATGAATAATCAATGAGCTCATAGCCAAATATGAGGAAAAAATATTTTTGAAGTGTATGAGTACATCAATGTGGCATTTTCATGCAGTTTTAAATACACTGCCGTGTTTCTACATATAATAAAAAGAAATCCGACATGGACATTTTTGGGCTATTTTTAGGGCAAACTTTGGCATAAAAATGGTTAAAATATGCAAGTTCCCAATATTTTAAACCATTTTATGATGTGTAAATGGTTGTTATATTAGGAAAAGGGTTTTTTTTTGTTAAGGGATCTGGAATGAGCGTTTTGAGCGTTTCGACAGTATTTTTTGTGGGACATAAGAGCACATCAGACATATCGAATTGCATTCTGAATTTTATTGAAATTCACGATATAATACAAATTTTATGACAAATTATTAAGTAAATTTTATAAATCTAATGATATATTCTTAAAGTGTGTGTAGCTGGGAGGAAAAGCCGACGATCAATTGAAAATTTTGAACTTTCATATTGAAGATATGGATTTTTTCCCAAAAAGACCGTATTTTTTTTGGGTGAAAATCCATATCTTCAATACGAAAGGTCAAAATTTTCAATTGATCGTCGGCTTTTCATCCCACCTACATACACTTTAAGTATAAATCATCAGATTTATAAAGTTTACTTTGAGTACTGTTAAATATCAAAAATATCAATTTTTAATCATTTTCCATAAAATGTGTATTACATGGCGAATTTCAAAAATTCAAAATTATTTGATATCAGAAGGACATTCTTCGTAATCAGAATTCGATATGTCTGATGTGCTCTTATGTCCCACAATAAATACTGTTCAAACGTTCATACCCCATCCCTTAATAGAGAAGTGATAAATTATCAAAACTGTTCAAAAGATAAGACCTTATTTGTGTAAATATTTTTTACTTGCATATTTAAGCCATTTCGTGCCATATGGCACGAAATTGATGGGGGTAATAAAATTAATGTCGGGTTATATAGGTCGTGAAAGCGTTTTGTATGAAAACCCACCCAAAAATATACAAACATATTCGTTAAAAGTTTTAAAAATGTTATTGTAAAATATTTTTTTGCACACATTTTTTTACCAAATATTTTGTCAAAACTTAAATAACCTTATGTTAGAATATTTGCAGTAAGTTATCATAAAATGTTTTTGAATGTTATGAAAACGTTTTATACCATTTACATACCCTTTATATAACCCGACATTTAAACGTTTTCTGGCAACCTTTTCTAAACTTGAAACGAACGATGTCGAAAACATTTTGTGTTTGCTGGGGCGCGCGAGAGATTGAAGTTCTATCATACGTCATTGGTCAAAGCAGAAAGTTTGTTAGTGGCAGCTATTTATTTATTTTTCCGATACATCCTTTAGTTCTAAGTGATAGGAAGGCGAGTAATTGTATAGTTCTGCCTCATGGTCATGCTGTGTGCATATTATAATACATGTATCGTCGCACAAGAAACAAACGTTTTATTGAAATCTATACACGTAAAATAAAAAGACAAGCACCGCAGCTTTTAGTATATAACCATTAACATTTATTAGTTTTTGAAGGTTGACGTTGAAATTGTCCCATTTAATGTAAAAATTAATATCTTATAAAGCTGCAAGTACGGGTTTAAGGGGGAATAATACCCTGATTTTCATCAGTACACGTCTTCTTTTTTTTCTTGCAAACAAAAATATGCACTACATAAATATGTTCATCATCTCGTGTCCTAAACTTATAAAATACCTCTACCTACGAAGTGATTTTAAACCATTTTAGTATATCATTTTTACTTGTTACTATGGGATTATAGTAACTCAGTATGTGTGCCTCACTCATAACAAAACATAATTTATTCTATTCAAGTAGTACTTGAATATAATAAATTATATCCTTTGTTATACCATCTTCAGACTTGTGATCAACTATATCTCTTCCTCAATGAATGGTATAGCAAATTTAATACTATCATGTCTCTATCATGTGTTGTTTGGAAAAGAGATTTCTATAAGGTTATAGGTCATCATAGGTCAGGTTATATGTCACCTGGTTGAGGTCAAATTTTACCCCATTTTGTATACACATGTGATATATCAACATAGCTGCAATGAGGCATCAATTTTGATATTTGTCTTTTTACTGGATATATAATGCTATGATGGACAGAATAACATTTCTTGGGAATGGATGAAATGGTGAGTACAATTTAGATTGATTTGTCCAATCCATTTCAACTAGACAAAGGTAAAATTGGTACCAAAATCACAAAAATGAAGCTTACGAAAAACTACCTAATCTGATGGTATAGGTGAAGAGAAATGCACTTTTTTCAACATAACTGTAGTTTGGTTGTGGAAACTTTTTACCTATGGCTTAATTAGGTTTCAGTGAAATAATGTCGCTAGTTAAAAATACAAAATATAGCTTAACATTGAAAATAGAAGCATTTTAACCAGTTCGTTTGTTGATAGGTGTGGAGCAATGAAAATCACCAAGTTCATGAAGTCATCAAGAACCATTTATTGCCATTTTACATATCAACATTATTTCTCTAATGCGTTTGCAACATGCATCCAAAATTTTAACGAAATCCGTTGATAGTAAGCTTTCCAAAATGAAATGAATTTAAAACATTGGTGATGTACCTCCTTTTGGCTTCTACCTGTAAAAGCATGTAAGCTACATTGATACCGATGCCACCAATAGAACGATAAGATTTGCCCCTTCATTTTGCATACTACTTTGTCCAATTTTTTTTCTCATTTCTTCACAAAATGCAAAAAATGCGAGTAGTACCCCTTAAGGAATTCATAGTAAGAATAGTTTCCAAATTATGCATTTTCCCATCTAGAATATGTAATGCAAACCAAAGTCATTGCCTAAAGTGATTTATGAGTTAAGACACTGCCTTATTTCCTGTTTCCAGATTTATTTTAAGTATATTAAAACAAACATTTCTCATTAAACATGTATGAGATATAATTGAAGTAACAAAAGTGGGTCATCGTACACATTAAAATTCCAATTCAGCAATGTTACCGCGCCGAAGTGCGAAATCACCACGCTAAGTTTAGCGGCATTTTTTCCAATCCATCGTAAAGGAAATCTGTTTGTGTGTATTACGTGGTTAATCCTTTGTCACTTATTCTAGTTCCCGCCTGATTTAACTTTCACCACGCGGGTGTCGACTGCAGACGACAAATTTCAATTTTTTTTTAAATTAAAACATTTCAGAATTGTAAATTTTTATGACCATATTGGGATTCAGTATGACAAATGCATTAAAAATGAGCACAAACAAGCCTAGTATTGGTTCTGCGGTTCTTAAGATAGCTCTTGAAATGTTAAGGAAAATATTCTCAAAACTTGGACTTTTCATGTTGAAGCCAATATGGCTAGCACGCAGAGCAGGTAAATCCATCTCAGACTACTCTCTTCTTTCTTATCACGATTTGTTAAGCCGAAAAGAGAACAGTTCACCAACAAGTTGTTATTTTGCAATTTACAAAGATCATGTGTAATTGTTAGTCTTTGTATATTTAAATATTTACCGCTTGAAACATCGAAATACTAGGAAAGTGCTTTGAAAGCTTTCAAAGCTAAGTATTTTTGCTCTCAATATATTGTGCTTTCAACTTTCAAGTAATGTCGCACAATCTTCTGTGGTGTGGAATTAAACTTGTAAACCTACATATTGCTAGTGATGGATGTTCAATCACCAGCCAATACGACGGGTTATTAGTTATTGCTCAAAAAAAGAACAATGATGTCCATTGGACAAGATAAAAAATGCTTATTGATAGCGACTGAACTGTGTGAATTGGAGTTAAGTTACGTACGAACACTTCATACGTTGTTACATGGTATTTTTTGTTTAGAGCTACGTGCTTTTGAAATGGCTGATGATGAGGTCAAATAAATAAAAGATTATGCATCCGTTGCACTTAATAGATAATTTAAGAGGACATGTTATGGTGAGTGGTCAAGCCATGAATCAACCTATAAACTGACCAATCTATTATGTTAATTGCTTGGACATCAAACTCAGACTAAAAGTACTGCATTTACTGCAGCAATAATGATATAAAATTGGATCGATTGAGCCCATATTTATTGGTCGAGCTATGAGTTTTAAAATATTGGACGAGACGTAGCCGAGTTCAATATGTTAAAACTCATAGCGAGACCAATAAATATTGGGCGTAAAACATCCAATTTTATCATTATTATGTGTTGGATCCAATATTTTCACACACTTGGATTCATCAAAACATAACAATAAACGCTATTGGACAAGTACTTACACAATGTTACAATCAAAAGAAGAAATATTAGAAATATAAAGGTTCTCTTTGTTTACCCTAACTACTCATCAAAACATGCTATTTTAGTCCATATGTGAATTTGAAAGGGCCATAGATCAAAAACTATAGGTCACAGACATTCACCATCATTAACTTTTTTGTTCAGAATAACTAGGTTGATATAATGACATATTTTTAAATCCAGAAAATATATATTTATTTTTTCTCCCATGCAAAAATTACATTTTTAGGTCAAAAATGGCCAAAATAGCACAAAAATATGGTTTTTGCCATTTTTTATATTTTAGAGTTGTGCTGTGACATTTTTATTCACCAGTGTTGGAAATCCATATGACATGTAACATCTACAATAGAAATGAAATTTCTACTCAATTTATTTTTAAAGTTACAGCTATTTTAATATTTGACATTTTTGGGCAAAAATGGAAAAAATCACGAAAAAACTCATTTTTAACCCCAAATAACTCCTAAATGAGTAAAGTAAAACGTGGGAACTTTTCGAGAGTGAAAATAAAATGAATCCTTTCCAGAGTAAAAGTTGCTCTTAAAAGGGTGCAACGGGAAATTCAGTCTGAAAGGAGTAAAAAGACAATTAAATTCATTCTCAAAAAATGAGATCTTACTGTTTTGGATTCATCAGTGTGGGTACTCCATTAAGGGTAGACGAGGAGTTGTTGGTCGAAGCAACCAAAAAAAAATCGATTTTCATTCTCTAGATCAATAAATTATTGACAAATAACACCTTGATGTTTTGCAAAGGTTCATTCTACAAATTATATAATTTGAAAAATTGCTTAATTTATTGTTGTTAATGAGTTATGTACATTTTACAAAAGTGTTGTTGTTTCAGCCCTCTTTACAACATAACTCAAGAACCACAGGACCTACAAAATTATTTCTGTGATATTTGAATTCTTCTACACGCTCGCAAGGAAATGAGCAATGCAATTTTTGCCAAAGCGCATTACCATTCGTAAGATGTTGTGAACTACCAAATCGCAACACTTTAAAATAGTGTATTACCTTAAATAGTGACATTGTACAATTCTACAATTACAGTTGCACAAATTACGACATACTATGAGTCAAATGCTTTAAAAATGGACTCCATACATGTTAGGAACTGTTGTTTAAATTTGGATAATGCTACCCAGCAAACACAAAAGCTCCATCACACAGAAAAAAAATCCTGCCTTGGCCGACATCATGCTACACACCATCAACAAAAATATCTTTTTTCGATGTCCCTTTCCCTCTGGTAGAAAAAAAAAATTTAACATTGTAACTTTTTGGAGATACCCCATGTAGTAGGAATTTCAATTCAACACCATGGAGTGTTGTTTGTTCTGCCTTGTTTTTGCTGCATGCAAACTTCAAAGGTCGTAGAAAATATACATGTAGATGAGTATCGTAGTGTGACGTTATGCTTTGTCAGATGCTGCGAGTTTGAGCAGAGCAACTCAAAATGACGTTGATACATGGCTGTGGGTGTTGCATGCTCGGGTTGCAATGTCAGGCACCCCGAAAAGTTTCGACATTCGACTATGACATAAATATATCAACATCATTGATAAATATCATTTTGCGGTAATTTTACTTTTGTATGGATAATGTCGTGATCTCGAACGAATATCTGTCGAACATGGAATTTCCTGATCGACATGTTGACAAGGGATCGACAAAAATCTCGAAGCATTTTTCGTGTATGCCATGTTTCGAGTTTGATGTTTATCGAACATTGCCAACGTCTAGAGAAGTATAGAGGTTTATCAATCTAACAGCCAACAGCACTTCAGCTCTGTTCTCTAAAGTAAAAACGATGTTTCGGCAGATCTCTATTTTACTGGTAACAAATGTCAAAGACCCTATAGCATCTGCTGTGTTATTGACTTTTCACACACTAAAGCAATCAGCGCAAAAATTATAATAGTTGTATAATCGCTCGGGTGCGTACTCCACACACCTGCATTTGTGTGTTTGGTGCCGCATCGTTAGGAATGATAAATTTTTCTTCATTTTTTTGCGGGTTGATGCATTTATTTATTTATTGCTCGTATTTTCAATTTCTATTTAGTGTCAATTTATAGCAAAAATCATGGGATTTTTTTCTCGTGCATGATAGTTAATAACTGCGTACTGCTTGTTGCTCGACAGTTGTACAAAATAATACACTTGTACTAAGATGTTAATGCATCTAATGCACTGCGGGCCCGTGATACACATCAACATCTCAGTACGCTTGCATTATTTTGTACAATTTTGGATAATTTCACTTTGTGTGTTTGGAGCATCCTACGAAGTTGCTTTGTTATGGTTTTACAGACACTACCTTGTCACTTGGGAAAACAGAGCTCTGATTACGGATACTTGCTTTTTTATTAAAGATTATTCTGATCAAAAATGCATGACTGTTGGTGATCACCTTTGAATTCCTTTTGATGTCTTCTATCAGCGCGTATATAAATCATTCATTCGCAAAAGTTAATGTTTCTTCAATATACAACGAAATACGAATGAAAATTCTGTTGCTATGCACTCAGAATTTGATTTCTCTATACTAATTTTTCCCTAATAACCTGGAAACCTATATTTTTAGCGAAATATGCTTTTTATTACTGTATTGCATTGTATGTGCTCTAGATTGTTTTCCTTTGCGACTTAAAAACGGAAAGCGTTGAAAAACATGGGTTTCTAATAATTATGAATCAATATGATTATTTATTGATTAGACGTGTCTTAAAGCAACAGAAATGATAATAGTGTATACAGTTTGTGTTATATGTGGAACTTTTTCGAAGAGCAAACATTCATGCACTGAGAATTATCCTCTAAATTCGAGCTATTTCAGTCAGAAGAGTGCCCTTAGTGCTTCGTTTCAATGGAATACAATCTCGAGAGTGAATATAGAATGAATCCCTTCCAGAGTAAAAGTTGCTCTTAAAAGGGTGTAACGGGATAATTCAGTCTGAAAGGAGTAAAAAGGCAGTTAAATTCATTCTCAAAAAATGAGGTTTTATTCATTCGGATTCACCACTGTGGGTACTCCATGGAAAAGTGAAATTGTACTATTCTCCAATTACAGTTGCACACATTTGCGATATACTATAAGTCAAATGCTTTGAAAATGGACTCTAGGCGTGTTAGGTAACTGTTGGTTAAATTTGGAAAAGCAACCCAGCAAACACATAACGTTTTCGACATTATTCGCAAAAGGTTAGAAAAGGTTGCCATAAAACGTTTAAATGTCGGGTTATATGAATGGAATATAAAGTGCATAACATTCAAAAACATTTGTTTTTGAAAACTTACTGCAACATATTCTAACATGAAAGTGCTGAATTGACAATTTGATTTCACGCAATAATTAGAAATTGAAGTAACATTGTCCTTTTTATGTCAAGGCTAATGTTGGTATTAACAACAGAAATATATTTAGGTAATGTTGACAAATTGGCGCCAAGATGGTATTCTCAGCAAACGTATTAAAAATTGTAATTAAATGTCAAAACATTTTGAAAGAATAAACAATACCATTTTAATATTGTTGTCAACATGTTATTGCAAAATATGTTTTTGCCCAAATTTGTACGAAATATTTTATAAACACTATAATTATCTTCAATAACATTATGTTAGAATGTTCCGCAGTAAGTTTTCAAAAAATGTATTTAGGTAATGTTGACGAATTGGCGCCAAGATGGTATTCCCAGCAAACACAGAAACGTATCAAAAAGTGTAATTAAATGTCGGGTTGTCATGTAAATGTCTTAAAACATTTTGAATGAACAAACAATACCATTTTACAAATTATTGTTGTTAACATGTTATTGTAAAATATGTTTTTGTCCAAATTTGTGGGAAATATTTTGTCAGTACTTAAATAACTATAATGTTGCGCAGAAAAGTTTTCAAAAATGTTTCTTAATGTAATTGAAACGTTTTATATCACCTATGTCCATTTGTTTTCTGAATTACATGTTACTTATGTCGGCAACAAATGGACGGTTAATTCTGCCCTCCATAATAAATTAAAATGGCTTTGTGGTATATGCATGGTCACTTTTAAACAGTTAGTTAGACGCAAGTGACCATGCATATACCCCCAAAGTCACTTACGTTTTCTTATAGAGGGTAGAATTAACCGTCCATTTGTTACCGAAATAAGTAACATGTAATTGAGAACACAAATGGCATAGGTGGCTGTGGCATAAGTCTTCAAAATACACATTTCTGTTTCATTTGATCTCGTTTTGCTATATTTTTTCTAAAACATTTCATAATTACCAATGATTCATCGGAAACCATTCGAAATATAATAAAAATTTCCATTGTAGAAATATATGAATATGTTTCTGTTTGTACTTTTATTACCTATAAATTGATTACCTTATACATTTATTACCTATACATTGAATTACTGAATATCTGCTTTAACCTTGATAGTAATACAATATTTAAATGTATAGCTTTCAATACAAAAATGCAAATATGTCATTTGCAACAACCATGACGAACACAATGCTTGATATAAAAGAATTTACGCTTATCATATGGTTACCAGGAAAAGATATCTGAATAAATTAAGCTGCCGTAAGTAAGCCAATTCACAGCAAAGTATAATTTATATTTATCATTTGTCCAGATTGACACACGTTTAATTTCACCATCTAGCCTTTGTCAAATGCCCCAGCAGACACAAAACGTTTTAACAACGTTTTATACAGGTTATATTTTTGGGTGGTTTTTTTTTGGTTTTGATAAAAACGTTTTAATAACATTAAATGTCGGGTTATAAGAAGGTCGTGAAAACGTTTTGTATTAAAACCACTACAAAATAAACAAATATATCTGTTAATTGTTTTTAAAATGTAATTGTAAAATATTTTTTGCAAACATTTTATGCCAAATATTTTGTCAACACTTAAATAACATTATGTTAGAATATTTGCAGTAAATTGTCATAAAATGTTTTTGAATGTTATGAAAACGTTGTATACCCTTTATTATACCCTTTATATAACCTGACTTTTAATCGTTTTCTGGCAACCTTTTCTAACCTTTTGCGAATGATGTCGAAAACGTATTGTGTTTGCTGGGGCGCACGAGAGAGGTCGTTTTACTTTAGTTTGAAGTTCTATAATACTCATTGGTCAAAACAGAAAGTTGTTAGTGACAGCTATTTGATCAATTTTTCCGATACATCCTTTAGTTCTCAGTAATAGGATACTGGTATTAATTGCAAAAGCGAGTAATTGTATTGTTCTGCCTTATGGTCACGCTGTATGCATATTATATACTGTATACGTATTGTCGCACAAGAAACAAACGTTTTATTGAAATCTAGTATAATTATAACCATTAACATTTGTACGAGTTTATGAAGGTTGACGTTGAAATTTAATGTAAAAATTAATATCTTATAAATCTGAATTTGTACAGGTTTTAAGAATTCATAGTAATAATACTTCTAAAATTATGCATTTTCCTATCTAGAAAAAAAAGCAATGCAAACTAAAGTCATATTAAAAATCTTGCCAAAAGTGATTTATGAACTAAGATACTGCGTAATTTCGTGTTTCCAGATTTTCTTAAAGTATATTAAAACAACATTTTCTCATTAAAGATGTATGAGATATAATTGAAAAAAAAACAAAAGTGGGTCATCGTGCACATTACAATTCCACTTCGCGCCAAAGTGCGAAATCACCTCGCTAAGTTTAGCGGCATTTTTTCCAATCCATCGTAAAGGAAATCTGTTTGTGTGTATTACGTGGTTAATCGTATGTCACTTACTCTAGTTCCCGCCTGATTTAACTCTCTCCACGCGGGTGTCGACTGCAGACGACAAACTTCAATTCATTTTTTTTTAATTCAAAAATTTCAGAATTGTAAATTTTATGACCATATTGGGATTCAGTATGAAAAATGCATTAAAATGAGTACAAACACGCCTAGTATTGGTTCAGTGGTTCTTAAGATAGCTCTTGAAATGTTAAGGAAATATTCTCAAAACTTGGACTTTTCATGTTGAAGTCAATATGGCTAGCACGCAGAGCAGGTAAATCCATTTCAGACTACTCTCTTCTTTCTTATCACGATTTGTTAAGCCGAAAAGAGAACAGTTCACCAACAAGTTGTTATTTTGCAATTTACAAAGATCATGTGTAATTGTTAGTCTTTGTAAATTTAAATATTTACCGCTTGAAACATCGAAATACTAGGAAAGTGCTTTGAAAGCTTTCAATGCTAAGTATTTTTGCTTTCAATATATTGTGCTTTCAACTATCAAGTAATGTCGCACAATCTTTTGTGGTGAATTAAACTTGTAAACCTACATATTGCTAGTGATGGATGTTTTATCACCAGCCAATACGACGGGTTATTAGTTATTGCTCAAAAAAGAACAACGATGTCCATTGGACAAGATAAAAAATGCTTATTGAGAGCGACTGAACTGTGTGAATTGGAGTTAAGTTACGTACGAACACTTCATACGTTGTTACATGGTATTTTTGTTTAGAGCTACGTGCTTTTGAAATGGCTGATGATGAGGTCAAATAAATAAAAGATTATGCATCCCTTGCACTTAATAGATAATTTAAGAGGACATGTTATGGTGAGTGGTCAAGCCATGAATCAACCTATAAACTGACCAATCCATTATGTTAATTGCCTGGACATCAAACTCAAACTAAAAGTACTGTATTTACTGCAGCAATAATAAACGCTACTGGACAAACACTTACAATGTTACAATCTAAAGAAGATATATAAGAAATATAAAGGTTCTCTTTGTTTACTCTAACTACTCAACAGAATTGCTTTTATCCCATCCCATGTAAAAAAACATTGTTTATAAATTGCTTAAAAGTGAAGGATAAGTCATTCAAATTGTAATTTGGTATTTTTGAAATGACAAGTTTGGCAAAAAACGAAGAAAACAGCAGTACTGACGAGGTTGAAGCCTCATTCAAATACATGTAGCTAATTTAGATACTGTCAGTATCTAAATTACAGATTTGTGTAAAATGTCTAATTTTGTCTTAAATACACGGCTTTCGGCTGATCCACTCGCAGGCTATGTTAGCACATTTATGACAATGACAAAAGTACCAAAATCTGAATTTTGATTATTTTTACGAGTTTGATGATTTTATGATCGTCCGGATGAGCCTTTAAGCATCTATATCTAAAGATGTGGTGACTTATAGAAAGTAGAGAAAATATCATAGCTATAGTCCACTTTTCCCCATGCGTATAGCGTGGACGGTGTAAATTTTGGTATTCCTCAGTGAATTGACTGTCACTAATAAAAACAAAAGCTCCATCACACAAACAAACTCCTGCCTTGGCCGACATCATGCTACACACCATCAACAAAAATATCTTTTTTCGATGTCCCTTTCCCTATAGTAGAAAAAATTATTTAACATTGTAACATTTATTTGAGATACCCCATGTAGTAGGAATTTCAATTCAACACCATGGAGTGTTGTTTGTTCTGCCTTGTTTTTGCTGCATGCAAACTTCAAAGGTCGTAGAAAATATATATATAATGCTGCGCCAAAAAAGTATCCTTACACCTGGAAAAATAATCACAATTTCAAAACTGAACCATATTGGGGTAAATTTGTTTTTTAATAGGTGTACTATTAAATCCTGCATTACGACATTACATTATGACACTTCATTGAATCCAATGTGACCTCAAGAAGTAAAGGTACAAGCAATTGAATAGACGAAGCTCCAGATTTAAAATTGACAATCTGGCCTATACAGGGATCGACAAAAATCTCGAAGCATTTTTCGTGTGTGCCATGTTTCGAGTTTGATGTTTATCGAACATTGCCAACGTCTAGAGAAGTATAGAGGTTTATCAATCTAACAGCCAACAGCACTTCAGCTCTGTTCTCTATTCTCTGTTCTCTAAAGCCGATGTTTCGGCAGATCTCTATTTTACTGGTAACAAATGTCAAAGACTTACAGCATCTGCTGTGTTATTGACTTTTCACACACTGCTGTGTTATTGACTTTTCACACACTAAACCAATCAGAGGAAAAGTGAATACAAAAGGAAATAGTTGTACTCTGTTCTCTAAAGTAAAAACGATGTTTCGGCAGATCTCTATTTTACTGGTAACAAATGTCAAAGACTTTATAGCATCTGCTGTGTTATTGACTTATCACACACTAAACCAATCAGAGCAAAAATGATAATAGTTGTATAATCGCTGGGGTGCGTAATCCACACACCTGCATTTGTGTGTTTGGTGCCGCATCGTTAGGAATGATAAATTTTTCTTCATTTTTTTGCGGGTTGATGCATTTATTTATTTATTGCTCGTATTTTCAATTTCAATTTAGTGTCAATTTATTTGGTTATAAAAATAGCAAAAATCATGGGATTTTTTTCTCGTGCATGATAGTTAATAACTGTGTACTGCTTGTTGCTCGACAGTTGTACAAAATAATACACTTGTAAAGATGTTGATGCATCTAATGCACTGCGGGGCCCCTGATACGCATCAACATCTCAGTACGCTTGCATTATTTTGTACAATTTTGGATAATTTCACTTTGTGTGTTTGGAGCATCCTACCAAGTTAATACGCTATATCTGCTTTGTTGTGGTGTTGCAGACACTACCTTGTCACTTGTCACAGTTAAATTCATTCTTAAAAAATGATATCTTCCTGTTTTGGATTCATCAGTGTGGGTACTCAATGAAATAGTGAAATCGTACTATTCTACACTTACAGATGCACACATTTACGATATACCACGAGTCAAATGCTTTGAAAATGGACTCCATACATGTTAGGAACTGTTGGTTAAATTTGGATAATGCTACCCAGCAAACACATAACGTTTTTGACATTTATACACGTAGAAGCTTTTAGTATATAGATGGATGATACCTTCAAAATACGGCTAAGATAATACGCCTAACCTTAGACGTCTATGATGCATTTTTAGACGTCTAAGATGCAATCCTAGACGTCTAAGAATTTCGCGGTAGACTTAATCAACGAATGACAGGACCCGAAATCCCAAACAACCAATCATCTTATGAGTATTCAATTATTGAAATTATTAATGAAATCTTAGACGCCTAAGATTTTACACGCCTAAGATTTTTCTTAGACGTCCAAGATTGACCATTTTGACCGTGACTAGTGATGGACGGTATCGCAAATTTGATCAAAACGTACGACGGACGCTGTAGAGATGCTCTCACTGGCGCCTATTGATGTTGCTGTTGGTCAGACCCTACACAGTGTCAACACCCTGTATTATAAATATTTTTTCCATACAGCTCAATACTCCGTTGAAATCAATATTCTATTATTGACACAGATAAAGAAAGTTTACATATGCATTGTGTTATAGGGCTTGCACCTGGAACTTAACTGAATGGGCTGAACGTGTTCCTTTATACCTATAAAGTAGAATTGTAATTCTCAAAATTAAATATATCAACATTTTTACATTGGATTTCAAAATCTTTACACAAAAAATGCAGTAAAAGATATCCACAGCAAGCTGCAAGGCCCCGCTAATTAGTGTACTGCTTTTCGAGTGAGTGTACTGGAAACAAAACCCTGGTTTTACCTGAAAACAAATCGATTTTCTTGTAATAGAAACATCATATGGGGGTACTAGAGCATGCACAAATCGTAATAATGTGTAGAATATAGAAACTCTGTGTGTATCTCATATGATAGTCATGGTATGCTTAGCCTGAGTCGCTCGGCCTATCTCGAACAAAATCGCGATGCGTAGCTGTTGAAAAACGAGAGGAGTCGCTGTACTGTCACGGCAAGTTTTGACACGAAGATATAGGGATGATGACGATGTGCCCTGTAGATGATGCTGCAGGCAGTGTGTTGGCATGGTTGGCGGTCGTGCTATTTGGTCAAACTGATCTACTACCTGATACAAAAATGGGGCGGCGATTAGCCATAATTCTGCCGGATTATAATGGCACTTCCCTGATAATTGTGAATAATATATTCGAAACTTAGGCCTATATTACGGTGTACCATCTCCGCCAATTCCCCTTTTTTAAAATTTAATTCCCCGCTTTTTTTTTTAATTTCCTTTTTTTATTCAATTCCCCGATATTTTTTAATTCCCCTTTTTTTATTCAATTCCTCGATTTTTTTTAATTTCCCCTTTTTTATTTAATCTCCCAATTTTTTTATTTCCCCTTTTTAAAAAAAATTTAACCATTTTTAATCCCCCTTTTTTTCCAAAGTAGTTTATTCTTTTTGGAATAATTTCCCCTTTTTTTTATTCCGCTTTAAAAAAAAAATTAACATAGTTAACATATCAAATAGTTTATCTTTTTTGAAATAATTTCACCTTTTTTCAATTCACCTTTTCGCGTCTGGCCCCAAGGGGCCAGATGCATTTAGTGTCGGGATTAAATCCCCAGGGAGTTCCAGTGACACATTCTAAAAGTTATCTGTTATAACTCAGCTGAAGATATACATACAGTGATCATTGATACTGAGACAGAGACGGCAGAGATGGGATTTGACCGACCAGCCTTTTATGACTCTTTAGGGTAAGGCGGTTTATGGTGTCATAAATTTAGTAGGAAGAATTGTGGCCATAATAGGTTCATAGGTCAACGCTAGAAAGTACAATATAATAAATCAGAAGATATACATACAGCTTCAAAATTACATGAATATAGTCGTGTGTTGCCATAATATTAATGTATTATACTGCGCCAATAAAGTATCCTTACAGTTGGAAAAATAATCACAACTTAAAAACTGAACAATATTGGGGTAAATTTGTTTTTTAAATAGATGCACTAGCTAATCCTGCACATTATGACACCACATTAAATCCAATGTGACCTCAAGAAGTAAAGTTACAAGCATTTGAATAGACGAAGGTCCAGTTTTAAAAGTGACAAACTGGCCTATACAAGGCGCTAAAAGATTCCAACAAGCGAAACAAAGAGACAACACAGTTTCTCCAATGAAGCGTTATTTAAAGCAGTTTTTATTTCAGTTTTTACTTCTCTGTACTTTTCAAAGCTTTCATTTTATTTGTCAGTTCTTTTGTTACTACTACTACTACTACTACAAAGTTCTTAGGGCGCAATTCGCAAAGGAAGCATCGTTGCGCTTACAATAAAAAACAAATACATAAGAAAACCAGTTCAGAATAAAACAGTTCAGAATAAATAAGTTTTGAGTCTCTGTTTGAAAAGAGTGACCGATGGCGAAAGTCTGATTTCTGTTGGTAATGAGTTCCAGCGCTTAACACCAGCTACAGGGAAACGACGATCACCGGCGACACTGATGGATCTATCAGCCAGGAGACGCGTGGTGTCATTACTTGATCTGAGAGTTCTTTGAGGAATATAAGGAGTCAGTTTGTTGGAGATGTACTTCGGAGCAAGGTTGTTGAGAGACTTGAAGATATACAGAAGAATTTTGAAACTGATACGTTTATCAATGCTGAGCCAGTGGAGAGATGAGACTAATGGGTGAGCTTCGACTCGACGCCCAACTTTTGTTTCAATTTTCTTTTGTTCCTTTTGTTTTAAATTAAAGCCAAACGCATAAATTAGCCATTCGCCATTCTCAAACCAGATGTCTAGTCTGTGGAGTTTTGAATAGGCTAGTTTGTCACTTTTAAAACTGGACCTTCGTCAAATCAAATGCTTGTAACTTTGCTTCTTGAAGTCACATTGGATTCAATGTGGTGTCATAATGTGCAGGATTAGCTAGTGCATCTATTTAAAAAACAAATTTACCCCAATATTGTTCAGTTCGGAAATTGTGATTAATTTTCCAACTGTAAGGATACTTTATTGGCTGTATTGCTGTAATACTTTATTGGCTATATTGCTGTAATTTTTGTAATAATGTTCCTCCAAACTTAATGATATGAAATAGTATAATTTGAAACTATTTTTTGTTCTCTAAAATCCAACGCTAATTATATTACACAAATTGTGAAGCACACTGGTAAAAAGTAATGCACTTCATTTCACAAAGTGATCATTGACATACTGAGACAGAGAAAGCAGAGATGGGTTTTGACCAGCCTAGATTTAATTAATTAATTAATTAATTAATTAATTAATTAATTAATTAATGAGTACAAACAAGCCTAGTATTGGTTCAGCGGTTCTTAAGATAGCTCTTGAAATTGTAAGGAAATATTCTAAAAACTTGGACTTTTCATGTTGAAGCCAATATGGCTAGCACGCAGAGCAGGTAAATCCATTTCAGACTACTCTCTTTTTTTCTTATCACGATTTGTTAAGCCGAAAAGAGAACAGTTCACCAAGAAGTTGTTATTTTGCAATTTACAAATATTATGTGTAATTGTTAGTCTTTGTACATGTATTATTTACATATTTACCGTTTGAAACATCGAAATACTAGGAGAGTGCTTTGAAAGCTTTCAGTGCTAAGTATTTTGCTTTCAATATATTGTGCTTTCAACATTCAAGTAATGTCGCACAATCTTCTGTGGTGTGGAATTAAACTTGTAAACCTACATACCAGCCAATACGACGGGTTATTAGTTATTGCTCAAAAAAAGAACAATGATGTCCATTGGACAAGATGAAAAATGCTTGTTGATAGCGACTGAACTATACGAATTGGAGTTAAGTTACGTACGAACACTTCATACGTTGTTACAGGGTATTTTTGTGTATAGCTACGTGCTTTTGAAATGGCTGATGATGAGGTCAAATAAATAAAAGATTATGCATCCTTTGCACTTAATAGATAATTTAAGAGGACATGTTATGGTGAGTGGTCAAACCATGAATCAACCTATAAACTGACCAATCCATTATGTTAATTGCCTGGACATCAAACTCAGACTAAAAGTACTGCATTTTAATACTGCAGCAATAATAAACTTAATAAATAATAAGTTTTAGGACAGGGGGTTCTTAATACAGGCCATCCGGCCTTCCGAGAACTTCCTCATTCAATGCATGTGTTTAATTGTTGTGTTGTTATATTTTATATTTGAATGAAATAAAGATGAATGAATGAATAAACGCTATTGGACAAGCACTTACAGAATGTTACAATAACAAAAAAGAAATATAAAAAATATAACGGTTCTCTTTGTTTACCTAACTACTCAACAGAATTGCTTTTATCTCATTCCATACCATACCATACCATCCCATTTAAACATCTATATCTAAAGATGTGGTGACGTACAGATAGTAGAGAAAACATCCTAGCTAGCCCACTTTTCTCCATGCGTATAGCGTGGACGGTGTGAATTTTGGCATTCCTCGGTGAATTGACTGTCACTAATAAATACAAAAGCTCCATCACACAGAAAAAAAACTACTGCCTTGGCCACCACCAAGCAACATCAAACTCGGACTAAAAGTCCTGCATTTACTGCAGCAATAATAAACGCTATACTGATCAAGCACAATCACTTACAAAATGTTGAATACAATCAAAAGAAGAATAAAATGTAAAGTCTCTCATTGTTTACCATAATAACTAAACATAATTGCTTTTTCCCTATTTCATTTAAGCATCTACATCCACAGATGTGATGACTTAGAGAAAAAAATCCTATACGTGGACGTGCACTGCAAATTGGCCAGAAAACATGGAACACGTTCATTAATGTAACGGTTTTTTAACACATGACACGTGTTCAACTTATTTAGAGAACACTAGTGTTAATGTAGAGAACACAGGTGTTATTACCTCAGACACTAGTGTAACGTGTTCTAATCCTTTAAACACTGGTGTTCAAAATTACTATCTATGAACACCTCGGACACATTAAAGAAATGTAACGGTTTTTTAACACATGACACGTGTTCAAACATTGATTTTCAGAATGCTGGTGTTCAACCTTTATTTATACATTTTCAAAATCTCATTACTCGACAATAAACAAATGCATGGTAGTATAAACAAGATAATGGCGGTGTTCAGAAGAATTCCGATGAAATCCGAGAGTTTTCACCTAAGGCAAGCCCAATGCTCGAACCCTCGCCGATCGTATCTCCCGGCTGACAGCGAAACGCCTATAACCGCTCGGCCATCTCACCCTCTTGTGTCTCTCCGATGCTTGTTCATCGCTGTCAACAGATATACGGACTCCCAAAGTTGCCCTGAATTTCATTCTTCCCTAAATCCTTCTTGAAAAAGACAGTTTGGAATAGCGTTTCCACGTTGCATCGCCATTGTTGTTGTAGTCACTTATATCCCTCCTTCAAAGGAGCACCGTGTATTTCTCGCTGACACGTCGCAGCTCTCCAACGCCTCTATCTGCTCATCCACATCGGTATCATTACCTCATGCGTTCCATTTTTGAACACCTGTATTCAATATAATCATTCAGAACACTTGTGACACGTCTGATCAATACTGTGTGTTCTACATTATACGGTACTAAAAGAACACTAATGTGCTAGACTTATCATATTTTCAAAAACACTAGTGTTCTAAAGAGACAATTATGAACACCCCGGACGCGTCTAAGAAGCGTCATGTGTTCGGGGAAATTTGCAGTGTGGATGGTGTGAATTTTGGCATTCCGCAGTAAATGGCACTAACAATCCTGTCTTGGCCGACATCATGCTACACACCACCAACCAATTTGTTTTTCGATGTCCCTTTCCCTCTAGTAGAAAAAATTATTCAACATTGTAACATTTTTTTTTACCACATGTAGTGTAGTTTGTTTTGCCTTGTTTTTGCTGCATGCAAACTTCAAAGGTCGTAGAAAATATACATGTAGATGAGTATCGTAGTGTGACGTTATGCTTTATCAGATGCTGCGAGTTTGAGCAGAGCAACTCAAAATGACGTTGATACATGGCTGTGGGTGTTACATCAGAGGTGTTATATGCTCGGGTTGCAATGTCAGGCACCCCGAAAAGTTTCGACATTCGACTATGACATAAATATATCAACATCATTGATAAATATCATTTTGCGGTAACTTTACTTTTGTATGGATAATGTCGTGATCTCGAACGAATATCTGTCGCACGTGCAATTTCCTGATCGCCATGTTGACAAGGGATCGACAAAAATCTCGAAGCATTTTTCGTGTATGCCATGTTTCGAGTTTGATGTTTATCGAACATTGCCAACAACGTCTAGAGAAGTATAGAGGTTTATCAATCTAACAGCCAACAGCACTTCAGCTCTGTTCTCTAAAGTAAAAACGATGTTTCGGCAGATCTCTATTTTACTGGTTACAAATGTCAAAGACCTTATAGCATCTGCTGTGTTATTGACTTTTCACACACTAAACCAATCAGAGCAAAAATGATAATAGTTGTATAATCGCTCGGGTGCGTACTCCACACACCTGCATTTGTGTGTTTGGTGCCGCATCGTTAGGAATGATAATTTTTTCTTCATTTTTTTGCTGGTTGATGCATTTGTTGCTCGTATTTTATTATTATTGCTCGTATTTTCAATTTCAATTTAGTGTCAATTTATTTTGTTATAAAAATAGCAAAAATCGTGGGATTTTTTTCTCGTGCATGATAGTTAATAACTGTGTACTGCTTGTTGCTCGACAGTTGTACAAAATAATACACTTGTACTAAGATGTTGATGCGTCTAATGCACTGCGGGGCCCGTGATACGCATCAACATCTCAGTACGCTTGCATTATTTTGTACAATTTTGGATAATTTCACTTTGTGTGTTTGGAGCATCCTACCAAGTTAATAGGCTATATCTGCTTTGTTGTGGTGTTGCAGACACTACCTTGTCACTTGGGAAGACAGCGGATTACGAATACTTGCTTTTTTTTTTTATTAAAGATTATTCTGATCAAAAATGCATGACTGTTAGTGATCAGCTTTGAATTCCTTTTGATGTCTTCTATCAGCGCGTATATAAATCATTCATTCGCAAAAGTTAATGTTTCTTCAATATACAACGAAATACGAATGAAAATTCTGTAGCCATGCACTCAGAATTTGATTTCTCTATACTAATTTTTCCCTAATAACCTGGAAACCTATATATTTGCAGCAAAATATGCTTTTTATTACTATGTTCTAGATCTTTCCCTTTGCGACTTAAAAACGGAAAGCGTTGACAAAAACATGGGTTTCTAATAATTATGAATCAATATGATTATTTACTGATTAGACGTCTCTTAAAAGCAACAGAAGGGATTGTTTAAGAATATTATCCTCTACATTCGAGCTATTTCGCTCAAAAGAGCACCCGCAGTACTTCATTTCAATGGAATACAATCTCGAGAGTGAAAATAGAATGAATCCTTTCCAGAGTAAAAGTTGCTCTTAAAACGCTGCAACGGGAAATTCAGTCTGAAAGGAGTAAAACGAAATGATATCTTACTGTTTGGATTCATCAGTGTGGGTACTCCATGAAATAGTGAAATTGTATTATTCTACAATTACAGTTGCAAAAATTTACGATATACTAGGAGTCAAATGCTTTAAAAATGGACTCTATACATGTTAGGAACTGTTGGTTAAATTTGGATAATGCTAACCAGCAAACACATAACGTTTTCGACATTTATACACGTAGAGTAAAAAAATCAAGCGCGCAGCTTTTAGTATAACCATTACATTTGAACGAGTTTTTGAAGGTTGACGTTGATTGTCCAAATTTAATGTAAATATTAATATCTTATAGAGCTGCATTTGTACGGTTTTAAAGAATTCATAGTAAGAATAGTTTCAAAATTATGCATTTTCCAATTTAGAAAAAGTAATGCAAACTAAAGTCTTATTAAAAATCTTGCCAAAAGTGATTTATGAATTAAGATACTGCCTAATTTCGTGATTCCAGATTTTCTTAAAGTATATTAAAACAAAATTTTCTCATTAAATATGTATGAGATATAATTGAAGTAACAAAAGTGGGTCATCGTACGCATTAAAATTCCACTTCGCGCCGAAGTGCGAAATCACCTCGCTAAGTTTAGCGGCATTTTTCCAATCCATCGTAAAGGAAATCTGTTTGTGTGTATTACGTGGTTAATCGTATGTCACTTACTCTAGTGTCCCGTCTGATTTAATGCAACTCCATCTCAGACTACTCTCTTCTTTCTTATCACGATTTGTTAAGCCGAAAAGAGAACAGTTCACCAACAAGTTGTTATTTTGCAATTTACAAAGATCATGTGTAATTGTTAGTCTTTGTATATTTAAATATTTACCGCTTGAAACATCGAAATACAAGGAAAGTGCTTTGAAAGCTTTCAATGCTAAGTATTTTTGCTTTCAATATATTGTACTTTCAACTTTCAAGTAATGTCGCATAATCTTCTGTGGTGAATTAAACTTGTAAACCTACATAGCTAGTCCGGGTCGCTGGTGATGGATGTTTTATCACCAGCCAATACGACGGGTTATTAGATATTAGTCACAAAAAGAACAATGATGTCCATTGGACAAGATAAAAAATGCTTATTGATAGCGACTGAACTGTACGAATTGGAGTTAAGTTACGTACGAACACTTCATACGTTGTTACAGGGTAATTTTTGTTTATAGCTACGTGCTTTTGGAACGGCTGATGATGAGGTCAAATGAATAAAAGATTATGCATCCCTTGCACTTAATAGATAATTTAAGAGGACATGTTATGGTGAGTGGTCAAGCCATGAAATCAACCTATAAACTGACCAATCTATTATGTTAATTGCTTGGACATCAAACTCAGACTAAAAGTACTACATTTACTGCAGCAATAATGATATAAAATTGGATCGATTGAGCCCATATTTATTGGTCGAGCTATGAGTTTTAAAATATTGGACGTTACGTAGCCGAGTTCAATATTTTAAAACTTATAGCGAGACCAATAAATATTGGGCGTAAAACATCCAATTTTATTATTATTATGTGTTGGATCCAATATTTTCACACACTTGGATTCATCAAAACATAACAATAAACGCTATTGGACAAGTACTTACAGAATGTTACAATTAAAAATATAAAGGTTCTCTTTGTTTACCCTAACTACCCAACAGAATTGCTCTTATCCCATCCCATCCCATACCATACCATCCCATTTAAGCATCTATATCTAAAGATGTGGTGACTTGCAGATAGTAGAGAAAACATCATAGCTAGCCCACTTTTCCCCATGCGTATAGCCTGGACGGTGTGAATTTTGGTATTCCTCCGTGAATTGACTGTCACTAATAAAAACAAAAGCTCCATCACACAGAAAAATATCCTGTCTTGGCCGACATCATGCTACACACCACCAACAATTTTTTTTTTCGATGGCCCTTTCCCACTAGTAGAATTTTTTTTTAACATTGTAACATTTTTTGATATACCTCATGTAGTAGGAATATCAATTCAACACCATGGAGTGTTGTTTGTTTTGCCTTGTTTTTGCTGCATGCAAACTTCAAAGGTCGTAGAAAATATACATGTAGATGAGTATCGTAGTATGACGCTATCCTTTGTCAGATGCTGCGAGTTTGATCAGAGCAACTCCAAATGACGTTGATACATAGCTGTGGGTGTTGCATGCTCGGGTTGCATGTCAGGCACCCCGAAAAGTTTCGACATTCGACTATGACATAAATATATCAACATCATTGATAAATATCATTTTGCGGTAACTTTACTTTTGTATGGATAATGTCGTGATCTCGAACGAATATCTGTCGAACATGCAATTTCCTGATCGACACGTTGACAAGGGATCGACAAAAATCTCGAAGAATTTTTCGTGTATGCCATGTTTCGAGTTTGATGTTTGTCGAACATTGCCAAAGTCTAGAGAAGTATAGAGGTTTGTCAATATAACAGCCAACAGCACTTCAGCTCTGTTCTCTAAAGTAAAAACGATGTTTCGGCAGATCTCTATTTTTCTGGTAACAAATGTCAAAGACCTTATACTTATTCGCTACTTGCACGGTTCCGCCATTATGCACTATGTGCGGGGAGAGCCTCGAACTGGCAGCATACATGAAAGGAAGAATTATGTAACCTTACACAGAACGTTATGACTAGTTCAATTCCCATTCATGTATGCTGCCAGTTCGAGGCTCTCCCCGCACATAGTGCATAATGGCGGAGCCGTGCAAGTAGCGAATAGCATCTACTGTGTTATTGACTTTTCACACACTAAATCAATCAAAGCAAAAATTATAATAGTTGTATAATCGCTCGGGTGCGTACTCCACACACCTGCATTTGTGTGTTTGGTGCCGCATCGTTAGGAATGACAAATCTTTCTTCATTTTTTTTGCGGGTTGATGCATTTATTTATTTATTGCTCGTATTTTCAATTTCAATTTAGTGTAAATTTATTTGGTTATAAAAATAGCAAAAATCATGGGATTTTTTTCTCGTGCATGATAGTTAATAACTGTGTACTGCTTGTTGCTCGACAGTTGTACAAAATAATACACTTGTACTAAGATGTTGATGCATCTAATGCACTGCGGGGCCCGTGATACGCATCAACATCTCAGTACGCTTGCATTATTTTGTACAATTTTGGATAATTTCACTTTGTGTGTTTGGAGCATCCTACCAAGTTAATAGGCTATATCTGCTTTATTGTGGTTTTGCAGACACTACCTTGTCACTTGGGAAAACAGAGCTCTGATTACGGATACTTGCTTTTTTTTTTTATTAAAGATTATTCTGATCAAAAATGCATGACTGTTGGTGATCAGCTTTGAATTCCTTTTGATGTCTTCTATCAGCGCGTATATAAATCATTCATTCGCAAAAGTTAATGTTTCTTCAATATACAACGAAATACGAATGAAAATTCTGTTGCCATGCACTCAGAATTTGATTTCTCTATACTAATTTTTCCCTAATAACCTGGAAACCTATATTTTCGGCGAACTATGCTTTTTATTGCTGTATTAAGTATTGTATGTGCTCTAGATCTTTTTCCTTTGCGACTTAAAAACGGAAAGTGTTGAAAAAACATGGGTTTCTAATAATTATGAATCAATATGATTAGTTATTGATTAGACGTCTTTTAAAAGCAACAGAAGTGATAATAGTTTATATAGTTTGTGTTATATGTTTGACTTTTCGAACAGCAAGCATTCATGCACTAAGAATATTATCCTCTACATTCGAGCTATTTCGCTCAAAAGAGCACCCGCAGTATTTCGTTTCGTTGGAATACAATCTCGAGAGTGAAAATAAAGTCTGCACAAAAAGAAACCCAGCTGTTATAAACACGCCTATAGCTTCAGAACTAATAAGTGTTTTCACATTATTTTAACATAAAAAGAAGGATGGTTTATTTACGCGCATTTTGATACCCAATTTGCCCAACTTTGTTCAATATTAACAATACATCAGTGTTTTGGAAGAAAAATAACCGAATTTTAAAGTTGCAGCTATTTGTATTGATTTTGAAGTAAGCGTGAAGATAATGGAGGGCTTTACGTGCCACCGTTCTGGCATAATAACCATTGATCGCTGTAAACGCAACTTTTAAATTGGGTATTTTTCTTTAAAAAAAACACTACTGTGTTGTTAATATTGAACAACATTTGACAAAGGTGGTATCTAAATACGTGTAAATAATTCATCCTTCCCTCTATGTTGAAATATTGTGAAAACAATTATTAGTTCTGAAGCTATAGTCGTGTTTATAACAGCTGAGTTTCTTTTTGTGCAGACTTTAGAATGCATCCCTTCCAGAGTAAAAGTTGCTCTTAAAAGGGTGCAACGGGATAATTCAGTCTGAAAGGAGTAAAACGACAGTTAAATTCAGTCTCAAAAAATGAGATCTTACTGTTTTGGATTCATTAGTGTGGGTACTCCATTAAATAGTGAAATGGTATTATTCTACAATTACAGTTGCAAAAATGTACGATATACTAGGAGTCAAATGCTTTAAAAATGGACTCCATACATGTTAGGAACTGTTGGTTAAATTTAGATAATGCTACCCAGCAAACACATAACGTTTTCGACATTTATACACGTAGAGTAAAAAATCAAGCGCGCAGCTTTTAGTATAACCATTACATTTGAACGAGTTTTTGAAGGTTGACGTTTATTGTCCAAATTTAATGTAAATATTAATATCTTATAAAGCTGCATTTGTACGGTTTTAAAGAATTCATAGTAAGAATAGTTTCAAAATTATGCATTTTCCAATCTAGAAAAAGTAATGCAAACTAAAGTCTTATTAAAAATCTTGCCAAAAGTGATTTATGAACTAAGACACAGCCTAATGTTGTATTTCCAGATTTTCTTAAAGTATATTAAAACAAAATTTTCTCATTAAACATGTATGAGATATAATTGAAATAACAAAAGTGGGTCATCATACACCTTAAAATTCCACTTCGCGCCGAAGTGCGAAATCACCTCGCTAAGTTTAGCGGCATTTTTTCCAATCCATCGTAACGGAAATCTGTTTGTGTGTATTACGTGGTTAATCGTATGTCACTTACTCTAGTGTCCCGTCTGATTTAACTCTCTCCACGCGGGTGTCGACTGCAGACGACAAAATTTAATTCACTTTGTTTAATTCATCATTTTCAGAATTGTAAATTTGTATGACCATTATTGGGATTCAGTATGAAAAATGCATTAAAATGAGTACAAACAAGCCTAGTATTGGTTCAGCGGTTCTTGATATAGCTCTTGAAATGTTAAGGAAATATTCTCAAAACTTTTCATGTTGAAGTCAATATGGCTAGCACGCAGAGCTTCTTTCTTATCACGATTTGTTAAGCTAAAAAGAGAACAGTTCACCAAGAAGTTGTTATTTTGCAATTTACAAAGATCATGTGTAATTGTTAGTCTTTGTATATTTACATATTTACCGCTTGAAACATCGGAATACTAGGAGAGTGCTTTGAAAGCTTTCAGTGCTAAGTATTTTGCTTTCAATATATTGTGCTTTCAACTTTCAAGTAATGTCGCACAATCTTCTGTGGTGAATTAAACTTGTAAACCTACATTATAGCTAATCCGGGTCGCTAGTGATGGATATTTTATCACCAGCCAATACGACGGGTTATTAGTTATTACTCAAAAAAAGAACAACGACGTCCATTGGACAAGATGAAAAATGCTTATTGATAGCGACTGAACTATACGAATTGGAGTTAAGTTACGTACGAACACTTCATACGTTGTTACAGGGTATTTTTGTTTATAGCTACGTGCTTTTGGAACGGCTGATGATGAGGTCAAATAAATAAAAGATTATGCATCCCTTGCACTTAATAGATAATTTAAGAGGACATGTTATGGTGAGTGGTCAAGCCATGAATCAACCTATAAACTGACCAATCTATTATGTTAATTGCTTGGACATCAAACTCAGACTAAAAGTACTGCATTTACTGCAGCAATAATGATATAAAATTGGATCGATTGAGCCCATATTTATTGGTCGAGCTATGAGTTTTAAAATATTGGACGAGACGTAGCCGAGTTCAATATTTTAAAACTCATTGCGAGACCAATAAATATTGGGCGTAAAACATCCAATTTTATCATTATTATGTGTTGGATCCAATATTTTCACACACTTGGATTCATCAAAACATAAGAATAAACGCTATTGGACAAGTACTTACACAATGTTACAATCAAAAGAAGAAATATTAGAAATATAAAGGTTCTCTTTGTTTACCCTAACTACTCAACAGAATTGCTTTTATCCCATCCCATCCCATACCATACCATCCCATTTAAGCATCTATATCTAAAGATGTGGTGACTTACAGATATATAGTAGAGAAAACATCCTAGCTAGCCCACCTTTCCCCATGTGCATAGCGTGGACGGTGTGAATTTTGGTATTCCTCCGTGAATTGACTGTCACTAATAAAAACAAAAGCTCCATCACACAGAAAAAAATCCTGTCTTGGCCGACATCATGCTACACACCACCAACAAAATATCTTTTTTCGATGTCCCTTTCCCTCTAGTATAAAAATTATTTAACATTGTAACATTTTTTTGAGATACCACAGTAGGAATTTCAATTCAACACCATGGAGTGTTGTTTGTTCTGCCTTGTTTTTGCTGCATGCAAACTTCAAAGGTCGTAGAAAATATACATGCAGATGAGTATCATAGTGTGACGTTATGCTTTGTCAGATGCTGCGAGGTTGAACAGAGCAACTCCAAATGACGTTGATACATGGCTGTGGGTGATGCATGCTCGGGTTGCAATGTCAGGCACCCCGAAAAGTTTCGACATTCGACTATGACATAAATATATCAACATCATTGATAAATATCATTTTGCGGTAACTTTACTTTTGTATGGATAATGTCGTGATCTCGAACGAATATCTGTCGAACATGCAATTTCCTGATCGACATGTTGACAAGGGATCGACAAAAATCTCGAAGTATTTTTCGTGTATGCCATGTTTCGAGTTTGATGTTTATCGAACATTGCCAACGTCTAGAGAAGTATAGAGGTTTATCAATCTACCAGCCAACAGCACTTCAGCTCTGTTCTCTAAAGTAAAAACGATGTTTGGGCAGATCTCTATTTTACTGGTAACAAATGTCAAAGACCTTGTGGCATCTGCTGTGTTATTGGCTTTTCACACACTAAACTAATCGCACAATCTTCTGTGGTGTGGAATTAAACTTGTAAACCTACATATCGCTAGTGATGGATGTTTAATCACCAGCCAATACGACGGGTTATTAGTTATTGCTCAAAAAAAGAACAACGATGTCCATTGGACAAGATAAAAATGCTTATTGATAGCGACATGAACTGTGTGAATTGGAGTTAAGTTACGTACGAACACTTCATACGTTGTTACATGGTATTTTTGTTTAGAGCTACGTGCTTTTGAAATGGCTGATGATGAGGTCAAATAAATAAAAGATTATGCATCCCTGACCAATCCATTATGTTAATTGCCTGGACATCAAATTCAAACTAAAAGTACTGTATTTACTGCAGCAATAATAAACGCTATTGGACAAGCACTTACAATGTTACAATCTAAAGAAGATATATTAGAAATAAAGGTTCTCTTTGTTTACCCTAACTACTCAACAGAATTGCTTTTATCCCATCCCATGTAAAAAAAATGTTTATAAATTGCTTAAAAGTGAAGGATAAGTCATTCAAATTGTAATTTGGTATTTTTGAAATGACAAGTTTGACAAAAAACGAAGAAAACAGCAGTACTGACGAGGTTGAAGCCCCATTCAAATACATGTAGCTAATTTAGATACTGTCAGTATCTAAATTACAGATTCGTGTAAAATGTCTAATTTTGTCTTAAATACACGGCTTTTGACTGAACCACTCGCAGGCTATGTTAGCACATCTATGACAATGACAAAGGTACCAAAATCTGAATTTTGATGATTTTTACGATCGTCCGGATGAGCACTGAATGGGCCTTTAAACATCTATATCTAAAGCTGTGGTGACTTATAGCACAGATCTGTGCTTACAGAAAGTAGAGAAATCATCATAGATAGTCCACTTTTCCCCATGCGTATAACGTGGACGGTGTGAATTTTGGCATTCCTCAGTGAATTGACTGTCACTAATAAAAACAAAAGCTCCATCACACAGAAAAAACCCCTGTCTTGGCCGACATCATGAACATTTTTTTTTCGATGTCTCTTTCCCTCCAGTAGAATTTTTTTTAACATTGTAACATTTTTGAGATACCCCATGTAGTAGGAATTTCAATTCAACACCATGGAGTGTTGTTTGTTCTGCATGCAAAAGGTCGTAGAAAATATACACGTAGATGAGTATCGTGGTGTGACGTTATCCTTTGTCAGATGCTGCGAGTTTGAGCAGAGCAACTCAAAATGACGTTGATACATGGCTGTGGGTGTTGCATGCTCGGGTTGCAATGTCAGGCACCCCGAAAAGTTTCGACATTCGACTATGACATAAATATATCAACATCATTGATAAATATCATTTTGCGGTAACTTTGCTTTTGTATGGATAATGTCGTGATCTCGAACGAATATCTGTCGAACATGCAATTTCCTGATCGACATGTTGACAAGGGATCGACAAAAATCTCGAAGCATTTTTCGTGTATGCCATGTTTCGAGTTTGATGTTTATCGAACATTGCCAACGTCTAGAGAAGTATAGAGGTTTGTCAATCTAACAGCCAACAGCACTTCAGCTCTGTTCTCTAAAGTAAAAACGATGTTTCGGCAGATCTCTATTTTGCTGGTAACAAATGTCAAAGACCTTATAGCATCTGCTGTGTTTTTTACTTTTCACACACTAAACCAATCAGAGTAAAAATGATAATAGTTGTATAATCGCTCGGGTGCGTACTCCACACACCTGCATTTGTGTGTTTGGTGCCGCATCGTTAGGAATGATAAATGTTTCTTCATTTTTTTGCGGGTTGATGCATTTATTTATTTATTGCTCGTATTTTCAATTTCAATTTAGTGTCAATTTATTTAAAATAGCAAAAATCATGGGATTTTTTTCTCGTGCATGATAGTTAATAACTGCGTACTGCTTGTTGCTTGACAGTTGTACAAAATAATGCACTTGTACTAAGATGTTGATGCATCTAATGCACTGTGGGGCCCGTGATACGCATCAACATCTCAGTACGCTTGCATTATTTTGTACAATTTTGTTATGGTTTTGCAGACACTACCTTGTCACTTGGGAAAACAGAGCTCTGATTACGGATACTTGCTTTTTTATTAAAGATTATTCTGATCAAAAATGCATGACTGTTGGTGATCAGCTTTGAATTCCTTTTGATGTCTTCTATCAGCGCGTATATAAATCATTCATTCGCAAAAGTTAATGTTTCTTCAATATACAACGAAATACGAATAAAAATTCTGTTGCCATGCACTCAGAATTTGATTTCTCTATACTAATTTTTCCCTAATAACCTGGAAACCTATATTTTCAGCGAAATATGCTTTTTATTACTGTATTGCATTGTATGTGCTCTAGATCTTTTTCCTTTGCGACTTAAAAACGGAAAGTGTTGAAAAAACATGGGTTTCTAATAATTATGAATCAATATGATTAGTTATTGATTAGACGTCTTTTAAAAGCAACAGAAGTGATAATAGTTTATATAGTTTGTGTTATATGTTTGACTTTTCGAACAGCAAGCATTCATGCACTAAGAATATTATCCTCTACATTCGAGCTATATCGCTCAAAAGAGCACCCGCAGTACTTCATTTCAATGGAATACAATCTCGAGAGTGAAAATAGAATGAATCCCTTCAGAGTAAAAGTTGCTCTTAAAAGGGTGCAACGGGAAATTCAGTCTGAAAGGAGTAAAAAGACAGCTAAATTTATTCTCAAAAAATGAGATCTTACTGTTTTGGATTCATCAGTGTGGGTACTCCATGAAATAGTGAAATCGTACTATTCTACAATTACAGTTGCACAAATTTACGATATACCACGAGTCAAATGCTTTGAAAATGGACTCCATACATGTAAGGAACTGTTGGTTAAATTTGGATAATGCTACCCAGCAAACACATAACGTTTTTGACATTTATACACGTAAAATAAAAAATCAAGCGCCGCAGCTTTTATTGTAACTATTACATTTGAACGAGTTTTTTTAAGGTTGACGTTGAAATTGTCCCATTTAATGTAAATATTAATATCTTACAAAGCTGCATTTGTACGGTTTTAAAGAATTCACAGTAAGAATAGTTTCAAAAATATGCATTTTCCAATCTAGAAAAAGTAATGCAAACTAAAGTCTTGCCAAAAGCGATTTATGAATTAAGACACTGCCTAATGTTGTATTTCCAGATTTTCTTAAAGTATATTAAAACAAAATTTTCTCATTAAATATGTATGAGATATAATTAAAGAAACCAAAGTGGGTCATCGTACACATTAAAATTCCACTTCGCGCCGAAGTGCGAAATCACCTCACTAAAGTTTAGCGGCATTTTTTCCAATCCATCGTAAAGGAAATCTGTTTGTGTGTATTACGTGGTTAATCGTATGCCACTTACTCTAGTTCCCGCCTGATTTAACTCTCACCACGCGGGTGTCGACTGCAGACGACAAAATTCAATTCATATTTTTTTAATTAAAAAAATTCAGAATTGTTAATTTTTATGACCATATTGGGATTCAGTATGAAAAAATGCACTTAAATGAGTACAAACAAGCCTAGTATTGGTTCAGCGGTTCTTAAGGGGGTACTACACCCATCGCATTTTTTTGCGGGTTTTTGCATTTTGTGAAGAAATGAGAAAAAAAAATTGGTCAAAGTGGTATGCAAAATGAAGGGGCAAATCTTCTCGTTCTATTGGTGGCATCGGTATCGATGTAGCTTACATGCTTTTAAAGGGACATGCCCAAAAGCGGTACATGGGGGCACTTTTACAAATTGGAGTATATCTAAAATTTCAGAATTGCTACCGTGAAACCAGTCACACGCACAAATTAAGCATTAATGTCAGACCCTAAAAGTACCAAAATATATATTTTTTGGAAATGCATTAATTATGCACAGCTTTGAAAACACATGCTTGGCATCACTTATCATTATTAAAGAAAATAAACTTCTTTTTTCCCCTTCCAGTTGACAATGATATGCAAAATTTGTGTTCGCTAGCCAGCACATCTGTTTCAGGTTTGAAACAGTAAAATCTTAATGATAAGATAATGCTTGTTTTTTAGTTCTAGGCGATTTTGAGGGTCGCCATCTCAGTAAAAGACAAACACTGAATACAATGTAAACGCTATCAAAAGTACATGTGTTTGGCACAAAAATGTTAATTTGTCGCAACTTGTTGCACAAAATCAACTAAAGTGAGAACGTTCACAATGTATGTTGGAGCATAATTAATATGCCACCATTTTTACTTACATCAGAGAAGACAATCCTGTATATTTCACTTGAAACAATTCCTGCCAGATGATATTTCCGAGTTTGTGGAGGTCGCCATTATAATTTTGTATTTTGGGGTTGGGCGATACCGCCGATCGGTACTGTGGGTCGATACGATTAATTGGTATCGGCCATACGATACCGGTAGGCTACTTTTGACAGAATATAGAAAAAATAAAATGTATTATTATGAAACGTATTGAAAACAAAAATATTCGAAAATTTAAAACAAATAATTATAAGCAAATATTCTAATCTTTCATTCTCGCCTTCACGCCGTGGGGGGGGGGGGCACTCGGCAACTTTGGAGGTGACGCGCCTGTAGGGCTGGATAAGACCCCTTTTTCAGCATCGCTGTCACCCAAAGACCCCATATTTTTTACAAACACATGCTCTGTCACCCGAAGACCCCCTATTTTCCCCAGGCGGCGAATGGCATGATCGAGCCGGCAACTTGTGAAACCGCCCGGCCGTATGGCATTTTCCATGATATACCGCTACTTGGTTAGTTTTGTGGGGTTCATTATCGAACCCCAACGGTTTAGCTTGTATTTATATTATTTATTAACATAGGCCTATTTGTTTGTGATATTTCAATCGTTTTAAAATTTCAAAATAATCCCATTCAATTACACGGTTGAAGATGAAAATTTACTGAATTTAGAGAATGCAATGCGACCACCACCTGATTTTTCCATTTGATCTGTCACCCAAAGACCCTTGCAAGTTCAATTTGAACAGCAACTTTCATTTATCACTGATTTTGTTACTTATTTTGAAGAAAAAAAACAATGAAATTTGAAGCCATTTAGAACTAGAAATTCGATTTTCGAGGTTTTTGCAGCGCTGTTTCGGCTCTCACCCAAATATTCCATTTAAAAATAAGGTCATGTTCTCACCCAATGACCCCATATTTTTTACATTTTGCTCTCACCGAATGCCCCTTAGTGCGAAAGTGCCAGCCCTACACCTATAATCCATTTCATATTGAAGTGCCCCCCGGGACTTCAGGTAGCGAATAAATTGTGTGGTATAGTGATTTAATTCCAATGGATTGTCCCAGGGATTGTCTATGGGATATACTCAGCGGCATACCATGCGTGATATGTGCGAGATATTTCGAGTGATAGAGGTGAAGTTTATGATGTTGTTTTTTTGCAAATTTCCAATGTTTTTCGCCTCCAAATGTATTGGGAACTTTCATAATGATTGCATATTAAAGACCCATTCAGTGATCCCAGCGCAAGTGTACAAAAATTAAAATTGTTTGAAGGATAAGTCATTCAAATTGTCATTTGGTATTTTTGAAATGACAAATTTGAAAAAAAAAACGAAAAAAAAACAGCAGTATACTGACGAAGTTGAAGCCAGTGGCGTAGCTGCCAAAATTGCCTGTTTGGGCCCCGCCCCCTGGCGCTATTTGGGCCCTCGCCCCCTAGCTCAAGGAAAAAAGAAAAAAAGAGAGAGAGAGAGAGAGAGAAAAAAGGAGAGGAGGGGGGGGAGAATGGTACTATATAATATCAAAATGTGTTGCTTTTAGGGCGCTAGCACCTATAATCTTTTTTTTTTTTTTTTCTTTTCACTTTCTCAAACCACCGGAAAAAAATTGGGTCAACCTTTTCGGGCTGTTGAGGAAGGGGCGGCAACATTTGTGTTTGGTGTATTTGGGCCCCCGCCCCATACAGGCTTGCCCCCCTGGAAAAAATCCCAGCTACGCCACTGGTTGAAGCCCCATTCAAATACACAGTAGCTAATTTAGATACTATCAGTATCTAAATTACAGATTCGTGTAAAATGTCTTTCGGCTGAACCACTCGCATAGGCTATGTTTAGCACATCTATGACAATGACAAAGGTACCGAAATCTGAATTTTGATGATTTTTACGATCGTCTGGATGAGCAAATCACTGAATGGGCCTTTTAATTATTTTATCATTTTGGAAGAAAAAAGAAAAATCTAAAAATTTAAAACGATCGTACATTAAGGCTTTAATTAAAAAGAAAGTTGTAAACTTGTTGCATCTAGTTGATTAAAGTGATGTTTGCTATACTGGTTTTATTATCACCTGTGTTGTGTTTACAATTCGTAATCCCACGAAGAGTAAGTTTAGTTCGTTAATGTGGTAGGCCTACAGCCACACGTACCCCGCATCCCCTGAACAAGCACATCCCGACTCATTTCAGGCGCGGATTCAGGGGGAGCGCCGACTGGCCCGAAGAGAAGAGAAAGGGGCTTTCGCCGATTTATGTTTAAAACAATTGCTAAAATTGTCCACCAAATCGCTTCAATTAGATCTTCATTTTGCACAAGTTTCTTACTTCTGAGGGGGGAACATCCCCCTCAGACAACCCGTGCGTCGCGCAAGCTAGCTCCGCGGCCATTCTTTTTTCATTTTATTTTATTTTTCTAAAAATTTGGCCCCACTCCCTGACTGCTCTGGATCGACAATCGGTAACAAAAGCTGGTATCGCCCATCACTATGAAGATTGACATAGACGTATTATAGGACTGGGAGCGAGTCTAATACGTGTGAGTAACGGCAGAAACCGGTTGTGAAGAAGACTACGTGGATCGCTACAAAAATAAGCGTCCTTAACAACCTGTCAACTTTAAGACAAATAGGTGAAAAATTACACTTGCACGATGTGTTTTCATAATCTTTTTTATTTCACATGATCCGTGCATATATCGACTAGCTATAAATGGAAAAATATTTTTTTAGACCAATCAAACCAATACATGGGTGTAGTACGCCCTTAAAGGGACCATTGAAAGAAAATATTATTTGGTATCAAAATAAAGCCAATAAAATATAGAATCAATATCTGAAACAACTGAAGCACAAACTATTTTAGAAATTAAAATACAACGAAAACAACGTACTCGATTTACCCACTTCCGACGCTACATCGCGCGTCGTTTATCAAAAATAGAAAATTGGGCGCTTTTCCGATGACGTCATTGTGGTTACGCGTTGTGTTGTGATGACACTTTTGCCGGGGCAAAAATGACAACAGCGATCGCGATCTAAATATCAGATGCAAAAATACAACCACTTATATATTTTAAGGTCAAGTAAAAGCAAAATACCAGTTGCAAGTTGATTGTCCACGTGTTATCAAAAGGAGGAAGTGGGGGCCTTTTTTATTTATCATTTATTTTATTTTTTTACATTGCAAATGGATCATTTAGGCCTATGTATTATTCTCGGACATTATTAGTTGTGAAACTTGTCATCTTGTAGACGAGGGTGTAGATGAGGATGATAGGATCGAGGCTCTTGTTATTTGATGGTTCTCTGAGAGGATGATTAAAACAAAGCCTCTAAAATTGACATGCTTATTGGACAGAAGCAAATGTAATCAATTGACAATATTATTAACTTTTGAAACATTAACAACAACAAAAAACTAAGAAGTTTTCCCTTATAATAAGGAAAATAACATTAAACATTTCAGACTCCCTCAATGGCAATGTCATGCGAAAGGAAGCGGGCGGGGATGATCAATTGTTTTTTTTTTAATCATCATCAAGCATGCAGCTTCCTAATTTAGGCCTACTTATTCATAAATTCAACTCCCGGTCAACATGACCAAGATATGATTCCGATGACTTTATGTAGGCCCTACATGGCATGTAGGCTATACTAACCATCTAGGCGTAGATCCGGGGGGATTTACCCCCCCCCAATATTTTGCCTGGGGGGATGGTCCATACAATCACCCCCACCGCCACCAAATTTACCTCATATTTGCCCATTTTAGCCCCAAAAGTGCAAATTTATTCTATTTTTACACAATATTTCATCGGTTTAGTTTCAAAATAGTACAATTTTTCGCTCGCTTCGCGAGCATTTGTAACATAACATTATTCTGTCGCTAAAAGGTGCTAGATTGACTATACTTCAAGAATGTTTTCCAACTCCCCCCCCCATGTCAAAAAGAAATCTAAACCACTGATATTAACCATAACCATTAACTAATTATGACTAGGCCTATGATATAGTGGCGAAGGGAATATCGCCAAGATTTGCTGCAACACCTAAATTGCAGATGATGTGCCTAGATGGGCCCCTTGGGTATTATTAGTATTTTTTCCGTAGGGCCTACCTTAAAATATTCAAGAAATGATTGTTTTCCCCAAAACGCGATAATTGGTAACAAAAATTCTTTTCTTCCATAAGCTAACTTTCAAAAGTGCTTATTTTCATACCCCAAACATGCCAAAGTAGGCCTAGGCCTTTTCATGTTGCAAATTTATTCCTCTATACCATGTGTTATACGGGGCATTTGCCAATATTATTTGAGCCGTTGGCACTGGGGCAGTAGTTGAACGGCAGATGAAGAACATGACATGCAAGCTGTTCTTGAAAAAAATTACGAGGAGCGCCTACAAACATACATAGGCCTTCAAAAAACCTATGCTACAAAAATAAAAGTATAAACATCAAATGGGAAATATTATAGGCCTACACTTATTTAAATCCATGGATGGTTAGGCCGAGGGTAGGCCTAGGCTATGCGAAATTGATGTCAGTTATTTCTTTCTAAAAACGAAATATTAAGCCGGGCGCGCCGTATTTTACAATATTTAGGCCTACCCAATCAACATAAACTTTGTAATTGTACGTAGGCCTACCTTTGATAAAATGCTCGGACACTTTGCACTTTCAAGTTTCAGTGGGAGTTGAGGTTGGATTAGGCCTATAAGCATTTCCGAAAACGCAAACTAAAGGCGAGAGCGAGCATGGATACGGGATCCCGGGATAATAAGTTCACATGAGTCTTTGGGCCGCGCGCCGGGCCTTGAAGTTGAACCCGGGACCTCAGTGTGCAAGGCGAGGAAACAAGCGCGCCAACTCGCTCATCCCGAGCTTGGCTTTTGTTTTGAACCTGGTCCCATAAGTGTGTCTCTACATGCACGGAGCGACCGTTTAAAGAAACAAACAAACAAACACACTTTAATCACTCACAATTCAGCTTCCAAACTTCGTAGTCAGGATCGGCTTGCGTTTTAGGCCCGGCGGTTGTATTAAAGCCTAGGCGGCACGCCCGAGAGGTAGGCTAATTAGGCCTGGAGAAATTAAGTCGCATTTCATGGGCTAAACCGAAACATCATTGCCTTCTCTTTCCTATCCTCACCAGATATTTTAGAGGAAATATATCAGAATGCCTCAAAACAAATGATATACTCTCTTGCAAAAGCAGAGCAGCTACTGCCAGCTAGCACTGACAAGCTTTGACTTTGTCAATAGGCCTAACTTACATTTTCCCCGTTGTTGGCCAATTTTGTAGCTAGAATTTAGGCCTATAGAAGCCCTATCAGTCTAGTGTCCGTCTCATGGTCGGCATCTTGCAACCGTCATTGTAGCTTTGTAATTTATATTATAATATCCTTTTTAATATACTTGTTACCTTTAGGCCTAAAGAAAAAGGCACAGACAAGTTCATTGCTGCAAACACGTTCATGCGTTGGTTTAGGACCAGGTCTGGCCTATGCAGTGTTGCCATGCAGCGGAAAGGATAACCACTTTGACGTCACAGGGGTTGCCACGTGTCTCTGCACATATGAATTGGGCGGAACGATGCGACATTGGGCCCTTTGTCTTTATTTGCTGATTTGGGGGGTAAAACGAAGGAAAATTTCGTTTATTATTTTAGAAATAGATTCTATATCGTCGCCAGAGTGCTACACTATCGTAAGTGACATTTTTGGCCAAAATGAGATTTTGACTAATTATGAAAGGCCATATAAAAACGCACATTTTAAATCAGGTTTAAGTTTCAAAATTGCTTAATTATTTTTTAATTAATAAAATAAAATATCGTAAGTGCAATGCAATTTTAATTAATGCATGCAAGACTATCGTATGTGCCACTTACGATAGTCTTGCACGCCAATTTTGTTTTTCATTTGCTGCAAGACCATCGTATGTGCCACATACGCTACTTTATTGGGCCTAAACAGCAAAAAAACGGAATGCTACACCATCGTAAGTGCAAAACAGTCTCTAACACATCACTGGCTGTGACGCTGACGGCTGTATGCGTTGTCATCATGCTGGCTAAGTTCATAGCTCCCATGACTGGTAATAGAGACGATAAATCCGGTGTTTTTAGTTTTAGATTCAGTAATAAATCTTGAGAGATAACATTACGGCAAAAGGTGTCTTGCTATTGTAAATATTATGTGCCAAAATAAATTAACACTTGTTAAGAAACATAAAATGACAACATATTAGATATTTGAGCCGATATTACGCATATCCTAATTTAGCAATGAATGCTACACTATCGTATGTGGCACATACGATAGTGTTGCACTCTACACTTATTTCTATTTTAGTGCAACACTATCGGGAGTATGTGGCACATACGATAGTGTTGCACTTACCCTCATTTCTATTTGAGTGTAACACTATCGTATGTGGCACTTACGACATCTAAATCAGTAAATAATTCATCGATTTATTAATTTTAACACCATTTATATAGTTTATATTATTAAAATCAAATTGCTTTACATTTCCATGTCATTTTATGGCTACTTGGAAACAAACGGCTACGCTAAACACAAAAACGCTGCTCATGTAAAATTGTCCAAACTGCACTTACGATAGTGTAGCACTCTGCCGACGATATGTTATTAGCTTTATTTTGATACCATATCATATTTTCTTTCAATGGTCCCTTTAAGATAGCTCTTGAAATGTTAAGGAAATATTCTCAAAACTTAGACTTTTCATGTTGAAGTCAATATGGCTAGCACGCAGAGCAGGTAAATCCATTTCAGACTACTCTCTTCTTTCTTATCACGATTTGTTAAGCCGAAAAGAGAACAGTTCACCAACAAGTTGTTATTTTGCAATTTACAAAGATCATGTGTAATTGTTAGTCTTTGTATATTTAAATATTTACCGCTTGAAACATCGAAATACTAGTGCTTTGAAAGCTTTCAATGCTAAGTATTTTTGCTTTCAATATATTGTACTTTCAACTTTCAAGTAATGTCGCACAATCTTCTGTGGTGAATTAAACTTGTAAACCTACATAGCTAGTCCGGGTCGCTGGTGATGGATGTTTTATCACCAGCCAATACGACGGGTTATTAGATATTAGTCAAAAAAAGAACAACGATGTCCATTGGACAAGATAAAAAATGCTTATTGATAGCGACTGAACTGTACGAATTGGAGTTAAGTTACGTACGAACACTTCATACGTTGTTACAGGGTATTTTTGTTTATAGCTACGTGCTTTTGGAACGGCTGATGATGAGGTCAAATAAATAAAAGATTATGCATCCCTTGCACTTAATAGATAATTTAAGAGGACATGTTATGGTGAGTGGTCAAGCCATGAAATCAACCTATAAACTGACCAATCTATTATGTTAATTGCTTGGACATCAAACTCAGACTAAAAGTACTGCATTTTAATACTGCAGCAATAATAAACTTAATAAATAATAAGTTTTAGGACAGGGGGTTCTTAATACAGGCCATCCGGCCTTCCGAGAACTTCCTCATTCAATGCATGTGTTTAATTGTTGTGTTGTTATATTTTATATTTGAATGAAATAAAGATGAATGAATGAATAAACGCTATTGGACAAGCACTTACAGAATGTTACAATAACAAAAAAGAAATATAAAAAATATAAAGGTTCTCTTTGTTTACCTAACTACTCAACATAATTGCTTTTATCCCATCCCATCCCATACCATACCATCCCATTTAAACATCTATATCTAAAGATGTGGTGACTTATACAGATAGTAGAGAAAACATCCTAGCTAGCCCACTTTTCTCCATGCGTATAGCGTGGACGGTGTGAATTTTGGCATTCCTCGGTGAATTGACTGTCACTAATAACTACAAAAGCTCCATCACACAGAAAAAAAAACTACTGCCTTGGCCACCACCAACCAACATCAAACTCGGACTAAAAGTCCTGCATTTACTGCAGCAATAATAAACGCTATACTGCAAGCTCAATCACTTACAAAATGTTGAATACAATCAAAAGAAGAATAAAATGTAAAGTCTCTCATTGTTTACCATAATAACTAAACATAATTGCTTTTTCCCTATTTCATTTAAGCATCTACATCCAAAGATGTGATGACTTAGAGAACAAAATCCTATACGTGGACGTGCACTGCAAATTGGCCAGAAAACATGGAACACGTTCATTAATGTAACGGTTTTTTAACACATGACACGTGTTCAACTTATTTAGAGAACACTAGTGTTAATGTAGAGAACACAGGTGTTATTACCTCAGAACACTAGTGTAACGTGTTCTAATCCTTTAAACACTGGTGTTCAAAATTACTATCTATGAACACCTCGGACACATTAAAGAAATGTAACGGTTTTTTAACACATGACACGTGTTCAAACATTGATTTTCAGAATGCTGGTGTTCAACCTTTATTTATACATTTTCAAAATCTCATTACTCGACAATAAACAAATGCATGGTAGTATAAACAAGATAATGGCGGTGTTCAGAATAATTCCGATGAAATCCGAGAGTTTTCACCTAAGGCAAGCCCAATGCTCGAACCCTCGCCGATCGTATCTCCCGGCTGACAGCGAAACGCCTATAACCGCTCGGCCATCTCGCCCTCTTGTGTCTCTCCGATGCTTGTTCATCGCTGTCAACAGATATACGGACTCCCAAAGTTGCCCTGAATTTCATTTTTCCCTAAATCCTTGTTGAAAAAGACAGTTTGGAATAGCGTTTCCACGTTGCATCGCCATTGTTGTTGTAGTCACTTATATCCCTCCTTCAAAGGAGCACCGTGTATTTCTCGCTGACACGTCGCAGCTCTCCAACGCCTCTATTTGCTCATCCACATCGGTATCATTACCTCATGCGTTCCATTTTTGAACACCTGTATTCAATATAATCATTCAGAACACTTGTGACACGTCTGATCAATACTGTGTGTTCTACATTATACGGTACTAAAAGAACACTAATGTGCTAGACTTATCATATTTTCAAAAACACTAGTGTTCTAAAGAGACAATTATGAACACCCCGGACGCGTCTAAGAAGCGTCATGTGTTCGGGGAAATTTGCAGTGTGGATGGTGTGAATTTTGGCATTCCGCAGTAAATGGCACTAACAATCCTGTCTTGGCCGACATCATGCTACACACCACCAACCAATTTGTTTTTCGATGTCCCTTTCCCTCTAGTAGAAAAAATTATTCAACATTGTAACATTTTTTAGATACCACATGTAGTGTAGTTTGTTTTGCCTTGTTTTTGCTGCATGCAAACTTCAAAGGTCGTAGAAAATATACATGTAGATGAGTATCGTAGTGTGACGTTATGCTTTATCAGATGCTGCGAGTTTGAGCAGAGCAACTCAAAATGACGTTGATACATGGCTGTGGGTGTTACATGCTCGGGTTGCAATGTCAGGCACCCCGAAAAGTTTCGACATTCGACTATGACATAAATATATCAACATCATTGATAAATATCATTTTGCGGTAACTTTACTTTTGTATGGATAATGTCGTGATCTCGAACGAATATCTGTCGCACGTGCAATTTCCTGATCGACATGTTGACAAGGGATCGACAAAAATCTCGAAGCATTTTTCGTGTATGCCATGTTTCGAGTTTGATGTTTATCGAACATTGCCAACAACGTCTAGAGAAGTATAGAGGTTTATCAATCTAACAGCCAACAGCACTTCAGCTCTGTTCTCTAAAGTAAAAACGATGTTTCGGCAGATCTCTATTTTACTGGTTACAAATGTCAAAGACCTTATAGCATCTGCTGTGTTATTGACTTTTCACACACTAAACCAATCAGAGCAAAAATGATAATAGTTGTATAATCGCTCGGGTGCGTACTCCACACACCTGCATTTGTGTGTTTGGTGCCGCATCGTTAGGAATGATAATTTTTCTTCATTTTTTGCTGGTTGATGCATTTATTGCTCGTATTTTATTATTATTGCTCGTATTTTCAATTTCAATTTAGTGTTAATTTATTTTGTTATAAAAATAGCAAAAATCGTGGGATTTTTTTCTCGTGCATGATAGTTAATAACTGTGTACTGCTTGTTGCTCGACAGTTGTACAAAATAATACACTTGTACTAAGATGTTGATGCGTCTAATGCACTGCAGGGCCCGTGATACGCATCAACATCTCAGTACGCTTGCATTATTTTGTACAATTTTGGATAATTTCACTTTGTGTGTTTGGAGCATCCTACCAAGTTAATAGGCTATATCTGCTTTGTTGTGGTTTTGCAGACACTTGGGAAGACAGAGCTCTGATTACGGATACTTGCTTTTTTTTTTATTAAAGATTATTCTGATCAAAAATGCATGACTGTTGGTGATCAGCTTTGAATTCCTTTTGATGTCTTCTATCAGTGCGTATATAAATCATTCATTCGCAAAAGTTAATGTTTCTTCAATATACAACGAAATACGAATGAAAATTCTGTTGCCATGCACTCAGAATTTGATTTCTCTATACTAATTTTTCCCTAATAACCTGGAAACCTATATTTTCAGCGGAATATGCTTTTTATTACTGTATTGCATTGTATATGCTCTAGATCTATTTCCTCTGCGACTTAAAGATGGGAAGCGTTGATAAAAACGTGGGTTTCTAATAATTATGAAGCAATATGATTATTTATTGATTAGACGTCTCTTAAAAGCAACAGAAGTGATAATAGTTTATATAGTTTGTGTTATTTGTGGGACTTTTTCGTACAGCAAACATTCTTGCACTGAGAATTATCCTCTACATTCGAGCTATTTCGCTCAAAAGAGTACCCTCAGTGCTTCGTTTCAATGGAATACAATCTCGAGAGTGAATATAGAATGAATCCCTTCCAGAGTAAAAGTTGCTCTTAAAAGGGTGCAACGGGTGAATTCAGTCTGAAAGGAGTAAAAAGGCAGTTAAATTCATTCTCAAAAAATGAGATTTTATTCAGTTGGATTCATCATTGTGGGTACTCCATGAAAGAGGGCAATTGTATTGTTCTTCAATTACAGTTGCACAAATGTACGATATACTATAAGTCAAATGCTTTGAAAATGGACTCCGCGCATGTTAGGTAACTGTTGGTTAAATTTTGATAAATCAACCCAGCAAACACATAACGTTTTCGACATTATTTGCAAAAGGTTAGAAAAGGTTGCCATAAAACGTTTAAATGTCGGGTTATATGAAGGGTATATAAAGTGTTTAAAAAGTTTTCATAACATTCGAATACATTTTTTGATAACTTACTGGAAATATTCTAACATATAATGTTATTTAAGAGTTGATGAAATATTTGGCAAAAAATGTTTGCAAAATTATTTTACAATAACATTCTGCACATTGTAGTAGTGAATGGAAAATAACCTTGTGCTCACGAAAGTGCTGAAGTGACAATTTGATTTCACGCAATAATTAGAAATTGAAGTAACATTGTCCTTTATTATGTCAAGACTAATGTTGGTATTAACAACAGAAATATATTTAGGTAATGTTGGCGAATTGGCGCCAAGATGGTATTCCCAGCAAACGTATTAAAAAGTGCAATTAAATGTCAAAACATTTTGACTGAGCAAACAATACCAATTGTTGTCAACATGTTATTGTAAAATATGTTTTTGCCAAAATGTGTGCGAATTATTTTATTAACACTTAAATAACACTATGTTAGAATGTACCGCAGCAAGTTTATTTTTTTTAATGTAATTAAAACGTTTTATCTTTATCTTTTATACTCGTAATCAGACATATTTTCTGGCAACCTTTCATGACAAAAATGTTTCCGAACATACTTTGTGTTTACTGGGTATAATTGAAGACCGAATTAAAAAGACTAGTTACATTAAATTACATTAATGACGACAGGGCAAAGGCGCGACGTGATTGGTTGCTGACCTGCGCAGTACAGCATTTTTAATCTGCGGTCTTCATTAACTCACGCATGAAGCTCCGCGAATCCTGGTTGGCATGGTTGAAAACTAAGATATTCTGCCATAGTACATTTGCATTCCATATGCCTGTAGAAAATATTTATTTAAATATTTATTTATTCCCAGGTAATTTCAAACAAAACACTTTTGACTCGTAACTTCATACATAACGTGAATAAGCCAATTCGGCATAAATTTGCAGTGCATTGTGGGCCAGTTCAGCTACACTAAAATTTGCCACATTGGCTTATTCATAACACCGTTCCCGCGTAAATTTTACAATTTCCGGAGAAATATGAAATTTTGTTTAATGCAAGTTTATTTGAATACTAGTACACAAGCATGGGAATAATATAATATAATAACTCAAGTTTCAAATCTAGAAAGCAGTCCGAAAAACAACTGAAAATGTTGATACAATTGTATATAATCGTAAAGCGTACCTTGACAGGCAATTATCATAGTCAGGAGGAATACTTTCCTTGCCATATGACGGTCTTGAAGGCATTGCATGTCTATATATGAGATGTTAGTTACATTATATTAAAACCGGTCTGTATATTGCATTCAATGTCAGTTATGCTAGTAATAATGGCAGGGGGTGGTAATACACTTTCCTGTTTACATTAATTTTGCAAGTATACATGCACTTTACATGGTGGGTTAAAAATATTTGATTAACAGATCTGACGCCATTGAAAATTAACATCACGTATGTTTGTTAGAGGGTTGTTAGACTATAAGAGAGAGAAAAAAAACACCGTTGAATGAATCAGGAGAATTAGGCCTACTCATTTCAAACGGAATTTTTTGTTATATATAGGTATTTTTTTCTTTATTATGTGCTGAATTTTTCAAGACAAATACATTTGGCGGAGGCGCCCTATTTAGCGTTAGCTTTGGATTATTATTTTTATTTTCTTTATTTTCCACTCGACTTACCCGGGTGAAAAATAAAGAAAATATTTTAATATTCAAAGCTAACGATAAATAGGTCGCCTCCGTCAAATTTTGTCTCTTTGTAGCAAACATTTTCAGAATGTGCCAAATTTTGTCTTGAAATTTGACAGTATATAGAGCCTACGGGTTTAATTTATTGCTATACCGAATACCAATAGTGCTTATTTCTTTGAAATTTGGCATAGTTATGGGTCCACCTTGTTTTAATTTATCTACCCAAACACATTTTGAGATATCACCAGTTTTAATGAGGTGTCATGCTCTAATAGTAAAAATGTAAAATTCTCAATGATGAAAATAACCGGAATGTCACGAAAGGTTAACTGTATCTCTCAGGCGACGGCGACAACAATTTTAATCACTAAGTGCATAGACGCACGACTATGTAATATTTTTTCTAGAAGCAAACCACTTTGATAAAAGCATACATGTACAATGGTTCGCTATTATTAGATTATTCAAAGTGCAATTAAAATTATTAGTCTGAGGAATAGAGGTTGCGTTCTCTGCCATTGTTTGTATTGTATGTTATTATTAGCACTTTACATTGTGATATATCTAACCAGCAAAATTAAAATTCGCTCCAACATCTCTGTAGTCCCAAGAAAAATGGAAGTAACTACCTTATTTATAACCAGAAGAGAATGTTTTTTTACTTTGGGCGCAGTAAGAAGTAAAAATACAGTATCAGCTTGTTGTTTACTTTGCGAGCAGACGATCAAAATATTTGACGAATCCTTATGATGTATCTGCTTTGTTATTTATTAGAAGGTACTGCCTTTTTACGCGGTAAAGCTGAATTCATACTACATCGCTGAGCGATAGCGATTGGTTTTTAGCCAATGAGGTTGGGCGCTTTTTTACATTGCGAAAAGTGAGCTACCTCATTGGTCAAATACCAATCGCTCGTCGCCCAGCGATGGAGTATAAATTCAGTTAAAGGTAATGCTATAATAGTCTGTCTTGTCTCTCAAGTTTGATCGGTATGCGAAATAAAATGAGACTCGTAACATCGTGTATTGATGGCGTGCACGCAGTTAGGCGCAGGCCCAACATTTACGCTAGTTGCGCGTTGCGTGATCATCGGCGTGACTGGTTCGTGCTTATGTGAATTTACGCGAGCGTAAGTTAGGACTTTATTGACGCGCGCAGTAACACAAACCGAATCATTTTCGCCTATTATAAGCCGAATCAACTTTAGTTGAAAGTAACGCCATGCTGGATTTTGCAGTGGCAGATTTGAATCACGCGCTAACCTTATCCCGCGGGGTGTATACATACGCGTAAAAGGGCGAATTGTCAGTACGCTGGCGACGCAAACGCACTGATTCGAATCTGCCACTGCGAAATTCAACATGACGTTACTTTCAATTTGAGACGAGACACACTATAAGAATATTTCTTACCTTTTAAACCCAAGTGGAAATAATAATAATAAAAAAATTGAAAGTGTGAAATTGTTCAACTGTGCTTGAAATAATGACCCAAAATAGTAATGGATATAAAAATAGTAATTAATATAGGAATATAGCTAATAAAGTGGGTACAAAAATGTACAAAAATAGATATTGACATGGTCATAATGAAAAATAATTAATTGTTTGGATAAACTCTCCTTTGAAAGTGAGTAAATTACGGGCACTTTTTGATTAATCTTTTGGTTAATGGTTATTATAAAAACAAAGCCTTACTAATAATGGAGTGAAACAGCAAATACCTTCTGGTCTTGGGTATTGTTCATATGTACGTATACCCTTCAACGGTCTGCTATATTATTGTCAACCATAGGTGATATATTTTCTATCGGATACTATATTGAACTCAGGCTTTAAAAAAAAAAATGTTGACTTTTCTTTTTTAAATTTCTGCAAAATACAACATGATGCGTAATGCTGCAACTCTTTATAATGTTGCGGTGGTGTTATTTTTCATTCAATGCCTTATACTCAGATCATCATTTGCAGAAATTTGTTGCGATAACTAACATCTTTCAAAAAATAGAATAGAGCATGTTTTCAACGTAGTCACAGGGTTTATATGAAACACAAACGCAGAAATCGCAGATTTGTTTATACGCAGTTAAACAAAAATAAAACAAATATTTTGAGATTATAAACCAAAATATCAAATCTGACATTTAAAAAAAAAAAAAAGAAAAAAAAAGGCGACCCTGTTTTTACATAATTATGTGTCGGTCGATAAGGCCAAGTCAACTTATTTTTTTAAGCCTAAGGTTCATACACTAGGATCCACAACATGCCTATCTATCAAGGCACAGTTCTTTTAACGTATGTACCTTTTGACCATGGATAATTGACGTTTACTCATAAAAAATAGCTATAGAGCATCACGTAAATGAATTATAAATGTGTAAATTAATATTATAAATTGGCGTTCAATTTTTTAATCAATTTAACATGCTATTTATAATAATTATGTTGGCGATCTCATTAGCATATGGGCTCTTGAGTACTTGGCCAAGAGGCTGAGGATAAAACTGTATACTTTCCTGAAATATCAGCCTTCCTGAGTTATATAGTTAAAGCTATAATAAGTGATTTGCTCCAGGGAGGACACCACTAAATAATCGCCCCATTGAAATACAAGAAGTATGATAAATTATTTTAGTATTTCTTAACATAATATAATATGAATACTTTGTTTTTAAACAGGTCACGTGGAATATTATATAAAAATGTGTTGTAACAATTTAAATAAGACAATTATATAAATGTTTCTGCCTTGATTAAATATCAAATATACATATTTATCTTTACTCATGTTGTAAATAATAATTATTGTTTTCAAATTTCAATCCTGTGCATACCAATGTGTGCTAATGCACCGTGTATCTCATAACATATTGCAATCTAAAGAAACAAACAAAGCAGAATAATTAGTCAATACAATGACTTTTATTCCATCCCATGTATACGAGTAACCATCAACATCCAAAGATACGATGATTAATTTACATGAAATAGAGGCAATTAATTGGCGAGAAAAGTGAGACTCATAACATCATGTATTGATATAGAATGGCGCATGCTGTAACAAAAAATGAATAATTTTCGCCAATTATAAGCCGAACAAATTATAAATTTGCTGTCATTTTAAAACAAAAGCTCTTGTCCTACATCATGCTATTTGAGATATTTTATCTGGTGCACGAAGTCCCGGCGTTGGAAGCCTTGCTGGAAAAATAAAGTCTCTGACAAACAAAATAAAAGTAAACAAACACTCCTTGCAAAGCATTTAAAGTTCACTCTAACTCTTCCAAGTTGGCAACATCTTCCGCTCTCCCCGTGGTGCATTTTGAGTTGGGTTTCCGCTTCTGCTCTTATACTGGCTGGGCTCGATTAGAGTATGATCCCAGGCTTCAAACCATGAGAGAATTCCGTCATTCGGAGGGGATGTTAAGCCATCGGATTTGGACCCGTGTACAGACGAGCCATACCTGTACATGTAGCTCGCAGTCAGTTTTGAGAAGAGTAAAATGTGTTAACCCCTGTCTTCAACCCCGTCCCGGTGTTCAAATAATAGATCCCATCGGAAATAAGCTTGAAACAAAAGGATTTCTTGGGTTATCCTGGTTTATCATACCTATACATATAGCTATCCCCTACTCAGGAGTGTACCGTAGATGTTAAAAATATTGATCCCGCAGAGTATGCTACGTAACGATACAATTTTGTGAAACAGATCAACATCCCATATCGCATATCGCACACTGCCAAAGTTCTTACAACCTAAACTGACCCATATTTTGAGGATCCCATCCTGTGGCTCATGGCCCCGTGCATCTAAAGGTCGTGAGCTCACAACTTGGTGTCTTCAGACTGAACAAACAGACACTGACCTTTACTTTACTACATACATATTGTGCTTTTGTATTGAGACTTCATCAAGATCACAGCGCTGCTGTTTATACGAACATCAGAATCAGGTCACTTGATTTTAAACCAAGAAATGAGGTCTCATTCTTTTGGTATAGAACTTGTGGAAGGATATGATATCACGCGGTGCAGGGGTTCCTTTTTGAACGCGACCTCATTTTTAGAAAGTCAGACTACTTTAACAAGAGGTAAAATACACACGACTGAATTGCCAATAGTAAAGAGGAGGTTTAAAATGGAAGAGTTATAGTGAACTTTTAAAAGCTTTACAAGAAGTGTTTCTTTACTTTTATTTTGTTGGTCAGAGCGTACAAACATGTTAAGGGTTTTACATAACCTACTAAATGTGTTCATCCCTACTGCATTTGTACTTGACAGCTGACAGATGCACGCATACCTCGCCATTTCTTACCTGATCCTCCAAGTCATCAAATCCTCTGTTTGAGATTTGAGATTTCCATTTCCATTTTAAATAACAGTATGTGATGAATGAAAGAAATTGAAAGAGCTATACGGTTTGTTCTCGAGATGTATTGTTTAATTATCTTTTTATTTCAATATCACCGAAACATCATTCTGCATCACTACGTCATTTTATTCACTATGTTAGCTAACCTGATCCACTTCATACTATTTAATATTTGGTCATTTTCATGGATTCAAGTGTGCTACCTATGTACTTAAAACGTAAGTTTATCCGTTAAACAAATTAAAATAAGTTAGTTTTAAACGGTGGATTCTTGTCGGTGGCAACTTATATTACAGACACCAAATCGTCTAACACTATGAAAGTAACACCATCAATCGGATATGCCACGCAATAAATACTTGCATAATTTGTAAACTCGAATCTGAAAAGAGATCTAGAATGTTGCATACAAATTGTCAAGACCAACCAGCAACCAGCAAAAACAGATTAGGAAACAGATTTACAACAAAGAATACACCAGGCACAAAAAGAAACTCGTCAGTTATCCTTGCTGTTCAACAACCTGATAATTATGGACTATTCTGAAATATACATTTTATTAATTGGACTTTGGTCTCGAGTAAGAATTGACCAAGATATGCGCTTCCAAACTCTCAAACCCCAAAATCAAAAGTTGCAGTTTTAACGATTCAATTGTGCCTGTTATATTGTGTGCTTTATTGATTGGCCCGCGGTGCTTGTGTGCAATCAAAGATGCGTTCCCATTGAAAATCGTTGAAATTGCAACTTTTGATTTTGGGGCGCATATCATGTTTTGTGTTTCTATTTCCGCTTAGTTTCAAGTCATTTGCAAGATCTGAAAGACATACCAGTTCTTATGGTCAGGCATGTTTACATACATCAAAACTTGCCCAAAGACAAGCACAAGCACGTGCACTCATACTTATTCTTATGCTCATTAAAAAAATCAGGACTTAATATATTTCATGCAAAACTCAAGAGGAGGTCTCGATGTAAACGTAGACAAGAATTGGAACAGAATATTGGAAAAGTTATTGACACTTATTTTCTCATAACATCCGGAACGATATAACATAATACAACATGATACGCTCACACTCATGTGAGGGAAGAGGGTATCGACACATAAATTCCTATATTGAAAATGAAAATTGTTAAATATCAAACTGCAATTGCGTTTGATCAAATTTGATACGACATATTCTATAGCGCACTTTATTGGTAGAGCAAATGTTGGTGTATAAGGTGACACCGGTATGGCAGCTGGATGACAGGGACTCGTCATGTGTGCGATGAAAGGCCGTATTACTATAGCTGCTTTTAAGTCTTTGGATATGTAACCTATATTTAATCTGTCAAATTACGCCCTGGTATTGATTTTCAACATGTTCAAACTAAATAATACTTAGTAATGTCCTTTCAGATGAGGCTGAATGGCATCATCATTGGCGTATGGTCTCCAAATTTCACAGGGCAAAGATCATCTTTCAGGTCATAGGAATTAAAGTGCTTTCTTGGCTACCTTGGTGCTATCAGTTCAAGCATAACCAGAAAAAACTTTATTTGATAATTGGGATGGTCACAAAAGTAGTAGAGGTAGACAGACAAAAGAGCCAACTATGGCGGACGGGTTAAAAGGTTAATTCTGATATTTCAACTATTTCTTGTATTTTCTATCTATTTTCTATTCTCATTCTTATTTTCATTGGTTGCTTAACGTCTTTGTAAGTGGGGTACTCGAACCACAAAACCAAAAATTCATACTAAAAGGCAGTCCCAGATGCGATAAAAGCACATTACTGACGAATTTGTATTCAGACCCAAAACAATGTCACTGGTTTACTTTCGAGAAACATCCCCCGAAGCATTTTGTATAACGACCTTTGGTAGTTTAATACGATCCAACTTGAAACATACGGGAGCCAATTGCTTTTACAACTTTGTTGAATTTGCACGATGAGTCGACTTTTTTATCACGCTGAGAAATGACGTGAAGTCTACAACTTTAAACAAGATCAGCGAGACATGTAATGAGAGATCGCCTCCCAGTGAGTGGATCCTTACGTTCTCGTGCAAGAATCTAGACTCACATCTATTGCCAGATACCAAATTTGCTTGTCGCCCGCGAATAAAGTATTAATTTAGCTTTATCCATGGTATCTGTATATAATGTAATATTAAAACTCATATAGGTCACCTTATACTATCCTATAGTTTATAATACATAGCTTAAGGATGCTGTGTAGTAAAGGGAAGTTAGTAAATAGAAAATGTGTCGTTAAAAGGACAAAGTTTAAGAAATTAGGTTTTAAAGACTGCAGGTTATGTATACCCTCCTGATATGTTTATTTTGAAGATGACGTTGATTGACGTGGCCCATTTGTAGCAACCTTTCACAAGTCCGTAAAAAGTTTCAAGACTTTTATTAAAATTTTAGGTGCAAATATTATTGAGAAAAATGGTTTCGCATAACATATTATCAAGAGACAGGCAATTCTAAAAGCAATATGCTAACTAAAGGCACGCACGCAAGCACTTTTAGAATAAATGTTCAATATAATTATATCACAATAAGGCTTAGCAAATGGTTTGAAAACGTTAACATTTGAAATATTCTGCTCGCTACGTTAATGTTCTTCATGTCTTTCCATAGGGCAACATACCTTTGAGCATAGCTGGCGCGTTTTACTTGAGCATGTTACTTTAAAGGAGTATTTCGTGATCCTAGCATCCTCTTATTATGATATTTTTCAGTAGATGTCCACGAAAAATTCTTTTCCCAAATATTTCTATTGATTCCGACTTTGCGTTTGCCAGTTATGCATGATTTAATATGTGTGTTACACTGCTCCATAGACAATGTGTTATAATTTCATTCTGGTGTTCCAGGACGTAATTCAAATTTGACAATATTTTTGCTAAACGAATTAATCTGCAATAACTTCTTTTGAGAACAATGAAGAGATGATGCTGTGGATCACGAAATGCCCTTTTAAAACAAAAGCTCTAATCACACAGACCAAATTCCTGACTTGGTCGACATTATGCTACACACTACTATTATCTATTCCAGTGACATCTCAATTTTCACTGGACCTTTGGATGTATTGTAACAGGTATTAGCATTTAACTCTAGATATCAACATGACAGGGCTAACTGTAGCACAGTACTAGTTTTAATGTCCCTCCAGTGAATGTATGCTAAAAACAATATGCATGAGATTGGAACAGATAATAATGAAAAATTATTTCTGACTTTTAGTTGGAAAAATATTTAAAATTATTACTTTTTTGAGATACACCTTGTAAGTATACATACAATACTATTTTCGGTATTAAACATTAATGTATGATTACCTCACTGTACAATAATAGCAAAGAATGTATTTGATTGAAGTCGATTTTTCTTCTGTACTATGATATTAGGTTAAATAAACCAGATTTGTTTCCCGTAGGTTGCCTGAAAATAAAAATCAATTTTTTTCGTTTTTATTTATCTTTATAGTCAGAATTTAAGACAACATATGCTTCGAGTCTCAAATATTTAATGTCAAATCGGTGCAGAGTAGAGTAGATATAAAAAAATTATATGTGAAATAATTTTCAAAAGATTTATTGATTTCATAATTATTGATTGTAAAAGGAAAAAAAATCCCAGAAAAATATCATTTGAACAATTTCGTTATTAATTCTTTGCTTGAATATACTTTTTTCTGGATTTCTCAAATAAAAATACAAAATGCGGTTAATTGATCAACAGGAAACAAATTGAGTCCTTTTAACCTTAAATGTTCTTCTAGTATCTGTATTAACGTATTTCTTGTCATTATGGTAATATTGTGCAAATAGTCATAATTTTCAAAAGCCAGCATTGAACCTCGATCAGAGGTTTTTGCATGTAAACCGTCCTGTAATATTGCTTTTAATGAAGTTACTGAAATAAAATCGGCAGTATTTTAATGAAAATTTCCCCTTGTTTTTAGACAGTGATGGGGTTTGATAAGTCTTTGTAGTAACATGTTGATTTCAATTAGAAAATTTCAATTGTCAACGTTTTTGTTATCTGGACACAGTATTTATTTGTTACTAAAATAAACAAATTACACGCACAAATGAGAAATTTTGAAACCAATAATATCACCTTTTCCCAACGTTGCAGCATTCTAATTCAAACAAATTACCACAGCATTCAACTACTTTAAAATCCAATTAAAAAAAATATCGGAAATCAGAATTCGAGCTTTCATTTCATGATCCCCTTTAAGTTGACAAACATCATAAAAACGTGATACTAAAAATATGCTTATAAAATCAAGCTAATAACTTGCTCAGTAGAACGCTTTAATTTCTTTATAAATTTCGATATTCGTGAAAAAGAATCACGAAGCAACGGTACAGTCACATACAATATATTCATTGTAAGGCAATACACGATTGCGCATGGTTAGCAAATCGTCCGGTGAGGAACTGCCGTGGGTGGATTGGTTCGTACTCTTGTAGAATTCTAACCCGGAAAGATGAACAAACCTCGGTGTGTTTTTCTCTCGCAAGGACTTTAAGTAGGTAGAGTAGATAATGCTCTTCCTAGTTCGACCAACTGAAAAAACACTTTAGATGTCAAAAGGAAGAAAACGGGAAAATGTCAACTTCGTATATATAACCACAGATACGAAAAATATAGTACTATTATAAAGTAAAAGATGAAATAAATAAATATATTGTGCTTAAATTTAATACAAGATGAAAATCAGAAAAAAATAACAAAAGCAAAAACAACAACAACAACAACAAAACACCAACAACTACGTTCTGCTTTTTTGATTTGACTTGATAACGCTTGCTCATTTAACATCATATCTGGATGTTTTAATTGATCACAAAGATGAACAGACGATATTATACCAAAATAACAAGTTCCATCGCAGGTGATAGCTCGCTATTATTGACCAAATTGATTCTTCAGACGCTATCGCGATTGATTAATTTTTTACTATTGACCTTGATAAGGCTTTCCACTTAGAAATATAATCTTATTACAACGCTTGTCATTAGCGAATGAAGTATAAAATCAAAATAAATCGGCACTGTACAACCATACCTAATTAATTGGAAAAACTTAAACTAAAACTTTTCAACTAGACTCACTTTTTATATGGTTCATTTTGGGGTGGTCTTGCTTTTCTGATATTACATAGGCGCATTGTTATCTTTCATTGAAGATAAAATGTCACTAATTCTCAAAAAGTAAAATAAAAATAAGACTTAGCCGACAAGCCCCATTACCCGCCAGGAATTATCAAGTACTCGTGTGAAGAGCACTGAAAATAAAAGACGCCGTGTTTGTAGTATGCCATGAGAATTTCTTACCGCGTTATCCCCATGTTTATACGCATTTCAAATTCCCATTACTGACTCATGAATAGTGTGTAACATTGCCCCTCCCAAGTAAGCATGCAGTATATAAGAATACATCACTAAACAGATACTTCCATTTAACTTGGGTGGGTTTTTTATTCAGTCTGCTTTCAAAGTCAAAATGGAGTATCTACAAGTAAACAACATAGCAGATACTTGTTTTTAATACACCTGTTTCCAAGGTAAAAGGCCGCATCTGTCAGTTACAAATAACACAGGTACTGCGTTATTTCTTGGGAGACAGAGAGGATAGAACAGTCCTTGTTTTGGCCACCCTCATGATACTGGAATGAGATGCGTGGAAGTTAGAGATTGCCGCGAGTCCTAGAAAATACGTGGATTCTGTTTTTCAGTGCAAAAGTAAGATATGTCCAATTCAAAATTCATCATGCATTGCAATGAGTCTTAAAGTAGAATCGGCATGAGGCACGATAAAGTAAATTTATCTACACACATCACAAAAAGTGACTTTTTGGGCCGATGAAGACTTTAACTAAAACCCGGTGAATCAAATTTTCAAAGTTAAATACAGCAAACTAATGGCCAATAAGTAGAATTGGTTTCAACATTTGGACCTATGTCACCTATGTGTGTGATTAGTCCCAAAATTTGAATGAAAAAAGATGCATATTTTAAAATTGAAAAGATTATACTCAAACCAATGTAACATATGACATTGGGCTATTCCAATTGAAATCCGCACATCCCTATAGAAGCCACAACCTTTATCGCCCACGCAGGGGGTATATATTTCAAAGGAGTCACTTATTCAGGCGATCCCATTTGAAATTCACACTCCCTGTGTGGAGGATTACGGTCATGTCTTCCATAGGGGGTGTATGGATTTCAACTGGAATAGACCATAATTTCTCTGCGTGGATGGTTATGGATGATAACATACTCCAGCAGCAAAAGCAACAGTGTCAATTAGACTTGTATGTGCAAATCGACAGCCCACTCACTTATCCTATCAAAATTGAGATTTGGGCATTAGAAGAAAGCTCATATAAATATGTTCCGTATGATATTATGAACAAAACATTATAGCCTCATCCCTCATGGAGACCGGGGATGGTGGTTATCATATGGGTCGTTGTGAAACACGTTTTTGCTTCTAATATCAAAGTTTTTGCAATTATTTTACGCTGAAAGTAATAAAAGTTACTCAAATATACATGTACAACGAAACCATACGAACTCAAAGATAATTTAATGCAATCAGTTGTTTAGTAAAATATTCTGCTTAAAATGCATTGAAAAATTCATTAGTATCTGGTGCCTAAAATTGATAGACATCGCAGGTGAAAAAAAAATCAGGTGACGGTTTTCAAATACACTTAAACCTGAATGAAGTATAATTCATGTGAAATGTATCCAAGTTAAATTTGCTTAGCTTGTTTGCTGGCACCGCTTTCGCACATATCACCTCTATTGTCAATATCAAGTCGTCGTTTGTACGGCGATTTCTTATGCATTATTTAATACCATTTAAATGAGAGAAATCATGGTTCAAACCTTTTAAAATATTCATTTGACTAAGATGTGTTGTTTAGTAAAATCCTTATAAACCCATGAAATAGATGTTGAAGACTGGGCCAACATATTACGTGTGTAATTTATAGTGAAGGCAATTCTAAGTCTAATCTTTTAGTCTTGCTAGCACAATTGTCTAGTCTGCGGTGCTTTAGTCTTTAGATTATGTGGTAATTTGCTGGTCATCGACATTAAGTAGATTGAGGCTGGTTAGGGTACTGTATCTGTATAGAATAGAATAGTGTTCCGGGAATGAGCCGAAACGATGCTTAATCACTGGTCAAGTTTTCACTATGTTTATCAAATGAGCTCTTTTATAAGGAAAATTAGTTACATGCAACAACCTTACCCTCCTTGTTACAATAGTTAGGTCCGGGTTGTAAGTACAATTTTGCTTTCAAGATACGATTGAACCAAAAACCAAAACCAAAAAACAAAACAAAAACAAACCAAAAACAAACACAAACACAAAAACAAACAAAAACCCCAACAAAACACACACACCCCCACACCCCCCCCCCCCCCACACACACCCCAAATGAAAACTAAAAAACCAATAAACTTTTTCAATATGATTTGAAACCTCATGAATATAAAAGGTTGATATAATCTGAACAGGTACCATCATGTCGCCATAATACTAGCCAATGATATTCTATTTATACACAGAGTTTACTTCTAAAATAATCTACCCTCCCAATTTAAAGCACAGTATCTACAATAAAGTGCAAAACAGATATCCCGTTTTTTAGGAGACAGACAGGTGTTATTGAAATAGTCTGGCCGTAAAGTAACAACGCGCTACATGGAAGCAAAACAATTACAGCAGTTTTATTTCGGAGGCACGCATTGTTTTTTACTTGGGAGGGACAGAGTTAAAGTAAAGCTAAGCAGATGTAAGTAACCTATAACCCGTAATATTGTGTTGATTAGTCACAAAGAACGGAGCTCAAACTTATTGTCAATATCATCTGACATGGAAAATTGGATAACATATGGTTCACCTATTCAAAGTGAAGGTAAATATTTGGTAAAGTAGCAAGTTAGACGCGGCAACACGGCGTCTCTGAACTTATTATTCGTTGTTTATTGTTTGAATTGAGCCAAGTTGTACGGGTTACGTAAATGTAAATGGCGACCTTGTCTTTGGGACGTATTTTACTTCAATATTATAAAGTTCGTCGTCCTTTTTAAGGTAAGGTGGCATTACAAACAGCCTTCAATATAAAATTTAATTTCTATGTGAAGGTATCTTCAAGTTAACAAAATATATGCTTTTGAATTTATTTAAAAAAAGATAAATATAAGAATTCTGCCCGCTTTAAGGCTATGTTTCTGTTGTGTTATTGGGTTGGATATAAATACGAGTCCGTTTTGGATTTTAAGTGAAATGTCACAAGTTTAAGTATTAACAATGGTCTTCTTTACAAATGATCCAATGTTCAAAAATGTTTCCAAATATTTTTTTGCTGATATATAGTATTGATTCAATTACCACACTGTCTTTGCTGTTTCGTGTCCTACATAAGGCTGAAAGTAGGCCAAGGTCAATATGATTCAATGCTTACCTATTTGTTGCGTTCCCTAGGTGATGGAATGTCTTACTTAGATCATTGAAGATATGACACGCACTCAAGTCATCTTATGGAATCGTGTCACATATTCAATTGTAAAATTGTAAAATGCACACACTATAGCATTTCCCACCTTGATGTGGCAGTGACGTCAGTGTTCATTTCATTGGGCGCAACTACAAATCGCCGGTGTTCGCTCAAAGCGCTAGCGTACATACGCATGGGCTAGTTGCCTCACCGTGTTGACGTCACTCTCAAATTCGGATGAAAAATGGTATACACATAATTATTGCAACATCCTCAAAATAAAGGTTATTTTCTAAAAATGAGTTACCATTTAATCGGATCCTCTTAATTCCACATTACGTAATTATGTCAAGATTCCTTCCATGAAAGAGTTAATATTAATGCCCTTGTCACACGACAAAAGGGTGTTCTATTTGGTGGTAACATATTCAGGTTACAAGAGCTTAAAATGGCGAAAGTACAAGAATCGTCTAAACGCAAAGAAGGTGATGCTTTCGGCAGAGAGAATACCAGGAAGGCTTCAGTATTGAAACCAAAGAGTTTATTTGTTCTGGGTTAAGTGTCTAGGGAATGGTAACAGGAGAAAGTTGTACAGAAGTAGCATGATAGATCACGTGAGTATAGTATAAATAGATTTAGACGACTTCTTGGAGGTCCGCCATTTTAAGCCCTCGTAACCTCGAAACAATTTTACCACCAAATTGAACACCATAAAACAGACATTGCTTGGTTTTGTTTGTCCTCTCCAGGTTACTTTTGTACTGTTTTGCTGACACTTGCTAATTTTTGGCCATCGACTGAACGTTGCCTGTGTTTGTACCTACATTGGTTGTTTGGTTTACCAAGTCTGTTTATGTGCACAGTGATTTACATCATTGATCCTTGTTGTTTTTGCAGGTTTAGCACTTTTGTGAGCCTTGGAGCTGGTCATTTTTGGCTATCGAACTTTACCTACTTCCTATGCCTACATTGGCTGGTTTTGCCCCCCCCCCTGCATATTGTCTGGTATGTATTTTACTTGTTTCCCCACATCAAGTTGGTATTTTCCTAAAAAGCGTCTTCAATCTTTTGAAGTAAGTGCCAGACGTGAGACGAATTGACGAAACGCCATTTGAACTACTAAATGTGCGATGCGATCAACTTTTGTGATGTTTCAGTTCCAATGGCTTGTCCGTTTCATAATGAATTCGTTTCATTAAACCAATGATGAAAGTCATCGATATCTAAAATATCAGGGATGTGAACATAAATATCACTTAGACGACAAATTATAAAAAGCAAACAGAAATTGAATTTAAAGTTGGCTACCTTTCGTAATCAGTTTGTCCGACAATGAATCCATTTAGCATGTTTACATCACTAAAAGTGCCTTGCATCTTTTGTGGTGAGACCAGCTGATAATGGTCATTGTACACCGGACACTCGAATAGCTTCCGATAGCTTGTGATCAGACGTGATTTGCATATTATAAGGGAATTTAAAATCCCTTCTTTATAAACCATCTGTTGGGATAGTATTCCTTTGATTTTTACCTTAATATTTGTCTCCAGACAAAATTCAAATAGCGTTACATACAATTAAAAAAAACCATTACAATTTAGTGAATTTATGGATGTTATAGCGCATAAATTATATCTAAAATTCATGAACATCGATTTTTCACAAGATATGCATTTCAACAACAGCAAATGGTAAAATAAAGAAGCAAATCTGTTCTTTGTAAACCATCTGTCTGTACACAGAAAAAATAAAATAGGGTTACTTACAATAGTAAGGAACATTGCAATTTAGTGTACATAGTTTATGGATGTTATAGCGCATAAATTATATTTAAAATTAATGAATATCAAATCTTCACATTATATACATTTCCACAACAGCAAATGGTAAAAAAAGAAGTAAACAGCAAAACAATAAGATGTAATCACGCACTACGATTTTAAGTGAGATATTTTATGTTGGAATGTAATTGCAACACATCTTTGAGACAAAAACTAAATTGCTGATGTTGTTTCCAGATAGCGCAAGATTGAACAGAAACTTACATGGCCATAAAGGTTTACGACGTTTTCTAATGTCTTATCATAACCAGCATCGTCGTTGCATGTATGTATGATGAAATCGTAAATGCGGCAGGTTATATTAACTTAACTTCAAGCTTTACTGATTACTTGTATTTCATTTTGTAAAAAAAAATATAATACCAATTCGGTATCTGAATTCAAGGACAATTCATACGTATTCATATGTTGTAAAAAGTTAGACGAATCAAAAAGAAAAAAATATAATATATAGTTATTTAAGGGAAGGGGTATGAACGTTTGGACAGTATTTATTGTGCGACATTAGAGCACATCAGACATATCGAATTGCATTCTGAATACGAAGAATGTCCTTCTGATATCAAATAATTTTGATTTTTTGAAATTCGCAATGTAATACACATTTTATGGCAAATCATTAAAATTGATATTTTGATATTTAACAGTACTTGAAGTAAACTTTATAAATCTGATGATTTATAGTTAAAGTGTATGTAGGTGGGATGAAAAGCCGACGATCAATTGAAAATTTTGACCTTTCGTATTGAAGATATGGATTTTTTCCCAAAACACCAAAAAAATAGGTCTTTTTGGGAAAAAATCCATATCTTCAATATAAAAGGTCAAAATTTCCAATTGATCATCGGCTTTTCTTCCCAGCTACATACACTTTAAGAATATATCATTAGATTTATAAAATTTATTTCGAGTACTGTTATATATCAAAATTTGAAAAATATAAAATTTTAATAATTTGTCATAAAATTTGTATTATATCGTGAATTTCAAAAATGAAAATTATTTGATATCAGAAAGACATGCTTCGTATTCAGAATGCAATTCGATACGTCTGAGGTGCTCTCATGTCCGACAAAAAATACTGTCGAAACGTCATAAACGCTCATTCTAGATCCCTTAAGTATAAAGATGTCCTGCTGCAAAAGCCCAAAATAAACGGAAACCTAGTATATCGATTTTCTCAGTGAAAAACAACTTTCACAAAAGTATAACACAAAAGTCGATCTAAATTTAGTTTAGAAATTGCGGTCTACCTTTTCTATCTTTGAGAATGGTGCTTGAGAATAAATCAAAGTTTCAATACCAATCAACAAAACATCCTGTGTCTCGACTCTCCTGAAAAATCAACCGGTCCCAAATGTTATATCTTTTTCGAATGTATAATTTTATTGAAATATTTATTAGAAAAGAAATAATTTATATATTAAATGTAGAACAGGAAAGTCGTTGCTATCGTAATTTGTTTGACTGTATGAGCTTACTTTAGCCTTGTTCAGCATATTAAAAACAAACATTGAAGCATTGCACGTAAGAGTTAAGCAAACTTATGTTCAACACGGAGATATGTCGATTATGAATGCCTGATTGAAGTTTACTAAGACAGCGATTTTAAAAGGGTGTCGCGGAAGGTCAATATTGCTGTTCTAATCGAATATACGGTGTCATATAGTGTATGTCTTAATCATATTTTCGGTACTTGGTAAACAAATGCGCAATGTTCGTTGATTTAAACGATCCAAAACTGGCTACACCTTCTGTGCCAATTATCAGCTATAAATGTAGTGAATATCATTGCTTTATTTTCAGGTGCGTTGCATTTTGTTCTCAAAATTGAACACTTAACACTCTTCGCTCTTGACAAAATGCTTTTGGGACATTTTCAGCCAAGTGATAAATGATAATTTTGAGGATTTTCTTTTAAAATGGAAGTTTTTGGTAAGAAAATTAAATTTTCACCCATATGGCCAGCGGTTTGGCGAAATTTTGCGGACATTTCTGAATAATATAGACCCTGTCAGAATTCCTTTTTTTTCTTCAAAAATGTTTATCCCGCTGAGTATGCTACGTTACGATACTATTTTGTGAAACAGATCAACATCCCATATCGATTACCGCACACTGCAAAGTTCCTACAATCGAAACTGACCCATATTTTGAGGATCTCATCCTGTGGTTCACGGCCCCGTGCATCTAAGGTCGCGAGCTCACAACTTGGTGTCTTCAGACAGAACAAACAAACACTGACCTACTACATACATATTGTGCTTTTGTATAGATACTTCATCAAGATCACAGCGCTGCTGTTTATACGAACATCAGAATCAGGTCACTTGATATTAATACAAGAAATGAGGTCGCGTTCTTAAGTGGTATAGAACTTCTGGAAGGATATGGTATCACGCGATGCAGGGGTTCTCTTTTGAATGCGACCCCATTTTTTTAAAGTCAGACTACTTTAGCAAGAGGTAAAATACACACGACTGAATTGCCGACAACAAAGGGGAGGTTTAAAATGGAAGAGTTAGAGTGAACTTTAAAACCTTTACAAGAAGTGTTTCTTTACTTTTATTTTGTTGGTGAGAGCGTACAAACATGTTAAGGGTTTTACATAACCTACTATATGTGTTCATCCCTACTGCATTTGTACATGACAGCTGTCAGATGCACGCATGCCTCGCCATTTCCTTTTTGATCCTTCAAGTCATCAAATCCTACAATTGATGTTTGAGATTTCCATTTCCATTTTAAATAACAGTATGTGATGAATGAAAGAAATTGAAGGGATCTATACGATTTGTTTTCGTCAAATAGATTTTATTTAAATATCCCAGAAAAACCATTCAGCTTCACTACGTCATTTCATACACTTTTGATCGCTATGTTACCAATCCGATCTAGTTTTGGGTATTATAAGATCATTAAAATCTATTGTCCCGCCGAGCATTGCAATTGTAAACTGTATTATATTTTGGTTACTGGAGTTTGCATCATATTTAACCAATCAAAAGAAATAATTGCTTTCAAGATTGAGAAATGAGAAACGCTTAGAATGATCTTAAAAAAAGGGACTTAGTCATGCTTCACGTACATTCTCCGAGCTATAGTCAATTTGGATTATCCGACCAATCACGGGAAGTAATAATAGGAGATCAGGAAGCTTTAGCTGAAAGTACATGAAGTATCGTCATGTAATACGTAAGATGAAAAAACCCGACTCATTGTAATTAAACTTTTAGTGTTTCTATTTCTTCTCAGTTTGAAGTCATTTGCAACTTCTGAAAGACATGCAAGTTCTTATGGTCAGGCATGTTTACATATATCAAAACTTGCCCCAGGGCAAGCACGTGCACTCATACTTATTCTTATACTCTTTAAAATATTTCATGCAAACCTCAAGAGGAGGTCTCGACATAAAGTATGATGTAAACATAGACAAGAATTGGAACAGAATATTGGAAAAGTTATTGATACTAATGTTCTCATAACATCCGAAACGATATAACATAATACAACATGATACGCACACACTCATGTGAGGGAAGAGGGTGTCGACACATAAATTCCTATATTGAAAATGAAATCAAAATTGTTAAATATCAAACAGCAATTGCGTTTGATCAAATTTGATACGACATATTCTATAGCGCACTTATTGGTAGAGCAAATGTTGGTGTATAAGGTGACACCGGTATGGCAGCTGGATGACAGGGACTCGTCATGTGTGCGATGAAATGCCGTATTTCTATAGCTGCTTTATAGTCTTTGCATATGTAACCTATATTTAATTTGGTAAATTAAGCCTTGGTATTGATTTTCAACGTGTTCAAACTAAATTACACTTAGTAATGTCCTTTCAGATTAGACTGATTGGCATCATCATTGGCGTATGGTCTCCAAATTTCACAGGGCAAAGATCATCTGTCAGGTCATATACATTAAAATGATTTCTTGGCTACCTTAGTGCTATCAGAAGCAGAAGCAAAATCAGAAAAACTTTATTTGATAATCGGGAAGGTAGTAGATGTACAAACAGACAAAAGAGTAAACTATGGTGGATTTGTTAAAAGATTAATTCTGACATTTCAACTGTTTCTTGTATTTTCAAGTTCTTATTCTTATTTTCACTGGTTGATTACTCGTCTTTGTAAGTGGTGTTCTCAAACCACAAAAGCTGGATATATCTTCAACAACAAAACCAACAGTTCATGCTAGAATGCAGTCCCAGATGCGATAAAAGCACATTACTGACGAATTTGTATTTAGACCCAAAACAATGTCACTGGTTTGCTTTTGAGAAACATCCCTAAAGCATTTTTATAACGACCTTTGGTAGTTTAATACGCTCCAACTTGAAACATACGGGAGCCAATTGCTTTTACAACTTTGTTGAATTTGCATGATGAATCGACTTTTTTTATCATGCTGAGAAATGACGTGAGGTCCACAACTTAAAACAAGATCAGCGAGACATGTAAAGAGAGATCACCTCCCAATGAGTGGAGCCTTACGTTCTCGTGCAAGAATCTAGATTCACTTCTATTGCCAGAAACCAAATTTGCTTGTCGCCCGCGAATAAAGTATTAATTTAGCCTTATAGATGGTATCTGTATATAATGTAATATTAAAACTTATATAGGTCACCTTATACTATCCTGTAGTTTATAATACATAGCTTAAGGATGCTGTGTAGTAAAGAGAAGTTAATAAATAGAAAATGTGTCGTTAAAAGGACAAAGTTTAAGAAATTAGGTTTTAAAGACTGCAGGTTATGTATACCCTCCTGATATGTTTATTTTGAAGTTGACGCTGATTGACGTGGCCCATTTGTAGCAACCTTTCACAAGTCCGTAAAAAGTTTCAAGACTTTCATTAAAATTTTAGGTGCAAATGTTATTGAGAAATATTGGTTTCGCATAATATATAGGGTGGTTCTTTAAAATCACAAGGCAAAAGACAACAATTCTAAAAGCAGTATTTTTTATTTGACCCATAGCGAAGAGTAACTTTTGGCTAGCCAAAGGCACGCATGCACGCACCTTTAGAATAAACGTTCATAGTACAATAAGGCTTAGCAAATAAATGGTCTGAAAACGTACGTATTCTCTGATCGCTACGTTAATGTTCTTCATGTCTTTCCATATAGGTCAGTATACTTTTGAGCATGGCTGGAGCATTGTTCTTCAGAATATTACTTTAAAATAATAGATCTAAATCACACAAGCAAAATTCCTGACTTGGTCGACATTATGCTACACACTACTATTACCTATTCCAGTGACATCTCATTACTTTCACTGGTCCTTTGGATTTATTGTAACAGGTATTAACATTTTACTCTAAAAATCAATACGACAGGGCTGTTTGCTAGTTTTAATGCCACTCTAGGACAATATGCATGAGGTGTCACTGAAGTTGGAACAGATAATAATGAAAAATTATTTCTGACCTTTAGTCGGAAAAATATTTAAAATTGTTACTTTTTTGAGATACACTCTGTAAGTATACATACAATGCTATTTTCTGATTAAACATTAATGTATGATTACCTCCCTGTACAATATTAGCAAAGAATGTATTTGATTGAAGTCGATTTTTCATCTGTATTATGATATTAGGTTAAATAAACCAAATTTGTTTGCCTGAAAATAAAAATCAATTTTTTTCGTTTTAATTTATCTTTAGAATCAGAATTTAAGATAACATATGCTTCGGGTCTCAAATATTTAATGTCAAATCGGTGCAGAGTAGAGTAGATATAAAGATTATTTATTGATTTCATAATTATTGATTGTAAAAGGAAAAATATCCCAGAAAAAAATCTTTTGTACAATTTTGTCATTAATTCTTTGCTTGAATATATTTTGTTCTGGATTTCTCAAATAAAAATACAAAATGCGGTTAATTGTCTTCAAAACAAAATACGAGCGTTCAAAGTGAAACAAATTTTGTCCTTTTAACCTTAAAATGTTCTTCTAGTATCTGTATTAACATATTTCTTGTCATTATTGCAATATCGTACAAATATATAATTTTCAAAAGCCAGCATTGAACCTCGATCAGAGTTTTTTTGCATGTAAATCGTCCTGTAATATTGCTTTTAATGAAGTTACTGAAATAAAATCGGCAGTATTTTTATGAATATTTTCCCCTTGGTTTCTTGTTTTTAGAATTGTGTTAAGTCATTTCATTAGGCAAACATTCACTTAGCTAGATAATTGGGTTTGATCAGTCTTTGTAGTAAAATGTTGATTTCAGTTAGAAACGTTCAAATACACATAAAATAAACAAATTACAGAAATCACAAATGAGAAAATTTGAGACAGAAATATCACCCTTTCCAAACGTTGCAGCCTTCGAACTCAATCAAGTTAACACAGCAGTCAACTATTTGAAAATCCAATTTAAAAAAATTTCGGAAATCAAAATTCGAGCTTTCATTTTATGATCTCCTTTAAGATGACAAACATCATAAAAACGTGATATTAAAAACACGATTATAAAATCAAGATAATAACTTGCTCAGTAGAACGCTTTAATTTCTTTATAAATTTCAATGTTCATGAAAACGAATCACGAGTAAACGGTACAGTCACATACAATACATTCATTGTAAGGCAGTACACGATTGCGCATGGTTAGCAAATCGTCCGGTGAGGAACTGCCGTGGGTGGATTGGTTCGTACTCTCGTAGAATTCTAACCCGGAAAGATGAACAAACCTCGGTGTGTTTTTTCTCGCAAGGACTTTAAGTAGGTAGAGTAGATAATGCTCTTCCTAGTTCGACCAACTGAAAAAACACTTCAGATGTCAAAAGGAAGAAAACGAGAAAATGTCAACTTCGTATATATGACCACAGACACGACGAATATAGTACTATTATAAAATAAAGGAAGAAATAAATAAATTTATTGTGCACTATTTATACAAGATGAAAATCAGCTCGTAGCTCGTCGTTCTGATTATTTCATATTTTGCTATAAAATGTGATGCCGCCGATACAAATAATTTGGAGACCGGTAAAATTGGAGGCACAAAAAGATTTAATATCTTGCACCGACAGGAAAGTTTACCATTTCGATTGAAAATAAAATAAAAAACCGACAACTTTAGTTTTACTTTACTGATTTCAATCATTATTGCCAACAACGCCTGCGATTGGACTTGATAACACTTGTTAAATTAAAATCATATCTGGGTGTTTGCTTTTGTTTGTTTGTTTGTTTGTTTGTTTTTATTGATCACAAATATGTACAAACGAGATTGTATACAAATAACAAGGATATAAGTTCCATCGCAGGCGATAGCTATATCTTATTGACGTAGTTAAAAAGACCCATTTGATTTTTCAGACGCTATCGCGGTTGACTCATTTTTTTACTATTGATCTTAATAAGCATTCCCATTTAGCAATGAAATCGTACTAATCATTACAACGCTTGTCATTAGCGAATGAAGTATAAAATCAGAATCAATCGGTATTGTCCATTGTACAACCTTACCTAATTAATTGGAAAAACTGTAACTTTTCAACTAGACTCACTTTTTATAAGGTTCATTTTGGGGTAGTCTGACTTTTCTGATATTACATAGGCGCATTGTTATCTTTCATTGAAGATAAAATGTCACTAATTCTTAAAAAGTAAAAAAAAAATTAGACTTAGCCGACAAGCCCCATTACCCGCCAGGAATTATCAAGTGCTCGTGTGAAGAGCACTGAAAATAAAAGACGCCGTGTTTGTAGTATGCCATGATAATTTCTTACCGCGTTATCCCCATGTTTCTACGCATTTCAAATTCCCATTACTGACTCATGAATAGTGCGTAACACTGTCCCTCCCAAGTAAGCAGGCAGTATCTAAGAATACATCACTAAACAGATACTTCCATTTAACTTGGGAGACACGTGGGTTTTTTTTTATCCAGTCTGCTATCAGAGTCAAAATGGGGTATCTACAAGTAAACAACATAGCAGATACTTGTTTTTATTACACCTGTTACCAAAACAAAAGGCCGCACCTGTCAGTAATTAATAACACAGATATTGCCTTCATCCTTGGGAGACAGGGAGGGTAGAACAGTCCTTGTTTTGGCCACACTCATGATAATGGAATGAGATGCGTGGAAGTTAGAGATTGCCGCGAGGTCTAGAAAAAACGTGGATTCTGTTTTTCAGTGCAAAAGTAAGACATGTCCAATTCAAAATTCAGCATGCATTGCCATAAGTCTTAAAGTAGAATCGGCATGAGGCACTCACTATAAAGTAAATTTATCTACACACATCACAATAAGTAACTTTTTATGAAAACTATATATAACTCGAAAGCTGTGAATCAACTTTTCAATGTGAAATACAGGAAACTAAAGGCCAATAAGCATTGCTCTCCACATTTGGACCTATGTGTGTGATTAGTCCCATAATTTGAATGAAAAAAGATGCGGATTTTAAAGTTGAAAAGATTATACTCAAACCAATGTAATGCCAGTTGGAATCCGCACACCCCTATGGAAGCTACAATCTTAATCGCCCATACGGGGGGTGTAGATTTCAATGGAGTCACTTATTCATTCGACTCCATCTGAAATGCACAGTCCCTGCGAAGAATATTAAGGTCATGTGTTCTATAGCGGATGTATGGGTGTGAAATTGTCTTCAAAATAATGTTCCGTATTATCTTTTAACAAAAATGATAGCCTCATCCGTCATGGTCGCCAGGCATGGTGGTTACGATGTTGGCCGTTCTGTTATCAATTTTTTTGTAACATAGATTAAAACATATTAAAAAAAGAAAAAGTTTATTTCACGCTAAAAGTAATAAAGGTAACTCAAACATACAATGAAATTATACTAACTCAAATAAAACTTTTTTCCATTCATGCAATTAGTTGTTTAGTAAAATATTCTGCTTAAAATGCATTGAAAAATTCATTAGTATCTGGTGCCTAAAATTGATAGACATCGCAGGTGAAAAAAATCAGGTGACGGTTTTCAAATACACTTAAACGTGAGTGAAGTATAATTCATGTGAAATGTATCCAAGTTAAATTTGCTTAGCTTGTTTGCTGGCACCGCTTTTGCACATATCACCTCTATTGTCAATATCTAAGTCGTCGTTTGTACGGCGATTTCTTATGCATTATTTAATACCATTTAAATGAGATAAAACATGCTTCAAACCTTTTAAAATATTTATGAGACTAAGATTTGTTTTCAAGTAAAATCCTTATAAACCCATGGAATAGATGTTGAAGACTGGGTCAACAGTATTATGTGTGTAATTTACAGTGAAGGCAATTCGAAGTCTAATCCTTTAGTCATGTTAATTGTCTGGTCTGCGGTGCTTTAGTCTTTAGATAATGTGGTAGTTTGCTGGACATCGACATTAATAGATTGAGGCCGGTAAGGGTACTGTATCTGTATAGAATAGTGTCCAGGGAATGATGAGAACTAATGCTAACCATGTTATCACCATGTCTACCAAGATGAGCACTTTTATAAAGATAATTAATTACATGCGTCAACTTTACGCTCCTTGCTAAAATAGTTAGGTCCGGATTGTAGGTACACTTTTGACTTTCAAGATAATATCGAACCAAAAATCTGAACAGGTACCATCTTGTCGCCATAATACTACTAGCAGTACAAGTAGTCGATGATATTCTATTTATACAAAGAGTTCCCTGTCAGAGAGGATTGTGTACAAGACGTTGCTTTATGTGTTTAAATCTCTGAATGGGCTCTCCCCAGTACATAAATAATTGCCTCACTTTGAAAAGATCATCCCAGAGGGCAATGAAGGCCCGCTCGGCGGATAGTATTTCCTTATTGGTGCCTCTTTCCAAGAATGGTGTTGGGAATAGTTCCTTTTCAGTGGCAGCTCTACGTTTGCGGTACACTTGAAATTCGTATCAGAAATGCTGCTTCTCTTGAATCATTCAAACTATGCTCAAGACATATCTTTTTTCATAATAGTGTTGCCTTTGTTTCTGTTAAAGTAAAGTGAAGTAAAGTAAAGTTAAGTTAAGTTAATTTAAAACAATCTACCCTCCAAACTAAAAGCAAAGTATCTGCAATAAAGTGCACAACAGATATCCCGTTTTTACTTGAGAAAGACAGGTGTTATTGAAATAGTCTGGCCGTAAAGTAACAAATGCACTATATGGACGTAAAACAATTACAAAACAATTACAGCAGTTTTATTTCGGAGGCACGCATTGTTTTTTACTTGGGAGGGACAGAGTTAAAGTAAAGCTAAGCAGATTTAAGTAAACTATACTCCGTAATATTGTGTTGGTTAGTCACAAAGAACGGAGCTCAACTTATTGTCAATATCATCTGACATGGAAAATTGGATATCATATGGTTCACCTATTCAAAGTAAAGGTAAATATTTGGTAAAGTAGCAAGTTAGACGCGGCAACACGGCGTCTCTGAACTTATTATTCGTTGTTTATTGTTTGAATTAAGCCAAGTTGTACGGGTTACATAAATGTAAATGGGTCACTTTGGGACGTATTTTATTTCAATTATATAATACTTTTTAAGGTAAGGTGACGCATAAAATTTATGTTCCAGACAAATTATCCTCCAGTTAACTTGAAAAATATATGTATTTGAAAAGATTTAACAAAAATAAGATATAAGAATTCTGCCCTATATAATTATATAATATAAAGGCTATGTTTCAGTGGTCTGTGGTTTTATTGGGGCTATCCATTTTGGATTTGAAACGTCACATGTTTATGTATTAACAATGGTCTTCTATAAAAATGATCCAATGTTCAAAAATGTTTCCAAATATTTTTTGCTGATAGTATTGATTCAATTACTACACTGCCTTTGCTGCTTCGTGTCCTACATAAGGCTGAAAGTAGGCCAAGGTCAATATGATTCAATGCTTACCTATTTGCTGCGTACCCTAGGCGATGGAACATGTTAGTTAGATCATTGAAGATATGACACGCAATCAAGTCATCTTATGGAATCGTGACACATATTCAATTGTTAATACACACACTATACCACTTTCTACATTGATGTGGCAGTGACGATATTGCGCATTTCATTGGGCGCATCTACACATCGCTAGTGTTCGCTCAAAGCGCTAGCTTAGAAATGCACGCGATTCAGACGCCGCATAGATGTGCGCGAGAAACAGTTGTCTCAACCCGTTGACGTCACTGCCACATCAGGATGAAAATATCAATTCTACATCACGTAATTATGTCAAGATTCCTTCCATGAGAGAATTAATACTAGTGCCCTAGTCACACGATGAAAGAGTTTCTATTTGGTGGTAACATATTCAAGTTACAAGAGCTTAAAATGGCGGAAATGCAAGAAATCGTCTAAACGCATAGAAAGTGATGCTTTCGGTACAGAGAATACCAGAAAAACTTCAGTATTGAAACCAAGAGTTTATTTGTTCTGGGTTAAGTGTCTAGGAAATGGTAACAGGAGAAAGTTGCACAGAAGTGGCATGATAGATCACGTGAGTATAGTATAAATAGATTTAGACGACGTCTTGGAATGTCCGCCATTTTAAGCCCTCGTAACCTCGAAACAATTTTACCACCAAATTGAACACCATAAAACAGACATTGTTTGGTTTTGTTTGTCTGCTCCAGGTTACTTTTGTACTGTTTTGCTGACACTTTTGTGGGCTCTGAAATTGGCAATTTTTGGCCATCGAACTTTGCCTGTTTTTGTACCTACATTGGTTGTTTGGTTTACCAAGTCTGTTTATGTGCACAGTGATTTACATCATTGATCCTTGTTGTTTTTGCAGGTTTAGCACTTTTGTGAGCCTTGGAACTGGTAATCGAACTTTACCTACTTCCTATGCCTACATTTGCTGGTTTTGTCCCCCCTGCATATTGTCAAGTCTGCATCTTACTTGTTTCCCCACATCAAGTTGGTGTACCTTGTTCGTTTTCTTTCTTATTGTTGTTGATTTGTGTTGAATATGGTTTTATACTGATGTATTCACACACATTCCAAATTTTTGGTATCTCGTAGAAAGATGTCTGAATAAAGAATTTACGTGCAACGAGAAATCCAGCGCCCTTTTCTCCGTGTCTCCTCGTCTTTATTTATTCATCTTACTTTCTGTCGTCTCCTCTTCAAACCGCCTATTCCTTGAGAAATTTCCCTGGTTGAACGAATCGCCTACGCAATCGAATGCAGGCTGTTGATTATTTTCACAGATACCATTACCAAGGGTAAACATTTGGATTAAGTTTATTAAACCACTTTAACATTCCTCTTTACATTCCGGCTCATAAATGTTCTTTAAATATCACGAGTCCTTCAGAGTCGAGTGGGCCTTGTCCCCGTCGTTCTTTGAGAGGTTCTGGGTTCAACCACCTTCAAATAGTATACCTATTGGGTATTGAACACTCTCTAAGACTCTTACTTCTGCTTTGTATGTGGTTTTGTGATGAATAATTTACTATTACTGGAATAATTAGTGTGACACCTCAAATGCGCGACCCTACAAGTGTTTTTTACAGTATATAATAGTCTTAAACTTAAATTGGAGGAAGTAGAACAATTGAAAACCATCCACAGACATAACATAAATTTACCGCAAGGCACATCATCACCGATTTTACAGTATAGAATAGTTTTGATCTTAAATTGGACAGAGGAAGTGAATCGTGCGGAACAATTGAAAACCATCCACAGACATAACAGTAATTAAAACCGCAAGGCACATCATCATTGACGGAGTCATTACCGTTTCTTCTTTTACAAAGTGTGACCATCACGTTAGTATTTTCCTAACAAGTGTCTTCATTCTGTTGAAGTAAGTGCAAGACGTGAGACGAATTGATGAAACACCATTTGAACAACTAAATGTGTGATGCGATCTACTTTTGTAATTTTGTCAAATATATTTCAGTTCCAATGGCTTGTCCGTTTCATAATTCGTTTCATTAAACCAATGATGAAAATCATAGATATCTAAAATATCTGTGATGCGAACATAAATATCACTTAGATGCAAATAATAAAATGCAAACAGAAATTGAGTTTTAAGTTGACTACCTTTCGTAATCAGTTTGTCCGACAAAGAATCCATTTAGTATGTTTACAACAGATAAAGTGCCTTTGTGCTGAGACCAGCTGATATGGTCATTGTACGCCCAACATTCAAAGCTACTCAAATAGCTTCCGATAGCTTGTGGTCAGACGTGTTTGGCATATTATTAGAGAGTTGAAATCCTACTTTGTAAACCATCTATTGGCTCAAAATTCAAATAAGGTTTATACATACAATTAAGGAATATTACAAATTAGTGTACAGAATTTATGGATGATATAGCCCATAAATTATATCTAAAATTCATGAACATCAATTTTTCTCAAGATATACATTTTCACAACAGCAAAGGGTAATATAAAAAGCATACGGCAAAACAATCAGATGCAATCGAGCACTGCGACATTAAGTGAGACATTTCATGTTGGCATATAATTGCAACACATCTTTGAGACATAAAAAACGAAATTGCCGATGTTGTTTTCTGATAGCGCTAGAAAGAACGGAAACTTGCATGACTAAATAACCGAGATCGCGTGAACAGGAGGTTTTATGATGTTTTCTAATGTCTTATCATAACAATGCATCATCGTCGTTACATATATGTATATGATGCAATCTGAAATGCGGCAAGTTTACTTCATGATTTCTTGATTACTTGTATTTCATTTTGAAAAAACAAGTATAATACCAATTTGGTATCTGATTCAAGGAGAATTCATACGTATTCATGTGTTGGAAAAATTAGACGAATCAAAAAGACTGAAATGAAATTAGTTATTTAACCAAAAAGATGTCTTGCTGCAACAGCCCAAAATAACAAGTATGTGAAAAACAACTTACACAACAGTATAACAAAAATCGATCTAAATTTAGTTTTAGAAATAAAATTTCCATTGCGGTCTATTGTTTTTTATCTGGATCATTTTTAAAATGTAAGGAATCATCAGCGTTTTAATACCAATCAACCAAACATCCTGAGTCTCGAGTTTTCCTTAAAAAGCAACAGGTCCCAAATGTTATATTTTCGAATATGTTTTTTTTTAAAATTTTCTATTGAAATATTTATTAGAAAAGAAATGATTCATTTATTAGATGTAGACCAGGCAAGTCGTAGCTATCGTAATTGTTTCACTGGATGAATTAAGTTTAGCCTTATAGGCCTACAGCATATTAAAAACAAACATTGAAACATTGCACGTAAGGGTTAAGCAAACTTGTGTTCAACACGGAGATATGTCGATTATGAATACTTGATTGAAGTTTACTAAGACAGTGATTTTAAAAGGGTGTCGCGGAAGGTCAATATTGCTGTTCTAATCGAACACACGGTGTCATATAGTATATGTTTTAATCATATTTTTGGTAGGGAAGCATAGGCGCAATGTTCGTTTATTTAAACGATCCAAAACTGGCTACACTTTCTGTGCAAATGATCAGCTATAAATGTCAGCTATCATTGCTTTATGTTCAGGTGCATTACATTTTGTTCTCAACACTTTTTACTCTTGATAAAATGCTTTTGGGACATTTTCAGCCAAGTGATAAATGATAATGTTGGGGATTTTCCTTTTAAAATGGAGATGTTTGGTAAAAAGTGAAATTTTTACCCTTATGGCCAAGTAAGAAATTGATTTTTGAATTCTGCGGAAAATTCCGAATAAGATAGACCATGTCAGAATATTTCTTTAAGTGTTTATCCTGCTGAGTATAATTACGATGCTATTTTGTGAAACATATCGATTACCGCACACTACCTACGACCAAAGTTCCTACAACCTAAACTGACCCATATTTCGAGGATCTCATCCTGTGGCTCACGACCCCGTGCATCTAAGGTCGTAAGCTCACAACTTGGTGTCTTCAGACGGAACAAACAGACACTGACCTTTACGTTACTACATACATATTGTGCTTTTGTATTGAGACTTCATCAAGATCACAGCACTGCTGTTTATACGAACATCAGAATCAGGTCACTTGATATTAATACAAGAAATGAGGTCGCGTTCTTAAGTGTTATAGAACGTCTGGAAAGATATGGTATCACGCGATGCAGGGGTCCTTTTTTGAAATGCGACCCCATTTTCTGAAAGTCAGACTACTTTGGCAAGAGGTAAAATACACACAACTGAATTGTGCCGAAAGTAAAGAGGAGGTTTAAAATGGAAGAGTTAAAGTGAACTTTTAAAAGCTTTACAAGAAGTGTTTCTTTGCTTTTATTTTGTTGGTGCAGAGTGTACAAATATGTTAAGGGTTTTAGGTAACCTACTAAATGTGTTCGTCTCTACTGCATTTGTAATTGACAGCTGTCAGATGTACGCATGCGTCGCCATTCCCTACCTGATCCGCAAAGTCATCAACTCCTCCAATTGATGTTTGAGATTTCCATTTCCATTTTAAATAACAGTATGTGATGAATGAAAGAAATTTAAGGGATCTATACGATTTGTTCTCGTCAAATAGATGTTATTTAAATACCCCAGAAACATTAATTTTGCTTCACTACGTCATTTCATACACTTTTAATCACTATGTTAGCCAACCCGATCTAGTTTTGTGTATTATAAGATCATTAAAATCTTTTGTCCTGCCGAGCATTGCAATTGTAAACTGTATTAAATTTAGGTTTCTGTAGTTTGCATCATATTTAACCAATCAAAAGAAATAATTGCTTTCAAGATTGAGAAATGAGAAACGCTTAGGCCGATCTTAAAAAAGGGACATAATCATGCTTCACGCACATTCTCCGGGCTATAGTCAATTTGGATTATCCGACCAATCACGGGAAGTAATAATAGGAGATCAGGAAGCTTTAGCTGAAAGTACATGAAGCATCGTCATTCAATACGTAAGAGAAAGACGACTCATTGTATTTAAACTTTTAGTGTTGCTATTTCTTCTCAGTTCCAAGTCATTTGCAACTTCTGAAAGACATACACGTTTTTATGGTCAGGCATGTTTACATGCATCAAAACTTGCTCCAAGACAAGCACGTACACTCATACTTATTCTTATACTCTTTAAAAAATCCGGACTTAATATATTTCATGCAAACCTCAAGAGGAGGTCTCGACATAAAGTATGATGTAAACGTAGACAAGAATTGGAACAGAATATTGGAAAAGTTATTGATACTAATGTTCTCATAACATCCGGAACGATATAGCATAATACAACATGATACGCTCCCACTCATGTGAGAGAAGAGGGTATCGACACATAAATTCCTATATTGAAAATGAAAATGGTTAAATATCAAACTGCAATTGCGTTTGATCAAATTTGATACGACATATTCTATAGCGCACTTATTGGTAGAGCAAATGTTGGTGTATAAGGTGACACCGGTATGGCAGCTGGGTGACAGGGACTCGTCATGTGTGCGATGAAATGCCGTATTTCTATAGCTGCTTTGTAAGTCTTTGGATATGTAACCTATATTTAATTTGTGAGATTAAGCCTTGGTATTGATTTCATTTATTGATTTCATTCATTCATTTATTCATTTCCACAATTCACATAAAAATACAAAATACACACTAAAATATCATTACATCAAAATACCATCAAAGAATCATGAAGGAGATGGCCGAAAGGCCAGTAAGGCCAGAGGTAGCCATCCCCTTTATAACAGAAAAGTTACCAAACAGAAAACACAACAGCGAAAAATAATAAAAAAGCAACAACAAACAAACAAACAAGAATAAAAAAAATTAGGCTGAATGGCATCATCATTGGTGTAAGGTCTCCAAATTTCACAGAGCAAAGATCATCTTTCAGGTCAACAGGAATTAAAATGCTTTCTTGGCTACCATGGTGCTATCAGAAAAACTTTATTTGATAATTGGGATGGTCACAAAAGTAGTAGAGGTATACAGACAAAAGACCAACTATGGTGGACGGGTTAAAAGGTTAATTCTGACATTTCAACTATTTATTGTATTTGTTATTTTCTCTTCTCATTCTTATTTTCATTGGTTGCTTAACGTCTTTGTAAGTGGTGTTCTTGAACCACAAAAGCTTGATATATTCTCAACAACAAAACCAACAATTCATGCTAAAAGGCAGTCTCAGATACGATAAAAGCACATTACTGACGCTTTTGTATTCAGACCCAAAACAATGTCACTGGTTTACTTTCGAGAAACATCTCCGAAGCATTATAACGACCTTTGGCGGTTTACGCTCCAACTTGAAAAATACGGGAGCCAATTGCTTTTATAACTTTGTTGAATTTGCATGATGAGTCGACTTTTTTTATCACGCTGAGAAATGACGTGAAGTCTATAACTTAAAACAAGATCAGCGAGGCATGTAACAAGAGATCACCTCCCAATGAGCGAAGCCTTACGTTCTCGTGCAAGAATCTAGATTCACTTCTATTGCTAGAAACCAAATTTGCTTGTCGCCCGCGAATAAAGTATTAATTTAGCTTTATCCATGGTGTGTAATAAAGGGAAGTTAATAAATATCAAATGTGTCGTTAAACGGACAAAGTTTCAGAAATTAAAGACTGCAGGTTATGTATACCCTCCTGATATGTTTATTTTGAAGATGACGCTGATTGACGTGGCCCATTTGTAGCAACCTTTCACAAGTCTGTAAAAAGTTGCAAGATTTTCTTTAAGAAATTATACAGAAAAATTGATTTCGCATGACATATAGGGTGGTTCTGTAAAAAGCCCAAGGCAACAGACGAACAATTCTAAAGAGCAGTACTTTTCATTTGAATCATAGGGGAGAGTAACGCATGCACGCACTTTTAGAATAAACTTTCAATATAATTATAGCACAATAAGGCTTAGTAAATGGTTTTAAAACTTTCAAATTTGAAATAATTTCTACTCGCTACGTTCACAAAATGTTCTTCATGTATTTCCATATGCAGGCATACTTTTGAGCATGGCTGGAGCGTTTTGCATGTTACTTAAAAACACCAGCTCTAAATCACACAAGCAAAAGTCCTGACTTGGTCGACATTATCCTACACACCGCTATTATCTATTCCAGTGACACCTCATTAATTTCACTGGTCCTTTGGATGTATTGTAACAGGTATTAACATTTAATTCTAAAAATCAATATGACAGGGCTGTAGAAATATTATAGTTTTAATGCCCCTCCAGTGAATGTATGCTAATTTTACGCAGAACAATATGCATGAGATGTCACTGGAGTTGGAACAGATAACAATGAATTATTTCGGACTTTTAGTCGAAAAAAAATATCTAAAATTGTAACTTTTTTGAGATACACCCTGTACGTATACATACAATGCTATTTTCAGTATTAAATATTAATGTATGATTACCTTACTGTACAATAATACTAGCAAAGAACCCAGCAAACACAAACACGTTTTAAAAACGGTTTAAATAAGTTATATTTTGGCTTTTGGTTTAGGTAAAAACGTTTTAATAACATTAAAATGTCGGGTTATATAAAGGTAATGATAACGTTTTAAAACGTTTTGTATGAAAACACACTACAACAATATTTTTAAATGTTTTCACAAAATGTTATTGTAAACTATTTTACAAACATTTTTGCCAAATATTGTGTCAATACTTAAATAACATTATGTTAAAATGTTTGAACCCAGCAAACACAGAAATGTTCTTAAAATGTTTTTTTCAAAACCTTTTAATAACATTTAAATGTCGGGTTATATAAAGGTCATGAAAACGTTTTTAAAACGTTATTGAAAATATTTTTGGCAAACATTTTTCGCAAAATATTCTTTCAACCCCAAAATAACATTCTGTTTAGAATGTTTTGTATCAAGTTTTCAAGAATGTTTTTGGAATGTTATTAAAACGTTTTATACCCTTTATATAACCCGACATTTAAACGTTTTCTGTAAAACATTTTTGTTTGCTGAGCAGTAGATTATTATAAAATGTTTTTTAAGGTTATGAAAACGTTTTATACTCTTAATATACCCTTTATATAACCCGACATTTAAACGTTTTCTGACAACCTTTTATAACCTTTTGCGAATGATGTCGAAAACGTTTTGTGTTTGCTGGGAATGTATTTGATTGAAGTCGATTCTTCTTCTGTAATATGATATTAGGTTAAATAAACCAAAGTTGCCTGAAAATAAAAATCAATTTTTTCAGTCAGAATTTAAGATAACATATGCTTCGGGTCTCAAATATTTAATGTCAAATCGGTGCAGAGTAGAGTAAATGCAAATATTTTAGAATAATTATATATAGAATTATATTTGTAAGATTTATTGATTTCATAATTATTGTTTGAAAAAGGAAGAAATCCGAGAAAAAATCTTTTGAACAATTTCGTCATTAATTCTTTGCTTGAATATATTTTTTTATGGATTTCTAAAATAAAAATACAAAATGCGGTTAATTGCCCTCAAAACAAAATGCGCGCGATCAACGGGAAACAAATTTGGTCCTTTTAGCCTTTTAAAATGTTCTTCTTGTATCTTTATTTCAACGTATTTCTTGTCATTATTGTAATATCGTTCAAATAGTCATAATTTTAAAAAGCCAGCATTGAACCTCGATCAGAGTCTTTTTGCATGTAAACCGTCCTGTAATATTGCTTTTAATGAAGTTACTGAAATAAAATCGGCAGTATTTTTATAAAAATTTCCCATTGGTTTCTTGTTTTTAGAATTGTGATTAGTCATTTCATTAGGCGAACATTCACTTAGCTAGATAATTGGGTTGATCAGTCTTTGTAGTAAAATGTTTATTTCAGTTAGAAACGTTCAAATACACGTATCAACTTATTTATTTGTTACTAAAATAAACAAATTACAGAAGTTACAAATGAGAAAATTTGAGACAAAAAATATCGCCGTTTCCAAACTCAGCCTACTTCTAACTCAAACAACTTAACACAGCAGCAGTCAACTATTTCAAAATCCAATTTTTATATAATATCGGAAATCAAAATTCGAGCTTTCATTATGATCTCATGTAAGATGACAAACATCATCAAACATGATTATAATATCAAGATAATAACTTGTTCAGTAGAATGCTTTAATTTCTTTGTAAATTTCGATATTCCATGAAAAAGAATCAAGAGTAAACGGTACAGTCACATACAATATATTCATTGTAAGGCAATACACGATTGCGCATGGTTAGCAAATCGTCCGGTGAGGAACTGCCGTGGGTGGATTGGTTCGTACTCGTAGAATTCTAACCCGGAAAGATGAACAAACCTCGGTGTGTTTTTCTCTCGTAAGGACTTTAAGTAGGTAGAGTAGATAATGCTCTTCCTAGTTCGACCAACTGAAAAAACACTTCAGATGTCAAAAGGAAGAAAACGGGAAAATGTCAACATCGTATATATGACCACAGACACGACAGATATAGTACTATTATAAAGCAAAAGATGAAATAAATAATTTTGTTGTGCTTTATATTTAATACAAGATGAAAATCAACTCATAGCTCGTCGTTCTGATGATTTCATATTTCGCTATAATGTGTTGCAGGCGGTACAAATAATTTGCAGACCGCTACAATTGGAGGCAATAAAAGGTTAAATATCTTGTACCAAAAGGAAAGTATCCCATTTCGATTTTAAACAAATCATAAAAACTACGTTTTACTTTTCTGATTTCAATAATTATTGCCAACGCCTTCGATTTGACTTGATAACGCTTGATAATTTAACATCATATCTGAATTGTTTTTAATTGATCACAAAGATGTACAGACGTTATTATATAGATAATAACAAGGATATAAAGTTCCATCGCAGGCGATAGCTCGTTATTATTGACCGATTGATTCATTTTTTACTATTGACCTTAATAAGCCTTTCCATTTAGAAATATAATCTTATCAATTATTATTACAGCGCTTGGCATTAGCGAATGAAGTATAAAATCAAAATAAATCGGAATTGTACAACCATACCTAATTAATTGACAACTGAAACTTTTCAACTAGGCTCGCTCTTTTATAGGTTAAATACCACTAATTATGTATTACACGTGTTTCAATGGGAAAATGCCTAATTTCGGGTGGAATTTTCTCATATTCAGAACTCTCACAGTTCAATGCCACCAATATCAGGTGAAACTATATGATTTAGATGCCAAATGATCAAAAATTCAACATAGGTTGACCTGAGCATCAAACTCTAAAAAGTACTTTTTTGGCTATATAACTTGATCAATTTCAGCGATTTTAATGCAGTCTTTTCGAATGCCATGAAAACAAATAGTTCCTCATCGTATTTCAATGTATCGCCCAGGCCTATTTAGTGGTATTTAACCTATAAGGTTCGTTTTGGGAGTGGTCTAGCGGGTAGGGTGTTGGTGTGTTTGGTATCGACATGTGTACGATGTGTGTGCAGTACATATTACATAAGGCATATTGTTATCTTTCATTGGAGATAAAATGTTACTAATTCTCAAAGAGTACCTAATTAATTGGAAAACTAAAACTAAAACTTTTCAACTAGACTCACTTTTTATAAGGTTCATTTTGGGGGTCGTCTGGCTTTTTACATAGGCGCATTGTTGTCTTTCATTGAAGATAAAATGTCACTAATTCTCAACAAGTAAAACAAAAGTTAGACTTAGCCGACAAGCCCCATTACCCGCCAGGAATTATCAAGTGCTCGTGTGAAGAGCACTGAAAATAAAAGACGCCGTGTTTGTAGTATGCCATGATAATTTCTTACTGCGTTATCCCCATGTTTCTACGCATTTCAAATTCCCATTACTGACTCATGAATAGTGCGTAACACTGCCCCTCCCAAGTAAGCAGGCAGTATCTAAGAATACATCACTAAAAAGATACTTCTATTTAACTTGGGAAAACAGTTGGGTTCTTTATTTAGTCTGCTTTCAAAGTCAAAATGGGGTATCTGCAAGTAATCAACATAGCAGATACTTGTTTTTAATACACCTGTTTCCAAAATAAAAGGCCGCATCTGTCAGTTACTAATAACACAGATACTACGTTATTTCTTGGGAGACAAGGAGGGTAGAACAGTCCTTGTTTTAGCCACACTCATGACAATGGAATTAGATGCGTGAAAGTTAGAGATTGCCGCGAGTCCTGGAAAAAACGTGGATTCTGTTTTTCAGTGCAAAAGTAAGACATGTCCAATTCAATATTCAGCATGCATTGCTATAAGTCTTAAAGTAGAATCGGCATGAGGCACTGTAAAGTAAATTTATCTGCATACATCACAATAAGTAACTTTTAGCTAGTCCAGGTGACTCCATCTGAAATGCACAGTGCCTGTGCGGAATATTAAGGTCATGTCTTTCATAGGGGGTGTATGGATTTTAACTGGAATAGCCCATTCTCTGCATGGATGGTTATGGATGATAACATACTCCAGCATCAAAAGCAATTAGACGTGTATGTGCAAATCGACTTTTTCTTTATCAACATTTAGATGTTGGCATCAGAAGAAAGCTCATATGTTATCCCAGTGAAATATTTGGTCTGAAATATGTTCTGTATGATATTATGAACAAAAAATGATAGCCTCATTCCGCATGGAGGCCGGGGATGGTGGTTATCATATGGTCCGTTGTGAAACAAGTTTTTGCGTCTAATATGAAAGTAATAAAAGTTGCTCAAATATACAACGAAATCATGCGACCTCAAAGAAAATTTAATGCAATCAGTTGTTTCGTAAAATATTCTGCTTAAAATGCATTTTAAAATTCATTAGTATCTGGTGCCTAAAATTGATAGACTTCGCAGGTGAACAAAATCAGGTGACGGTTTTCAAATACACTTAAAGCTGAATGAAGTATAATTCATGTGAAATGTATCCAAGTTAAATTTGCTTAGCTTGTTTGCTGGCACCGCTTTTGCACATATCACTTCTATTGTCAATATCTAAGTCGTCGTTTGTACGGCGAGTTCTTATGCATTATTTAATACCATTTAAATGAGATAAAACATGGTTTAGTTTAAACCTTTTAAAATATGCATCAGACTAAGAAGTGTTTTCAAGTAAAATCCTAATAAACCCATGAAATAGAAGACTGGACCAACATATTACGTGTGTAATTTGTAGTGAAGGCAATTCTAAGTCTAATCTTCTAGTCTTGCTAACACAATAATATTGTCTGGACTGCGGTGCTTTAGTCTTTAGATTATGATTATTGTGGTAGTTTGCTGTCTGAGTTTGCTGGACATCGACATTAATAGATTGAGGCCGATAAAGGTATTGTATCTGTATAGAATAATGCCCCGGGAATGATCTGAAAATAATGATGCTAAATCGCAGATTTCCGTGCACCGGTCAAGTTACCACCAAGTTTTTACTTGCGTTAACTTTACACTCCTTGCTAAAATAGTTAGGTCAGGGTTGTAGGTACACTTTACTTTTGACTTTCAAGATACCCTCGAACCAAAAAAATGTGTGTAATTTACAGTAAAGGCCATTCTAAGTCTAATCTTTTAGTCTTGCTAACAACATTGTCTAGTCTGCGGTGCTTTAGTCTTTAGATTATGTAATAATTTGCTGGTCATCGACATTAAGTAGATTGAGGCTGGTTAGGGTACTGTATCTGTATAGAATAGCATAGTGTTCTGGGAATGAGCCGAAACGATGCTTAATCACTGGTCAAGTTTTCACCATGTTTATAAAGAAAATTAGTTACATGCAACAACTTTACCCTCATTGTTAAAGTAGTTAGGTCTGGTTTGTAGGTACACCTTTGACTTTTAAGATACCCTCGAAGCAAACAACAACGACAACAAACAACTATTTAAATGTGATTTGTAACACTCATCATTTAAAGTGAAAATAAAAGGTTGATATAATCTGAACAGGTACCACCATGTCGCCATAATACTAGCCAATGATATTCTATTTATACACAGAGTTTACTTCTAAAACAATCTACCCTTACAGGCTAGAGAATAGTATCTGTAATAAAGTGCACAACATTATATCCCGTTTTTACTTAGGAGACAGACAGGTGTTATTGAAATAGTCTGCCCGTAAAGTAACAATTCACATGGAAGCAAAACAGCAGTTTTATTTCAGAGGCACGCATTGTATTTTACTTGAGAGGGACAGAGTTAAAGTAAAGCTAAGCAGATTCCAGTAACCTATACCCCGTAATATTGTGTTGATTAGTCACAAAGAACGGAGCTCAAACTTATTGTCAATATCATCTGACTTGGAAAATTGGATATCATATGGTTCAAATATTCAAAGTAAAGGTAAATATTTGGTAAAGTAGAAAGTTAGACGTCTCTGAACTTATTATTTGTTGTTTATTGTTTGAATTGAGCCATGTTGTACGGGTTACGTAAATGTAAATGGACACATTGTCTTTGGGACGTATTTTACTTCAATTTTATAAAGTTCGTTGTCCTTTTTGAGGTAAGGTGGCATAATAAACAGCCTTCAATAGAAAATTGAATTTCCACGTGAAGTTATCTTTAAGTTAACTTGAAAAAATATATGTTTTTTAAATTATTAAAAAACTGAAATATAAAGAATTTTGCCCTGTATAAAGCTATGTTTCCGCAGTCTGTGGCTTTATTGGGGTTGGATATAAATATAAGTCTTTGTTGTCACTGGTATTTTGATATAGATCACTCTGCAGCTGTTTAAGTTAGATTTCAAGTGAAATGTCACATGTATTGTTGTATCGTCTAAGTATTAACAATGGTTAAATAATTAAACATTTTGCTAGGCAAATCCAATAAAAAGAAACTCACTTCTTTAGCTTTCGCCATCTGGTCTGATGGCTTGATCACAAGTGTCTTGGTCCACTGCTTTTCCCGCGAAACGGCTTGTTGACATTTCCCGGAAGTGATGTTGTTTTTGTTTTGAGCAGTGGATCGTATACGTGATCGAGAGAGACGATACCTTCGTCGCGGTTGATTGCTTTGGCCCCCTTTTTGCTTTAACCGAAAAGAATCAACTTCTGAACAACACAAATCAGCCATTACTGACCACATCGCTCAGGAAAACCACGTCATTGAATGGGAAGGGGCTAAAGTACTTGACAGGGACTCAAACGCATTCACCAGAAGAATAAGGGAAGCCATTCAAATCCGCAAAAGGGGCCAAAGCAATCAACCGCGACAAAGGTATCGTTTCTGTCGATCACGTATACGATCCACTGCTCAAAACAAAAACATCATCACTTCCGGGAAATGTCAACAAGCGGTTTCGCGGGAAAAGCAGTGGACCAAGACACTTGTGATCAAGCCATCAGACCAGATGGCGAAAGCTAAAGAAGTGAGTTTCTTTTTATTGGATTTGCCTAGCAAAATGTTTAATTATTTAATCTACAATCCTACAAAATGCATCTATTTACTGTATTAACAATGGTCTTTACAAATGATCCAATGTTCAAAAATGTTTCCAAATAGTTTTTTTTTCTGAAATTATTGATTCATCTACCACACTGGCTTTGCTGCTTCGTGTCCTACATAAAGCTTAAAGTAGGCCAAGGTCAATATAATTCAATACTTACCTATTTGCTGCGTTCCCTAGGCGATGGAATGTCTCGGTTAGATCATTGAAGATATGACACGCAATCAAGTCATCTTATGGAATTGTGACACATATTCAATTGTTAATACACACACTATGCCATTTCCACCTTGACGTGGCAGTGACGTCATGGTTATTCCACATCTATTATAATAATACACAAACTAATATTCTTTTTTATTAAAGTGCAGATATAATCGCATTGTTAAAAACAATAAGGGAATTAGAATCTAATCCAATTTTACTTAAAATGCAGATAACATATCAGTCCATTCTTAATGAATGATTGTCTTCATGTGTTAAGAAAAGACTTGACAGACGCAAGTGTTTCAAAGAGCAATGCTTTATTAGTGAGTGCGTTTCAGAGATGGTTGAACCCGGGACCTCTGTATCGCTATATGGTATTGTCAAGTGTGATGTTTTAGGGACATGAAGTTGGAAATATTGGTATTGACCGTCTTTGCAGAAAAGGCACCTTACTTTAATTTGATATCTGTACTTTAATTAGCATTGGATATCTTTCCTTATTGTTTATTGTTGTTTATTTGTGTTGAATGTGGTTTTATATTATACTCACACAAGTTTCAAGTATTTGGTATCTCGTAGAAAGATAATAAAGAATTTACGTGCAACGAGAAATCCAGCGCCCTTTTCTCCGTGTCTTCTCGTCTTTATTTATTCATCTTACTTTCTGTCGTCGCCTCTTCATACCTTCTATTCCCCGAGAAGTTTCCCTGGTTGAACGAATCGCCTACGCAATCGAATGCAGGCTGTTGATTATATTCACAGATAGCATTGTCAAGGGTAAATATTTGGATTAAGTTTATAAAACCACATTTACATTCCTCTTTTATCTTTCGGCTCATTAATGTTCTCTAAATATCACGAGTCCTTCAGAGCCAAGTGGCAGCAGTCCCCGTAGTTCTTTGAGAGGTTCTGGGTTCAACCACCTCTATAGTATACCTATTGGGTATTGAACACTCTCTCAGATTTTTACTTCTGCTTTGTATGTGGTTTTGTGATGAATACCATTACTGGAATAATTAGTGTGACATCTCAAATGCGGGGCCCTACAAGTGCATGTTTTTGCACCGATTTTTACAGTATAGAATAGTCTTAATTGAACTTAAATTGGAGGAAGTGAATCGTGCGGAACAATTGGAAACCATCCACAGACATAACAGTAATTAAAACCGCAAGGCACATCATCATTGAAGGAGTCATTACAAAGTGTGACCATCATTTAGTATTTTCCTAAAGAGCGTCTGCAGTCTTTTGAAGTAAGTGCAAGACGTGAGACCAATTGACGAAACGCCGTTTGAACTACTAAATGTGCGATGCGATCAACTTTTTGTGATATTTCAGTTCCAATAGCTTGTCCGTTTCATAATGAATTCGTTTCATTAAACCAATGATGAAAATCATCGATATCCAAAAATCTGTGATGAGAACATAAATAACACTTAGACGCAAATAATAAAAAACAAACAGAAATTAAATTTTAAGTTGACTACTTTTCGTAATCAGTTTGTCCGACAATTAACCCATTTAGCATGTTTACATCACATAAAGTGCCCTGTATCTTTGTGCTGAGACCAGCTGATATGGTCATTGTACACCGGACACTCCAATAGCTTCCGATAGCTGTGGTCAGACGTGATTGGCATATTATAAGGGAATTTAAAATCCCTACTTTGTAAACCATCTGTATTCCTTTGATTACTTAATAGTATTTGTCTCCACAGACAAAATTCAAATGGCGTTACATACAATTAAAAAACATTACAATTTAGTGAATTTATGGATGTTATAGCGAATAAATTATATCTGAAATTCATGAACATCAATTTTTCACCAGATATACATTTCCACAACAGCAAGTGGTAAACAAAGAAGCAAATAGCAAAAAGATGTAATTAAGCACTACGACTTTAAGGGAGACATTTCACGTTGGCATGTAATTGCGACACATCTTTGAGACATACAAACTAAATTGCTGATGTTGTTTTCGCTAGATAGAACGGAAACTTGCATGGCTATAGAACCGTAAAGAAGGAGGTTTTTGATGTTTTCTAATGTCTTATCAGAAACAGCATCGTCGTTATTACGTACATGTATATGATGCAATCTGCAATTCGGCAAGTTTACTTCAAGCTTTCCTGATTAGGGTACCACAGCAGCTTTGCGGTGAAATGCAAAACAAGCAGATGCAGATGACACTGCATATAGGGAGTGAACTACGTAAGTGTCCGGTATTCCCAACTGTCCGGTGTTCCCTACAGGTACCCTAATTGTATTTTATTAAGTGTAATACCGTATCTGATTCAAGGACAATTCACACGTATTCATATGTTGGAAAAACGAATCAAAAAGAAATAAAATTAGTTATTTAACCAAGAAGATGTCTTGCTGCAAAAGCCCAAAATAAATGAAAACCTACTCACAAGTATTGAGTATATCGATTTTCTCAGTGACAAACAACTTATACAAAAGTATAACAAAATCTCGAGTTTCCTGAAAAATCAACAGGTCCCAAATGTTATATCTTTTATGTTTTTATTGAAATATTTATTAGATTATTAGAAAAGAAACGATTTATTTACCAGATGTAGACCAGGAACGTCGTAGCTATCGTAATTTATTTCAATGTATAAACCTAATTTAGCCTTGTTCAGCATATTAAAACAAAGCACATAAGGGTTAAGCAAACTTGTGTTCAACACGCAGATAGGTCAATATTGCTGTTCTAATCGAATATACGGTGTCATAGTGTATGTCTTAATCATATTTTTGGCAGGGAAGCATAGGCGCAATGTTCGTTGATTTAAATGATCCTAAACTGGCTACACTTTCTGTGCAAATTATCAACTATAAATGTAGTGAATATCATTGCTTTATTTTACGAACACAATAAATGCTTGATAGCAGTGGACTGCTTGTAAATTGGACTACCAAGTGATAGACCCGATAAGGGCGATATGAAAGTATTAACCAGCTTCACTGATACGTACTATGGGAGTGTTGATTTACTCTTAATGCGATAACCGTAGCTGGTGAGGTAACTAAACCTTAGTATGAGGAGTGATATTTATAAGATATCGATGCATTAAAACAAAGTCGATAAAAGCTATCTTTGATATCACGTAGATTGAACTTTAAAGTCAAGTTCAGTTCTGGAACAATGAACTAGTTGTGCGTTATTTTTTAAATTCAATGTCACGAATGTTATACTTATACATACTCCCAAACCTTTCAAAGGCATCCCGATTACAGTACAGCTTTGAAATCTAAGTTTTGCAATCTAACATTTATAGTAAATATAGATCTGAACGTAGACGTTATAATTCTCTGGAGATGGGATCGCTGGATTATAAGACGAGTCTTAACCTTAATGTTAAAACTCTTGAAAAATAGTACACAATTGTGAAGAATCGGTCTAGCCAACGTGGTTCTTTGATTTAACGATGCAATACGATCCAAATGCTCGGGGGGCACTCACTAAAAATGGGTGACGGGATGTGCGGCCACATTGACCCCATTTTTCAGCTTTTTTGTTTTACTGAACTCCCTCTCACCCGATGACCCCCTTTTTTGTTTTCCTATCACCAAAAGACCCCCTCTTTTCAAATATTTTTGGGAAATTTCTGATAATCTCTCACTGAATGACCCCATACAAATTTTGTATCAACTTGTATAGTTTGACCCAAAATTTTTCCTAGTCTTACTGAATGACCCCCTTTTTGGTAAGTGTTTCCCCAGTCTCACGGAAAGATCTCCTTTTTGGGCCTTCTCACTGAAAGGCCTCCCTTTTCGGTGTCTAGGCTTTCACCGAAAGACCCCTAGTTTCGAACTGCTGTCCGTCACTTCCAAAGTGCCCCCGGGATCCAAATACCTTTGTGATGCATTATCAATTACAACTTTCGTGCTTCATTCTACAACTCATATTTTATTTAGAATCTCATTATTTGACGGTTACGATTCATTGTTTCGGTATTTCTCTACAGACTTTACAAAATAAGCCGAGATTACGTAACCGAAAGTGCTCAGATGGCCAATTCACTCGTCGAACTGGTTCCGCGTGCGGCTATCGACGATGACGTAGTCTGGGAGTTGTTTTTTTATTTATGCTAGGCTTCCGGGAATTACCCAAGTGGTCTATTGATTCCATGTGTGACCATAATCGTATCATATCACATGAAAATTATCTTCAACGTGCTTCGACACTGTTAAAAATAGCTCAATCTATTTGTAAGTGTAATAATACGCAACTCTCTATAATGTCAAGCATCGGACTGATTCTAATTAGCCCAGAATTTTAAACAAGAGGCATACATGAACCTACGAGGATAAATCGGCAAAAACATGTTTTGCACCAATCAATGAATGTTTGTATTATACATTGAGTAAAGTTTAGAACAAGTCCTCGACCTTTTAATTCTGAGAATAATTCCCCGTCGTTGTACCTGTAAGTTGACCGGCTGATATATTTGAGTTTGAGGTACCATTACCTGCATGGCGAAAAAGGGACTCTCTCAATAGAGACAAAAACACATAAGCTTTCCTTTATTGTTGAATATAACAGGAACGAGTCTCATCAGAAACAATTATGTAAAAACTGTAAATTAGATTACTACACAACATATATTATCATTTACCTTAAATTATCTAATGTTCTTAAAGGTTAAAACTGTAATGGTGTTTATATTGTGGTAGAATATTAATAATTAGTGTTTACGGATGGACGCCATTGGAGCGGGTGAACCTGATTAAAATAACTAAGGAAGTAAGTAATGAGACGTTTTATGTCTGAAAGTGTTTTGTGTACTCCAAGTTTGAAGTGCCACCAAGGGCTTCTCCGCATAATTTGTCATGTAGTCTATTCACTAATTTTGAATTTTATTTGATCATGATTATGATAACAGAAACACTTGAACTATGAATGTAATGTGTGTAAAGAATACCTACTACATGAGTGTTCGTGTCTGTGCCTTGAGCAAATATTTGTCTAATTCCAATTTTTAATAAAAGCACAAGATATGAATATAATTTTTGTATATTCCAAAACAGGTTCAGCCAGGTATTGGGGAAACTTGATTGAATGAAATAGATGAATGGAGTACGTCGGCAGTGGTGCCTAAGTCTATTTTTGGCATTTTGAGATAAAAGCATTTAAAGTTGTCAAAATATTATTAAAAAAGAATGAATTAAAATTTAGTGCACTTTTGGGAACTGCCCGGTATAAAAAATATGTAACAAGTGGTCACAATGTCGTAATATGTATCACGATTTGTGGCCAAAGTAGGTATAGCATCTGGTTGAAACATGTTATCGGTATCCAAAAAACGCCTCTGAATGTTAGACAGGTAGGATGTTCTTTGACGACCCGGCCTCCTCTTACTATGTAATGGTGTATACCAGGCATATATTATACAGGGTTCTTTCTCTGGGACTTCCTCATGTGTCCCTGGATGTTATGTCCTTACGCAGTTTATCAGAGGCTCTGTGTTGGTGATGGCATAACTCTTTTCATTAATGACACGAGCAATGCGCATTATTCTATAGCATGATGCAGTTAATGCAAATATCTTGCTTTCTATATAACCAGATATTACCCAGGATTCACAGCTATAAAGCAATACTCTAACACAGGTAACACTAACCGTTCAATCAGCACAAGATATAATATAATATCCCAATAGTCAAGGTATAGCAATAGTTATTGGTATTTGGGAAAACATGATTGAATGAAATTGATGAATGCAGTACGCCAGCAGTAGTGCCTAAAGTTCAATTTTGGAATTTTTGAGATAAAATATTGTAGCAAAAATATTAATTAAAATTAAGTGCACTTTTGGGAACTGCACTGCATAATACTTTGTAACAGGTGATCACAATGTCTTTACATGTTTAACGATTTGTGGCCAAAGTAGGTACGGTATTACATCTGGTTGAAACATCATAGTTATCTGTACCCAAAAATGCTTCTAAATGTCAGACAGGTAAGATGTTCTTTGTCGACCTGGCCTCCTCTTGCTATGTGGACGTGTATACCGGGCATATATTATACAGGGTTCTTTCTCTGGGACTTCCTCATGTGTCCCTGGATGTTATGTCCTAACGCAGTTTATCAGAGGCTCTGTGTTGGTGATGGCATAAATCCTGTCATTAATGACACGAGCAATACGCATTATTTGGCATGATGTAGTAAATGCAATTATCTTGCTTTCTATATGTAGTAGATAAAGGGTGAGAAACAGACCATTACCATAGATAATCGGTGTCTTGTTGAGGTATGGTGAGCATGTTAGTCGCTCGGAAGGCGAGACCCCGAAGGGGTCGAGCCTTCCGAGCGACTAACATGCGAACCATACCTCAACAAGACACTGATTATCTATGGTGATGGTCTGTTTTGAACCGTTTATCTTACATATACGGCGAGCAAATATAAACGAATTTGTTGTAAAAGTGTATTCATTTTCCAAAAAAACAAAATGGAAAAAACTGATGTATTATTTTGTAAAAGTTTGGGTTTTTCCCAAAATAAAAACACCTCGAGATAGTGTAATATTCTTCCCATGTGTCCTGCGTGCGAGTCTATTTAATGACAAATGCAAGTGATTTAATCAAATCAATACAGAATTGATCTCAATTGACAATTGTATTTGAAGTGGTTTGGTAGGTTATTCACTTGCTTTAATCCGCTGGAGTTTATTCACCCCGTGACTATTGTTATTTAAATGATTAATGAATAATGCAAATTATATAGAGTTGTCAAAGTTTGGACTATATACAATCTGTTTCAACACCATGAAATTTATATCTTAGAAAAATGTGAGTATAAGCAGATATTTGAAAGACCTAGTAACGTTGTGTCCAATGGTGCTCCCCATTATGGGTAGGTCACAGTAAGGCTTTGCACCCCCAGCCTCCTGACTTGTAATGAGTACCGCAGGTTAGTTTGCGAAGCTCCCCTGGTCGGGTAGTATCCCGGGGGTTCTTGCCTAGCAGCTAATTTGCATGGACCGTTGAGCGTTTTTGGTTTGGGCAAGGATAAAGGCAGATTCCCTTCTAAAAACCAATGGCAAGTTTATATACATGTACTGAGTTTACATTCAACGAAACGGTTACTTTTTATTTATGAATATTTACTTCGTTATGCTAATTAAAATTTAATTTGCATAAATCTAACTGAGCACCAGTGGTGTTATATGAATTACTGTTATACGGACTGCAGGAGCCCTCTATAATTTTCTCTTGCCGTGTAACATTTGCATTTAAATCGAGCTGTAAATTTTTTCCAAAATTCTATCTGAGACTAGTAACCAACTCAGAGTCAGATTCTACATGTATGTTGTGATCCTTTCCATAGTGTTTCTAGAATGTCCATGGTATTCCTTTTGTTTAGCTCGCTGCCCGAGACCGTTATCTTGAGCTATTGTGTTGATAACGGTCTCTGGGCAGCTAGCTACCTCCATTACTCTAGGTAATGGTCGAGGCAACGAACCTCAAACAAAAGGAATACAATGGATAATCTGTGAATAGAAAAGGGCTAGACGTATATAACCAGATATTACCCATGATTCACAGCTATAGAGCAATATTCTGACACAGGTAGTACTGATTGGCCTTTCTACCATTTCCTTTATAATCGTCTATTATGTTTCCAGCTATGATTTCAATGTATTTTGTTTGATTTGATTTGATTTGTCCGGGTTTTGACAACCTGGATAACCCAAGAAAGCTTCCATTGAAGCTTATTTCCATTGGGGGTCCATTTGAACAACGGGGCGGATTGGGAACAGTCAGGGGTTAACACCCTACTCTTTTCGAAACTCGCTGCGAAATACATGTACAGGTATGGCTCTCTGCACACGGGACCGACGGCTTTACGTCCCCTCCGAAGGACGGGGTACTGTCATGATTCATTTACCCAATTCTAAATGAACGGGAGAGCGGAAGTCTAAATTTAATCTACAGAAGTTGCCAATTAAGTTCAGACTTTTTTTCTCAAAGTCAATATCCCAGTAATAAAACTAACTCAAACAAACAACGAAATCATATTACATGTAAATAGAAAAGGAAAATGTAATCCATTTAATCAGTCGTTTGGTAAATTACACTGCTTAATATGCATTGAAAAATTCATTAGTATCTGGTGCCTAAAATTGATAGACATAGCAGGTGAAAAAAAATCAGGTGACAGTTATCAAATACACTTAAACCTGAGTGAAGTATAATTCATGTGAAATGTATCCAAGTCAAATTTACTTAGCTTGTTTGCTGGCACCGCTTTCGCACATATCACCTCTATTGTCAATATGTAAGTCGTCGTTTGTACGGCGATTTCTTATGCATTATTTAATACCATTGAAATGAGATAAAACATGCTTCAAGCCTTTTGAAATATTCATCAGACTAAAGTTTGTTTTCAGGTAAAATCCTTATAAAGCCATGAAATAGATTGGGTCAACAGTATTATATGTGTAATTTATAATAGTGAATGCAATTTTAAGTCTAATCCTTAAGTAATGCTATCACAATTGGTTCGACTGCGGTGCTTTAGTGCTTGTATAGCCCCTAGATTCGTAGGAGCTTGATTACATGATGAAAGACGAAGTACTTGACAATATACACCTGGGGAACAAATATTTGTAAAAAGACTGGTAAGGTTACTGTGTCTGTATAGAGTGGTATCCGAGAATGGTTATAAATTCTCTTTAATCAGAGACTTTCAATCCATTTCAGCAGTCACGTTATCACATGATCACCACTATTGCATAATATTGCATTTTGAATATACCCTAGAACAAAAAACAAAACAAACAAAAATACATTGCTAGTCTAGTCGACATTGTCGATGATATTCTATTTATTTTTATACTCAGGTCTGTATGCATAAAACAAGTTGGACCTGGTCTAACTATTTAGGTTAGACTTAGTGAGGGATCCCTTTAATCTTTTCTTATCCTCCTAAACTTCTAACCTAGCCTATATACAAATTTAACTGTAGTCATGTAATATTAAACTACATGTATAAATTTGCCCGAAACAGGATCTGCAGTAATATGAAATAAGGTATTGGGTAATGGTTCCTCTCCTCAGGATTAATCTACATACACTCTTAAAAATATGTTACTTAATGTTGGGTATTATTTCCTCAAGTTGAGTATTTTTTTAAACTCAATTTGTGGAGTTGTGACCTTTTTGCTCAAATGCAGTTATACCTGGTCTAACTCTTGTGTGTGTACATACGGACAGCAGAGTTCAATAATTTTAAACCAATCTACCCTCCCAAGCAAAAGCATAGTATCTATAATAAAGTAAAAACAGATATCCCGTTTTTACTTGGGAGACAGACAGGTGTTATTGAAATAGTCTGTCGTAAAGTAACAATGTACTATAGTGAAGTTACAATAAGCCCAATCGCCATTCTAACTTCCGGTTTTTGATAGCAGTTTAGGGACACTTTGACCTCTGACATATCGGGAAAATTTACGTAATTATTATTAATTTTCTTATTATTGTCACAATTTTGATCATTAAAAATACCAAATAATTAATTTATAAAACACTAATATTTTTTATATTTGTTTTAAATACTGTAAAACATTTTAGATTATATTTTGTACGTACAAAAACCCAATATTTCTGAATTTTCTGAAAGGTCAAAGGACAAAGTGTCCTAAAATTGCAAAAACTGTCCTACAATGCATTGCAAACTTCCAATGCCGATTGGGCTTATTACAACCATTTTATTTCGAGGCCATATTCCATGTATTCTGCTGCAAGTTAAGACCCAGCAAACACGCAACGTTTTAACAGAAAGTATTTAAATGTCGGGTTAAATAAAGGGCATACAAAAGTTTTTAATAGCTTTCATGAAACATTTTCGAAAACGTGATGCAAAACATTCTGTCAGAATGGTATTTAACTGTTGACAAAATATTTTGCAAGAATGTTTGCCCAAAATATTTTTACAATAACGTTAACGTTATAAAACGCATTTATGATCCTTAACCGACATTTAAATGTTATTAAAACGTTTTGAATAAATGTTTTAAGAACATTTTTGTTTGCTGGTAAGGCAGTATCTGTTAAATAAATTTTATGTATATACACTCCGTCTTATACAGTTAAGTAACCTATAACCGATAATATTGTTTTTTTAGTTACAAGGAACGGAGTTCAAGTTATTGTCAATATCATTTGATATAGAAAATTGAATATTACATGGTTCACCTATTTAAAATTAAGGTAAATATTTTGTAAAGTAGCAGATACTTTTGCGTTTGCAGAGTTATTATTCGTGTACTTACCTTATCGCTTGATTTAGTCAAGTAATAGGGTTACGTAAATGTAAATGGTACCTTGTATTTGAGACGTATTTTATTTCAATTATATAAGACGTTTCGTCCTAATAAGTTTGATGTAAGGTGATGTAAACAGCCTTCAATATAAAATACCAGTTCTATGTGAAGTTATCTTTAACTTGGAAAATAGACATTTGAAATATCTATAATTCAAAAAAAAGTTTTTAAAGTAAAACTACCCTGCCGGCTATGTTTTACTGGCATGTGGTTTTATTGGTGTTGACAATGGACATAAGTCTTTGTTGCCCATTATTTTCTAAAAATCTATATTGGGCTATTCCATTTAAAATCCACACTACCCCTGTGGAAGATTTTAGAAATATCTTTCACAGGGGGTGTATAATGAATTTCAAATGGAATGAACACATCAAGTAGCTCCATTTAAATTTCATACACCCTCTGAAAATAATTCAACCTAAATCTTCCACAGAGGGAGAGTGAGTTTCAAATGGAGCTGCTAATGTGGTCATTCAATTTGAAAGTCATACTCCCCCTGTATGAGATCCAAAATCTTCCAAAGGGGTAGTGTGGATTTTAAATGCAAAGGCCCATTGCCAAAAATGGAGATTAAACAGTGTTGCACTGAACAAACGAACGATGCCATTATCTGCAGCTGACCATTTTGGATTTGTAAGTGAAATGTCACATTATGAGCAAGGATCTTCTTTTACAAAATGTTCTAATGTTGAAATGGGTTTTTTTCTGGTAGTATTGAATAACAAACGCCCGAATAAACGTCACTGCCTACGCTGTTTCGTGTCCTACATAAGACTAAAAGTAGGCCAAGGTTAATAGAATGCAATGCTTACCTATTTGCTGCGTTACCTAGGCGATGGAATGTCCTAGTTAGATCATTGAAGATAGGACACGCAATCAAGTCATCTTACGGCAATCGTGTCGCATATTCAATTGTTAATAGCATATTCAATGAGTGAAACAAATCTTATATGCCGAATTGGTTCATTTGGTTGATAAGAAAAACGATACATAATTAATGGAATTTATTAAAGTTGGTATTGTATTTTCTATATTATTGGGGTGTACAGATCAAAGCATGATATAATATGCATGCGCGTCCTATCATTGTCCCATCTCATTACCTGTATTCTTCATATGTTAAGTCTAATTCTATTTTAATATAACAGCATTGTCAATTTTGTCATAATCAATATAAAGGGAAGTAAGAGCTAAAAGCATTGTACTGGTAGTATTATCATTCTATTTCTATTTCTATTTCTATTTCTATTTCTATTTCTATTTCTATTTCTATTTCTATTTCTATTTCTATTTCTATTTCTATTTCTATTTCTATTGACTGATATGTCTCCATAGGTTTTGAAAAATAGCCATAGTGGGTGGAATTCAGTATCCTTCGACTATATTCATAGATACGTATTTATGAATACGCACGTGCCCACCTCTGCACTGCCATAAAAGCTTGTAGACAGTAAGTCTCGAAGTGACTTTCTACACAGCGGGAATTCATAGCTTTTAATGCAAAGGCGGTAAACATTTCCGTCGATAAAATATTTTTTCCGTCAGCAAATACTTTCAAAATGTTGTTTTTGATAACATATTGCAAATTCGTAGTCCCCCATGTGTAATAATTCTGCTATTCATTTATTACTTAAATAATATTTGATGATATTTATCTGAATAGTTTCTATCTTTTTCAATGGCATGAGGATTTGGTCTCGCTTGCTTGTCTTGGTATGTCGTGCACATGGATCACGTGGGTATTTATAAATACATATTTATAAATATAGTCGAAGGTAGCTGGTACTGCCAGATTGTCAAGTCCGATGTTAAAGGAACGTGGAAGAATGGTATTATCCGTCTGTGAAGAAAGGGTAGCTTACTTTAATTTGATATCTGTACTTTAATAAGCACTGGGCTAGATCCTACTTTCCTTATTGATGTTGACATAATATGTGAGCCTAGCAATATATTATATTGCCAGGCTCACACACGTTTCAAATGTTTGAAATCTTCTGAATAAAGAATTTACGTGCAGCAGCCCCTTTTCTCCATGTGTCCCCATCTTTATTAATTTTATTTATGTTCTTTTCGTCATCTCTTCTTCATACCTTCTATTCCCTATGAATTTTCCCTAGTTGAAGGAGTCGACTATCCAATCGGATGTGGTTGATTATATATTCATCTAGCATTTGCCAATAGTAAACATTTTGATCAAGTTCATTAAACCACACTCACATTCCTCTTTATCTTCCGGTTCTTAAAATTAATGTTATTTATTATATCCTTCATTAATATAGTTAGGTCAAAAAGTTCAATGTGGTGACCACTCTCGGGCGGAAATGACACACTTATGCTTCTGCTCTCATTACGCTCTACCAAATGGGGGCCAACTTGGATTTCTGGGGAAAAATTATGTTATAACGTCAAATTAATGTCAGATTCGGATTTCTTGGGGTCGACTTACCGGAAAAAGTGTCTTTGTACACGATTTTAGGTACTCTGGTTCAAAATTTATTTTTTCAAGATGGCGCCGGCGGCCACCATCTTGGATTTTTGGGTAAAATGATGCCGTAATGTCAAATTTGAAATCATTGTGGTCGACTTATCCAAAAAAAGTGTCGTTGTACACGATTTTAGGTCCTCTGGTTCAAAAATAAATTTTTCAAGATGGTGCTGGCCACCATCTTGGATTTCTGGATCAAAATGATGCCGTAATGTCAAACTAATGTCAGAATCGGAATCCTTGTACTCGATATATCCGAAACAGTGTCTTTGTGCATGGTTATAGGTGCTCTGGTTCAAAACTTAAAATTTCAAAAGGTGGCGGCGGTCATTTTGGATTTTGGCCTCTAGCGAAAAATGCCGGGATTTTCGCGAGGGACATGGGGTCCAAATGGTCCATAGAAGTCGAATCAATCGTCAAACCTTACTAGCCAGAGAGTGGTCACCAAATTGAAGTTTGTGACTTAACTGATATATTCTCGTTCATTAATTGGTTAAACGCGTGACCAAAGATAGTTTTAACCCTTTTGCAAAACAGTCAAAAGCCGATTCAAAGCAATAATTATTGACAGCAATGGATGTTTTAAAATGTATTTTGTGGGATTTAGAATATTTTAATTGTCGTCTGCAATCGCTATAGCTGTGAAATAAGTATAATGCAAAAGCGACGAGCGATGTATCGCAAAATCCGGCGATTGCCCATCGCATTTTAAAAGCGGCGCATCGCAATCGCTCGGCAATCGAGTATAAATTCATCTTAAGAGTTAAGGGATGGGAGATTGGGAGCATTAGCAAACTCAAGAAAGTTTTTTTTTCCATAAGTTCATTGATTTCTCAAAAAGTTAAAATCGCAGCTTACAAATAACAGTAAAATGAAAGCTTTTATTAGGGTTTAATTATTGTATCATACCGCATTTATCAATGCGTCTAGACTCTTCCCCAACAAACTGTCTTTTTATCTTGTTACCAGACGACGGTGGCCGACATTATTCATGTGGCAATAGCCAATAGCGCAAACAAAACAGACAATATGACGGCAACACTGCCTGGACGTTGGACGCCCCGTGCCGAGGTGCGTTTTTAGCTCTATTGGCCCCGTTACAGAAAAAAATAAAATTTCTCAGTGCAATGTATACATTTTCACATGAAAATAAATATTTTTGGATTCAAAATGAATGTGAAGAAAAAATTATAGCCGGGAGTGGGAATCGATCTCGAGACCCTCTGCGTGGGAGGCGAAGACCTTACCGCTAGACCACGCGAACACTAATACACGATGGGAGAATTTTTTAGTATATATCATAAACATATCGTGCGTTATTCATACAAAACATTCAAAAAACAGTACTTACAATGAGGTTCACTGTCGAACCTCAACGGATTTAGACTGATAAAATAGTGCTTAATAACATGCATACACTTTTGGAATTATTTGAGACATTTTCGTGTTTACGTGTCAAACCAATGACGACGTCAAAATTCAGTCAATCTTGGCCGACCCCCTGCTTGTTACGTTATATTCCGTTTCCTGTGGTATCGATAAATAATTGATTCCCATTGTGTTTATTCTGGTTCACGATGCATAACTCTATTTCTTATTCATACAATAATTTATTGTTGTGTCAGCAGAGAGAATTAATTGGAACAAACTTTGTGTATCTATATATAACATGAATAAAAGGGATCCAAGAAGATACCCTTGGGAAACACCACAATAATTATTTATAGTCTAAAATTTAAGCTTTAAAATGTTCGCGTAATATCATCGTAAGGATAATCTTTTGGTGTCTCTGAGAATATTTTCCACGATTGGTTACAAGATTCAGATTATTTCACATAATAAACATGTTAACCAAACGGCTCGATAGACCAACATTCTCACTATTTTGTGCTGTGAATTACTTCTGCCACAACTAAATAATTACATAAAATAAATAAACTTTGAAAGTGCATACAAATCGATTCCTGTTGTCATTTTAGAACCTATAGCTACAACTTAATGAAAGTCAGTTAACACCAATGATAAAATCAGAATGCAAAACGGATAAAACCTAAAAATAAACACAGGTGCCTATAATTTCATAATATTACAATCTCTATAAAAATGTTTTTCATTTAAAATGTAAATCCCTTTATTTGACGCGTCATTATTTCTACTTAGCTTGATGAAAGTACACACCTGCTTCACTTATTAAATGTCAAGGTAACGTTTTTGTTTTAAAAATGGTAATCAGTATGCAAAAACTAACGAAAACTCTGCAAAGTTGCAAAAAATACACACAGTGCCTACAATTAAAATTACAATCTCAATATTTTGGTTTATTTAGAAAGATTTTGATTTATAATTTCAATCCATTTAATTGAATTGCAATTTTTGTACTATCTGCGTCGCAATGAAAGTACACAGCTGATTTACTGATATCAAATTAAAGTGATATTTAGCTTTAGAAAGGTTGACAAGAACGTAAAAAAAAATCATACGAACTCTGCGAAGTTGCATACATACATTTTACCACTATGCCCCCACGACTGTGGCGCATCCGCTTCTTCCAAGGTCCGCACAAGGCTTTCCGTTCTGAGTGATCAAAAAGTTGGGGAGAAAGGCCGTTGTCAGAGGCGTTGTAAGGCAACATTTGCTTGATTTTTTCTCGCAAAATGAATGTTTCACTGATTACCACAAATTAAATTATTTTGCATCGAATTTATTTATTCGATCAGTCTGGTCTTGCTTTACCCAAACGCTATAAAACGTGTTATAAAAGCGTTTTGGTTTTTGTCAAAACGTTTTAGAACATAATTTCGGGTTATGTAAAGGTCATGAAAACATTTTTAACGTTTTATACCCTCTACATAACTTGACATTTAAACGTTTTCTGTGAAACGTTTTGTGTTTGCTGGGTAACTGCTTTAATTTCCAGGTCATTAGTGCGATTAAAACTTGAAATAGTATAGAAATATTTTAAACACGAATGTTTAATTCTCACTGCACGGATTTTTATTCTCACTGCACGAACTTGCCCTTGTGAAAAATCCCGGGAGGCATTTGCACTAGGCGCTGTATTAAATCTGTCTTTATTACTATTATTATTATTACAACAGAATTGGTGGGAATTTGAACTGGATTCGAAATAGCGTCCCTGACCTAAATGTAAAACATATTAATGAGGCGCGAAGGGACTGGCCTACATAATGCTTTAGCGAACTGCACACGACCACTACTACTAGGAGACAAAAATCCGCGATCGCGTGAAAAATCCGTGAAAATCTGTGAACCAACACGGATTTTTCACAGAAAAGTGTCTCCTACTGTACACTGTTCTAATGTCCTTATTGTGATGTGGAGGGATATTAAAAGTACGACCCCTGAAACACAACATGATGCGGCAAGAAACAATCGCCATAATTCACCTTCGAAGTGATGCTGTAACTGGATTAACTACCATAGCAATAGATGAATACAATTTTTTACATTATTATTACATCACTTCGACGGCGAATACAGACAAATTGCATTTCAATGACGTGACGTGTTTATCTATAGTGTGGTCAGAGTCTGATGATCATTATCATAGTCTGATGAGCATCTATAGTATGATCAGTCCAAAAGCGATTTTAAAATAAAAAGAACCACTTTTTGGCGAGAATTTGTATAAGTTACACAGCTGAAGCTGTGAAAGGGTTGAAAGTCCACGATATTATGGCATAAACACGAATATGTTCGTTTTATCTTTATTCCTATAAGCCCCTCAGCAAACTTGTGTTCAACACGAAGATATATTGATTACGAATGCCTGAGTAAAGTAAAGTTACTAGAACACTGACTTTAAAAGGGTGTTATTTAAGGTCAATCTATGTTGTTTTAAATGTACGGTATCATATCTTAACCATGCTTACGTCACTAGGGAAGCATAGACACAATGGTTGTTGATTTAAAATACGTCATTAAGTTTAGCGAGTATCATTGCTTATTCATGTCTGTTGCATTTTGTTCTTAAAATCGAATGATTATTTACTGCGTAATAAAATACCTTTGGGAATTTTTCAGAAATCACGTAAGCCAACAGGACCAAGCAAACAAAACGTAGTGCAACATTAAACGCAATAAATTGAATTCAAACTGCTTGTTAATTGGCCTACCGAATGATATCAAGACCCGAGAAGGGCGCGGTTTTTTTTTGCTTCACTTGCGAGGATTAGAAAGTTATAATCAGTTGCACTTGAAAGTGCGTTGGGAGTGCTGATTTACTCTTAATGCGATAACAGTAACTGGTGAGGTAACCAAACCTTAGTATGAGGAGTGATATTTATCAGATATCGATGGCATCCACTAAAAACAAAGCCTATGAAGCTTCTAAAAAGTAATTTCAATATGGTTTGCTATCACCGGCGATTGGGATTGATACTTAGTTTTAACTTTTAATGAAAGCTAAACAAGGTGTTTCATTTTTTTTCTTCCCGAAACACCCCCCCCCCCACCTTATCAAAAACGTCCATTTTTTGAAATCTAAACTTCATAGTAAAGATATATTGTGTAAACAGTTATGAGTTAGGGATTTAAAAAGGGATTTAATGATGTGTGCGCATTTACGATTACGTAATCTCTGATTCTTTTGCAAAGGCTTTCGGGAATTACCGAAATAGTCAATTGACACCTCATGTGATCGCAATCGTCTGTTTTATTACGACCTCCGCAGAATGGACAACTGCAGATCCGTCGGATAACACTTTCAATGGGAAATGAACTTTGCTGCTTGGATGATGTCACAATGAGGTTAGCATTTATTCGGTATTGAAAAGCGTGTTCCGACGGATCTGCACTCGACCGGCCTCTCCGACTACGTGCATCATATGAAGAGAAAAATGAACGTCAAAGTACTAGTTCACTGTTATAAATACAATAATCAAGTGTATTATACTACTTAGCCAACTTTCCATTATTTCAAGTATCGAAACGATTCTAGTTGACCCACAATTGTCTAATAAAAATCAGAATGTAAAACGAGACGCATACTTGAGTCTAAGAGGATATCAAAATAACAAGCATTTGAAGTTCAATCGCAGACGATATTGTTTTTCTTTTTTCTTTATTTCTGATCAAGTTAAGGTCTGACCCAATTGATTCGCCAGACGCTATCGCCGACGATTGATTATACGCTATTGACCTTATTAAGGGCTCGGATAGCGATTGATTTTTGTAATCCGCGATATATAATACACATTTTATGGCACACGATTATAAATTGATATTTTTAACAGTCCTCGAAGAATATGAAAATAGACCCAATTGATTCTCCAGATGCTATCGCATTTTTTTCGTATGGGAGATATTTTTCCCAAAACACCAAAAAATGTAGATCTTTTTGGACAAAAATGTATATCTTCAATATGAAATGTCGAAATTGTTAATTGATGGTCGGCTTTTCATCCCAGCTGCATGCACTTTAAGGTATATATCATTAGATTTATACTTTTAACTTAGAGGACTGTTAAATCAAAATTATTTGATATCAGAAGGACATTCCTCGTATTCAGAATGCAATTCGATATGTCTGATGTGCTCTCAGGTCCCACAAAAATTACTGTGCAAACGTTGCTATCCGATTCTTTCCATTTCCATTTATCATTGTTGTCTTATCAATTATTGGGCTATTCCAGTCATTAGTGACTGACGTTTAAAATCAGAGCGAATCAACATTACACAGCATTTATGTCAAAAATGTTAAATAAATAAAGACAATCTATGTTTACACAACTCATATATCAGTAGCAGAAAGCAGAATAATTACTCCACATCATGTTTTTTTTCTCTTCGTTTAAACATCTACATCTAAAGATATAGATAAAGTAGAACAAATCTAAGTGGTCTACTTGAACCTACATTAATAAATCAGTAAAAACATGTTTTACATTATCATGATTACGGAACGAATATATGAATGTTGGTGGTAGACATTAAATTAAATTAAGTTTAAGGTTGAGTTACCATCGCAATGGAGAGGGATTTTCTGAAACGAGACAAAAACACACGTGTCGAAGACTTATGTTTAGCTTCCTTTACGTCTACATTTGGATCAGTAAGAAGTGATGTAATAGGGTTAATAACCATAGCGATAGGTGTGAACAAGTTTTGAAAGTATTGCTCTGTACCATAAGTAGGCTGCACTTATTACCTATTATGCCTGTGTATGTGTGCAATCATAGATTTAATACGATACCGCTCTTTTCAAAGACACTAGTGGTACAAGTGCGAGTGAAACATACATGGAATGTGATAATCCATAGAATTACGATCCATGTTCTTATTGTCTATATTTTGATCATCGATGGTGCGATGCAGAGTTACAGCGTACGTCTATAAGTGCATGGCAATACATTAAAAATTAAACCAATCGCTATGGTAATCAATCCTGTTACATCACTACTTCTGCAGTGAATTCCTAATACATTTTGTTGAGTAAAAAACGTAACTTGTCAAGAACGCGAAACAACGATTTTTTTCTGTTCCTATGTAGAACATAATCATGATATAGACGAATCCAATTTCACGCATTCCTACACCTCAATGGCAGCCAAAGCTGGGTCCCCGTCGACTCAATCTCACCTAAAATGTGAAATGATGCGGCCTTGGAGGGTATTTTAAACTGCATTCTATCACCTGTGTTACACGTAGACAAAAGAATGATGACAGTTTACAACACAAAAGAATCTATAACATCGAATTTTAAGCGGCTTTAATCCACCCAATTGGGCAGTCACAACCCCAGTTTGGTGCTGCGGGGACCCAATAATGGCCGACCAAATCCTGACCATGACTTTGCTCGTCTATAGGCGACATCTCCTAATCATCAAAATTCTACACTTACCTTAAGGGGTGGGGTATGAACGTTTGGACTGTATTTATTGTGGGACATTAGAGCACATCAGACATATCGAATTGCATTCTGAATACGAAGAATGTCCTTCTGATATCAAATAATTTTGATTTTTTGAAATTCGCAATGTAATACACATTTTATGGCAAATCATTAAAATTTATATTTTTGATATTTAACAGTACTTGAAGTAAACTTTATAAATCTGATGATTTATACTTAAAGTGTATGTAGGTGGGATGAAAAGCCGACGATCAATTGAAAATTTTGACCTTTCGTATTGAAGATATGGATTTTTTCCCAAAACACCAAAAAAAATTTGGTCTTTTGGGGAAAAATCCATATCTTCAATATGAAAGGTCAAAATTTTCAATTGACCGTCGGCTTTTCCTCCCTGCTACATACACTTTAAGAATATGTCATTAGATTTATATAATTTACTTCGAGGACTGTTATATATCAAAATTTGAAAATATCAAATTTTTATAATTTGTCATAAAATTTGTATTATATTGTGATTTTCAAAAATGAAAATTATTTGATATCAGAAAGACATGCTTCGTATTCAGAATGCAATTCAATAGGTCTGAGGTGCTCTCATGTCCCACAAAAAATACTGTCGAAACGCAATAAACGCTCATTTTAGATCCCTTAAATCATTGTTTATCTTCACTTATCTAGTATTCTTAAAACTGTTAAAAGTAAAAACTGTATTTATGGGTGTTTATAATGATAGAATATTCTAATTAATGTAAACGGACAGACGCCGCTGTATGAACATAATTAATAAAACTCAAGAATTAAGAGTTGTTTTATGTCTGGAAGCTTCTTGTCTACACCGAGTTTGAAGTGTCACCCGGAGTATCACCAAGGACTTCTCAGCATAATTTTTCATTTCTTCTATTCACTCATTTTAAATTTTATTTGATCTTGATTATGATAAAGAACCACTTGAACTATGAATATAATACGTAAGTGTTTGTGTCTGTGGAGTACTTAATTCTACAAGGGCAACACCATATTTCAAAATATTTAAAGCATATTAAAGCTATGAAAATGCTTTAAAGTCATAATGTGTGATTTGCTCCACAGCGACGCCCTCAATTTTTGTCGAATTTCAGGTCATGGTTTACTAAAATTCTATGTGACAGACTAAGCCTGAAGTGGTTTTATTACAGTAAAATAATATTTAAGTTTTTATATTAAAACCGGAGATCTACGGTTTTAAACTGAGTTCACCGATCGAGTGGTGGCTAAACAAATCGCGTGTTTGTGTATTTTTGAATTATTGAATCAGTGACGTATAAACTGTGTGCATGTTGATATTCGTCTTACGTCTTGTTTGTTCGTCCCAGCTGCGTGAAACTACGCCAATATGCATGATAATAATACGATTAGCATTTTAGACGCTGGAATGAAATAGCAATTTTCTTTGTTTTATCTCATTTGTTTGGCTCGAAATTAAAAGGGGACAATGTGATCATTGCAAAACATTTTTAAAATAGGAATCTATTGTGTATGCCAATCACACATTATTGCTTTAATTCTACATGGACAAAACCTTGTCCACATTTTAAAATACTTTAAGCATAATAAAATATGAAAATGCCTTAATTGATTTCAGCAATACACACGATATGTTTTGCATTTGTGAACTCTTTGAGGATAAAGCACGTCGGCACTTTACAGTAGTGAGCACACGGACATGAGACAGTGACAATAGTACACACCTTTTGTTTTAAATATCAATCATGTATATGAAGATACATGTCAGGGAGGATGGAATGTGACTTCACAGACATGGTGAATATGTCAGAATAATTATTAGGTCTATGTTTCAAGCTTAATGAAGATCACTGACAGTAAATCTTATAGCAGGTGATAAATAGATTATGCTAATTGGATGGCGCTGAGTACAACACATTGGTGATCCGGTCAAAATGTTTCGTATCTCAGATAAGTAAATTAAGAAAGCTTTCGATCCGTATCATAATATTCCATGTTCCACGACATGGTCGTGAATCAAACTTGGACTCATCAATGACACTAGATGATTAAATATAAAACAGAGCTAAAGGAGACACAGAATAACTAACAATTATCCTGCTGTGGAACGTGACTTATGTGTTTTTTGTACTGTTTACCCCGACTGGCCACATCCATAAAGTACCAGACTTGAGTCCTGTTTATCAGGGGCAGTCTGTGTATAGCTCAGTGAGTGATTAGAGCGCTCGCCCCGCAAGCGAGAGGTCTGTGGTACAAGTCCCCGCACATGTAGGTATGTCCGGAGTTTTTACTCTGGTTTATCTGCCTATGCATCTTATGTTTCCATGATTGTAATTTAATGTTTACTTGTTCTAGTGTGTAATGCGTGATTCTCTTTTCCCCTGTATGACCATTTTCATGCAATAAGAACGACTTACAAGTCATAATTTAAATAATTGAATAATTTACAACTGTTTATTTTCCAGCAATTATAGTTTGTCTTGAAGTAACGTTTCAATCAAATTATAGTTTTGCCCCAATTTGTTTTGTATTAGTTTTAGAACGCGCACAATATTTATTTGTGTGATTTTCAATAACTTGTCACTGATTTCCTTTTAATTATTTTTCAAATTAAAAAGTAACCTAAAATAATTACGAATGCAATCGTTCATCGTGGGTTAAGGTCTACGAATACAGACTACGTGTAGCTGAGGTGTATGTTCCACAATCTAACATCATAAATATTAACATGTTATTATCTCTTTTAACCATGATTTTTCCCCTGGTACTGCCTCAGGTAATGTATCAAGTGCGATCTGGATAATATCGTGACAAATACTCAGCAGTGACCATCGCATTAAGTGTTGGTTAGCCTTTGAGGAAGCCTTCGTCTGCAAAGCTAGCCGTATCGATTGCATTAATGCTAGCGGTGAGCTTTAATTGCTAGCAATGTTTGTATGGTGTACGGAGTGTTGTTACACAAGCAGCTAGAATTGCAAGACCTGGACCAATTACTTGAAGCTGATATTTACAAAAGGTGATGTATCTCTCGCTACATGAGGGCACTCAGTGCTGCTTGGCAAATTATTACTTACCTGTAGTAAGAATAAACCAAAAACCTGCTATAAATCTTTTCATCTACTTCTAACATCATACAATTCTCTATCACGCGATCTTCATCGTGGATACATAACGGTGTCTTTACTCTACGATATTGTAAGAGACGCTTAAATAGTATAAGGTTAGTGTACTTTGTGATACCTTGCATCATGAGAAGCCATAAAAAGGTCTCATAACCTATACCTGCTTTGATTTTCTGTGACAATATCTTCCCCGATATCAGCTTTTATTGCCTAGATATGCTTGACATTAAAAACGTCACAAACTTCTTCTTCCACCACCACTATCATCATTAGCATCATCAGCAGCATCGTCGTCGACATCGTCATCATCACCTCCACTATCATGACCACGACGGCCACCATCAAACTTTAAAACCAAAACCAACAGTTTAAACCACGTCCACCACCACCACATCCAACACCACCACTACAAAAACAACCAACACCTGCAATTTGATAACAAAATTACAAGCGCATTACTTCCACCAGACTTGTCTTTGGAGTTTATCAACAGGTATTAAGTGGGAGCTAAGGAGATAATCAAAAAATCAAAAATGATCCAGCAATCAATCAGTTGGTCGGTCAGTAAAAAATAGTGCGATTTAAAGAGAAAATATCACTTTTTTCCCCAAATAGTTAAAAGTTGTTTGCATCAAAGTAAAGCGCGTAAGTGTACTCACAGCGCAAGTGACAGCGAGCACCGTTATGCTATACGTAGAATGTGTTACGACGCTTGACCAATTATTGCAGAATAAAGGGCTCATCTGATGTATTTTAACAAATCAGAGAGCGCGATTCTGGGTAATGTGCAGACGGGGTAATATAATAATATATGTATAATTCATAATGAAGGTTTCGCAATACGTAAACAAATCTCACTTTTATTTCTTTATTATCTACTAATTACTGTTATTCAAGGTCATGGAAAAAACATGATATTTTCCTTCAATATCACAGAGCTTAAAAGGTCTAACTGACATATGCTGCTCTTCCTGCAGGTAGATTGTCTTTACCATCTTAAGAACCATTGCCTACCATCACACATTTCCGGAGCTAGCCGGAGCTAGCATTGCATGAAGTTAATGTCAAGCAGCATGGCAGTGTCGGAACTCTGATGCTTCTACCAGGAAGTGCGCAATGGTTCCTATTTTGGGAGCTTAGCAGCTGTGATACACATGCTCTACTAATAAATTGTATTTCTAAAGCCAGCCACATCTAAATAGCATAACAATAAATAGATACTTGTAAAGCACCGAAAATTGTTTCATCACTTGTACCTTCATGACAGACAACGACGTTGATAAAACTATAAATAAAGTGATATGAATAAGATCGAACGTTATTTCAACCTACTAAATCAGCAACTTTGAAACATAAGAAGTTGACGAGGCTATCAATCATTCTTATGCTGCTAGAACGCAAAGCAGTTGTCAACAAAATATCTATTCTTATCACGCGTGTAATATTGAGCGCGCCAATTGTCCAGACATGTCATGACATTGAATAAAAATAAAAGCTATTTGACCACCACGATATGACCATTTGATCAAGGCTTAGATGATATCAAGTGGGAAGCAAGAAGTCGAGATAAAATCAATCAACAGTACGAAGAACCTTCACTAGAGCCGCGGTTTGGACATGGTATGAACATTATACAGTGGTATGAACGATTTCTTGACATCTATGAAGATCGGCTGGAGTGCAATATTCGTGTCATGAATGTACACTGACTTGTTTGAATAAAAAGGTGACAAAGTACATTCTTATATGAGAATAATATAATGATATCTTATTTTAAAATATACACAATGTTTTGTCAAAGGAATTTACTATCATAATTTACAAGGAAGGGCAAAAAATACGGAAAAGAAAACAAATCGAAACATACAGACGAAGTGTATTCACAGGTGTTGGCCCTGATCATTTGTTCGTACATCCGCCATTTTTGATTTTTGCCATTTTGTGCATTTTGAAACCAAAGACCAATTTTTTCTTCATTTTTTAAAGTCCCCAATTAATCTGTATGCAATTACCTATCATGTGAGACATGTTAATGGATTGGCTTCGATTTAGTTTTCTTCTTCTGACAATTTTCACTTTACGGCCGCCATCTTGGATTTTGGGCTGAATTTGCATAAATTTTCAAGTTTTACCGGATTTTAAGCCGAAGGCGAATTTTTTCTTCAAATTTTGAAGTCGCCAAGTAATCCTTGTACAATTATCGTTCATATAGTACATGCAAATTGGTTGGCTTCGACTTAGTTATCTTTTTTTGAACTTTTTTGAACAAGTGATCAAGCGGTCTATGTACATCAACCCCTGTGTATTAATCATTTCACCATAATTATGCTGTTTTCACTTTGATAGGATGGTTACACACTCTTTTCACTCTCCATCAATGGTGTCCGATGATGCTGATTTCATTTCATATTGATATTCATATTTATTTTCATCTCAAAAAACATACAAGTAAAAAATTAGTATTTAGAGGGCCAAAAGAATAATTATTGCTTAATCCGAGTTTTTGACTCAGATAAATGATCTCAAAGAAAACATTTTTGAAATGGATGTTTAAAATACGGTCTTGATATCCAGACCTCAGAAGTAGAATGAAATTGTAACTGGTAAATATCAAAGTCTTGTGTATTTAAACAGACAGGGATTTGCTTCAACTAACAAAAATAAGCAAAAGTAATATTGGAGCTTTTATCTCATTTTTTATGCATCGCGTTTTGTTTTAGAAATCTTTCACTTCAAACACAACATAAAAAACATAAAAACCCTTTGTAAAAAAATGACGGAAAATGGTTGCATTAGGCTTAGTAAAGATGATAAAAGGAAGCAACAAATCCTACTCGCTTGATGCATAACTAATCAGTCTGTCATCTAAACTTTATGTACTTTCAAGTACTTTTTGGATTATACCAGAATATCTTAGCGGGATTTAGATCTTGTGAACCTGTATTTCGGGTCTAGACAATTCTCGGCTTGGAACAGGAGACAAAAAAATAACAATATTCATTGTGGTCCGCGTTGGGTTAATCTTCAGAAAATGCAATAAAATCTACGTTGTGGATTCCATAACAAGGAATGTATGAATAATAGATCATATCGTGACATAACACAGACTCAAAGAGCAAGGAGATGTAATCAACCCTGTAATCGAGCACTGTGACTTTAACAGAGACGTATCTTTTTATGTTAGCATGTAGTCGAAAACATCTTTGAGGCATAAACTTAATTGCTGATGTTATTTCTAGATAAAGCGGAAATTTGCATGGGCCGTAAAGATATAAGATCAGCCTTAAGGGGATAAATGATATTTTTTAATGTCTTACAATAACCATAATCTTCGTTACTTGATACAATAATTTGCAAGACTTTGTTGCATACTTGTATTTTGTCACTGTTTGATTTAATTTGATTTGGAAGAAAAGTATAATACATATTTGGTATTATGATGGACAATGAATACGTTATCGTAAAGAAATATAAAGAAATAAAAGGTAATAAAATACATTAAGTAAACAATAATTATTTAACAAAAAATATACCTCGTTTTTAAATAGACAAAATAAATAATTTTTACACACAAACCGGTCACATGTAAATTTGTGGGTTAGGACTTTTTGCCCCAATAATTCCACACTAGTTTCTAGAACTACTTATGAGATGGGCATTTCTTTGAAAAATAATCTAGGACCCCAGGTTTAAAGTCGGTGGCAATATAGTGGCAACCCACATTTCTTTTTTGAAGAAAAACATGGAATATAACACAGCTATAATCATGCCAATAAGTTCATATTGGTGCAAAAATTACACATTATTTTAATAAGTACAATATAATGATTAAAAAAAAAAAATGGATTAAGTAGTTGTCCAATCTATATGTTTTAACTGCAATTGATTCGAAACCAGTAACAAGTGCACCGAAAAAAGGGTGAGAGTTAGGACTATATTACACCCACCCCTTCAATTATTTATCTTCTAGACATCATAGAAGTAGACCAGAAAAGAGATTTTGTTTCACAGGATGAACTCGATTTAGCCTTACACAGCATATTAAAAACAAACATTAAAGCTCTGCACGTAAGAGTTAAGCAAACTTGCGCTTTGCACGGAGATATGTAGATTACGAATGACTGATTAAAGTTTACTAAGACATTGATTTTAAAAGGGTGTCGCGGAAGGTCATCGTTCTTATCTTATGTATCATATTAATGTATGTCTGAATCATATTTACATCACTGGAAAGCGTAGGAGCAATTTTCTTTAATTTAAAACGGATCAAACACTCTGTAAAATTATTCAGTTATAACTTAATTTTGTTTTTAAAATCGGACGCTTAGTTGCTACTCTTTGTTCTTAATAAATTGCCTTCGGGACATTTCAAAAGGAAAGTGAGGTAACATGACCAAGTTAAAAAAAACCAAAAGTAGTGTTAACTACACAACGAAATAAAAGGAATATATATTACTTGGTCAATTGGTAAACCCACGAGATATCAAGGCACGACAAGTGAAAATTCATCACTGTTATGCGTCAGTTGAGAAGATAAGAAAGTTGTGAACAGCTTCAATGAAATGTGCTTTGGGAGTTTTGATTTACTCTTAATGCGATAACAGTAGCTGGTGAGGTAACAAAACAATACTATAAGAAGTGATAATTATATAAAAAGAGGTAATTATAAGATATAAATGGCATCTACTACCGGTAACGGCTTATAAATATCGTCTATAATGTAATTTCAATATATTTTTGATATCACTAGTTGGTGAGATTAGTTTTTTAATAATGAAAATATTGAATGATATATAAGGTGTTTCAAAATAATTCTTATCAGAAATTACCACAACCGTGTCAAAGACATTCCGATATCAATACAGCTTCGAAATTTAATGTCTCTAACCGACAGGGTTCGAACCCACAACCTATCGCAATCTGAAATGTAACAGATTTTTCGCTTAGCCAAATCTTCATAAAAATCGGATCCTGCTAATTTTTCATAGACAATCTAATAACAAGGCCTAAATGAGGATTATAGGAGATTCCTATTTACAGGTGTACAATCTAAAATGATGGAAAATGATCTTCAAAGTACTCTGACACTGTTGAAAAATACAAAACTCCATCTAGTTCATATATCGTCAAGTGTAATAATAGTACTAAGCTAACTTCCTACAATTGTAAGAATCAGGCCAATTTTGATTAACCCACGATTGTTTGATAAAAGTCATAATTTAAAACAAGAAGCATACTTGAACAAATCAATGAACACCTGTTTTCTATAATATGATTAAGGAAGTTTGTAAAAAACAAGTTCTCAACAACTAAATTCTGAGAACCTTTCTCCGTCATTGTATCTTAGACTTGTTAAGGTTTGGTTACCGTCGCCTACATTATGGAATAAGAACACAAGATCAGTAACAACATGTTTTGCATTAACATCACAGGGAATGAATGTATGAATGTTGGAACGAGTCCTCGACCGTTTAATTCTGTATAAATATTGACTGACTGATACGTGTGTAAAGTTGCACTTCCGTCTCATGCATGACCGGAAAAAACATAATAGTTACAGACTTGTTTCAAGCCATATTTCACTAGTCTTATCTTTTCAGTTTTGATATCTGTTTTTGTTTCCATTTTTAGGATCTCATTGTTATTTTGAAGTGCTAACTTTGTAGATACCATAAACACTAATTTTGTTCCTTTATTCATTTTTCATAACGAACAAAATTCACAGTTAAAATCAACATTTCTAATGAACTTGTTCAAAGACTTTTATTCATTCATGGTACTTACTGAAATAATCTTCTGAATGCTTGCGGTGAGATGGTTGGTGATCTATGCAGACAAAAGAATCGTCTAAATCTTCACGCTTTTTCGTGCGTTTCGGAAATCGAAATAGACTGATTCTATTTGGGAAATTATGTGATTATAGCGTTTAAATCGGCAAGTTTGCGTGAAAGCTGTCACCAACTTTTATATACTTGTTTATTTGGGTATGCTGATCTCGAATATTAGTCTGCCGAGCTGTACTTGAACCCCTTTAATAATACTAAGGACCGAAAATGCCCCTTTAGCATCATACATAGAGTAAAAATTAAACATGCTCCAAACTCGCCAGAAACATATCACATTATTTGGCAAGTCCTAAGGATCACAAAAATATACCACCTTTGTGCTTAGGACCTGTAGTTACCAAGTTATGAAGCACAACGTGTCCATTGTGTCCAAGATCAATTAGCAAATTCTATAAGGATTAAAAATTCAAGTTGATCTGATTCTCGTAAAATATAGAAAAATTATTCTCCAAGTGTAAGGTATTCAGGAAAAGAATAGTTTGCACCATCTGCGATGTGAAGTTCGGAAGATAGATTTTAATTCTACAAGTTTACACATTTTATTAAAATAGTCTTAATATAAAGCATAAGATATGAAAATACTTCAATTTTCATAGTTAATTTACACGATTCCAATATGGGTTCGGGTGAAGCAATAGCAGTTTGTGGAAACTTGGGAATTGAGTATGTCGATAGTGAACGCAACTGTATATTGCACTTTTATCGTGGATATCAAAGGGATGATGAAATGTGACTTCACAGAGGGGATAAATATGTCAGAATAATGATTAGGTCTATGTTTCAAGCTTAAGATCAGTGACAGTAAATTTTATAGCAGGTGATAAGTAGATTATGTAGATTATGCTAATTGGATGGCGCTGAGTACAACGGTTGGAATGACAGATAAGAAAAAGATCATGGCGTTTGAAATGTGGTGCTGGCGGAAGATGCTGAGAATATCTTGGAAAGAACATAAGACCAACGAATTTGTAAGAAACCAAATTGGAGACCATGCTTCCGTGTCCCAGAAAATAGATCGTTTTAAACTGGCGTATTTTGGCCACATTTCTAGAAGAGATGGTGACAGCATTGAGAAGATAATTATGCAAGGTCACATAGAAGGCAGTCGTAGAAGAGGTAGACAGAAGCTTAGATGGACTGATGGAATTAAACAATTAACAGGCCTTTCTCTCGTCGCAGCCCACCGTCTGGCTCAAGACAGAAGCTGCTGGAATACCATCATCAACAGGGTCACAAAGGGTCAGTCATGACCCATAGGACCACGACGACGACGACGAGTACAACGCGGTGTTCCGGTCAACACGTTTTGTATGTCAGCCAAAATAATATCAAGGCTTTCCGTATTCTATTATTCCGTGTTCCATAAATTGAAATTCGGTTTCATCAATGGGAGCTGATGACCAAATTTGAAATCGAGTAAACATGGTAAAGGTAATATGTGGAAAGTATATGCAGTTATTTACTAGAGTATGACTTAGTATTTCTCTTCCATGTTCTCTCACTATAGTTTAGCCCCAATTCCCTTTGTTTTCGCACACAATATTGTCCCTATACAAAGTAAGCTAGAGGTTGTAACATGTTGTAAAAATGGAGTAAAATGTGATGCGATAAAGCAAAATCAGTCGGAACTCGGGAATATTGATTTTGAGATATAGCCAAACAAAGGAAATATTTCGTTTTGTTTCCTTTTGTTTTGGAAACTCTTTAATTGCTCTTATCTTTTGGAACTGGTTGCAATTTCAATGGGGTTTTCTGCAAAATGCAGCTTTATAAATGCTTTTTACTATCCTATATGAAACTGAAAATTTAAAATTTCCGAGTTCCGACTGATTTTGCTTGATCGCATCACAAATGTTGGTGGTCACTCGTGTTTTAGGTTCTATGAATAAAAGACTAGCGTTGTAGCCAAACATTTCTCAATCTAAGATCATAAATATTCAAAGGTTATTATCTATTCAAACCTTGATTTCGCCCCATGGAATTCCCTGGGGTAATGTATCAAGTGCGGTATGGATAACGTGGTCATAAATACTCAGTGACCATCGCATTAAGGGGTGGTTAGCCTTTGCGCAAAGTGCGCAAAAACCTTCACCTACAAAGGTAGCCGTCGCACAAGCATCGATTGCATTATTGTAAAACGGTGTTTGGTATGTTGTTATACAAGCAGCTAGAATTGCAAGACATGGGCCAATTACGCGAAGCTGGTATTTGCAATAGGTGATATATATATCTTTTTACTTGAGGCCACTCAGTGCTGTTTAGCATATCATTACTTTCCTAAGTAAGAGTAACAACATAAATTGCAAAATATTTCCATCTACTTTCCCGTTATGCAATTCTCTTTCACGTGCTATTCATTTTTGCTACAAAGATGATACATATAGGTGTCTTTAAAAGGGCATTTCGTGATCCACAGCCTCATCCCCCCACTTTTCTCAAAAAAAGTTGAGATTTTTATATCACTGGAAACCTCTGGCTACATAATATTTATGTACAAAATATTTCTTGCAGATTAATTCGTTTAGCAAAGATATCGTGAAATTTGAATTTCGTTCTGGTGCACCAGAACGAAATTACAACGCATTGTCTATGGAGCAGTGTAATACACATAATCATGCATAACTCACGAACGCAAAATCGGAATCAACTAAAATTTTGGGAATAGGTTTTTTTCGTGGATATCTAATGAAAAATGACATAAATAGAGGATGCTAGGATCACGAAATACTCCTTTAATCTACCATATTGATATTTTAAGAGACGCACAAAAGGTCAGTATACCTTGTGATAAATTGTGTCATACAGGAACACGTCTCGTATCCTACACCTGCTTTGATTTCTGGGAGGATATCTTGATTAGAATGAGCAGGAAAGGGAAAGGTCCTTGATACAATATGCTTTGATGATTTTACTTGGAATGAATATCTTCCCACAATTGTTATTGGAAACAACAATGACCTTGCTAAGAAATAAGAGCATTAATTATTCGTGTGTTTCTATACGGTGACCGCTGATTTATCATCATTACCACCACCACCACCACCACCACCACCACCACCACCACCACCACCAATACGATCATAACCATAATCACCACTAAAAGAACTAGCAGCCAAAAAAAGAAGAAAAAAAAGAAAGAGAGCCATTCCATGTCAACTCCAGGGATATGCACCGCAGCACCTCTTCAATTTTTTGCTTTTTCTGTGTGGTGGTAGATATTGATGAGAAAGTAAAATCCTGAAAATTTGAGCTTCATGCTTCATTTCATTTTCCCGTGGCATCAATTTGAACTTTAGGGGGGTTCGCGTAAAAAATGTGTCACAACGCGAAAGACTATGTTTGGAGGTCCATAAATGTATAAAGGGAACCCCCTACAACATTGAAAAGTATGTATCCTGGGGTACCTTTTTGTGTACAATTGTGGCATCAGAAAACTCCAAAAGTAAAAATAATTTTATTGTTAATTTTTTTGCCAGTCAGAGCCCTTTGGTAGGACATTACTCTTATCTCATATTGAGCCTATTAGAATACTTTTAGCTGAGATATTACCCATGCAAAACTCCAATTGTACATTTTTTGTACATTTTGACCCCCCTGAAAACCAATGTCAGACATTTTGCCCCACCATCAACTTCAGGTATGTTGAAAATATGTTCTTGGGCAACATTTCTGAGAGATAGTGGCTTGGGGTCTTGATGACTTTGCTTTAAAAACCTCCAAACCTCCGTCTTTCGCGTTGCGACACATTTTTTACGCTGACCCCTTAAATTTCAAATTGATGCTACGGGAAAACGAAATAGAGTATGAAGCTCAAATTTTCAGGATTTTACTTTCTCATCAATATCTGCCACCACACAGAAAAAGAAAACAATTGAAGAGGTGCTGCGGTGCACATCCCTGGAGTTGACATGGATTGGCTCAAGAAAGAAAGAAATACTTGTACGGGGAGTTAAAGGAGGATTTCATGATCCTAGCATCCGCTTTTTATGACAATTTTTAGTAGATATCCACGAAAAAAGCTTATTCCCAAAATGCAGTTGATACCGATTTTGCGTTTGCGAGTTATGCATGATTATGTGCATTACACTGCTCCATAGGCCACTTTTGTAATTTCGTTCTGGTATACCAGAACTTTTTCAACATTTTCAAATAATCGTCGGTTCCACCCAGTTAAATACACTTTAAGTACATATCATGAGATTTATAAAATGTTTAACTGTCATCAAGAAAACGTTATAATTTCAAGGAATCCAGAAACACAAAATACAAATTAAAAATAGAAAATAGCATCTACATTAGATGGCAAACTATGAAATGTGAATAAATGTTGGCAGGATAGCTTATGATTTTATTTGTCAAAAAGGTTGCGTCAAGGTAACCGGATAAACAAAACAAAAGAAAACTTTAGAACTTTAGTACTAAAATGCTACGGATGGTAAAAACCGCGAAAGTATATAGCATTACAATGTCAAAGAATGATATTGCGTGACATTAAGGTCAGAGATTGACATTTACGAGTAATTCTGTAGAGCTTGAGACTTAAGCCTAATGCAATAAGACTTAACTACTAGTACCCTACGGGGAGATGGATATCTCGTGAAATCGTCAGGAACTAGTAAAATTCGCACGCCAAAGCTGATCATAAGTTTACAATTCCGGCAGTAAGTATGAGATACATTAGAGCAATTCCAGTCAATGTGTCTAATGTATACATATTGATAATATGAACACTGTTGTCTATGAAAGAATCTTATAACATGGGTATGGTGAGAAAACTAAGATCGCTGAAGATGCATGATCTAAGCATGTGCTTAATAACCGTCTCTCTCTCTCTCTCTTTGCAATCGAAAAATCTGCCATCATACACGGATATGGTTAATTCTTCTCCTAATGCATTGAAAATTTAAATCAAATATAAAAAGTGGTTAACATTATCATAGGTTACGGCAGGTCGAAAACCCATAATGATAGAGAATGTTAAAGATTATTATGTTTGATATAAAGTTGTAAAAGAAAGTTATCAGAAGTCAGAAAGTCAGATATATCGTACTAAAGTCGTAAATTTATAATGATAATACGATAAGCGGAAGTTTTTCTCATATAAACCTATGTTGTCCTGATAATTTTATTTCCAAAACCAGCTTTGCAGAAAACGGAATTCAAATTTGCACAAAATCTCAAAACTTTATGTTTAAACATTTAAATTTGTCAGTCTAGAAAATAAAACAAAATCATGTTCGGGCGATTTGCAAAATAATATTCTAAAATTCATATTCAGCTTAGTTTAAGGCTAATGGACAAATAAAATTAATTGGATTGCATGGAACACACGTTTTTAGCCTTGGGTTCGGCACAAAGGTGTAGCACGGATGAACATTAAAATAGTATCACAATTTTACAAATAGATATTTGTTACATTTCAACACACGTTTAGCCTTGGGTATGGCTCAAAAGTGCTAGCATAGACATTAAAATAGCATCGCAAAATATAGATATTTGTAAAGTACACAAACGCGTTTCGTCAGCTGACTTTAATGACAAACAACGTGAATGATGAAACTATAAATAAAGTGATATGAATTAAGATCGAACGTCATTTCAACTGACCAAATCAGCGACTTTGAAAAATAAGAATTTGACGAAGCTATTAATTGATGGCAGTCTCATTTTTGTGCTGCTAAAAGCAGTTGTCAACCAAATATATCTATATTGTTGAGCACAAGTTTTCTTATCGATATAACTATATAAAGGGTGAAGCAAATCACTTTAGGTTATAAACATCTACCAAAAAGTAATTACCCCCTTTAGATAATGTCCATTATTCTTAACCGTTAATTGTATGCTAAATTTAGAATATGCAATCGAAACAGAATTTATTTCAGCGCATTATGACACCTCATTTGTTCAAATGGTCCCAATATTGATGTCGCAGCGTACAGTTTAATGAAAGTAATCCAAGATTTGGAGGTTGCAGCAAACTCCTATTGCCTTGTATTCGTTCAGTATCCATTGAAAGAAATCTTATCAGCTCTCATTGGATAATTCTTGTTTGTTTCATGCATATGGAGGGGATAAAACATGTGTTTGTGTGTATTCTAACTTTTTGCTATTTGATGAGTGAAAAATAATAATAAATGAAAATGAAATGAAAATGATAATCAATAACAATTATTCACATCAGTGCTCATTATTCACGTAATGTCAAATTGAAACATGAAGATTTCAATATTGTTTTCAGACAAGGTCCTAAATGGCCTACAATTGCAAGTTGTCCTTAGAATCAAGATTTACTGATTGGGAGGTATTCGTAACAGATGTAACCCTTGGTCTTTCACTTCTTGTAACCTTCTTGGTCACAGAAAACATTGAACTTGTAAAGTTTTAATATGGAATTAAGTAAAAAATGACCACTTATTTGAATAATGACATTTTTTAATTGATTATTACATGTTTTGATCTCTCAAAATTGTCAATAGGACGTTGCTGCAACTTTCAAATCTTGAGTTACTTTCATTTAAATGTACACAGCTGCGACATCAATATTGAGGCCATTGCAACAAATGAGGTGTCATAATGTGCAGAAATAAATTCTACTTTGAGTGCATATTTCAAATTTGGCATACAATCAACCGTTTAAGAATAATGGCCATTAAGGGGTAATTACTTTTTGGTAGATGTTTATATATGAAGAGCTCTGTTGCAAAAGCCCTTACATCCACCTTTGGCTAAAATTGAGTTATTCGCATGACATTATAGTAGAGGTAAAAATACACATTCTGGTGGTTGTTTGACCTTCATACCACCTTCCCTTTCGGATATATCGTATATTTCCCGTTTGGGAAATCTTAGAGAATTTCCGGAATGGGGACGCCATGTTTGAAAAAAAATCATTGTAATTAACAAAAGCTGTAGATTCGGAAATGCTCAAAAATGTAATTAAAAAGTAAATGAGATATTTCAATTTTTCTTTTTGATTTTGAAAGCATTAGTCAAGTTACATAAAGTAGTGCAAACAAATGGGCTCAAGTTTGATGGCAAAGGTGCTTTCTAGAAAAGGGGTAAATTTATTTTGTTGCAAAAGCTCTTACATCCACAAAAGGCGCGATATAAAAAAAAATAGGAAGGCTTGAAAATTGTACCAAACCTATTCTTTTAGTTTCTATTCATCAAAACTTTATCCGAACCGAAATTGAATCAAATCGGACAAGTATTACTTGCGCTATTAAAAAAAGCTGTTTTTCTCAAATAGTCTAAAAGTGTATATAAGGGCTTTTGCAACAAAGCTCTTCATATATTGTACGGTATCATGTATGTGTTAACCGTATTTACGTCTCTTGGAAAGCGTAGGCGCAATGTACGCTGATAATTGCTTTATTCAGGTCTATTACACTTATTTAGTATTCATTGTTCTTAATAAGAAGCCTTAGAGACCTGTTCAGATTCACGTAAGACAACATGACCAATCCAGAATGGTAAAAAGTAGCGTTAACGTAATAAAATGATATAAACTGCTTGTAAATTGGTAACTTATAATGGTAGAAAGACCCAATAAGGGCTTTTTGCTTCAGTTGAGAAGATAAGAAAGTTATAACCAGGTTCACTGAAATGTGCTTTGGGAGTGTTGATTTACTCTTAATGCGATAACCTTAGCTGGTGAGGTAATCAAACCTTTGTATGAGGACTGATATCGATGGCATCCACTAAAACAATACCGTCGTCAGGTAAATTCAATATACGGTATTTTGATATCATGGTGCTTAGTGCAATTTTTACGTAGTTTTAACTTGAAGTCAAATTCAGTTTTGGAATACAATGAGGGCTTTGTTTTTATATTCAATAATGCTATTGTTAACGAGTGTGTTTTATAATGAATCTTATCACCAACCTTGTCAAAGACAGCCCATTGTCAGTACAGCTTTTAAATCCAAATTTCACCCCAAGAGTGGAAGTGGAGAATGAGAGAAAGAAATACAGAGCAATATATAAATAAATATAAGGAAAAAAAGGAATAAGAGGGAGGGAGAGTGAGAGGGGACAGAAAGAAAAAGAAAGAAAGCTGGGAGGGAGAAGGAAGATAGATTTCACACCTGCCAAGCACAAGTCACCCCAGTTTTGAAAACTGGACGTTGAATGTACACTCTCATGCATATTGGTTGACAACATTTTCCAATATGTCAGCGCTCAAATCGGTCACAAAATACGTAGATGGATAGATGCTATTGTCCATTGATCGCAATCGTCTTCTTACCAACATTGATTGCGTGTATCAAATATCAGGTTAAAGGATCTTCAATGTATCTCGACACTATTTAGAAATACAAAATATGTCAAGTGTATTTAATACGCTACTTGTACGGGACTTGTACTTGGCCAACTTTCTATAATATCATGTCAAGCATCCGACCAATTTTAATCAACCAACAATTCTTTAATAAATGTCAGAATTTTAAAGAAGAAGCATACTTGAATCTACGAGAATAAATCAGTAAACATATGCTTTCCAAATATGATTAACGAATGAGTACACAGGATATTTGTAGTATAGATAAAAAAAAAAGTTTAAAAACAAATTTAGTTCAGTGTGTAAACACTCATGATAATTGATAGTGTCAAAAATAATAGGAAACATCATGAAACAATTATGTAAAATAAAATCAATAAACTTCGCAAGATAAGGAGAACGTAAAACATATGATCTTATTTATCTTAAATTATCTAATGTTCTTAAAAGTTACAACTGTATTTATCGTGTGGTAGCATGTCCTAATTAATTCTTACGGACGGACGCTGTCAGACTCAGATGAATCTGATTAATATATCAGCTATCAGCCTCTTCAGTCATCTGATTATTATATCTCAGGAAGTAAGAGTTGTCTTATGCCTGGAAGCTTCTTGGGTACTCCAAGTTCGAAGTGTCACCAAGGGCTTCTCGGCATAATTTGTCATGTATTCCTATTCACTAATTTTAAATTTCCCTTGATCTTGATTATAATAACAGAAACAGAACACTTGAAATATGAATAAGAAAACATTTTTAGTTCTATTGGGGAAACACTTTGTAATTCCAAAATATTTTAACAGGCATAAGATATGTGACAGTTAATTTTAAAACAGGTGACAAGGGAGCAATACAAATTTCATGGCAAGAATCACAACACGATGCCCCGGTTGAAGCTCCGAAGATTATTCTTCCCGTTTCGTTTTATTATTTTATATATATCCACAATTTGCTCTTTCTTTACATTATTTTAGACGCACACAATAATTGTTTGTATGATTTTCGATCACTTTCCACTCTTTCGTTTAAATTTTTCTCAATAAAATAAAGTAACATTATAAGCTGCAAAGATTACAAATTTTATTTTATTGGTCATCGTATGTTAAAATCTACGAGTAAAGACTACGTGCGCTGTAGCTATAGTGTACTTTCCACAATCCAAGATCATATTTACATTTTATTATCTGGTTAAACCTTGTACCTATTCGATCACTGCTACAGCACATTGAGTAGCCTGAGATGTTGATGCAATCGGCTCTTTCGGGAACCGTCGAGTCATGAAGGTAGTGGTCGAGTCAAGGAAGGTCTCAACAACAATGACGATGAATGGTTTCTTCTCGGTACACAACTTGGCAAGTTCAATTATTTTGACCGATGTCCACGTATGTTCACCTTCATAATTTGCAGTTCTGTATCACATAGCGCGCGTGTGTCATTTATTTTGTTTAGGTCTTTCCTTTCAAGGCGTGGCTTGGCTTTAGAACTTATAACAAGAACATACGACACCTGAGCAGTGTGGCAGAGGTATTTGACGTGTCATTATACTTGACCAGTTGGATAAGGATAGCACAGATTTAGCACAGATGAAACTTAATATGTACCCCACTCCCCTCCACTATCCCGGTTTTTGCTGATAGCAATTGTGACGATCTGCTCATTCTAAGTAAGTGTTGGCTCGAGTTATTAAACCAAATCGTGCTAGTAAAAAAAACCTTGCCCTTTCCTACTCATTCTAATATCCCGCTCTCAGAAATCAACACTGCATGGTGTAGATTAGAAATCAACACTGGTATAGGTTACGAGACCTTTCACGGCTTCTAATGATGCAAGGTATCATAAAGTACACTAACCTTAAGTTATACTATTTGCGCGCCTCTTAATATTTAAATATCGTTTATTAAAGAAACCTTTAGGTATTCTCCACATATATATCCGCGATGAATATCACGTGATAGGGAATAGTATGATAGCACTATTTAGAGGATATTGACATACATCACGACCCACGAAGAGACGCAGAAGATCTGGAACTTATGTTCACAGTTGTTCTTCAAACAAAGAAACTAGATATTGGTGCCATCTACACAGACTTCCTAGCGCTAACGATGAAATACCTGATTATAAGGATATATTGTAACACCTTCCAGAAGATTTTTTAATGCTGGGAAAGACTTAAACATCCACCACCAAGGCTGGCTGAGCATCAACCGACAATGCTGGCCGACGTAGCGGATCCAACAAGACGAGACAATATCCTTGTGATAACAGCAACGGCTACAACGTCAGTTTACCGGGACGAACCTGACAGGAGCAAAGTTTGGTGCTACGATAAAGCCAACTTTTGGTATATGCTGGGTTATCTTTCATCAAAATAAAGTAACACATAAGCTGCAAAGATTACAAATTTAATTTTATTGGTCATCGTATGTTACAATCTACGAGTAAATACTACGTGCGCTGTAGCTATAGTGCACTTAACACAATCCAATATCATATTTACATTTTATTATCTGTTTAAACCTTGACTTTCCCCTTGGACATGTTGGAAATACTTGAGGTAATGTATCAAGTGCGATCTTGATAATATCTTGAAAAATACCCAGTGACCATCATAAAGCCTTTGGCAAGCCTCAACCTACAAAGCTAGCCGTAGCACAGGTATCGGTTGCAATAATGCTAGTTAGTGAGCTCTAATTGACAGAAATGTTTGTATGGTGAATGGTGTGTTATTACACAAGCAGCTAAAATTGCAAGACCTGGACCAATTACTTGTAGCTGATATTTACGAAAGGTGATGTATCTCTCGCTACATGAGGGAACTCAGTGCTGCTTAGCAAATTATTACTTTCCTAAGTAAATTGCACCCAGCTGGTAGTAGAAATAAAGACCCAAAACCTGATACAGAGTTTTTCATCTACTTTTCCTATCATACTATACCCTATCACGTGATATTCATTATGGATATATATGGAGAATACCTAGCGGTTGAGGTTTGCAAAAACTGATTGAAGTTTGCAAAAACTTATTGAAGTTTGCAAAAACTGATTGAAGTTTGCAAAAACTTGATTGAAGTTTGCAAAAACTGATTGAAAAAACTGATTGAAGTTTGCAAAAACTGATTGAAGTTTGCAAAAACTGAAAAGTTTTCATGTCCCTCATGGTACACCGTAAGGGGAGGTACATAAAAAGTTTCATCTGTGCTAAATACGCTATCCTTATCCAACTGGTCAAGTATAATGACACATTAAATACCTCTCAAATACTGCTCAGGTATCGTATGTTCTTGTTACAAGTTCTAAAGCCAAGCCAAGCCTTGAAAGGAAAGGCCTAAACAAAAATGACACACGCGCGCTATGTAATACAGAACTGCAAATTATGAAGGTGAACATACGTGGACATCGGTCAAAATAATTAAACTTGCCAAGTTGTGTATCGAGAAGAAACAATCCATCGTCATTGTTGTTGGGACCTTCCTCGACTTATTGGTCCCTGATGAGCCGATTGCATCAACATCCCAGCACTGTGATCCCAGGCTACTTAATGTGCTGCCGCAGAGATCAAATAGGTACATCAGTTGGTGGCATAGCTGCGTACTATTTAGAGGATATTGACATACATCACTGATGACCCACGAAGAGATGCAGAAGATCTGGAACAATATATGGTTCACAATAGCTCTTCAATCAAAGAAACTACTTATTGGTGCCATCTACAGACCTCCTAGTGATATAACAACGGTATAGCTGATTAAAAGGATTGCTACACCATCCTGAAGATTCTATAATACTTGTGGAAGACTTTAACATCCATCACCAAGGCTGGCTGAGCATCAACCGAGAATTCTGGCCGACGTGCTCAACAGCAAGCTAGATGGTCTTGTTCTGCACCAGATTGTAGCGGATCCCACAATAGGAGACACTATCCTTGTGATGACAGCAACGGCTACAACGCCTACGGCTACGACTGCCGGAGGAAACTTTGGTGCTTGGTGCTACGATAAAGCCAACATTTGGAACATGATGGGTTATCTTTCCTCAACTAACTGGTCTGGTATATTCACAGAAGTTATCTGCGAGACTGCAAAACTGTCACCAAGAAGACTTGTGTCAACGCATGATTTGATGACAACTCCAGACGAGCTGCAAGGCACCGCTTCTACCATCAACTTAGAGGCGTAACTCCCGTGGTACAAGCAAGACGATTATATAACCAGTCAGAGAGACAGGCCAGAAGAAATAACATCATCAAACTCAAAGATGACATTACAAGTAACAATCTCAGCAGCAAAAAGTGGTTGAGCATTGTAAATTCCCTCTCTGAAAGAACAGACCTCTCTGACACCCCTGTCATTGCACACAAAGTTATTGACCATACAATAGCAGGTGACAAGGCAAATGTTTTCTGCAAAAAAGGCAATCAACAAACCCCCTGATGTCACAATCTTCTACCACTACTCTGGAGAAAATCATCTTTTGGCTTAAAGACATTAGGAAGACCATGCAACGACTTAAAGCTAGACAACGTATGCCGACCAGTTCCCAGCCAGGAATGGTTTGCGGATCTGCTAGTCTTCTTAGTGATGTTTGCGAAGGCAGCCAATACGGTATTATGTACGTCTCCTGGTATCTCTGCTCAGTATTACCAACAACTTTAAAACTACCTGCTCCACAACAACTTGATCTCAAGCAGCCAGTTTTTTTGGCTTCAGACCAAATCATTATAACACAGCTGATCCTCTCACCATCCTTGAGAACCTCTCATCATGCCCTGGACCGGACATCAAGGGAGCATTTAACAAAAGCTGTTAGAAATGTGCTAAGATAAATTCCAAGGGGTATCTGGAAAGTTGCTTACCTGGCGCAGAGCTATATATCCATGAAAGGACCACCAAAGTTATTCTCTCTGGCCAGACTACGTACACATTACGTACTCATTAGCCTGGTAGCGGTGCTAGATACGGATTACTTACACATTTGTATCCATTATTCACAGTGTTCACATAACGTGCGCATGTGTTACGTCTGCCTTCGCAAACAGCACTAACACCAGGCACTAACACACCAACCAGTTTAGTGTTTCAGTCTTTGACGACTGTGATTTTTTGTTCAGCCCGGGGTGGCAAACAGAGGACAACGAACAAATTGTGGGGTGTCCCCATCCCCGTACCGTCTCCACTGTGTATATAACCTATATTGAGACCTTTTGATACGATTGAAATGTTCTAATTACTGAATAATAAAAGGCTAAGATTACATTTTAAAGGGTGGATGTTTGGGTCACCAGACTGAGCTTATTTTCTTGGCGAGCTTCGTAAAATTATGTATTATTTAATTTTAATTTTAACTTAAACACAGTGTGGTGATATCAGTGGGGCTAAACAATTTTCGTCTCACTAGTGGAGAATATTTTTTCCCAAATAACTTCATTCCCAACCCCTGCTTAACACACAATATCACATATAATATAACCGCGATTAATAAAAGCACAATATCAGCAGTCAATTTTCTTAAACATAGCTGCTCAAGACAGAGAGCATCATGCTATTTGGAGTGGAAATTTTGTATAGAGTTTGTGTGTTTCCGGAGCAGTTTGCGTTTACAGCCTGCACAATTCTTTCAGGTTATATTTTGTAATTATCTACTAGTGAATGCAGTTTTTCAGATTTTAAAAGGTTCAATGATGAAGAAAAATATAATGACATTATAGACATTATGACATTCAACATTATAGAACTTTTAACAAAGTCTACCCTCTCCTGCGCAAGTAAATAGTCCTTTTCATTACACTACCATCGTACACTTCCGGAGCTAACATTGCATGAAATTCTTATTGTTAATTATAAGCAGCGTGATCATTTTTTACACAGTGAGTGCTTTCCTATTAATGAAAATATCTTACAAGCAATAATTACTTGATGCCCGAGGGCAATCAAACAGCCTTTGATATGTATGTTCATGACTATTTTATTACTTTTTACATTATTATATTCAATTATTAATTCTGTTTATGGCTGATGCTTTGATGTGTTGCTGGTATAATTAAAGGATAAATTAAAGTGATGTTCGGTTTCAAAAGATAAACAAATTCTAAATTCACAATAACTCAATAAAAATTATGTGAATGCACGTAACAATAGCAATAATTTTGACAATTCGTGTAGAATGTAATACCTTTACCACAACACACAACATCAGGAAATGTCATTTAGATATAACTTGACTATGTCTAACAAGACAACATTATACTCTCAAGAGTGAATCTCAAGGACTCCAAGAATACTGAATTATAATTAAAAATAGAACATAGCATCAACGATTGCTTTGCAAAATTGATAAGCTTTGGTGCTTGTTTTGAATGATAGTTACATTGGTTTTCGATTTCAAGTATAGGACATCTTAAGCTTTCGTTAGTTCATGAAGTGTCAAAAAAGTTCACGTGAAAATAAGTGTTTTCAGCACTAAATATGTTGAAAACAAAACACAAATCTGCAATATATGCGTTTACGAGTGGTGACAACCACGAATATGTAACTTAATCGTGAGAGATATTTAGTGACATTTTGGTAGCAACCTTGAGATTTAATGTTTGAGTTGAAAGGTGTAGACAATCTGTAAAGCATGATGAGAGTCGCTCTAATGCGTGAGGGTTGACTACCCTGCAGAGGGATGGATATGTTATAACCTTGAATACATCAAGAACCATTGGCGCAGCTCATTGACAACATTAAGCAATACTAAGTTCATACCTAAAATTAATGATGTTGTCAATAAAAAAATGAAACATGAGCAATATTGTGAGCATGGTGAGAAAAACAATAGCGATGAAGATCCAGGATCTAAATATTGGCTTAACGGTATCTTATTGCTATCCCAAAAGCTGTCATTATACACTCTTATGCTTACTTTGACTACTACATTGAAACTTCAAATCAAATACAATATTTGCAGCAAATGTGATGATCAATGTGGTGTATTCTATTTCATAAAGTTATAGGATTCATGGAAAATGGTGAAAACCTCTCGTATATAACGGCAGATCAACAAATTCATAAGATAGAAGAGTTTTACGTTTGTTTATGTTTCATAGAGTGTTTTGGAATTTATTATAATTGCAAAACAAAGTATAGGTCTGTCACACTAAGACGGACTGCATCAACGTACATCACCGAATACAAAAATATTTTATTCGGTGGAAAAATCACCAGTCCGGCAGAAGATTCGGTGGGATTTTGGGTCCGATTCCCGTTCGTCTCTCTATGCGTTGTGGCCGCTAATAATCCTGCAGGCGTCTTATATCCGATTGTTCAACGTCCGACAAATGACCTGATTTGGGGGTCCGATTCCCGTTCGTTTCTCTATGCGTTGAGGCCGCTAATAATCCTGCAGGCGTCTTATATTCGATCGTTCAACGTCCGACAAATGACCGGATTTGGGGTCAACGTCCGACAAACGTCCGGATTTGGGGGTCCGACTCCCGTTCGTATCTCTATGCGTTGTGGCCGCTAATAATCCTGCAGGCGTTTTATATTCAATCGTTCAACGTTCGACAAATGACCGGCGAATCCGTGGCATGTGGCACCAACAGGGACGTCCACCCTATCAGAAAAGTGGGGGAGGAGAGGGTGTTTGAGAGGGGTTTTGACCCCTTAGAGGCAGTGACGTAGCAAGCACTTTTTCAGAGGGTGAACAAAGTGGGGAAAGACAACTTGTAAGGGGGGAAACTTTGACGAAAATGGTCAAATATTGGCTAATAAGTACAAAAGGGCTACAAATCTGATATATCAGGGCAACCAGCGTCCGGGGGCAATAGAGGTGAGAAACCTTTGGACATTAAAGGCCCAATTGAAGCCATTTGTCATTTTTTGGATCAATTTTGGCACTATTATTGGGTACTATTTTAGTTTGAAACAGCCGCAAATTGGTGAAACGAAAGCCTAATTGAAGCCATTGAAAAGTTTTCACCATTATTGTATAATATAAACAATTGTTTTAAAAATAACACGTGGATGTCCATAGCAGAAGCAAAAAGGAAGACTTGTTCATTTTTCAAAAGGTCCAATTGAAGCCATTTGCATGGGGACTGTAGGGCCTATTTACATTATTAGGCCTAGGCCTATTGTGTAAAAATTTAGTTTTAAAAATGGAAAATTTGGACAATTATTTTTGGTGCATCATTTTTACACTATTATTGCCTTAAACAAAAAACAAAGAAGGCCCGAACAGGCCTATACTTAGGCTTACTATATACTATCCTGGGCCTACTCAATAACGTACAATTTAACCTTTTCCATGTTTTCTCTTCTTTTTTCTTTCTTGTCAATCACTAAAACTGGTAGGAATTTGATTTTGCCCCCTCTACCCTTCAGAAAGTGCCCTCCTTCAATACTACTTACATGCATAGGCCTACTAAATTACGTGCAATTTAACTTTTTCTCTTCTCTTCTCTCTTCAATTTTTCTCACTTTCTTTTCTTTTTCTCTCCTATCCCCCTTTTTTTTACTTGTCAGTCACTATAGTACTGGGGAAATATGATATTGCGTCACATACCCTTCAGAAAGTCCCCCCCCCCCCATGATCGATGCACATGTTCGCCATAGGCCTACATCCGGCACACTGTCAAGCGCCTGCGAAACCTTGCAAACACCTGCGGTATATAAACGAAAGAATAACGAACAAACCCAGGGTATATATAAAGAACAGTACGAACACACATCGGACAACTTCCGAACATGTGTATTCGGCACACTCCGTTTCAAGTTTTGTGCATGCACAAAACTTGAAACGTATTGTCGACGGATTAAACAAACATCACCTAACACGAAACGCATTTGGCGGATAATAGCAGGACATATGAAGAACATAAAACGAACATTGACGAACACTAACGGATTTGCTAAAATACCAGCCGTTTCTTATACGGAAGACCGATCCGGTGTAGGATAAGCGAGCTTATCTTGATCAAAAGAATGCTGTTAATAATCTTATTGATTCTGAGAAAGCTAAATTCTATCAAAACAAATTTGCCAATAGCGATGTCAAGGGTATGTTTCAGAATGTAAAAACCCTTCTGAACCAAAATACGCGTATCCTCCCTTCCTCAGACTCCACTGTGAGTTTGTGCAACCAGTTTGCCACTTTCTTCAATGATAAGGTCACCACGATCAGAGAATGTCTTGATTTGCATCCTGGTACCCAATCTCAATTTGTTGACTACCACACTGAACATGTGTTCATTGATTTCATGTTGGTCTCTGAGGAAGATGTTTGCAAACTTGTCAATGCTTCCTCCACCAGTACTTGTATCCTTGATCCAATCCCTACTTGGTTGATGAAAGACCACATTGAGCGTTTTATTCCATCAATTACTCATATCATTAATGTGTCTCTCTCATCTGGTATTTTCCCGGAACCTCTTGGCAAAGCTGTTATATCTCCTATCATTAAGAAATCTTCTCTTGATCATGATGAACTTAAAATTACAGGCCGGTATCAAATGTGTCTTTTATATCCAAACTCATTGAAAAGGTTGTAACTCAGCAAATAACAAATCATATCTATGACTGTAATTTAGGTGAAATCTATCAATCGGCTTACAAAGCCAACACAAGTACTGAAACCGCTCTCTTAAAGGTGAAAAGTGATGTGTTGAATGCCGTAGACAGAGGGAAGTTGTCCTTCTTGCACTTTTAGATCTGTCTGCGGCATTCGATACCATCGACCATGGTATCATGCTCAAACGTTTACAGGATAGAATTGGTTTGTCTGGTAATGCATTGCAATGGGTTCGTACATATCTTAATTGTAGAAGTAGTCGTGTATTTATTGATGGTTGTGTTTCCAATTCAAGCCCTCTTGTATTTGGTGTTCCACAGGGTTCTGTGATTGGGCCAATGATGTTTGTTATTTATACCTTGCCTGTGGGGGACATAATTCGTAAACATAATGTCTCATTTCATATATATGCAGACGATACTCAATTGTATGTTTCCTTTTGTCCTAACATCCCGGGCGCTGCTGAAAAGGCGTTACAAACTCTTGAAGCCTGTATCCAAGAACTGCAAAACTGGATGAATATAAATAAACTCAAACTGAACAGTGACAAAACAGAATTTTTCATTGCTGGATCCCATTATCGCCTTCAAAAGCTTCCGAATCTTGAACTTAAAGTTGGCCAAAGCATTATAAAACCATCTCCAAATGTGCGTAACCTCGGGGTGATTTTTGACAGTCATATGTCTATGACAAAACAGGTGAACTCCATCGTTTCCTCTGTCAACCTCCAGCTTCGCAACATCAGAAGAATACAGCATCATTTGGATACGGACACTAAACATCATGTTGTCCGGGCCCTTATACTTTCGCGTTTGGACTATGGTAACAGCCTTTTCTATGGACTCAAGTCTCAAGATCTTCGCCGCCTTCAATCCCTTCAACACAAAGCATCCAAGCTAATTTTCTCCGTCCCTAGACGTACTGATCCAAAACCTCTCATGAACAATCTTCATTGGCTTCCGATTAGCAACCGCATCCAATTCAAACTCTGTCTTCTGATTTATAAGTGCCTGACTGACTCTGCTCCGCGATACCTCATCGATTCAATTAGTCTTAAGCCAACACCGTCCAGTGGCCCTGTTACAAGATCTGCCCTGGACAGAACTCTCCTAAACATTCCCATGTGCAAGTTAACATGTGGTGATAAGTCATTTACAGCTGCTGGACCGTCCATCTGGAACAGCCTGCCACGGAACGTACGGGAAGCTTCTTCTCTCACACAATTCAAAAAGCTGCTGAAAACTCACTTGTACAATTTTTAGTATTTTTCATTTTGTCTTTACATTGACTTTTCTTGTTTTCCACTGGCTGGTTATTGTTTGTTGTTGGTAATGTAGTTTTGTGCGTTTAGATCAATTTTTTGCATAAGCGCCTTAAATCACCTTTATGTATGTATGTATGTATGTAGTGTGACACTAACACGGTCTGGGTCAACGTACATCACCGAATGCAAAAATATGCTATCCGGTGGTGAAGGCCTCACAGGAACGTATTTGCAACGAACACGGGCCGAGTGCAACGAACAAAGAACGAACATGAACGAAAGGAGAGCGAACAAACTCCGGCAATATGCAGCACCATACGAACACACATCGGATAAATACCGAACATGTGTATTCGGTACACTCCGTTTCAAGTTTTGTGCATGCACAAAACTTGCCGACGGACCTAACGAACATCACTTAACACGAAACGCATTTGGCGGATGATAGCAGGACATAAAAAGAACATAAAACGATCATTGACGAACAACAACGGATTTACTAAAATACCATCCGTTTCTTGTACGCAAGACCTATTCGGTGTAGTGTGACAGGCGCATAACGTGAACGTTATAGTACGTTGAACAATATTTTTATACAAACGAAGAAGACTTTTTTAAATCAATCTTTACAGTAGTATATACTTATATCAACGTATTTTCTAGGTCAACTTTAAAGAGGGCAGAATACCAATTTCCTTAACTTTCCAAAATGTTTAAAGACTTTTAACATTTTATTCTGTTTGTTTTTTTCGTTCCCGCCTTAATGACATAAACGTGTTTATTTGAGAAAACATTATAATACCAAGGTCTCCGAGAATACAGAACGAGAATTAAAATAAAACATAGCATCAGCGAGTAAATGGCTTTGAAAAACTTGAATGATATTCATTTCGTGTACATATCCTTAAAATTTTTGAATCCATGCTTTCTTCAACTGTTTTCAGCTTTGACAGCTAGTTGCCATGGCAATTGCCATGGGCATAAAGTTAGTCTTAAAAACACAGTGGTCAATCTGTCATCATAACCAGCTGGACTTCACTTGGTTCACCATACTATATGCCCTCCGGCAATTAATTCCAGCGCTGAAATTACTTTCAACCACTATTTTTATCAATGGCATTACATCATGCCACTGCCCTGCCCATCTGACCTCCAGAGCACCAGGAATGTGTTGACATGCAAAAGGTCAAACATCAGTAGGTGTCGAGGTATATAAGATCAAATTATGAAATCCAATATCAGAAAATGAAACCAGTGAAACAAAATTTATTACCCTCGCTTTTCTCTAATCGAGGGTAATTTTGCTAAAGTTCTTTAAGGATCCGTCGACGAAATGTTACATTGTTTACATTGGTTTTCAACTTTCAAGTATAGGAACTGTTAAGCTTTCATTAATTTTGTTAATGAAGTATCAAAATGTTTGCGTCACAATAAGTGCAAGCTTTAGAGAGTGTCAGCACTAAAGCACTGGAACAATATCTGCAATAAATGCGCCTTAATATGGACGGTGACAACCTTGAATATATAACTTTATCGTAAGTGACATTTTAGTCAGAAGCTTGAGATTTAATGGTTGAGTTGAAAGGTGTAAACGATCTGTAAAGGGTTGACTACCCTGCGGAGGATGGATATGTTATTACCTTAAATACATCAGGAACTATTGGTGGAGCTCATCATAAGTTGAAAATCCCGTCAGTATTAAAGTAAGATGAAAACATTTGAGCAATATGACTAAGTTTATACCTAAAAATGAATGATGTTGTAAATAAAAAAAATGAAACGTGAGGAATGTTGTGAGTGTTGTGTGAAAAACAATAGCGATGAATATCCAGGATCTAGACATGGGCTTAGCGGTGTCTCGTTGCTATCGCAATATCTGTCCTTACACACTCTTATGCTTACTTTGACTACTGCATTGAAACTTCAAATCAAATACAATATTTGGAATAGAATGATAGAATGATCAATGTGGTGTATTCAATTTCAAAATGTTATATAGGACTCATGGAAAATGGTGAAAATGCCTCGTATGTACCGGCAGGTCAAAAAGTTCATAAGATAGAGGAGGTTTACGATCGTTTACATGTTTCATGCAGGTGGTGGCCGCATTGCATTCTCTAAATTCAGTAAATTTTCATCGTCAACCGTGTAATTGAGTGGGATTATTTTGAAATTTTAAAACGCTTGAAATATCACAAACAAATAGGCCCATGTTGATAAATAATATAAATACAAGCTAAAACCGTTGGGGTTTGATAATGAACCCCACAAAACTAACCGACTATATTGGAAAATGCCATACGGCCGGGCGGTTTCACAAGTTGCCGGCTCGATCAGGTCATCCGCCGCCTGGTTTCATGGGATATTTGCAAAACAAATTGGTAACTTGAACGTTATAGGTACGTTAAACATTATTTTTAAACAAACGATTTAGACTTTATAAATCAACCTTAACAGTAGTACTTGTACCAACGTAAATTCTAGGTCACCATTAAAAATGGCAGAATACCAAATTTCGAAAGTTCCCAAAAATGTTTAAAGACTTTTAACAGTTTATTCTGTTAGATTAGCGCCGAAACTTATCGTTCCTGCTTTAAAGACATAACAGCGTTTATTTGAGGAAACTTTATAATACCAAGGGATCCGAGAATACAGAATGAGAATTAAAATAGAACATAACATTAGCGACTTAATGGCTTTGAAAAACTTGAATGATATTTACATTGTTTTACTTTCAAGTATAGGAACTCTTAAGCTTACATTAATTTTGTTAATGATGTGTCGAAAAAAAGTTTGCGTCAAAATAAATACAAGCTTTAGAGAGTTTCAGCACTAAATATTCTGAAAACAAAACACAATATCTGCAATAAATGCGCCTTAATATGGACGGTACACGATTTGTAAAGCATGAGAGTCACATCTAATGCATGAGATGCCTACACTAGCCATGAATTGATTCGGTTATTTTCTTGTATGGCTACTCTCTGTATTCAACGAACTAGAAATGCTCACGCGTAAGAATAGAGCATAGTTCTCGTAATCACATAAATAGTATACTATACGCCGTAGAAGTGACGTAGTTAATCGGATTAACTACCATAGCAATATATGAATACAATTTTGACTATACCGCCTTGCGCTACAACGTTCACGCGGTACCGATGCATTGAACCATAGATTTCAAAGAAAGGCTGATCACTCGCACCTGTAAGATAAGTATCTTTGAAAAGAGCGGTATTGTATTCAATCTATGCTTGCTGACATAAACAGGTGATTCGTGCAATCTGCTTGTAGTGCAGGGCGGTCTATTCAAAATTTGTATTCATCTATTGCTATGGTAGTTAATCCGATTATGACGTCACTTCTACGGCGTATAGTAGATCATTCTATTAGACATTGTAATGTCAATGTAATAAAATTACTTTGGTTTTTTCCATTAGCTGGAAAGTTTATTATTGATTTGGGACCATTTGCGAATCACCCAAACGTAGTTAATCCTTTTCAGACGTTCTATCCATTAATTTTCTCAGTTTTAATTTTCGCTTTCTATGATTAAACATACATAAAGAACATCCCGCACTTTATGCATTATTTGCTGTTTTATGTCTGCCATAACAACCTCCGTACGACGAATATAAGGGAAAACCCCATAATACATGTTCTTGTAATTAGTCTAGTTCATTTAACTCCATTAGCCATTGTAATGTTCAGGTAATCTAATAAATTTCATTTTGTAAATAAGAAATTATTATTGATTTGGGCACGTTTCCTCTAGTTTTGAGAAAAGAAAATATGCCCACATTCTGAAGGTCGCAGGGTTACCCCTCGAAGATCCGCGTGGATTCCGCATTGGTGAACAATCTTACTTTTTATAGACCTAACTACTCAGTATAATGCAACACATTAAGGTGGTACTACATAAATTACTACTATAAATTGTTTGGTTAATTTTGCATTTTTCTCAAAACAATAACTACACACCGGTAACAAAAGTTATGTATATTATAGGGGCAAGGAATCCAATTCAAGACAAGTGGTTCATTATATATGTTAAGAAATGAGGTACATTCTAGCGGTACCTCATTTCTTATCATAAATAACGTACCACTTGTCTTGAGTCACTGAAATTCCAATGTAGTAATTGAATTCCTTACCCCTATAATATACATAACTTTTGTTACCAGTGTGTTATTATTTTTTGAGAAAAATATAAAAATAATCATAAATTTATCAAGGGGCGTAGTACCACCTTAAGTATTCTGCTAAACTGCTTCCAACTCTCATTATGTTCTTCCATTTTAAGTAAACCACTCGCATTCTGAACATGCTGACCGACCTACTTTTCCCCAACTGTTAGTGGTAATTATTATATTTTTAATTGCTACAATCAATTTCATCACTTCGTTTATTCAGAATTTTATTGGTTATAAAAATTATTAATGATGCAAAGTACATTAAACCCTAGAACGACTGAGTCATAATTTAGTAACACGGACTACGAAGGGGGGTGTTGTTGCTTCCCTAATTTTCAATTATAAACGTCATACCGTTATATTTGGTACTAATATATAAATATGGGTCTCATCTGTCCAGTGATACCAAAATAAGTGCATGTCGCTATGACAACATAATTGAGCACACTTTTGCAAAATATTTGGAAAATTCTGGCTATGTACACAAGTATAGGCACAATTGATTTTTGGCTAAATATTCTACGAACATTTCCAGCAAATTTTCTCCTAAATATAAAAGGAATGACTATTTTAAAGTAACTAAAAAGTAAAAAAGTCAATATCTTGGTATAATTTTACAATCATTGATTTTACTATAGAAACCTATGGTGGGCCTCACCTCCATGCAAATATTTGATGGTCGGTCCTACCTTCGGGTTAAGGGAATGTAATGTTATCACTAAAGTGAGCGCAAATGATGGATCTACGATTAGCTTAAGTTGTTTGGGCGTAAAGATGAGGAGTTTATTTTATGACGGATGAAAAACCTTAGGGGTGTTGGTTCAAAAAGTTTACCAGAAGTCCTGCACTACCGTTAGTGCCCAATGGGAGTAAGGTGGAAACCTACCTCGGATACCTCATTCCCTAACTGAATAGACAAATTGGCGTTGAATGGATTACACGGTTTCTGCTATTACAAAAGGGCCATGCTTTTAGGATTTCCCTAAAATACGTCAACAACGTACCTTTTTTAATAAAAGCAAGTAGTGGGATAAGTTGTCAAATCATTGTTTGAATTGTTAAATATGCGATCAAAATTTGTGAAAATTTGTCGAGGAAACTCATATTATATTTTTCAGTTACTCGGAATTAGAACATAGCTAATTAAATGATAAAATGCAAAAAGGAGTTTTAACTTGATCACCTCAAGCAAACAATTTGTCAGACAAATAACCCATTTTGCTTGATTACATCATATAAAGTGTCTTGTATCTTTGATGTGAGATCAACTGATATGATCGACACTCAAGTAGTTTCCGATGGAAAGAGGTGTTTGGCATCTTTATGAGTAAATTTAAAATCCATTCTTTGTAAACTGTTTGTCTAGACAGTTCGTTTGGGCCACATAAGCAATGGGCTATTCTAGTTGAAATCCACACTACCCCTATGGGAGATTTTGGAAATATCTTCCACAGAGGGAGTATGCTTTTCAAATGTAATTGGTTAGGGTTAATCATTTTAAAACCCATACTCCCTCTGTATTATGGCTTTACCTATATCTTTCCCAACTGGAGTGAGTATTTTAAATTGAAGTTAACCTATTTTCTATTTTATTAAAAACTCACACTCCCTCTGTGGACGACTTTTGACAATCTTCCACAGGGGTAGTGTGTTTTTAAATGGAACAGCCCAATATCCAGATGCTTCCAGCAAATTCTTTTGAAAGATTTTATATTACCATTTAGTTACCAAATGCAATTCTAAAACATCTTTGAGACATACACTCTTATTTCGCCAATTAAAAAAGTCTTAAACAATCTTAATCAATCTTAAACTCGTGTTAGTTACGTGGTCCTCTCGTCGAAATATTGGTTAAGGGCCCTTAATTTTCTTGTTGTTTAAGGCTCAAATCAATAGTTGGTTAAAACTTTTAACCAATAAATGCATATAGCACTTTAACCAGCTTCAAGTTTAAGTGCTTAACCAACTAGGTTGTTTAAGGTCTTTTAATCAATATTTGCTTAATAACTCTAAACAGATAATAATTTATATGTTCTATTTTATCTAAGGATTGTTTAAGAAATACAACTGCTTAATCAATGGTTGTATTGGATTTAATTATGATTGGGACTTTCTTTCTTTCTTTTTAAAAATTTTTTTATACTGAAACATAATTCATGATAGATTTGAAGTCATCAGATCTTGGTCAACTGTGAGATTCGTTCAAAAATACAATTTCATGCATAAAGTTTTTTTTATCAGTTCAACCCGCTATGTATCCGGGCAATGTATCCGAGTAAAAAATTAAAATCTAGTAAGCCTTTCTCTCTCGCATGCATTACGATACAATGCTAAAATACAATACATCAACGCTAATAAATTCACACACTCGATACGGTATCCAGCATACCGATACTTCAATGCATCTCGTCTACATTGTAAGCTATTGTGCGTATGCCCAAAACTGAACATCGCGGTACACACATTGATGATATACATGTACCGTGCACGACTGCACGTAGAACAGTACAGTACAGAATAGCTAGAATGTCAATCCCAATGACGTTGTTAAATCTAGCAAATGAACGCATCAGTATCCATCCTTTATGTCTCAACGATGTCTATGCATAACTTTTTAAACGAATCTCGAGTTTGGTGCAACCTGATTGACTCAAACCTACCTATTTGAACGAAGTTTCAGGAGACCATAAGCAGCACGACCAGCATTCACTCGTGGCCGCCATTTGCTTTTGTCATTTTAAACAATAATTGGTTAAAATTCCGTGGCGCGAGATGTATCGTTAAACAGGTAAGTACAATTCCACTAAACATTACACAGTTTAACGCCTTTTAACGTAACAAAAAATAACCACCTTTATACGCTCGAGTTTAACAGTCTTTTAACATACGTTAAACTTTGCAGATTAAGCACAAAATCACGCCTTTGAACATTAATTGTTTAAAAATCTTCAACTTTTCTTCTTATACTTGGCGACTGTTAACTGCCGGAACAAGAGTGTAAAGAACTAAATTGCTGATGTTATTTCTGGATAGCGCTAGAACGGATACTTGCATGATCAGAGAACCGTGAAGATATTAAATCAGCCTTAAGGGGTATATGGTTTCTCATGTCTTATCATAACCTTCGTCTTCGTTGCTTATGATGCAATCCTTTTCAAGAAAATAATTCGGCAATTTTGTTTCAAGCTTTTGTAGATTACTACATATTTTGTCACTGTTTGATTTGAATTTGACGAAAAAAGTAATACCAGTTCTTCAACTGATTGACATTTTTCATGATATTAGTTATAATAATTAGTTACAATAATAAGCAATAAATATTATAAGTCATGAAGAAGTCGCACCTGATAAAAGCTCGACCAGGCACTGGTCTAGGTTTTTAAAAGGAAGGAGCAGATCAATGATTGACCCATGTTTTTTCATGGTAACCATTTTTTTGGCGGAGGGAAGTCCGAGAAAAACTGAGTCGAAATATGGGGTCTCCCTGGACTCACCCTTGAGCTCGACAAGTGATGTGTTGCACATGTTGAAACTTCGTTGCTTGCCAAGCAATAATTATTTAACAAAATATAGTTTTCTCTCCATTGATGCCTAGTTACTCTAGAGCAAAACATAAATGAAAATTAGTGTGCAGGTAACATTTCGATTGTGGTCTGTTTTTCTATCTGTGACATTTTAATGGCGGTTGAGAAGACTAGAGTTTCGATAATAATTAGCCAAACAGACTTAGCTGTGTTTTTACCTAAAACATGCGTTGAATGATATATATTTTATTAGATTTAGAAAAAAATCTCTTTCTTAGAAATAAACTGGTAAAATCGCTTACGTTGACTTAATTTAGCCTTGTACAGCATATTAAAACCAAACATTGAAGCTCTGCACGTGAGAGTTAAGGAAACTTGTGTTCAGCACGGAGATATGTCGATTACGAATGTTAGTTTACTAAGATATTGATTTTAAAAGGGTATAGTATTATGAAAGGTCAATCTATGTTCTTTTCATACGGTATACAATAGTTGATCCAGTCCACTAGGTTCCTTAGACAGATGATACAAAATCAAATGCAAAAACGACGTTCGTCTTGGTATTGTATTAGAAATTACGACTTGTTTGTATTCTGCCGACAACTGATATTTTATTAAGAATCTATAGTTGGAGAATTTTGTACGATATAGAATAGGCCCCTTTTCGGAATTTTCCGAAAGACTTTGCAAAAGAAATCGATAATACGTCACAGCATGGACATCTCTTTATTCCATGGTCACAGTCAGTGCGCAGTCGCACTGCAAACCTTTAACGAATCTTTTGGGAATTACCGAAATGGTCAATTGATGCAACGTGTGATCGCAATTTTGAATTTGTCTGCCTATAACCACATATCACGTGCATCATATCAAGGGAAATAATCTTCAAAGTACTTCGAATTCAAAATCTATCGTCAAGTGTATTATACTACTTAACCAACTTTCTAGTATAATTCACGCATGTAATTCACGATTGTTTAATAGAAATCTAGAATTTTACATAAGAAGCATATACTTCAACCTCTTAGAATAATTAGGGATTAAATGATGTTTCACAGTTGTTCATCGCCGTTAAACATCGGTGAGTCCGCGTCGAGTTAAGGTTATACGAGGTATTAATGGTCGAAGCAGCCATAAAAATCGATTTTCATTATCTGAATCAATATATTATTGAAAATAACACTTTGGTGTTTTGCAAAAGTTCATTCTACAAATCATATACTTTGAAAACCTGCTTAATTTATTATTGTTAATGAGTTATGTACGTTTTACAAAAGTGTTGTTGTTTCAGCCCTCTTTACAACATAACTCAAGAACCACAGGACCTAGAAAAGTATATATGTGATATTTGAATTCTTCTACACGCTCGCTATGAATTGAGCAATGCAATTTTGCTGAAGCTCACTACTATTCGCAAGATGCTGTGAACTACATTTTTTTGTTGCTGCTTCGACCAACAATACAGCGTATTACCTTAAAGCGTGGTTTACTTCGCATGGGCATCCAAACCGAGAGAAATAAACCACACAGACGCACTGGACGCGAGTTGTAAAACGGTGATGAACAACAGTGAAACATGGTTGAATCTCTTTTAACAACGAAAACAAGCTAAATATCGTCTCACATGATTATTTTATGAGGAATATGAGACATTACAAGTAGATCGATGATTTTTTTTGAAGATATCAGTAATGAAACTACAAAATAAACGGCAATGTCTAGCCGTTTGCTTCAAAATACTTTCGGAGATGCGCGATCCCAAAACAGATTTTTTTTCCAGGGAACATATTTGTATGGCCATTTGTGTTAAGTGCCTCCTGGGGTTGGTAAGCTTTAATTGCCAGAAACGTTGGTATGGTGTATGGTGTGTTGTTTATACATGCAGGTAGAATTACACGACCTGGACCAATTACTTGAAGCTGATATTTACAATAGGTAATGTATTGGCCCTATATCTGTCGCTACTTAAGGACACCCAATGCGCTTAGCTGAATATTATACCGTAGAGAAAAGAAAATAAAATAAAATAATGTATAAATAAATAAATAAATAAATAAATAAATAAATAAATAAATAAATAAATAAATAAATAAATAAATAAATAAATAAATAAATAAATTTATATAGCGCATGTCCCCAGCTAATACACTACGTTTTCACGACGTACGCTGACGTTGGACTTAGGTTGTCATTTACGTTGTAAACACGTAAATCTGTGAACTCGTATTCGTGTAGTGACAACGTTATTTTCGTCATTATGACGTTGTAATGACGTTGTTTTGATGTTGATGCAATGTTTGACCAGACCTGGTGACAACGTTTAAATAATACGTTCAGAAAACGTTACACAAATACGTATCTGAAAAATAGTTTGGATGTTGACACCATGGAATGTAAATTCTTCCATTCTAAGGAGATGGTTGTTCAGCCAAAGATTCTCCACCGTGTCGTCTGACGATCGCCTTTAGGCGTGAAACTCAAAGTAACGACTTCTATTTTTAAAGTTCTAAACTTTGAATTTTTATACCCTCTCTCTTTTTGGGATTGAGCATCATTGTTGCTGGATGTTAATATAATGTCATAATCACGTTGTCTCGACGTGGTTAAAACGTGGTTTAAAAGTCATGAACTGACCCTGATACAACGTCATCTACGGACGTCGTTAGTACGCAAATTTATGACGTTGTTTCGACGTATAAAGCACGTTATTACAACGCCGTATACATGTCATGGTCTGACCCCGATACAACGTAATCTACGGACGTCGTAATTACGTTAATTTGTGACAACGTTATTTTTGGACGTTGATATAACGTCATAGTGACGTTGTTTCGACGTTCACAACTTGAAATCGAAATAACGTCATAATGACGTTACATTAAGGGATGTGGCTATAGGAACAAAGACCAAACAAACATATTCTTGTTTACGCCGTAATATTGTAGTATTTCAACCATTTTACAACTTCAGCTGTGTAACTTGCAAAAATTCCCGCTAAAAAGTGGTTCTTTGAATTTTTAAAATACATTAAAAATCGCATTGGACTTTTCGTACTGATTATACTATAATGATTACCTGCCTATAATGTTCTGATCACACTATAGACTGGGATTATATGTGACCCCATTGCCAGGCAATTTGTTCCTATTGTTCCTTGTCTGGAAAAATTCAGGGACCGTGCTTTTAAATAACCCGCCAGAACACAATAAGGCCATTGATCTGTGTAGTGGTCATACGTTGTTCATTCGACCATAAAAGATTTCTAGTCCCTCAGCAACTCATTAAAAATGCGTTGCATCAGGTCAGGGATTCTATTATAATAATTCTAATCCTTTCTTTGAGGTGAATAGATAAAAGAGAGTTCTTGAAAAACAGGTGTGATGTTGTAGATGATATATTATCATCAAAGTTGCTGGCATATAGGACATTTCGTGGAAGTGGCGCTTATTATATATTTCTTGTAAACACAATCTAATGTGGTACTCGCTACATGGAGAAGGTCGGTCTGCAAATGTCCAGTGCATGAAGCTATATAGTAGAGATATTATAGCTTCATGTTCAGTGTAAATCAATTAAAATACTATAGCTGGATATCAAAAAATCGTGATGCATTCCTTCTTGTTATGGACGATATTAATTTTGATATTATTGTGACAAAATCCATTCCCTTCTCAATCGATTAGGCTCCAGTCTTAGGCTTTCTTTTCTAAAAATAAATCATAGGGCCTAAAGGCAATTAAATATGGGCTAAACCCATATTCGGTATGCTGAAAGTTTTCATAGTCATCTATTACCTATACCAGGGGTCCGCAAATAGCGTGGCTTCCCGAGTGGCGCGAGGCGCCGTTTAGATTTAAAATAAATAAATAAATAAATAAATTCCCATGTTCTCCGTGTAAAGACAGGCTAAAATAGTGCAAAATATTGCACCAAATGGCGTCATTTGCACCTCAACTTAAAACAACAACAACGATAACTTCACAGGGGGGCACCCCTCTGACTCCCCCGGCCGTGCTAAAGCACCGCGAAAGCTGCTTCGCAGCCATTGAGTGGTGCTTTTCAGTCTTTTATTTCATGTGGCGCTTCGGGGGCGCTTCAACAAACCTATTTGAGGAAGCCTGACCTATACCAGTTTTCACCCCGCAGTGGCAGTGACGTCAACGCGTTGAAGCAGCTGTTTCGCTCGCGCATCTATGCGGCGTCTTTAAGCGCGTGCGAGTGTACACCAGCGCTTTGATCGAACGCTAGGGAGTGTAATGAAATTCATACAGTGCTGATGTCACTGCCATATCAGTAGCCTGAATCCTTCTGGCCTCTAATGACGGCGTCTTTTATTTACCCACAATCCGTCACGTTGCCTTATTCACCAACAGCACAACCCGATGACCGTGCGTAGTTGTTGAAAAACTGAAGGATCCAGTCTACCACATCAGGGTGAAAATGGTATAGCTTATCGCAAACCAGCAAAATTTGTATATGTTTGAATAGCTATAGAATACCCGTGAATATAGTGTCAGAAACTCTCACACATCTTGGGATAACCTTGTCATTAATGTGAGACCGAAAGCAACGCCATTTTGAGGATATATTTGAACATTGCGAGGGAAAACATTGCGGTAAAAAGTAAGTTAATCATGAAAATCGTTTAATTCTAATAATATCAACCAGTAACGGACACTTAGCCAAGACTATGTGAGAAGTTTGAAGTATGTAAAGCATTTTCTTGTTATAAAAAACAAGGAAAAAGCAGTCCAAAATTAAACAACTCGATATTTTAAAAAAGTACATTTTGAGAAGGCCTACGCTGGTTCTTTTAATTCTAGTTCAAAATCTGTTCATCACCTGCAGTCCGATTTGGTATCTATGGTTTCATAAGAGTATTGGGAACTCTTTTGGATGGTATTTTCTTTTAAAAAAACGATACTGTTAAAAATATCGGTATTTATGCCAGCGACATTTCTATTATGTAAAATGCATTGAAAATTGCATAAAATAAAATCGCGAACAGTAATAGCAACAACAACTATCTACATTCCAAGCGGAAACGCTTTTCAAAAACATACCACCTTTTTCGGGCAATCGCTGAAACCGAAATATGAAATTCTAGGCCATCTGTAAAAGTGCGTGAGCAGAAATGACCATGAACTTGGGTCACCGAAATAAGTGTTTATATTTGTGTCAGGCCTTTCATAGTGATACAACAATTAGCCCCCAATAATGGCTTTCATTTGAACCGTTATTTGTTAAACTGCGATTTTTACTTTTTGAGAAATCAATGAATGTATCAAAAAACTTTTCGAAAGTCGATTTAAAATGGCCTAACCCGTTAACGTTCGGGAATAACGTTGTCACAACACGAATACAAGTTCACAGATTTATGTACTTACAACTTCCATATATTACTTTTATATGACTTTATATAACTTTAAGACGTCGTTGTAACAACGAAAAATTGTTAGCTGGGTCAGACCTCAATGCGCTGAACAAAGAAACAAAACCAATAATTTACATTTTGCAAAACTACATAAAAAGTTCTTCTTTAAGAACACTTAATACAATTCCACAATATGAACATAACAAAATATCATTCATCACGGCAACAGTAAAATCTCTCCGTCATACAATTCGGCATCGCGGATTGATAGATAATATCTAATGGTGTGTTTGTAACCTGCCATATTTAAATACCAAATAATAGGGTTAGGATACCTTGCATCATTCGAAGACGTGAAGAGGTCTCGTAACCTATACCTGCCTTCATTTATGTGAGTATGTTTTGATTAGAATGGGTAAGAGAGGGAATGTTCTTGGTACTACATGCTTTAAAGACTGGAACGTGTCGACAATTACTTCGAATCTCAGATTTCAACCATTGCTAACGGCAACTCCACGATATAAAGTCCTATTAAACATTGCTCAAAACGAAACCACAATTGTGCATGTGTTTGTAAGAGCGGTAAAATGGCTTTATGATTGCTAGCTTTATCAAGAAGAGAATGATATTTTTTATCATAGCCTTGTGTCGAAGATATAACGACAACAGAGTTAAATTATGTTTTGCATATTGGATCAAATACCGTTGCAAACGAAAAGCAGATAAGAAATAAGTTTCATGGAGTATTAAACAAATTGGGTTGTCATCGTCACAGCCTTCCATCTTCCACTACCACCACAACCATCACCACATATTCATCACCACCGTTATAAACACTAAATAACCACAACCACACAACTACCACCGCCGCCGCCACCAAAACGGCAAAACCACAACCCCTTCAAGCACTTAAACCACCACCACCACATATCATCACCACCTCCAGCAGCTACATTATTGCGTTGCATGCCAGAAGCGAAACAAGCGCATTACTTCCAGACTTGTATTCGGAGTGTATAACTAAGAATTAAGTATCCAGCAATCATTTAAGTGGACAGTACACCATTATAATTAGTGGTCATATTTCATAACTTTTTACATGTGTGTTTTATTGGGTACGATTTTGAAGCATATCGGTGCTGATTTTATGACAATCTATTGTAATTTGTAATGAAGTTTTACTGAAAACGTAATGAATAATTAATTGGGTGCAATTGAATGCACCTGTTTTCAAAGGATCAATAATAAAGAAAAAATATCATATTTTCCTTCAACATCATACAAAAGGCCAACTGGCGAATGCTTCATATCTCTTCCTGCAGTTATTTCCCTCTTCAGAACCACTACCGCCACCACACACTTCCGGAGCTAGCCTTGCATAAATTTGTTATCGTTATTGTTAATTGTAAGCAGTGTTGTATACATTTTTACGCAGTGAGTTGTTTCCTACATGGAAATGTTTTACAACTAATACTATTTTGATGCCTGCAGAAAAATAACCAGACATTCTTATCCATGCTTATGTTTTATTTTATATATTCAAATACTTGTTGATAATGATACACTTAGTGCACGGCTCAATGAAGGGAAGAAGAGGTTTTTCTTAACCCAAACGCCCTGACGGCTTTTTCAAGAAGATAGAAGATAAAGAGAAAAAAGCAATGCTTTGTGCTACAGCTTTTTGTAGCCTCCAGGGTTAATTAAAGGAAAAGTTTAAGTGATGTCCAATACTTCAATTTCAAGAAAAATATCACACCAATTTGGATGAAGAATGTAATATGAGAATATAATAATAATAATAATAATAATAATAATAATAATAATAATGATGATGATGATGATGATGATGATGATGATGATGATGATGATGATGATGATGATGATGATGATGATGATGATGATGATGATGATGATGATGATGATGATGATGATGATGATGATAATAATAATAATAATAATAATAATAATAATAATAATAATAATAATAATAATAATAATAATAATAATAATAATAATAATAATAATAATAATAATAAAATAATAATAATAATAATAATAATAATATCTTTAATATAGATAGTTCATTTCGAATTTAGCACTGCGGTGTACCTTTAGCACATAACATTCGGTAAATGTCATTTTTATAGATATGATTTTGTGAAGAAAACACCTCAAGGATCCATGAATACAGAATATCAATCAAAAAAGAAGATAGCATCTGCAATAGAAATGATAGACGGCGGACTTATCACTTTGGGGATTGATTTGAATAAAGTTTTCGTTACTATACTACTATGCAAGCATTTATATAGCGCTCTTACTAAGAAAACCATGTATCACAGCGCTTACTTCGTTACTTTTTGTATGACGGTGGAAGTACAGTCAACATTTTTCTATGAATTCTGTTAAAATGTTTACGTCAAAAATAATCCTTTAATGTATTCAAAAGCTTTCAACAAAGCCATAGAGCTTAATTAGCAGTAGAAAAACCTGAAAAACAACAGCAATAACATAAGTCATGGTTACAACCGTGCATATATACATTTATATTGTCGGCGTGTGATATTACGTGACATTCTGGTCAGAACCTTGCGATTTATAAAGCAGAAAGCTGAAGAAAATCTGTAAGGCTTGCGACTTAAGCCCAATGCGTGAGGATTGGCTATGGAGTGCCTTTCGAAGGAATCAGTAAAACTCGTCAAAGTTGAAAATCTCGCAAGTAAGTAAGATGAGCAACATCGCATCTATTTCAGTGAATATGAATAGTGTATACCTACAAAAAGAACATTGATGTCAATAACATAATCTTATAACGTTAGCCTACACTACCCTATGCCATGCATAAATTCGCCTAGCCCCATTTCCCTCAAATTAAATTTTCAAAAAGGCCAAAACCAATCGGCCACCCGCTTCATGAGTCACCATCTTGAAATCTATACACAATTCCAACATACCGGAGTTTTTTTTGAAAAAAAAGTCGCGCACAAGTGAGACGAAAAAACTTTGCCCACTAGTGAGATGAAAAATATGAGAATGATATATATCAAAATTGAAAGAATGATATATATCAAAATTGAAAAAGACAACTTTGCCACCGAAAGCCTGGAAAAGAAATGCCCCTAAGGTAGTGACAAAAAAATGCGGCAAAAAATTTCACACAAACAATATTTCATTGAAAACTCTCCCACCTGGCTCTTTCTAAAAGGTAATTCGGCTTTCTTAGCATGTGCATTAAGTTATCGTTATTTTATTTTATTATAAAAACACTTTAGAAACTTTTCATCATGGCGTATACTGTTGTGACGTGAGCCCGGGATGTGGATATGGTGAGAAAAACAATAGCGCTGAAGATCAAGGATCTAGAAACGGGATATTAACTGAGACTCTTTGCTATCCAAAATGTGTCATTATACCAACTGTGCTTAGTTCACGCACTGCATCGAACATTTAAATCAAATACGGTGTTTGATGTAACATGATCAATGTAGACTTTATTATACGCTTTAAAACGCATATAAAGTGGTTGAATCGTAGGTTACGACAGGTTGAAAATCCATAAGGATAAAGCCGGATTACGGTTTTGATGTTTGATATAAAGTTTTAATTTGGAAAAGAAAGCCGTTGTTAAGCCACGACGTGTGAAGCAAAATTCGTACTTTACGATGAACATTGAATTAACAGTCAATTATTGTATTTTCAAGGCTAGATTTACAATGCAGAAATCTAATTTACACAAAGTTTCAAGAATTTAACGTTTTAATTATTTTGTCAGCTTAGAAACAAAATCGGTGTAAAATGCGATTAAACGGGTATCGCGTTTAGCCTTGGGTATAGCTCAGCAGTGCTAGCACGGATGAACATTAAAACAGCGTTACAAGAACTATATTTTTGTAAAGCACCGAAAATTGTTTCATGATCATCTGATTTTAATGACAGACAACGTGGTTTAAAAAGAAAGTGCCATTGATTAAGACCGAACGTCATTTAGACTGACAACATTTAGCGACTTTGAAAGCCTCTTAGATGGCACAATTAAAAAAACTATCAATGCATGCAGCATTGAGGTAAATACGTAAGCATAATATAACGGATTTGCAGTTTACTTTTTACCTGCCAACATTTTTGGAAAATAATTTACTGGGTTGTTGGCAGCTGTAATTAATACTATCCAGGCCCGTAGCTAGGATGGGGTATTCAGCAAAAATCGGCATAGATGTTATAAGTTTATATCTCCTCAAAACATTGACCTTGGTTCGCATACAAAAGGCATGTGATGATTATGCAATCAAACACTAGCACTCAACAACTTTCAAAAACAATTGCATATATTTCACTTTGAACATTTCTTACTACGATTACCACTATACTCCCAGTGGCGTACCGTGGCCGCCCCTTCCCCGGGGGGCTGAAGAAAATCCAATTTTGCCGCCCCTTCCTCAACAGCCCGAAAAGGTTGCCCCAATTTTTTTACGGTCGTTTGAAAAAGTGAAGAAAAAAAAAAAAAAATATAGGCGCTTCCTCCCCAAAAGCAACACATTTTGATGTATAGTACATTTTTTTCATATTTTCCGCCCGTATTTCTTTTATAATTATTCTTTTTGCCGCCCCTTCTTCTTCCGCCGCCCTTCTTTTTGCCGCCCCTTCTTCTTCCCGCCGCCCCTTCGTTTTGGCCGCCCCCTGCTTTGACCCCGGGGGGCTGGCGCCCCAAAGCTCCCCAAAAAAAAAACAAATACGCGCATGACTCCTATACTCCTATATAGGAGTTATATTCTTGATGATTTAAAATATGCCATAATTGTACCTAATCCCACTGTTCCGAGTCATAGCTATTTATCTCTTAAATTAAAATTCTTTATTATTCTTTACATTTGTGACACAATAACATACATAAGAAAATAGACATAAAAAAACTTCATAACTTTAGAACCAAGTATCCCAGCAAACACACAACTTTTCGACATCATTCGCAAATGGTTATAAAAGGTTGCCAGAAAACGTTTAAATGTCGGGTTATATAAAGGGTATATTAAGGGTTTAAAACGTTTTCATAATATTTAAAAACATTTTTTGATAATGCACTGGTCAGCAAACACAAAATGTTTAACAGAAAACGTTTAAATGTCGGGTTATATAAAGGGTATAAAGACGTTTTTTAAAATAACATTCCAAAACATTTTTGAAAACGTGATACAAAACATTTTAAACATAATGTTATTTTGGGATTGAAAAATATTTTGCGAAAAATGTTTGCCCAAAATATTTGCAATAACGTTTTAAAAACGTTTTTATGACCTTTATATAACCCAACATTTAAATGTAAACATTTAAAAGTTTTGAAAAGGACATTTTAAGAACATCTCTGTGTTTGCTGCGTGCAAATAACATTTTAACATAATGTTATTTAAGTGTTGACAAAATATTTGGAAAATATTTGCAAAAATAGTTTACAATAAAATTTTAAAAACATTAAAAAAAATATTGTTGTACGGTGTGTTTTCATACAAAACGTTTTAAAACGTTTTCATGACCTTTATATAACCCAACATTTTAATGTTATTAAAACGTTTTTACCTAAACCAAAAGCCAAAATGTAACTTATTTACAACATTTTCAAAATGTTTTTGTGTTTGCTGGGATGCTAGACCTTTGATGTTGTCAGGAAATGATAGCCTATTGTATGTATAACGTAATAATTACAGTAACTCAATTTTCAAAAATGCCTCCTTTGGCCCCCATGGACCAGATCATGTCACATTTGTTAGAATTTGGAAATGTATTTGGGGAACACATAATTATCAAGATTGTGTTAGAGTTAAATGATGGGCGGTAAATACCAGAGCGCTAATCGTATTTCATTTACCAAGACACAATTTGTTCTTCCCTGAAGATACTCCTTGGTTTTTACAGTGAAAGACCGGAAAATACCGAGTATTTTAAACGATTAATAAAATACTTAGAAATATAAATAAGGACCAAAGTTAAACATAATAAAGCAGTCCGGCAAGGCCCGCAGAGCTGGCATTGTATTTGTTCGCGGGCAACTCAACCCAAACCTCCACGTGGTGTCGGATGGGTAACGCAAACTTGGGCAATGAGGAACAGGCCTGGATGCGAGGAAGTCAAGCTAGCGGAGGATCATGTCAAGTTTTGACCACGTTCTAGCCCTTCCTCGGCTGACTCAGTCTGGTTTAGCTCTGAAGAGATACCGTTTGGTTTTTTAAACTACGTCTGCAAAGAAATAAATTTGGATTCATCGTACGAGCACATACAGCAAGAGACATGAAGATGATAGGAAATAACTAAGATGCCGTGAAGCATATAACGTTTTGTGACTGAATGAAGATATACAGGTGCAATTTGACAAAGGAGTGAGTACTGGCGCAAATAACCAGATGTGTTGAAAGCGCCATTCAAATCTACAAAAAACAAAACAAAACATAACATAATAAAGCAGTAAATCACTATTGTTAGAGGGGAAATGTGTGCCTGATGTCATTTTCTGCATTATCACGCAATCCTAAATTAATACTATATTTGAATGTTTTTATTTCAAAAATTGTTCGCCCTCTCCACCTTACAAAACATCTAAGCCCACTCCCTCCTTTGCACGTGCCAAAATTTTGGGTTCCCAATTTACACACTTTAAATAGTCTAGATATTATAATGCGAGCATAACAAGCAGACAATTTTGCATAACGTTTCTGTATCGTTTCCCTTAGTTTTTAGAGGGTGTTATTTAAAAGGTACGCTAAAAGTCGCTTGCCACCTCCCTGTTGATATACCAAAATCGCTTCCCCCATGACTTGTCAAAAAACTTGCCCCTCACTTTCACCCTCTCCCAGGGCTCATAATTATTGATTGCACAACCCCGTGTTTATACCTGCTTTGGCTGAGTATGAAAATTATCTGTTTGCTTGTAATTAAAAAACATGTGAACATGAGGAAAAACATACCTCGGACATGTTCATAAATGTAATATTTTTGAACACCTGACACATGTTCATAGAAAATCATGTATACTTTTCAATATGTTCAAACTTGTTTTCATAATTTCAATTTCCTGTACCATTGTGAAGGCCCTGCTGTGTTATATTTATTTGTTCCTGCTTTTTTGAACTTCAATCAAAGAAATGTGGCAAATATTCTTCCATTTTAATCAAAATATCTTAATACAGTAACTCGTGTATGATGGCGTTAATGTTCAGTGCGACGCTCTGGTCTCTCAAGTATGTACATACAAGGTGTCCCAGAATGATTTATACCGTGTTTGAACAAAATATCAAAAATATATAGTCAACAGTGTATCTAATCTTAATAAGTGCAATACAATGCCACATATGTCTCCTACTTATTCTGTGACTTTCATGGAAATAACTTAATTCGTTTTTGCGTGGCATTGCTATTACTGAAAATGGACGAAAACTGCATGTGTGTAATTTACATTAACACAATTAACTACATTAACTACATTCTTTTATATGAAATACACCAAATTTGGCACAGATGTAGAGCTTAGAATGCTAAATAATTCTTGATATGAGATTAAGTGAAACATTTCAATATGACATCAGATATTTAGGTTGAAAACATACTTTTTATGTGATTTTTACCCCAACTTTTACCCAAAAATGTCATCCTCCGCAGTAAATTTTAATCTTCTTTGTCACGTAGCTGTGGGTTTGCCAATATACTGTGAACATAAATGCATGCTGTTACACTAAGGACGAACCTTCTCTATACTTTATACCTTATACTCTCTATAAATGATGAAACTCTATATACCGCAAATTGGCTTCAAAACTGGCGCCAAAGAAAGAATTGTTTAAAGTCACTCAAGCGTAGCAAATTCTTCCGTACAAGGATTGCTTCGTAACATCATAAATAAACGATAGATATCGACTATTTAGTAGAAGTAAGAACAGGACACAACAAATATACTGCATGACATTTTCCAAATAACTTTGTGCTGAACGGTTAGTAATTTTACAGATTTTCAAAATAAGTTGCTTTGTCAAAACTTGGAATTCACCATTTTCACGCAATCCTCTCTAACTTCTACTAGAAACGTCAAATTTTTTAAATCTAAAAAAATCTGAGAAAGCTAAATATATGTAAAACTTAAAATGCAAAACAATATGACCAATAGAAATGCCGTTCATACCATCTTTCCCGGTATAAATCATTCTGGGACACCCTGTATGATCAGAATATGTACATACTCGTAATTATTTATTTCCATAAAAAATGAAAAATCAAAATCATTACAACAAAAGATATCAATCAAAAATTATACAAACACGATACATATGGAGGTAAAGGCTGGAAGACCAAAAAGGCCTGAAAGTTAGCGTTTCCTTAAAATCAAATGAAATTAACAAAACAAAGCATGGGAAGGAGAAGTGCTCGCGGAACAGATGTTGCCGGATTGATATAAAACTTTGCCCAGAACTTGTTTCTGTTTTGTGTGCAATATGTGTTTGGTTGACTATATAGGGCAAATTTAGATGCAGATGTTAACTCAGCTGAACTCTTTTACTATATCTTTTCATTTTTAATCAAACCGTAAACCTGATACAGATAAACCACTTGCATTGAGACACCGTTTCAAACTCATTATGTTATTCCATTTTCAATTAAACCAATCGCATTCTGAATGCTGGCCGACCTATTTCTCCGACCGTTATTGGTAATCATTTTATATTTAAGTGATACAATATTCTTAAGTGATACAATAAAATGCCGTCACTTCGTCAGGGTTATTACTTTGAAAATTTATCGCTGATTGTCTGCTCATAATTCAATTAAGTGACCATTGCATTATCTCAATACAATGCGACATGTCGTGAGGGAAATACCCTTCAAACATATAATTAATAATGGAGATGACATTTAAGACGGAAGCATTTAGAAGTTATTCAAGTCCATATAATTACAATTTGAAGTCAATGCAATGCGTTGGCGAAGAAAATCAAACGATTTGGAAGCGAAAGGGAAGCGTCTGAGACAGAAAGTGAAGAGAATCTACGAGGCACAATATTTCTCTCTAGTGCAACTGATCAATCCATATTGGGCAGTAAATTAAGTTCGGCAGAGGTAGGGCTCGAACCCTCGCCGGGACGCTATCATGGTTACATTATCGGCCTACCTCCAGCGCCTTAGACCGCTCGGCTACTTGCCTTGTCGGTAGTCATCTTGAAACTTATTTGAACATAATTATGATCGCAACTTCAACATACCACGTGATAAGCAATGACAGAAAATGTACCATATTTTGGAATTCTATCTGCTTAAAAACATTAATGTGTATTATAGCGCTAAATTGTTTAAATAAATACGACAATACACGGGCCTTTACATGCACAATACATATCGATTTTGACTCTCCGGACTGCCCGGGCGGACTGCACGTGGCTATATAGATCAGTAGCCATTTTTCTTGTATAGACGTTCTGGGTTGTTTCCATTTATATAAAAAATTCTACATTATACCCCAAAGTTTATTTCAGAAAATAAAAGATTAGATTACCATAAAAACACAACAATAATCTTTGGCGGGGTCTGAAAATTCTCAAGGCAATGTAACTTAGTCATAAAAGATAATTTCTCCCCTTTTTAGCCAGTATATGGAACGCCCTTCATGAAAAAAAAGTGTGTCGACCAGGATACGCAAAGCTTCAAGCGGGAGACCAACCACTGTCTTGGCAAAAACCCCTCAATGCCTTGCTTAGCCTTGACATAAAGATAAATATGTTTTTTCAGCCCATGTATAGATTATCGAAAGCTTTACTATTGTTATTATATTTGCTTCCGGAAGATGTCGCAGTACGTTTAAATTGATTTATGCCACAAAACTTTTTATTATACTATGTGGATAGGAGCTGCACTGAAGCAGCAAAGTACGAAGAGAAACAAGATCACTAAAAATTTTTTTAGAAATAAAAATGTCGACTATAGAATCTGTTGAAACTGACCGGTAATAAAAGTAATGATACAAATAGTGTCTATAAAATGTTTACACCAGTCACGAACTTGATCAAAGGTTAGCTGTTATTAATTATGGTCATTGCATTGGGATGTGTTTCTGGTTGTTAAGAGTTTATGTACCTGACATGCAGTGCGTGTTTCGAATGCCAAATTGGCATTATTTATCTCTATACTCAGACAATCACGTTGATCATTTCGAAAATGGGGGGGGGGGCAAATTCGCCATTATTTTCCTAATAATATGTGATTTATAGGACCCCATACTATCTATTGTTGACAATTAAGTCTTTACTGACTTTAATAAACCAACCTTATGTCAATCTTATAGTGGAAATTTGAAATGTTATGATTTTTCTAGAAAAATCGTACAAATTGAGACTCTCGTCTGCGGTAACATTAACTGCATAGAAGTGGCGTAGTGTGTTTGTATAAGCATCAAATCAGAGCCCAGAAGATTACACTGAATAAGTCTACCTGAAGGCAGTTTTCAATTAAGTTCGTTTTTTAGTTGCTTGTTATATAAAAAGGGGGAAATGCTTTGCACGATTTACCAAAGACCTACTTATCGTCTTTCCAATTAAAGAAAACAGAGCGGATGAAAGTTTGTATTCTAGAAATGAATTGCTCAATTATTTATTGAGTGTCAAAAATTAGGTTACAATAAGTCTTTGATCCTTTAGTTAAAACGTGTCTAGAATAATGATTTGTGAATCTTAATGTTTTGACCAATTCTGGCAACCCACACTATCTGCAGTCTTACTAAAGGAATCACAAAGATACCCGAGGTATGTAGTCGCTATTTATGATACATGTATTTATGGATCTTCTTGGATATAGATATATACATATACATTTGGCCTTTTCATGCAAAGAGTTTAAGTTTACAGATCTGCATAAGTTTTTTGCTAAACCATGAAAACCTTCCTTACTTACTTCAGTACTTACTTATTTATTTACTTACTTACTTACCAGTACTTACTTGCTTGATTGCTTGCTTGCTTTGTTTTCTACCGATATATCCTGGTTAATTGATGTGAAAAACCAAAACGCGGGTTCGAAAATCGTATTTGGATGACCAATTCTTCCCTTTGATTGGTTAGTTGTGATGAAACCTGCAGAGAAACCGAAAATCTATATGAATCGTAATTGAGATATTCAATCGATTTTAGTAAGACTGGCAAACTAAAAATACGATATCCTTTTAGATGTATACTACACCGACATTGACAAATACTAGTAATCATGATGGAAATAAAATAGTTTAACTGAGTGAAATGATGGACTCAAGCTGCCCTTAGGGTCGTAATCAACCATACATCAGGATACGTATTAGCGTAAGACATAATGACGAATCATGGCGGGAAAATGTATTGAAACGACTCGAAAATTAAGCGAGAGCTCGCGGGCTAACACGCCCGTTCTAATTAGAACTATTTTTACTTCAAGGAATCTTAAAATCGATTTTAACATCTGCCACCGTGTTAACAAGACCAAAATGAATGATTTATTTCTTTAACAAAACACTTTTATTAGGTTAATTATCAGCATGCAACATGCGAAGACACAACTATTAAACTAAAGGGACACCCTTATATCAAAAGGATGCCCAAATTAGAGTTCACTCATCCTAACGTACTCCCCTGCTAAAAAACGCTCCGAGAAAATGTCAATTCTGTTCACCTTCTTCCTTTTTCCGTCCTTCCTTCTTTCCTCCCTCCGCCAAAAAATGTCGCTGAGTAGGGTTATCGCTTAATATCCTGCAAACATAATTCAGTGTGCTTTGTATTTTCATGGTTGAGACAGTAAATTGCGGAAAGCGTAGGCGGTGTTATCAAGCTTGTTACTGAAATTAACTGGATACCGATAAATCGGAGGATTAATTCTGAAAAAGCACATAAATATTAATGTATTATTGTATTTTTCCGCACAAAAAAATAAATAAAACGGTAACAGGTCGATGGTCCGAATGAATAGTCCGATTCTGATTCTGACATAGCCTGCTATACTAGGGGTTCAGCTGAAAGCTCTGTATTTAAGACAACATAATGCATTTTACATTTTGAATTGGGCTTAATACTGCTGTTTTCTTCGTTTTTTTGCCAAATTTTGCATTCCAAAAAATACTAAAGGACAATTTGACCGACTTAACTTTCACTTTTAAGCCATTTATAAACAATTTTATTTTATTTACACTTTCCCTGGGATCATTGAAAGGGACTTTAAGTAATAGAATAAAATGTCGTCACTTGCTCAGGGTTATTAATTTGTTTAATTAATGTCGTGAGGGATATGCCCTTCAAACGTATAATTAATAATTGAGATGACATTTAAGACGGAAGTGTTTAGAAGTTATTCGAATACTCGTAATTACAATTACGTGATCTATATTTGAAGTCAATGCAATGAGTTGGCGAAGAAAATCAAACGAAATGGAAGCGAAAGGGAAGCGTCTGAGACAGAAAATTGAAGAGAATCTATGAGGCACAGTTTCAATCAAGTAAGTCTGATTTGTAAAATGGTAATCAAACGATATTTCTCTCCAGTGCAACTAGGAAGCAACATTCCTTTTCAAAAATGTTACGTATTTCAAGCGTCCAGCCGCATTTACTATTTCATATAATTTATTTTCCCATATCATTATTATTATTATTATTATTATTATTATTATTATTATTATTATTATTATTATTATTATTATTATTATACATCAAAATAGCATCACATTATTAAAATAGATATTTGTAAAGCACCCAAAATTATTTCCTCATCTGCTTGATTGATGAAACTATAAAATAAAGTGACCGGGATTTAAGACCGAGAGTCATTTTAAATGAAACAAATCCACAGCGACTTTGAAAAAAATTAGAATTTGACGAGGCTTTCGGTCAATGGTAGGCTCATTTTTCTGCTGCCAGGACGCAAAGCATTTGTCAACAAAATATCTATTCTTATCACGCATGTTATATTGAGCGCGCCAATTGTCCAGACATGTCATGACATTGAATAAAAATAAAAGCTATTTGACCACCAAGATATGACCATTTGATTAAGACTTATCAGACCACAGACGATACGAAGTGGGAAGCAAGAAGCCGATATAAAATCAATGAACAGTACTTAGAACCCCTAGAAGCCGTGGTTTCGGACATGGTTTGAACAATTTCTTGATCTCTATATTCTCTTCATCTTCATCCCTCTTCCTTCTTTCAGCTTGTCATAAGTTGAAACTCTTGCCTGTAAGTGAGTGTCTTACGAAAGGATGAGAAATGTCGTGACCTTGAAAACATAAAGTAACAGTAAAATTCGAAAAAGCTTGCCATAGGTTGAAACTCTTGTTAAATAAGATGAGAAACATTACAATTTCAGTAAATATACCTAGTGTATATTGTTGTCAATTAAATAATCTTATTACGCAAGTGGGGGACCATGAAGAATCAGGGTCTAGAAACTACTTTAACCGTGTTTCTTTGCTCTCCAAAATCTGTTAATATAATTTGCACACAAAGATTCAAACATGGTTCGAAAACAAAACAGAATCGGAGTCAAATGAGTAATGAAATGAGTATAAACCCGTTTAGCCTTGCGCGTGATTCAGCGTTTAGCACATTTAAGCATCAAAATAGCACCACACTATTACAGTATTTGTAAAGCACCCAAAATTGTTTCCAATTCTTTTTGATTGATGAAACTATAAATAAAGTGACGCGGATTAGGACTGAAACTAATCCGCAGCGACTTTGAAAAACAAGAATTTGACGAGGCTTTCAGTAAATGGTAGTCTAATTTTTCTGCTGCTAGAACGCAAAACAGGTGTCTACAAAATATCTATTCTTATCACGCGTGTTGTATTGAGCGCGCCAATTGTCCAGACATGTCATGACATTGAATAAAAATAAAAGCTATTTGACCACCAAGATCAGACGATATGAAGTGGGAGCAAGAAGCCGATATAAAATCAATCAACAGTACTAAGAACCCTGCCACTAGAGCCGTGGTTTCGGACATGGTTTGAACGATTTCTTGATCTCTAAAGATCGTCTCGAGTGTGATACTTACGCTATAGTGGTTCGCTTGTTTTAGAGGGGAAGGTGACAAAGTACATTGCAATATGATCATAGGTTTTTGCCAATGCCATTTACCGCCTTTTAAGATTAAAATATTGTCAATGAATGGTAATCCCGGTATAGGACTCAAATTGAGATACACAAACAAACTAGATTTCAACATTTTCGACATAGGTGGCAAATATTTCAGAAAAAAATTAATATAGGTTTGTCACTGATATAAAATTTCCCACTTGGAAACGGGAGAAGTAGAGATGAACCCGACCTTACTCATCTGAGTGTATCTAAACGAACAATGATTTGCTTCACCTAAGCTAAAAGCAAAAAAAATAAGAGCAAAGGCGTACATTAAATGCACGACAATGTTCGGGCTCTTTATTATGTCAAATATTTTAACGTTAATACCAAACTCACGCAGAGCGTACCTGATGACAAATTTCTTCATTATTGCATTATTATTATTAAACCGTATGCTAAATTGAAAGATGAGTATATGGACTTTGTTGTTATAATTCCAAGGTTAAAGTCATATGTTAGGCGTTAAGCAATAAAACTATTATATTACTTCCTTACATTTTGACGTATGAATTGGAAATTTAATCTTTGACTTTACAGGGTGTTACAGAATATTGTGCACTTTCAAAATAAAGTACATAGCATTGAACAGTTTCCTTAAAGCTGTTTTATTTATGAACCCTGTATATCATGGAGTTATGCCAAAGTTATGTAAGTTATGAGAAGTGCAATATTAATTCTTCATATTGCATAATATGGAATGAATCAATCCTGTCTATGTATCAAATGTACAATATCATTCAAATGGAAGTCCTACAGCAATCTAGTATTCAAGTAGTCAACCAATCATCGGTATTATAAATTCTGTTGTCTTGCAATAGACGACCAGGCATAAATTATTATAGGAGCGTGTCCCATATCAGTATTAATTACACGGTAAACTTAAAACACCATTGAAAATGCAAAAATACAGTCACAAATTTTATGATCTTCAAGAATAATGATACCGTTGTGCGGAAAAGAGCTGTATTAACGATAACAAGTTATGCGTCCAAAGATTTGTCTTTGGCATGTCGCTTTCTTGAAATATCACCAAAAATATCAAATTTGGGGAAATGCCCCAAAATATAAAACAAACATGATCCTTCCAAAATAAATACACATTCGCACTAGGTACATGACCTGTCATTACCTGCGATGTGATGTCGTGTCGTCCCCTCTCCATGTCCCAGTACTTTTAGTTTGACCATTACTGAGTCCTTAAAGTATTTACAGAGCAAGGTGTCCCAAGAAAATTTATTTCGCATACATTCTAATGTAAAATGGAGAGCTCTGACGGGGCAGAATAAATGTAATTCTGCTATCTAAATTCCTACATTTTATGCCTATATGTTACCTTCCAAACTTATTTCATATAAATTTATATAGGATGATATAAATCTATTTTTATGAAAGAAACATTTTGTTTATTTTCAATGTTTGAACTTTCGCCTTCTTGAAGTCAAAAATGGATAAATACATGAGCTGCGTTCTTATATTTGCTGGTGTATGACTGCCACCGTATAAGACGAATTTAAAGAAAAACATTTCAAGCACAAAATTGGAGCTTAATACACGTTCTCATAATTATATAAAAGTCTAGTTTATTCTATTAGCCACTGTGCCTAGCATTATAAAATCCCTATGTATGTTATAATGTAATGTCAATATAATCCAATTAATTAACGTTTTCCTTTAGCTAGCCAGTCTATTAAAATGTACAATATCATTCAAATGGAAGTCCTACAGCAATCTAGTATTCAAGTAGTCAACCAATCGGTATTATAAATTCTGTTGTCTTGCAATAGACGACCAGGCATACATTATTATAGGAGCGTGTCCCATATCAGTATTAATTACACGGTAAACTTAAAACACCATTGAAAATGCAAAAATACAGTCACAAATTTTATGATCTTCAAGAATAATGATACCGTTGTGCGGAAAAGAGCTGTATTAACGATAACAAGTTATGCGTCCAAAGATTTGTCTTTGGCATGTCGCTTTCTTGAAATATCACCAAAAATATCAAATTTGGGGAAATGCCCCAAAATATAAAACAAACATGATCCTTCCCAAATAAATACACATTCGCACTAGGTACATGACCTGTCATTACCTGCGATGTGATGTCGTGTCGTCCCCTCTCCATGTCCCAGTACTTTTAGTTTGACCATTACTGAGTCCTTAAAGTATTTACAGAGCAAGGTGTCCCAAGAAAATTTATTTCGCATACATTCTAATGTAAAATGGAGAGCTCTGACGGGGCAGAATAAATGTAATTCTGCTATCTAAATTCCTACATTTTATGCCTATATGTTACCTTCCAAACTTATTTCATATAAATTTATATAGGATGATATAAATCTATTTTTATGAAAGAAACATTTTGTTTATTTTCAATGTTTGAACTTTCGCCTTCTTGAAGTCAAAAATGGATAAATACATGAGCTGCGTTCTTATATTTGCTGGTGTATGACTGCCACCGTATAAGACGAATTTAAAGAAAAACATTTCAAGCACAAAATTGGAGCTTAATACACGTTCTCATAATTATATAAAAGTCTAGTTTATTCTATTAGCCACTGTGCCTAGCATTATAAAATCCCTATGTATGTTATAATGTAATGTCAATATAATCCAATTAATTAACGTTTTCCTTTAGCTAGCCAGTCTATTATTGATTTAGGACCATTTGCTCTAGGTTTCAGAAAAGAAAATTCGCAGCTTTTATCATAACTAAGTACCACTCCTAAATGAATTATTTCGCATTTTAGAGAGTATGTTTGCTGTTGTTGTTGTTGGTTAGTAATCGTGGGAGCTGTAGCTATTTATATAGTAACAGTATTCTTGCGGTTGTTCAACATTTACCAACTAATTAAGTTTTGCCGACGACACAGACAGCAATTACTTCCATTAAATCCCAGTAAACATTTCATGCATGACCTTTATTCTCCACCAGTTTTTCCAATTCTTCCAATTTAATCAAAATATCTTAATACAGTAATTCGTGTATGATGGCGTTAATATTCAGTGCGACGCTCTGGTCTCTCATGTATGTACATATGATCAGAATATGTACATACTCGTAATTATTTATTTCCATAAAAAATGAAAAATCAAAATCATTACAACAAAAGATATCAATCAAAACCTATACAAACAATATAAATAAGGAAGTAAAGGCTGGAAGACCAAAAAGGCCTGAAAGTTAGCGTTTCCTTAAAATCAAATGAAATTAACAAAACAAAGCATGGGAAGGAGAAGTGCTCGCGGAAAAGATTAATAGATGTTGCCGGATTGATATAAAACTTTGCCCAGAACTTGTTTCTATTTTGTGTGCAATATGTGTTTGGTTGACTATATAGGGCAAATTTAGATGCAGATGTTAACTCAGCTGAACTCTTTTACTATATCTTTTCATTTTTAATCAAACCGTAAACCTGATACAGATAATCCACTTGCATTGAGACACCGTTTCAAACTCATTATGTTATTCCATTTTCAATTAGACCAATCGCATTCTGAATGCTGGCCAACCTATTTCTCCGACCGTTATTGGTAATCATTTTATATTTAAGTGATAAAATATTTTTAAGTGATATAATAAAATGCCGTCACTTCGTCAGGGTTATCACTTTGAAATTTTATCGCTGATTGTCTGCTCATAATTCAATTAAGTGACCATTGCATTATCTCAATACAATACGACATGTCGTGAGGGACATTCCCTTCAAACGTATAATTAATAATGGAGATGACATTTAAGACGGAAATGTTTAGTTATTCGAGTACATGTAATTACAATGATCTATAGTTGAAGTCGATGCAATGAGTTGGCGTTAAAAATCAAACGAAAATCAAATGGAAGCGAAAGGGAAGTGTCTGAGACAGAAAAGTGAACACAGTTCCAAGTACAATTAGGAAGCAGCATTCCTTTTCATCAATGTGCATAATTTATGCGTCCGACGCATATTGTTATATCATCTTTCCCAGCAGTCACTGTATTGGGTCCGGCATTCAAGTCATTGCCTTTCAAATAACATCGAGTTATTACTTTTCTTTTGTATTTTATGAGATCAAAACAATACGGTAGAGGAGTGTTGGTAAAGCTGAGGTGAAAAAAAGATAAAACCGGATCTATTATGCCAGCTTCTGCCAAAGCATCATATTGTCGATGCACGCCTTCGGTGTTCCGTCAGATCACATGCCTTTGCTTGTAAAGGTCCCAGATGTAATTTAGGATAGGAGATGCATTGAGGCAGCAAAGTACAAAGAGAAACAACACCACTAAAACAAAAAAGTTTTTTTAGAATTAAAAGTGTCGACTATAAAATATATTAAAAATGACCGGTAATAAAAGTAATGATACAAGTAGTGGCTATAAAATGTTTAATCCAGTCACGAACTTGGCCAAAGTTTAGCTTTTATTATTTATGGTCATTGCATTGGGATGTGTTTCTGGTTGTTAAGAGTATATGTACCTGACATGCAGTACGTGTTTCGAATGCCAAATTGGGATTATTTATCTCTATACACATACCATCACGTTAATCATTTCCAAAATGGGGGGCAAATTCGCCATTATTTTCCTAATAATATGTGATTTCTAGGACCCCCATATTATCTATTGTTGACAATTAAGTCTGACTTTAATGAACCAACCTTATGTCAATCTTATAGTGGAATTTAACACTGTTATTATTTTTCTAGAAAAATCGTACAAATTGAGACTCTCGTCTGCGGTAACATTAACTGCATAGACATGGTGTAATGTGTTTGTATAAGCATCAAATCAAAGCCCAGAAGATTACACTGAATATGTCTACCCGAAGGCAGTTTTCAATTAAGTTTGTTTTTTAGTTGTTTGTTATATAAAAAAGGGGGGAAATGCTTGGCACGATTCACCAAAGACCTACTTATCGTCGTTCCAATTAAAGAAAACAGAACTGATGCAAGTTTGTATTCTAGAAATGAATTGCTCAATTATTTATTGAGTGTCAAAAATTAGGTTACAATAAGTCTTTGCTCCTTTAGTTAAAACGTGTCTAGAATAATGATTTGTGAATCTTAATGTTTTGACAAATCCTGGCAGCCCACACTGTCAGGCTGTCTTACTAAAGGAATCACAAAGATACCCGAGGTCTGCAGTCACTATTTATGAAATATATGGATCGTCTTGGACATACATTTGGTTTTTCATGCAATAAGTTTAAGTTTACTGATCGGCATAAGATTGTTTACTTAACCATGAAATAGTCTCAGCCTTTATTAGTTTAATTAACTTCCTTACTTCCTTCCTCCCTTAATTACTAACTCTAGTTCATGAGTTTTTGGATCTCTATCGATATATCCTGGTTCATTGCCTGGTCCTCTTAATGGGCAAAACCAAAACGCGCGTTCGTAAATCGTAATTGGATGACTAATTCTTCCCTTTGATTGGTTAGTTGTGGTGAAATCTGCAGAGAAACCGAAAATCAATATGAATCGTAATTGAGATGTTCAATCGAGTTTAATAAGGCTGGGAAACTGAAAATACGATATCCTTTTACATGTGTACTACACCGACATTGACAAATACTAGTAATCATGATGGAAATAAAATAGTTTAACTGAGTGAAATGACGGACTCATGCTGGGCTTAGGGTCGTAATCAATCATATATCAGGATACGTATTAGCGTAAGATATAATGACGAATCATGTCGGGAATATTAATTGAAAGGACTAGACAATTAAGCGAGAGCTCGGGGGCTAACACGCCCGTTCTAATTAGAACTTTTTTTTACTTCAAGGAATCTAAAAATCGATTTTAACATCTGCCACCGTATTACTAAGACAAAATTCCTTTAACAAATCACTTTTATTCGGTTAATTATCAGCATGCAACATGCTAAGACACAAATATTAAACTAAAGGGACACCATTATATCAAAAGCATGTTCAACTTAGAGTTCACTAATCCGTACCCAAAAGCAACAGAAACAGATCCAGTAAGCAACTTCGAAGTATCCTACGTGATGCGATTACGTCATCATGCGAAAGCACATATCGTTACCCTGATAAAAAGTCGCACTCGAGAAAATGAAAGTTCTCTTCAACTTCTTCCTTCTTCCATCCTTCCTTCTTTCCTACCCCTCCGCCAAAAAGCCTCGCTGAAGTTAGGGTTATTGCTTTAATTTCCTGCAAAGATAATTCAATGTGCATTGTATTTTCATTTATCTATTTATTGAAACAGTAAATTGCGGAAAGCGTAGGCGGTATTATCAAGCTTGTTACCGAAATTAACTAGTTACCGATACATCAGAAGATTGATTCTGAAAAAGAACATGTATTAATGTATTAATGTATTAATGTATTAATGTATTTTTCCGCGGAAAAAACCCGGATACATCATCGATAGTCCGAATTATTAGTCCGAAAACCCAATAACCCTATCATTGTCCCTAACACTAATCATAACCATACCTTGAACATTTTTCGGACTTATGACCCTTCGGACTAATGGGCAGTTCCAATTAAGGCACAAGCAAAGTGCAAACTGGTAAACTCGGCTAATAATCAACGTGGTTACGTATTTGACTGTCGAGAATCAATCCGATACAGATCTTTAACACTCTGCTGAACTCATTTAGAGAATAAACGATAGGATTTTTTTATTTTGACTATCCTTTACCGTGTGCAAGACGACAGGCAGGTTCAATATTTTGAGTAGTGGATGCCGGCACAGCCGGTATGCCATGAAAGCCTCTATAGAAATCAACGCTAAAATCTATAGTGAGCAGTAAAATATAAACAAAGAAAATACGTCAATTTAAGAACAATAGTTTCCACATTTCCTCACTGACTGCAAAATTACCTGTTATGTATTATCTAGTTAAAAGACCAATTATTGGAAATCCAATTTAGTTTGGGTACACCATTTGTTCTTGAAAATTAGTATTTGAATTAGGTTAAAACATATTTTGTTCCAAACGTCAAGCAGTTTGACGTTTGCGAATCAGACGTTCGCGTTGAAGTAAATTTGAGCAAGAAATCCATATTTCGCAAACTCTCTGTTTATAGCCAAAAACGTATCATTTTGATGTATTTGTCTTCTTATTATGTGGATGGAAGCAAAGTATGAAGACCACTAAAAAGGTTTTCAGGAATAAACGCGCCGAAGATGGCGATCGGCTTTTATAGAACCTCTTCAAACTGACCAGAGATAAAATACAAAATGATGGCTAGAAAATGTTTAATCCAGTCACGAAACTTGTCAAAGATACATGTTACTGTCATTGCATTGGGATGTGTTTCTGGTTGTCAAAAGTACCATTCTGTTCCTGACATCCACTACGTGTTTCGAATGTCAAATTAGGATTATTTACCTCTGTATTAACCATTACGTTGAACATTTCCAAAATGAAAATTATTCCTTACTTTCACACAACAATTCAAATTAATTCACTTTAAATGTAACACATTACGTATTGAGCCAACTGTTTCCAACTCATTATGTTCTTCCATTTTCAATTAAACCACTCACATTCTGAACATGCTGAACGACCTACCTTTCTTTCCAACCGTTAGTGGTAATTATTTTATTTTTAAGTGATACAATAAAATGTCATCACTTGGTAAAGGTTGTTTATTTGAAATTTTATCGCTGATTGTCTACTCATGATTTAATATAGTGACCATTGTCAATATCTCGATAGAGTAAAGCATGTTGTTTAGGGACATGCCCTTCATATACGCAGAGCAAAAGATGCACATGGCATTCAAGACGGAAAGGCCGAAAAGGTTTTTAGAGTAATTACAATTACATGATCTACATTTTGACGTCAATGCCAGGAGTTGGTGCTTATAACAGAAGATGGCAATGGTTTTCGGACAAGCGTTTTAGAGTAATCACAGTCACATGAGATACATTTGAACTCAATGCAATGAGTTCATGTGGTCATTATAGAATAGAAGTTAATTGAAGAGATATGAAAGAATTTAAAAGACAGGTCGAACGAATCTATATATGTGCACCAGTATGTGGTTTACTACAGCATATGTGCATCCATGTCGTTGTTGTTTACTTCTTTCTTACGTTGGTTATTGACGGCTATGATCAACATGTTACACACTGTCTATTACACAGTTTTAATGGAAAATGACTGATTTGGTGCTGTGTTTCTGGCTGTTCAGAGTATCTGTACCCACAGATCATGGTGGTACCTGACAAGCAGTACGTGTTTTGAATGTCAAATTGGGATTATTTAACCATAACGTTAAACATTTCCAAAATGATGTCAAATTCTTCATTATTTCCTTAATAACATCGTATTTTCTAGATGCAACATACTATGTAATGTTGACAAATCTGTACTGACTTCAATGAACCCACATTATGTCAATCTTGCAGCGAAATTTTGAAATGCTAATATTTTTTCTAGAAAAATCGTACAAATTGAGACTCTCGTCTTCGGTAACATTAACTGCATAGAAATGTGCAGTAGCTTATTTGTATAAGCATCAAATCAGAGACAATTTCTCCCTGAAGAGTACACCGAAATAAGTCTACATGAAGACAGTTTCAATTAAGTCTGTTTTTGCTTGTTTGTTATAAAATAAAGTAAAATGTTTGGACACGATTTACCAAAGACCTACTTATCGTCGTGCCAAGAAAGCAGAAAAGATAAACGTGTATACATATGTTACAATTAAATGAACAATTTATTGAAATCAAAAATTAGGTTACGATCAGTCTTGCTCCTGAAGTTAAAACATGTCTAGAATAATGATTGGCCGGGGAATCTTTATTTTTTATATATCCTGATTACCTAATGAACCCTAATTCAGATGTTCAAACCAGAACAATATATACGAGCATAATTAAGCTGACAAACTAAACCTGGAAAAGGATCATGTTTTTGTGCTTGTTTTATATCCCTTACATATCATGATATCATTGTTTTGCAGGTTAGTACTATACTGATACTGTCAAATAATCATGGAAGGAAATTAAATAGTTTAAGTGAATGAAATGTCTAACTGAAGCTGCCCCGAGGGTCCTAATCAACCATACATACGTATTAGCAAAGGATCTTTGGTTTTAGAGAAAGATATAATGATGAATTATGGCGGGAAAATTCATTGAAATGGCTAGACAGTTAAGTGGGAGCTCGTGTGCTAACACGCCCGTTCTACTGTTTATTTTAAAAAGTTTGACTTTTAAACATCTGCCATGATGGTAAATTTATAAAGATGACAAAGTTAGAGTTACACATTACGTTAACGTCACATTCCAGCAAACATATTCAGTGTATCATCAGTTTTTTATCTATCCATTTGTTTGTGATATCCGGCATATACAAAGCTGGACAAATCCTATCTTGGTGAGACAACAATTCTGATTACGGAATGCGTAGGTGGTATTATCATATTTTCTTATCAAGGTTGTTACCGAAATTGATTACCAATAAATCAGAGGATTTATTCAGTAAAAGCTTTATTCTGCAAAAGCACATTTAATTTATCAATATACTTTTTCCGCACAAAATAAAACACAACCAAAGTGCAGATGGGAAATACTACTTGGATGAATAAACTAAATGTTTACATTTGAAAAACAACAACAAAGATAGGTTAGGCTATTGAAGATCGGATTCCAGATATTAGCTACACCGCCTACCGCAGTCCCAAAACGAGATGAACATTTTCAGGAATAAAGGTCAAGATTTATATTCTCACATGTTTTCTACAGAATTAATGCAGAGTTTGCTGGACTGCAACATAATGATTATATTACCTGAATCGTTGTATAATGACTTTTGGTATTATTGGATCTACATACAATCGTGCAAAAAATAAATGTCGGGACACTTTGTTCATTTCACGCATCCCCACGCTTCCCCTATTCAATGTTGAATGCTGAAAAATAAAAAGGTGGTTGCGCTAAATGTGAATAATTATCTGCTCCAACATAGTTTCCAGGCTGACCGGCCCAGGGAGTATGTATTTTCAGCCTCGTGTACAATACGCAGCAATTTGATCTTCATGCAATCAAGTGTCTCAATCATTTTCGCACCTTCCATGTTCTTGTTACCGTCAACTTTTAATAGCACATTAATGCTCTATATTAATCGGTTGTAATTAACAAATGCTTGCCTCAAGAACAAGAACAACTGCAACAACTTCAGGAACAGTTGTACTCCTTTGGAATGCAATAATACAAGTACATTTCAAATATATTTATGTAAATGCAGCGAAACTTTGATTTTTAACATTGTAATACAAATGTGGGTATAAGCTTTCAAATTTTCATTCAAACATTCAAGCTCAAATGACATTATTAGTACTACAAAAAGGTTCAATGAACCTTATGTGAGGATTCAGGATTGGGTGTCAAAATCCGTCCTCTAGAGTCCACACGGAGATTGAACATTCAAGATTTTGTGAATTTCCAGCAATAATCCGGGCAATCCGATAAAAACCTATATTTGAGGATACTACGACCACGATGTCATGTGACGCTTTGGTAAGGTAATAATTGAATATATGAATACTAAACCCACCCAAGTCCATACGTTGGCCAATTTGAGTTAAGCATGGGAAATTGTTGCTATACATAGGCCTGTCATATGTATGAAATAACACCTCAAATTCATCCTTTGTGTCTATTGAGCATGTGAGTAATAGCATGTATGAAAGAACCACCCAATTCCGTGATATGAGTCTTGTAACACATTGATTGAAATCCAGTATGTATAAAAGTCTACTTGTAACACATTCATTGCTGGAGAGTGACTTTTGAAAAAAAATGGGTTTAATAAAGGAACGTGTGTGGTTTATATTACATGGCAGAATGCTTATCAACATTATACATACCTGTGTGCTTTATTTTGTATTATCTTACTAGCGGTAATCTCATTCCAACGTTGTTGTCTTTGTATATGATTAAAAAACCACCCAAGTCCAAAATTTAAAATGAACCCTACAAAGTCCCTGATGCTAATCGTCATACTTTATACAGTTTAATACACTCATTTGCACGTAAAACTTACCACATTGACCAGGTAAATCTAACTTAAGGAATTAAAATGATACACAGGTTTTTCTCTCAAAATCACTTCTCATGGACTTGGTTGGCTTTTGTATTCATGTATTCAATTGTAACCCCATATTTGATTTTATGTTTTCATCATCCAGGTTAAATAAATTACATGATATCGCAAATTACGCCAGAACTCAGATTCGACAGAAATTAAAAAAGGACACGATAAACTGATTAAAATTAAATTGCGCGAGATTTTGTCTACCTATAACACATCTATTCCGTTTATAGTGCGGTGATAACTTGGAGGGTGATTCGGCAATTCCAGGTTACCATTAAACACCCACTCACCATCGGACCCTCCGTGTATGTACACAATATGTATCTTGGCATTATTTGAATAGTATTGCTCGAAACATTAAATAGGGCTCGAAACATTAAACGTGTATATCTGTCTGAGTATAGCTTCTACCTTAGCGTCAAATTATCAGATTTCATCATTATATTCCATGTAGTTTATTGAACCGTGTCAAGGCAACGAAACTATATATTTTAGCTCATAGTATGTCAAGGCAACGAAGCGCGTTTAGCACATATTGAACAATGTTGAATGACCCAAAGGAAGTGATGATGCTATAATAGTGAATATATTATATGTCATTTTGCCACGAGGGCCAAAGTAACGGCAAGGGACGATTTGACAGTTTACCCAACACACGAATTAATGAAATCATAACAACGTACCTGAAAAGGACAATCATATTTTGTATTCCTAATTTCACAGGGACGTTCAATACAATTTGGGCCAAGGAACAGTAGGAAATATCTTACAAGATGCTATAATGATAAGGGTCTAGAAAACCCTTCGGGAGATGAATAAGTTCACACATTATCTGAACGGTTCATGAATAAATCAAATTTACTGTTCAACTTCAAAGCAACAACGCACTTGCAATGCTTGACACCTTCATCATTCCTGCACCCGACGGCAAACTGTTTTCAGCGTTTTCGAAAAAGCAATCACACCGACCAGTACTTGAATTTTCCCAGTTACCAGCCATTGAAACACAAGCTAGGAGTAATTAGAACCCTTACTCATCGCGCCAAAACTTTATCCTCTGTCAACAATCTTTTTGAAAAAGAACTGGATCGTGTAAAGAAGTCACTCACTATTCATATGCGGTTACCATGGTTACACCAAATGGACATGTACCACGCAGAGTAGCAGGAAACGGAATCCTACACCTCGCAGGAGTAAGACCACCTCCAAAGGGCACATCTCGTTACCTTACGTCCAAGGCGGGATAGAAGCGGTCAATAGGAAAATCAGGAATGCCGGTGTAACTATGCACGTTAAACTTTGAACACCATAAGGAACATGGTGGTGTCCCCTAAGGACAAAGTAAGGACTCTGGACCGTACGGGGTCCATTTACCCAAGTAAAGACTGTCAATTTCACTACATAGGTGAGACAGAAAGAGCTCACGGGAAAAGGGTTTCAAAACATAAAAAGAAAGCCCTCGCCTGTAGGAGGACATATGAAATCAGTTAAACACTCATTTGATCCAAGTGAGGTTAAGATGCTGGACATGGACTGTGACTCTGGGTGGTACCAGCGAGGTGTCAAGGAAGCGGTGTACATCGTAGCCTCCAAACCAGATCTCAACAAAGACCAAGGGAGCCACCCCCTACCAGTAGCCTATAAGAAGTTACTTAGTTCAAATGCTTTAGGTTCATTGCCCAAATTTCGGTACGTCATCCAGTACTACTCCAACCCCAGTGCTGAAGTGATGCTCGGATGAGCCTAAAAAATTTCACGTGAGTTAACCCTTGCTTGTGAGGATAAGTCTTAAATCTGTCTACATTTAACCCTTCGGGATGTTTAAACATGGAGCATACGAAAGGTTTTACGGAAGCATAACTTTTTGAGTTACAAAAGCTTAGTATCCCAAGAATTGTAGCAAACGAATTCAGGTTAATAATCATGCATTGCAACATGACAAGATCCTCAGATATCGAACTATATCAATTTTATCAAATAATTGAAGACTGAATTGAAAAGACTAGTTTGCGTCATACGCAAACTAGTCTTTTTAATTCGGGTCTTCAATTATGATAGAGAATCATACATTCCCATTATGCCTTATTTTAGAGCCTTTATAACTAGCACAAGTGAACTTACTTATTTTGTCCGATGAAGATTTTCGACTATTCAATTTGAAAGTATAAACTCCTTTAAGCCACACCATGGCACGGTTGTTTGATGTGATTATTTGTTAATCGCGGTTTTATGCTATTTACAAATGCTTTTGAGTCATTTTCAACTGTAATTTGTGACTAATTTCCCCTTATTTACAAAATTATTCATCTTCACAGCATTTTTAACGCTTTATTTATGACAAGATTGGCGGCGCTGTTTAGTTTCTCGGTTATTTTTTCAGGCCTTTAATTCAAGTAATGCCTTTTATTTTCTGATGCAATAGAATTATGATTTAGGAAATACAGCGCAATCTAATAGTTTGCATTTAATTAATAATGAAACTAATTCTTCATACATCAAACATGAAATCCCAAGTATTTCTCATTGCATGTATTCTAACTCGTGTAAGAGGTGTTCCAACTTGGTGAAATGTCCTTACTTTCCACGTACCTGTTGTACCTATGTTTGGGTTTTTGCATTTAATAAGGCTCCTATTCCCGCCAGGTTTGTCAGCAGTCAGGTCAGCAGTCAGTCAGACTATCGGCGTAGAACCCCGTCTGTTAATTATGCCGAAAGAGAAAGCCATAACAAATGGTACGCGAATGATTTGCAATCTTCGAGAACGTGGGGGTTGGTAACTACAGAGAGGTGATTAGGAACAGAAGGGCTGATGGAAATGCCTCCAGCACCAACATTACAACCTTAAAGTATTGTCAGAATAACAAACCAATCAAACGGTAAGGCAATAGAAACCAATTAGTTTGATCTTTCGATCGAACATCGATGCTTGGTCGATCCTTACTATTTACGAAACTACTGTTAATTTTGATAACATATGAATATTTGCCTGTATTGATATTGACCAATATAAATTTAGCATTAATTTTGATTTATTACTTGTTAGTTCATTAATATGAAGCATCGAAGCAACATCGACGGTCGATCCAAAGATCGGACAAATTTGATTCTGGTGCCTAAGTAGCATGCGGGACAAAAGCAAAAGCATGTAGTTAACGAGGAATAGGGGTTTTAGGTAAGGAGAGCAAAGCGAAAGCAAAGGTTGGAGTTGCGCTTCATGCAGCCAATTTACCAAACCTGTGAGAGTCCTGAACAACAATATCTCGTCCTGTAAGAGTTGTACTATCTTGTCCGGGTAACCTATAGGTGCTTCATTGCTGCCTATATAAATTTAGTCCCTCTTACTTATACAAGGTATCAAAGGTCTTCTGGTAATCTATATAGCAGAGATACAGTGCCTTTTCTATATCAGTGTATTTTCTGTTATTTGCCTTAGTGTCAAAAGCTGAAAAAATCTTCTCGGTCTCCTTTTTTTCATCAGAAAAAGGAAAGCAGAAAGTGGGAAGGTGTTAGAAATACACAGGTCAATGAACATTAAACTACAGTGAAATAAATATTATTAACATATATAATCGCAAAATTGTATGCCTCCCTGTGCATAACTTAGTAACGTCCAAGCTGCTGTTTCCCTAGGTAGAAGGAAAGGAGGAGTGTATTATGTTGTGTCATCCGTTAACAAGAAAAGTTGTTTTCCCCGTCCTGGGTCTGAACCACAGACCCCGTTGGGTGCCACCTACCAGACCAGGGATAGCAAGCCACGTACATGAACGGTGCCCGGCCACCGGTTTCGTGCGTATTATTTAGTTTGGGAGGTGTCATTATAAGATGTCTACGTTATACTTTTCATCACATACTAAATTTAATAAAAATGCAAGAAACGAAAATCAAGTCAGCATAGAGTCATTCTTAGGTCGATTTTGGAACGATATAAAAAATTATATGCATCTTCTTTAGCTGATAATAATGGTTGTGGTCAATTGACAAGCAACTATATGGAAATATATATAGGGAAACCACTTTGACAGTGTTTATTCAAAACATAACTTAAAACAGCTTGCAAAAAATATATTACAACGTCACTTTAAAGGTAAAATACAGGGTCAGATATCGAGAGCGAAGTACGAGCGTAGTTTGCTTATTTTCCATTTCATAACACTCAACTTTAATCGCTAGTGGTACTTGAAGGAATTGGAGCTCAGAGGATTCCCCTAATGCATTTTATGTCCAATCCTGCGTCAACAAACATGTCCCATATAAAATATGGCATTTTCTCGTTATAATTTTAAGAGCTGTCTAAGTATTGAGTATATGCACAAGCTGAAAAAGCATTGAATTATTTAGCTTAAAATCGTGAACTATCCAAATGTGTAACATGCAATTAAAGGACCTCTTCAGTGATCGCAGCGAAGGTGTAAAAAGGATAACAATTATTGTTTATAAATTGCCTATATTAACTCACTAAAATTTTCTTTAGGTATTTGTGCTATGAAATCTTTGACAAAAAAGTAGATATCCACGAAAAAAGAGTTATGCATGATTATGTGTATTACACTGCTCCATAGGTCACTGTTGTAATTTCGTTCTGGTATACCAGAACGAAATTCAAATTTGACGATATTTTCGCTAAACGAATTAATCGGCAAGAAATTTACGGTAAATATACATTATGTAGCCAGAGGTATCGAGTGGTATAAAAATCTCAACTTTTTAAAAGAACAGTGGGGAGATGAGGCTGTGGATCACGAAATGCCCTTTTAAGTAGAAAAATAAAAGATTCATGTAAAATGTCTCAAAATGTCTTCAATGCATATCTTTCGGCTTAACCACTAACAGTCTATAGCACATCTATGAACACTAACAAAGAATCTGAATTTTTATGATTTTTACGATCCTCAGAATAAGCTGACCCCAGTATCAACTAAAAACATCACGGCCAGCAGGCCCGAGGGCGGAGACTCCCATCACGGCCCTGCAAAGTGCTAACACTTCAAAGTGTTCATAGTTCTGGTCGCTAGGGTTCAACTCCCCGCACAGGCATGGAATACTACGTAATATGTATCATGTTCGTTTCCATCTAGCGATCAATAAGCTGAATAACGCATGTGTAATCCAATTCAATGCACAAACTCATACACCTGTGGTTCTTTGATGTTAACTGCATACAATAGAGACATTGATCAATACTGAAGTGAAAAATTATGGAAGCAGAATCATCATTTATGCATATTTCCTTGACAATCATAAAAAACGATTACTTGATCAACTCAAATGATTTTATTAGCGTTATTTTTAATCCATATTTCAATATTTCTAAATGTTTTATATGTCTTTTGACCCAGAAATGTATGAATTTGATGCGAAATCGTGATGAAAAATAATATTTTACTAGTCAGATTCAGAAAGAGAAAATCTCTTTACACTCTTTAATATTACATCACAATCCAAACATAGATGGTCAAGTTCATAGAGAATGTTACAAAGTGTTGTATGTTTTGCTATTTCGTTTTCTCTGTAGGGAATGTGTTTTATCTTTAAAATCGGATATGAAAAACTATCAAAAATACAGCACAAACGGGCATCACTATTTGTGTGCATAATACAAATTTACTAATTATATAGAAGTGACATATGACACTTATCAAAGCTGTATCTTGAAAAGGAGATTACTCTGATGCTAGAATCTCGGCATGGAAACTCATGTGAAATGAAGAAAAATATTTCCGATTGATTTTGTGTGTCTTTTGAGCGTTAAATGTTTCAAAATGTCAAAATGAACAAAATTCGAGTAACTATGATGTCATTAACACGACATTAATATTCATGAGGAATAATTATTGCTCTCTCAAGAAAGAAATGATTAACAATTGGTTGGATTTTATCGCACGACCTTCTAGTAACTGTATCTAGAAATTTGTGAAAGTTACTTGTCAATTTTTGCCGGAAACAAACCTTTTCTATGGTTACTTTGACCAGCTCATTAGCCCTGTTCATCAGACATTGGGACATTCTTTACCGTGGGATTACCGCCCTCTGTTGATGACAGGGCTTCGAACTCTTATATATGTGACCCCTCGGCACAACTGAGCCCGGATGTCGCCAGTGCCACTATTGAGATATGCTCCATTGAACTTAACAATAAACAAAAGGAAACAAAGGATTTATTGACTGTTTTATTGATTTTTCACTACTTAAATGTCAAGTACTATAGACATGATATAGATCATTTTAAAGCTAATTTCAAGCAGAATATTTTGGTTGAATATCTCAAAAATGATGATTGGCGACTTCCGGGCTCAGTTGTGCCGAGGGGCCACATATAAGAAATGCAGGGCCGTACGACGACTAAACACTCCACGTGAGTTCCAATATGAAAGGCCACGCAGGGCCAGAAAGCCCAGTGACCTTTACATCCCTCATATTTTGATGTACTATAGAATAATGTCCTCACTTATTGGTTTACAAATACATACATACACGCATACATACACCCCCACACACCCCATAGGCCTACATGCATACATACATCTCTTATTAAAACCATGAAGTACAGCTATTGTATAACTCGATCGTATGATTGCGACTATCTTGGAGATGACAATGATAATATCAATATTATAGTGGTTCGTATTTATAATCTCAGTGGAAGTATAGTATATATGGACTATACTGTATTGACGTTATTTATCTGGATTAAGATGATATTGTTAAGTCTCGAGGTTGTGCTTTGCATTGAATCTTCTTATATATATATTTCTTTCAAGTTATATTAGCAGGTTATCCTATATTTTGAAACATAAAACGTTGTGTAAAATATCCCTTTCTCTCTCTTGACACTAAAATTTAAGACCTAATAAGACAACTTAAGACACAGTAACAATCTTTAGTATCTTTAGTAATTTTGTACATATCACACCAAAGAAATCTCCAATGCATTGTTGATTTTGGTAAGATAAAGGAAAACGATCTGTGAGCGTTTTCCGATAACGGCTAATATTGTAAAATACGATCGAATAAGTTTTAAAAAGCGCATTATTGTATCAGTTTTGTAAGAGTAGAATCTTCAATTTATCCCCATAATAAAAAAAAACCAAAACAAAATGCCTAACTGAACTTTTGAATAACGTACAGTTCTCTCACGAAAAAAGTGGTTACAAAACTCTTTACATTACAATACACGCTGAGAAAATTGATGTAAGTGTAAACGGAATGCGTGTGCATACAGAACCATCTAGTATAAAAGTCTCTGTCTCTAATCTGAGGAGTAAAGTCTTGGAATTTTGAGATTGTAATTTATTAACAATATTATTTTGTTTCATTTCGAAGATTTTCGTTAAATTTCAGGTATTGTTTATTCAAAGGGCACACCTTTGGTGTGTTACATAAGTTTTATTGTGGCATCTCTACTTTATTGAGAACCTTAAAACATTTTCTTAGAATCTTCTAGTTTATAACCATGACAACAGGGTTCGTTGGATTATAACATCCTAGAGAACGTCTCAAAATGACTTACTTATTCCTCTTATTTTATAAATGAAATATTGACATCAAAATAAGAATTTTCACCAAAATCTGACGTCACAGATAGATTTGTCATGTGTTTGCAATATTCTAAATATATATCCTTTTTATACTTTACATCAACACTTTAGCAGATATGAGGCCCACAAAAAACAGGGTTAAGACCAACCTCAAGAAATCAAGCAGCACATCATGACATTACATGTTTCGAGGGTTGAGAGCCAGAAAGCCTTTATGCTCATTTTATAGCATGCAGGTCGTTATGAGTTCAAACAGACCTGATGCTACCAAATGATCATAAAGTAGCAAAGGCACTATCAAAGATACAGTCCATCTAACGTGACAAAATTCAATTAAAAAAAAAGAAATTCTGAGGAAATATTGATTTTTGAAGACAAAAGCAAAAGGCCATCCCCAGAAGCAACCCTAACATGATTTTAAAGGGTATGAAATAAGGAGTTCACATTTGGAATATTATAAAATTATTTTGTCAACTTTTGCTCATTTTGTGAGAGCGGTACATAGTGAGTTAAGGCTTTCTTGTTCTGGACCCTCTATTAATTATTTGACATTTTATTCATTTGTGTATCAGTTTGCCTTATTCTCATTCATGTTAAAAGCAACGTAACAGAAATGTAAGGTCTACATTTAAAATCGAATAAAATCGGTATAATCACAATATACCACTTAATGTGTTTTCTTGTTTGTTTTTTGTTTCAGGGATACCATGTGTATACAATCTGTATTAAAACACATATAATCAGCGTGACAGCTTTATACAATTCAGTGTTTATCTTGTATTGCCGGATGAAAGTATACATATTACAACCCGGGGATCACAACATGAAATACAAGAAATAGGTCAATTAAGCGACAGTCATCTTACCCTTAAGATGTGAAATTATACATTAATAATATCATTAACTTCATTTGCAGTGGGTATCAAAGTTAAAAGGTTTACTTTAAACACTGCTAAAGCATATATCATACGATACTGGCCAGTAATGAAAGTATTCTCCAAAACAGCTGGGAATCCTGGGATTAATTGACCACCAGTGATTGCCATCAAGGGATTTCGCAAGACGGAACTCATCTGACTCGCATGAAATTCTATCATAGCTGTTAAAGGCACACCATAATAAAAGCAACTTGTACTTGTCTTAAATTTTAAAGAATGTCTAACACACCGGTTAACTGTTGGCATTCGCAATTCGTTTGCTTTGTCTTATTGGTAACAACCCCGATACTTTTGATTATGCCTTATTACGCTTAATTGAGTTCCACTTCGAGCGAATAACGTAATCATCAACATGATTGATACGAGTGTTTCCTCGACAAGTCATGGTCGTGAGGTATAGGCAAATTTGTATTCAGCGACGGCGCCAGAAATGGTATGTACTTTATTAACATTATTATGTTCCTTTACAACTCTTGGTACTTATTCATCACTTGCACTATTGACAGAGAAATGAAATTGTAAATGATATTTTAATGACTTGAATCCTTCTCACTTCATATCCAACATACTTTTAACAAAATTGGAGCTCACTCAAGACATTTTATATCGTTCCGTATGAAGAATCAGGTGGATTTCTTATTAATGTCTGCAAAAACACAATTAATCCTAATTCAAATTAAATGTAAAAATCTTAACAATGATTGGTTGATTCGTAATTCAAGACATGTTTCATAACCATAATTCACAATTTGTATGATGATGTAAATATTTGTATAACACTATAAATTTACATCATCTAACAGTACTTACGAATAAAACATTCATGCTGATTTACTATTAAAATCAAAACATCAGTGCAATATGTGCTAATAATCATACTTTACAACTAAACATAAGTTGCAGGAAACGTTATGGATTAACCGTTCCATATCGATAAAACCATCTATATCTTTTTAGATTAAAAAATATAAAAGCCAGACAAGAGATTTCCAAATAGGCCAAGTGTATTAATCCGTAAATATGATATGGCTAGCAGCCGTTGACTCTAATGGACAACTTCATATTTTTGATATTATTGGTCTTTCTGTAGTTACACAGGAAATAAATCAAAAACAAATGCGAAAGTAAAACAATATGACTTGTAAGATCAACTTCACTTTTTGGAGCCTTTCAATTAAGCACACACAAACACCACATCCACGACACACACCCACACGTAAGAAGTAGACAGTAACCCTAACAATGCATGCCTATATTTGCATCTCGGAATTCACACATCTTTTTAAATTGAGTTTCTCCAAATTTCTCCAGAGATCTTCGAATTTGATTGGCTTGAATGTACCAAAAGGGAAATCTTATTGACAAAATAATGACGAATATTTCAATAGACCATCTACTCTAGTGTTACTCTGCAATTCTTGGAGCTTACTGAATTGAGAAGTTTTTCAGAGATACTCTACCCACAGTTAAATCAATACGCGGTAAGGCCCTGCTTCGGAAAAGCTCTTCATACTTGTTATTTCAGGATGTATTGTATAATGGTATTGGTTATTTCAGCTTCAAGTTGAGTCTGCGCTTGAGAAGTAGGTGTTTTCAATATTTTCAAACACCTTGAGTTTCTAGAATGCTTCTGTGCGTAGCAAGAAATGTTTCAGATTTCAGAACAGAATGGTGCTAGTTATTTCAGCTTCACGTTGAGGTAGTACTCGAGTAGGTATTGTAAATGTATTCAAACACCCTTAGTTTCTAGAATGCTTCTGTGCATGGCAAGAAAAGTTTCAGATTCAGAACATTTAAAGATTACTTTTTAAGTACCTTTAATATTTCTAAGCTGATAAGAAATTATTTTTAACTGATCGATCATTTTGACATCTCCATGCACGCTTGGAGATCATGGGGTTTGTAGGACCCATTTCCTAGGTTGTTTGATATTTTTAGTTGGTCGCGTTAGGCTGTGACTGGGATGCTGTAAATCCGAGTCAACCCCCTAAATTTACAGGTTAAAGACATTTAAGACATTCTTTTTATTTTACAGTATCTCCAAATTAATGAGAAAGGAGTTATCATTATTCAGTCAAGTGACGCCGAAATGTATATACGACGTAAATACTCCACTGAATATCAGAAAAAGTACAACCAAATTACAATATGATGACTTAACATTCTGTTCCAATAAGCAAGTTGAGGATGCACGAAGAATCGTGTTTGGCGACTTATTTTTACCATTTCTTTTAAAGTAACAAAGATAGGTACGTGAAAGTGCATATTTTTGGAAACGAAACAATGCAAGGATTAAGGCAAATTGCTATCTATGTGGAACAAAGTAACAAAGATAGGTACGTGAAAGTGCTTATTTTTGGAAACGAAACAATGCAAGGATTAAGGCAAATTGCTATCTATGTGGAATTTTGATAACAAGTACCTCCTCCCCCACTTGCTTATTCCATGTTTCTTAACCATTATGTCATTTTTGAAATAGATTACATTGCAGATCGTGTTTACCCTAAGTCATTTTCCAAAGTGATGAAAATGTGTGGATGATGTTGCCAACCCGATCATCGCCACATTTAATTTGAAAATTCATAGGCATGTACCTAAAGATCTTTTGCAAACAACATCTGAGGAGGGAAATGTGCTTGTCATCCAGAAAAGTGACGCCGTCTGGTATTCCACAAACAATGACTAAGAAAGACGATATTCAGATACAAATAAGTTACATTGATGATGTAACATCGTAATCCATTTAAAAAGAATTTAACGAATTTAAAACTCCACTTAAATTATGTTTTGGTTATTACCTGGGTCGTCTCTGGGCTGTAACTACGTCAACTTTGTACATGGGGTGAGGCAAGCGAGGCAAAGCGCTTTGCCCAAGGGCGCAACACGGTGGTGGGACGGGGAATCGGACCCACGCACGTCGAGCAAGCTCTCGCATTATGAGTCCAAGGCCGTAACCACTGAGCCACCGTGCCCTCATATCAAAGTCAAGTGTTGAAGCGTACTGCGTACATCACGGCTTTCAAATGTGCAGTAAATTTGGTAAAATTTAGCTCTTTAAAGACCTACAAATTGCTCATTCTTCGTTTTTTTCGCTTTGTGAGGCAATTGTTAACCAGAAAATAATAATTAAATCAATACCCTTGATTTTGATCGTTCACAGCTCCGAAAGACCCCTTTTACCGGTACGCCGTCAGCTCCCAAAGACCCATGGGAACAGGGAACACACAGCGATGTGTAGACTATGTGTTTGTATTTTGCATCTCGAAATCCATACATGAACTACTAAAATTGAATTTATAAAGATATCTTCAATTCTACCTTGCATGTGCTAAAAGCGAATTCATAAAATAATGACGAATCTTTCACTCGACCGCCTACGTAAGTATTACTTTGTAATTTGTAAAGCTTAAGGACACGTTGATGAATAATCTTAAGTGGCTCAAATTAGACCAAAGATGGAAAAATCATATTCTTATTATGTTACTCAGTCAAGTGTCTCCTGATTATATCGGTTCTAGATTCAGCTTTACTCATTCTATTCACGGTTAGGCCAAATTAAAAAAAAAGGTTTGTCTCAAAGCTCTCCAAATCTGAAAAACTAATGCGAAATGCGTTTGTATTTTTTTTTTTTTACCAAAGATTCTAGTAAACAAGTTAAGGATGCACGTAAAGGTTCTAGTAAACAAGTTAAGGATGCACGTCAATCGTGTTTGGCAGTTTATTTTTACCATATCTTTTAAAGTAGCAAAGACAACTACGTGAAAGTACATTTGTGGAAACAAAATGATAATACAAGCAGGGCAAATTACTATCTCTGTTGAATTTCGATAACAAGTACCTCCTCCCCACTTGCTTATTCCATGTTTCCTATAAAGACATTTTCCAAAGTGGTGCAAATGTGAGGATGACGCTGCCAACCAATCATATAAACTTTAATTTAAAGATTCATAGGCATATACCTAAAGACGTTCTGTAAACAGTTTACGAGAAGAGTACTGTGTTTCTTATCCAGAAAAGTGACGCCGTCGGGTATTCCACTGAATACAAGCAATGACTAAGAAAGACGATATTCAGATATACACAAGTTACATTGATGCTGTAACATCGTAATCCATTTAAAAAGAATTTAAAGAATTTCTGTTTTGGTTATTACCGGGGTCGTCGCTGGGCTGCAACTTCATCAACTTTGTTCGTGGTTTAGTCAATTATTAGCTTAAGCTCTCGGGTAGTTAGGAAGGATGCTCGGTGAAGCCTTAAGATTTACATCTTCGCTTCTATCACAATAACCTTAGAGGTACGAGCTTTGATATTTGCCATTTAAAGATATATTTTACAGAATGGTAATGTTAAAATGCTATTAGTTTCCGATCCAAAATACAAAAACAAATTACAGTTTGAGTCTGTTTTGCAGAGGTTGTCTCTCGATACCCGAGGATGTTGATTCTCGACCACGAAGCATCAAGAAAACCGTAAACATTATTATGAATCACAACAAATCAGTAACCATTCATTAACGAATCAGTGTAAACCATTTATTAAGGAATCAGTAATCATTCATTAACGAATCAGTAACCATTCATTAACGAATCAGTAACCATTCATTAACGAATCAGTAACCATTCATTAACGAATCAGTAACCATCCATTAGCGAATCAGTCACCATTCATTAACGAATCAGTAACCATTCATTAACGAATCAGTAACCATTCATTAACCAATCAGTAACCATTCATTAACCAATCAGTAACCATTCATTAGCGAATCAGTAACCATTCATAAACGAATCAGTAACTATTCATTAAGGAATCAGTAACCATGTATTAAGGAATCAGTAACCATTCATTAAGGAATCAGTAATCATTCATTAAGGAATCAGTAACCATTCATTAGCGAATCAGTAACCATTCATTAACGAATCAGTAACCATTCATTAGCGAATCAGTAACCGTTGATTAACGAATCAGTAACCATTCATTAACGAATCAGTAACCATTCATTAACGAATCAGTAACCATTCATTAGCGAATCAGTAACCATTGATTAACGAATCAGTAACCATTCATTAACGAATCAGTAACCATTCATTAACGAATCAGTAACCATTCATTAAGGAATCAGTAACCATTCATTAAGGAATCAGTAATCATTCATTAAGGAATCAGTAACCATTCATTAGCGAATCAGTAACCATTCCTTAACGAATCAGTAACCATTCATTAGCGAATCAGTAACCGTTGATTAACGAATCAGTAACCATTCATTAACGAATCAGTAACCATTCATTAACGAATCAGTAACCATTCATTAGCGAATCAGTAACCATTGATTAACGAATCAGTAACCATTCATTAACGAATCAGTAACCATTCATTAACGAATCAGTAACCATTCATTAAGGAATCAGTAACCATTCATTAAGGAATCAGTAATCATTCATTAAGGAATCAGTAACCATTCATTAGCGAATCAGTAACCATTCCTTAACGAATCAGTAACCATTCATTAGCGAATCAGTAACCGTTGATTAACGAATCAGTAACCATTCATTAACGAATCAGTAACCATTCATTAACGAATCAGTAACCATTCATTAACGAATCAGTAACCATCCATTAGCGAATCAGTCACCATTCATTAACGAATCAGTAACCATTCATTAACGAATCAGTAACCATTCATTAACCAATCAGTAACCATTCATTAACCAATCAGTAACCATTCATTAGCGAATCAGTAACCATTCATAAACGAATCAGTAACTATTCATTAAGGAATCAGTAACCATGTATTAAGGAATCAGTAACCATTCATTAAGGAATCAGTAATCATTCATTAAGGAATCAGTAACCATTCATTAGCGAATCAGTAACCATTCATTAACGAATCAGTAACCATTCATTAGCGAATCAGTAACCGTTGATTAACGAATCAGTAACCATTCATTAACGAATCAGTAACCATTCATTAACGAATCAGTAACCATTCATTAGCGAATCAGTAACCATTGATTAACGAATCAGTAACCATTCATTAACGAATCAGTAACCATTCATTAACGAATCAGTAACCATTCATTAAGGAATCAGTAACCATTCATTAAGGAATCAGTAATCATTCATTAAGGAATCAGTAACCATTCATTAGCGAATCAGTAACCATTCCTTAACGAATCAGTAACCATTCATTAGCGAATCAGTAACCGTTGATTAACGAATCAGTAACCATTCATTAACGAATCAGTAACCATTCATTAACGAATCAGTAACCATTCATTAGCGAATCAGTAACCATTGATTAACGAATCAGTAACCATTCATTAACGAATCAGTAACCATTCATTAACGAATCAGTAACCATTCATTAAGGAATCAGTAACCATTCATTAAGGAATCAGTAATCATTCATTAAGGAATCAGTAACCATTCATTAGCGAATCAGTAACCATTCCTTAACGAATCAGTAACCATTCATTAGCGAATCAGTAACCGTTGATTAACGAATCAGTAAACCATTCATTAACGAATCAGTAACCATTCATTAACGAATCAGTAACCATTCATTAACGAATCAGTAACCATTCATTAGCGAATCAGTAACCATTGATTAACGAATCAGTAACCATTCATTAACGAATCAGTAACCATTCATTAACGAAACAGCAACCATACATTAACGAATCAGCAGGTTTAAATACAAATGTCAGAATCTATTCATTTTTGGTCAAATTTGGAAGTAAGCTCTACATTTTTACCAGTTGTTGTGGTTTTAAGATAAAGTTTCAATAGCTAAGTAATTTATTGACAGGTCAAGACAGGGAGTCAAGAACGAAGAAATTGCAAATCTACATCGCTATCAATTCAACTAAATTGGATATTAACTGTCGCTGATTTGAAATTCATGAAAAAGACCTGAAGAAAATGCTCGAATGGAAAATGTACTCCAGTTGAATCACATGCAGTCGTTTTCATTTTGTCCCTGCAGTGTGGAACCTCTAAGCGTCGTTGTATCTTCCATGTAGTTCAGCTTAGTTCTATCTGCAATTAAATTTAGGTCAAATGGAAAGATATCAAAGAAACAATGATTAGGTTGACAAGTTGAATGACAACACAAAATACTAGGAAACAAACAGAGATAAGATAATTGACAACATGGTGTTGTAAGAGAAGTAATTTTTGGTATACTACATGACAGTGAAAATACTTATTGTTATCTCACCATAAATGTCACTGTTGACACGCATGATCCCTGGGGTGATTAAAATAAAAAGAGGAAGTCATCTTCAGGCTTGTTAACTCCTTCTGGCAGGCATGTTGAAAAGTACCTGTACAGAAATTATCAATTTCGGAATGTGTAACATGAATATTCAAGATTACCCATCATGTACTGAGTCATGTATTTGAGATGTCATTAACATGTAACATACCGACCATTATAAATTAAAACTACAATGCAGGATAATTGCCATGAAAACCAATTCTGTTAGAGTTTGTCAAACAGGTAAATGTTCCAGGAGCGCTAAATGTTTACTATATCTTTAATAATCATGTGAATATATAATATTGAGTGTAGAGTACAAAATATGAATTATTGAAGTTTGCCCTAAAATAACACTAAAATAAATGTTCATTTTTATTTCTGTCGAGTTTTTGCCGACTCTCTGCAGCTGCAAAAACTTGAAATGGTATTATTGACCATTTATCATATTTATCAATTGAAATTTGCTGTGAAATGGAAAGTTGCACAGCATATTATAAAATAAATTCTACTTACGTTAGTCGACTGTACTGCATTCTCCGACATAACAACACAAGGTCAGTGAAGTCATCCTTCTCAAGTGCAATATGAAGAAGATGCAGATTCTTCAGTTGACTCATCTTCTGCAGATTAGCCTTGAAATACTGCCATGTATCACTGTTGACTTGTGGTGTTGTGACGGCAACTGTCCCCAGTGTGAGGTCTACCAGGGCAGGTAGTGTTTGTATCACATTAGCCATATTCGCTATCATGTCATTTGGATATTGGCTATGGCAGATACCCAGCCATTGTAAACGAGACAGGTGACTCATTGTTGATAGGAGCTGATTGTGACATGTCTTACTTAGCCCATTCACACTGATGTCTAATCCCCTCAATAACTTGGCAGTAGGTAGATGCTTAGTAAGAAGTGATGCAACTATGTCATTCGTGTGGTTGCTAGACATCCTCAAATTCACCAAATGTGATCCATACTGGTGGAATTTACTAGCAAACTCAGTCATATCTCCAACTGATGCATATAGCGCCATCACATCGAGACTTTGCACCGATTGCATGGATAACAGTGATTCCGTGAGAATTGACAGACTCCTGTTGGATTCATTGTTGGCTACATCGATTGCCATCAGATGCGGCATGTTCTTGATTACTCTTGCTAATCGATCCATTTGATTACCATTCATTCCAATTCCTCTCACATTTAGTTTCAGTAGATGTGACAGGTTACCTTTCTCAATCACCGCCAGTAAATTTTCTATGTTGGCTTTGCCTATTTTGAAAGCTGCAATATCGAATACTTCTAGGTGAATGTGCTGCAAACTGTCTATAATGGATGTGATATTGGATTCTTGTGCAGTAGGTAATCCCTCACATGCTTGCCAGGCCTGAATGTAGGATAACAATAAAGCAGGTGAAGATGACGCCAATGATGCAAATTTACTATGCATATTTGGATGTTTTGCCACATAGTCGCCACAGATAGATCGCATATCACTTAATGGAATCTTGTTGGTATCCTTGAGAGTTTGGTTCATAATAGTATTTAATGGCCCTAATGTTTTCGATATATCAATACGATCAGCAGAGTTTTCTGACGCTCGCAGTACAATGGACTTAATAAAGCCGGGTTGACAATGTGACAAGTAGTATCCCAGTGCCACAGCAGTGAATGTAGATATGCCAAAACAGTAGACTTTGCCCTCTGAGAAGAGATCATAAATAAGACGTCTGAACCCATCTTTAGCACCGGCTTCATAATTGCACCTCAAACACAAATCAATGAAAGCATGCACTAGTAGTATTTCCTCTAATTCTAGCTCCTCATCACAATATCTCGACATCAATGCCTTCAATTCAGATTCAAATATATCCATTAGTCTGTGGATAATCATATCAGCTGCTTTGATATTTGAACCACTCGCAAACTGCAATATAAGCTGAACGCTTAGTGCTTCCTCGACGTTCGTCAGCATATGCAGCTTTGATGACAATTCTTTCGGTTGCTCATCAGCAAGTCGTGCTAAGTATTCCCCCGCACATTTCTCACCACAAGTCTTGTGGAAAAATGACAATGTTGTACGTTTACGATTTGTGAGATCTAACACGTCTGAAGTACTGGCTTCCTGTCGTGAAATCAATCCAATTTGGCACGCCATCTCAACATCGTTGGAATTTGATGCTTCGTCAGGTGAGAATACAACGCGGTTTTCTGGAGGCCAAAATCCTTGAAGTGCCATTTTTCCGATCCCACAAACAAGTTGCATGATATCATCGTCATGTTGTGGTAGGCCTGTGCTGTCGGTATCTTTGTTCTTCTCTACGTAATGGTGATACATTATGTTGATGATCGCGCTGAACAGTTGGCCGATTTTACGTGGTAGATCCTTCTCCTGAATCTGTTTCCAATATGTGCAAAGTAATTGGGACATGAGGGGTATTGAAGCCATTTCTGTAGCCAAAGGATTTTGATCCAAGTGGTCAATTAATGAATCGCCCACACTCTTTTCTTGCTTGAAGAATTTTTTGATGTATTCTCTGACATCTTTCCTGTTGAATCCTTGAAGTTCAACTTGGGTAAAGGTTGATTGGCACCTGCGTTTTACCTCTGCAATTCGCCATGGCCGAGTAGTGACGAGTAGTCTGCTGGTGGTCAGGTGTCTACCCATAAGAATCTTCACAACATCTCCACATCTTCCTAGTTGATGATAAAGCTCTCTGTCGGACTCATCAATAGCGTCAAGTATAATGACGACTTTTTCCTCATTCTTTTTGATCATGCTTCGAATCTGCTCTGCGGTTATTGACGTATCACCCGGTAAAATTTGACTCAGAATGACATCTTCCAGATTTGACGTAGGGTCTATGCCTCTCATATTTAGTATGAAGAGCAAGGTGATATCTGTAAGTGACGATCCTTCCACCTGCGTTGCCCAATCATAAGCAATCTTGGCCGATAATGTTGTTTTACCCAACCCTGCTGGGGCCGAAAGTAACAATTTAGTGTATGGATATCCTTCAGGTGTTTGACGTGTAAACATCTCCTCATAGGAAGGAAGCGGTATCTTTATGGGACGGCAAGGCTGCGGAAGATTTATTTCCAAGGATAGCTTGGTGTAAATATCTTGTAGATCGACACAGGAATCGTAATCACCAGGGAATAACGGGATTTTACACAGAGAATTGAGATAGTAGAAGCGAAGCTCTTCCTGAAATTGGCGTAAGATATCATCTTGTGGGTTGTCATTTGTGTCTTCTGAAATTATTGAAATGCGAGATAATATTATCAGTTAGAATTTGTTCACAATCTAAATGTATTTATTATCTGTTGACACACGTCATTTAAGTAGCTAATTAAAACTCATATCGGGATATCTATTAGTCTCTCGTGCTTATACTATTATCATATCTGTTTTTTGTTTTTTGTTTTGTTTTGTTTTGTTTTGTTTTGTTTTGTTGTTGTTATTGTTATTGTTTTAAATTGTTTTTATGCAAATTCACTGTGAAAACAATCAAAACATTTTATACGAAAAAACAAAATGCAAGCCACTGTACATATATGTAGCAACAAGTGACTCAATCACGATATGGAACAAAAAAAGAAAGACTTACTTTTCTCGAGTTCTGCCTTGCTAAAGCGATCCGCCAAGTTGTCAAGTTTCGTTGATAAATCCGCCAAGTCGCGTCTCAATTCAAAGTTAATGTCATCCCTCATCTTTGCTGTGATTGGCTCCATTCGTATCTGATATAAAATAAGGGGGAACGAGAAACTAAATGAGTAGCAGTATCAATTATATTATGAACTGATTTGAATATTAACAATCTAAAGTTTAACTGACATGAGAAAAGGTGCATGTAATAGGATTGTCATTAGCATCACTCAGAAGTTATGATATAGGAGAAACTCTCTAAATTCTAAAGAGTGAAAAAGTGAATCCTCCTCGGAGTGACTCTTCGGGTCAATCGAAAAGATTGACATTTTAATCTACCAAGAGTGAAAATCACATATTTTTCTCCTTACGAGTAAGATTATCACTCTGCAAAGAGCGAAATTTCAATCATTTTAGAGTGGAATTTTCAATCTTTTCACAGAGTGTTCCCTTAGCACAATCTCTCTCGATTGAAGTTTATTTATGTTTATTAAATTTAAACACTGTTTGGAGTAAATCAACCGTATACACAAAAATTGTACCTCTGTAAGTTTAGTTCTGACCACTTGAGCCGATGTGAAATGTTGTGGATGTAAGGTTTCTAAACAGGTGATAAAATCGTCGATATCTTGGAAGTATTTATCCACCTTCTGATCGTCTAGCTGCATGTCATCTTTCAGTTTCATGTGTGACAATTCATTTCTAATTTCAGCAACCTGCGGTGAAAATAATTTGATTTGATAGAAAAATAGAGTTAATCCGTGGTGTGTGATGTGTTCGTTTGAAATATGCTTCTTCACAGCCAGGCCCTTGCAAAGCTTCGTGACAAAAACATGTCAACTTATTGTGTGTATTGCAGAAGAAACCTGTTACCAATGGTTTAAGGGCTGGGGTATGAGCGACCTTGAAGTTCCGGTATCTGGAGAGGGGAAGCAATGAGTTACCCCAAATCACAGCGGCAGGTAGTGACTGGGCCGCCGAGTGCTAATATATATTTATTTTGGAAGGTTCGTGTTTGTTTTAAATTTTGGGGCGTTTTTCCAAAATTTGATATTTTTGGTCATATTTCAAAAAAGCGACATGCCAAAGACAACTCTTTGGGCACATAGTTTGTTATTGTTATTGCAGTTCTTTTCCACATACCTACGTTAACATTCGATTGGGTGATTTACTAATATTATATATTTTATGACTGCAATTTGGCGTTTTCAATGCGTTTTACACGTATCATGAAATTAACGCAAATATCTAGTCACGCTGCTTTTAGAATTTTACCTGATCGTCGGCTTTTGCAGGCAACAGAATGCAGATTGGCTCACGATAGATGTCGTATTCCTCTATGTGGTTCACTCATTGATAAAATGAGTTTGCATTCCTTGTAACAACACACACATTGCCGTCTGGAAACCGGGTCTGGTACTGATTTTGGGACAGCCAATAGACTTCAGCGCCGTATCAAATCTCATAAAAACCACACGACTGACGACTATGTGTTTATGTTTCCCGCACGAAAGCTTGTGTCTACATCTATTACTATACTTCTTTGGAAACGTTGACCTTTGACCATTCTTTATAACGCCCTGATATGACCTTGATATGTTCGCTTGATTGGGTACGTTATAGCATCCATTTCATTGAGGTGTTAGGACTTGGTCAGTAGATAATACTTGCAGGGATACAATAGTTTAACATGGTGTGTGAGCATGGTGAAAGACTCATTATTGATTAGGCGCGGACATATTAAAGGCACAGGTCCTTTGCGTGTATAGCAGAAAATTATAATAGAATGTGTGAATAGAATGTTTGGAATTTTGCAACTAAAATACTAACTGCATTCTGCATTATGTATTTATTTATTTATTTATTTAGGCCTATGCCTATTTATTTATTTACTGACTTATTTATTTATTTATTTTATTTATTTGGTATATTAGTTAGTAGGCCTAGTTAGTAATATTCCATGATAGGCCTACGTCGGTTTATTATTGATTGTTGATAACTTGACAACTTGATTGATTGATCGATTGATAGTCATTTCACATTATATTCCTAGTTTATAGGCCAATTTGAATAGCATCGTACATTAGATAAATAGACCTATCAGTATTGATTTATTCTATTCAGCAATATCAAGGATTACTATCAAACTTCTCATAGCTGATTGTCAGTTGGCTCAGTGGTAACGAAGTAGGTTTTACAACACCGAGGTCCCGGGTTCGATTCCCACCTCTGCCTATTTTTTGCAAGGCTGTGAAAAAGGGGAAATGTCTGGACTGCAAACTTATTTGGCGCGCGATCTGAGCTGGTCCTTTTCTGGTGGCTGTGTCTGTTACAGGCACACTCCCTCTGCATCCAAACCAGGTTCACGCTCATTACACCTCCCTTAAAGGAAATCAATTTCTTGTTGTTCTGTGACATATGTCTTCTTTAGTTTTAATGACCCAAAGCTGCTATTTACACAGCTCAAAAGACAGAATGAAAAGAGATTATAAAGCCTTTGATAAAGTTATTGAATAACCGTCAAGCCTGACCTTAATATTGTTGTTTTGTAACCTTTTGTAACTATCTTTTTTTTTTAACTTTTCGTATTCTGGAGAAACAAAGACCACTTGCCTTTATCATTCGAGAATTAATATATAAAAAGTGAATTAAACATGCAGTAGCTAACCTTTATGATGGTGTCATAACTGGCTTGATCTCCACGATGAAACTCATTAAATCTAGCCATTATCATCAAGAAAGACGCCACGTCGAAATCTTTTAGGCTGCTATATTGAGAACCTGCGGATCCAGTACTGCTTTGCTTATGTGGTAGTCTCAAGACAAAGGCCTTTGCGACTTCCACATAAGTCTTTCCTAGATTGCCCGGGTTTACATTCGACCAGGTTATTTGTGGTTTCGCAGCGGGTGGTTGGTAATATAGAGCACCTTCTACAGCTTGACACCAAGACAAGCAATTGTGACATGATGCTGATGGTTTAGGCTTCTTTCCAATCGGACACTGTCCAGTGCAAGGGGGTAATGCCTGGTTTGCATGCCAAGATGAGAGACATTGATCTACACATGGTATTGCTTGGTGTGTAACAAAATGTAGTGCTTTATATAAGCGATAAAATGAATCGGGATCCATAGCAGCTCCGGCCATGGTGCATATAGTGCTGAAAGGTGTAAGAAAAATGTGTTTTAATAGTGTTTTAATTTACTTTTTAATAATTGGATAAGATCAATAATTTGTACACATTAGGCCTATATATCATGATATAATGCACCATATAATAAAGGGCATTAATTGCCGCTGTCTGTTATGGGAAATAACCTTTATAGAGGATTTTGAAGAAGAATTATTCTTGCTATATTTTGTTATGTAAAGAACAATGGGTGATAAAACCTACTAAAATTGAAGATATTCAACAGGACCCCCTATCTTTAAATAAAATGGTATAGGTCTAAAAAGAGTATAGCATCAACTCTGTGTTATCGGTCTACAAAGTTGCAAAACCGCGCTAGATCCCAAATATTTGTGACGTGTCATGTCAAAAGCAGACACTTTTGGGCAGGATCGTAAATGGAGAAATAGCCAAAAATCTGGTGGTGGGTGTTTTTTTTCACAATTTGTTGCGAATTTGTGATGTTATCAATGTTAAAAATATTGTCTGATAGTTTCAGACCGGAATATAACTGGCATCTTGCATTTTTGAGACATTTTTCAAGTTAATTCCTACTCTCAACATTGTCAATAATATTTTTAAAAGCCGATATCTCAATTTCCAATTTTATAATACCATAACTTTATAATACCATAACTTTCGAACTCAATATCTTCGCTTAGGAATGTCCGATTTCATTGGGGAAAACGTTGTTGTGGAGCAAAATATCTATATATTTAAGATATGTAAAAACCTCAGAATTCATAACCTTCCCAAAAGTGTCTGCTTATTCTCGAGATATTTGGAATTATATAACAATACCCAAATTTGACTACTTTTCAAAATGAATTAGGCTGTGTCCATACGCTATTATGTTTATGCTAATGTCATTACGTAATCAAGTATTCAACATCGCTAATACATTTTGTTTTGAAAGACAAAAGTACAAACTTGTATTTATCGTAAGTAACAGTCACCGAAGTCATGCATGAGAGGAGATACACCATAGTTGCGGGAACTTATTGACCGTCCCTTGTACACTAACATTGCGGTCCTAGAGATATGGTTGAAACACTTGAACTTTGAGTTTGATGTTATCTCGCATTGTACCAGTCGCAAAATAAACAAATACTATCAATATCCCACAAAGTTATATGCCAGGGGGTACTTGTTCGCCGTGTATTCTGCGCGGATACTAAAATATACGGTACGTGAAAACTGAGTGGAAGAGTCTCTAGAATACTCTCATTATATCAATATTTACAAGAAGTATCAAAATGATCCATGGCACCCGTCATAAAGATTATATTAAACGCTGAATTTGCTCCAAGTAAACACCTCACAAAAAGAAAGTTTCAATGGTTACACATTTTTATTATAAATAAATAAACATCTCAAAAAAAGTAACTGACCCCCCTTAAATAATGACCATTATTCAAAAACGGATGATTGTATTACAAATCTGTAAAATGGATTGAAAGCAGAATATATTTCTGCACATTTTGACACCTCATTTGCAGCAATTGACTAAATATTGACGTCACAGCGTACATTCAAATCAATGTAGCCCAATATTTGAAAGTTGCAGTAAATTCTATTGATTTTACATTCAGTGTAATGAAGGGAAATCTGTGTAATGATATCTGAGTGTTTTTGTATTGTAAAAATTTGTATGTAAGTGCAACTTTCAAATCTGGACCTCACTACATTAAATTCACCGGTGTTTTATGGTTTTCTGGGCTATCGTATCAAATGAGGTGTCAAAATGCGCAGAAATAAATTCTGCTTCCACCGCATTTTACAGATTTGTAATACAATAGCCCTTTTTTTAAATAATGGCCATTATTTAAGGGGGTTAGTTACTTTTTTTGAGATGTTTATTATTATAAATTGATATGAAACGCCTTAGATCAAACACAGGGACCGAGATTGAGGCCTGATAACGCAGTACTCTGACAAGTCAAGCCCAGACTTCATCTTTATCACCGAATCAAAACTGGACTCTTCATTTCCCAAAGGTAGTCCTTCCCTCGCATTGAACGGTTACGTGTATGAGGAAAGACAGACGCGATGGCAGTAGATGTGACGGATGCACGGTCTATCATAAGAACGTCTTACCAATAATAGAACACAGACTGGAACCAAAATACATGAGCCAATGATCTTCATCATCCAACCCAGAAGAGGTCCCATGCTGCTATCACTTGCCTACTCTCCTCCATAGAAATTCCTTGACTAGATTACTAGATTGGAATGGGAGACATCCTAACCATCTAATCTAAAGACTAAAAGCTAACTTCTGCACATTGTTTGGCGACTTTAACAGCTTTCATGCGAGTCCGGGTATGGTTGTCCAGCAGGTCTACCACTGGTAAAGAATACAGAGCAGCTTTTATAGAACAGTGGCACACACACGATCCTTATCAAAGGCTACCCACCAACTGCATGGACCTTGCAAGCACGGATGCACCATTGTCATTGATCATAATGTTAAATCATCAGACCACTATCTTGTCAAATAATCTTTGGACGTCATGCCACTATCTGACAGGACAAGTATGGCTGTACAACAAAGCTGACTGGGATCCTGTGAGAATGTCAGTAATGCCATATGTGATGCCATGCACTAATTTATTCCGCAGAACTTTCCAGAATGGTGAAACGAAGTTCAATAAAAGTTATCAAAGAGTGAAGAAAATATTTCTGTTATAGCGTGTTTATTCTACTAGCCATCACAATATTCTCATCTTTAAAACAGCTATAAAAGAAGCTGACAGTGTTGACCTACTTGGAATTACTGTCAACAAAGACTTGTCGTGGCCACCAAAAGCCAACGTCTTGGACTACTTCGCCGAGAGGCGGCCTCGAGAACTACCATATTTTTCAGGCCCGTGCATGTTGAATGGTATTGATATAACGATAAATAATTTCAACATTTAATGCGGTAGATGCTTTATTGTGCGAGCCTTTGTTTCATTCAAACTTAAACCATTATGTTGTTTGTCGCATGGTTAGTTAATCGATGAAAAGCAGACTTGAACCCGATAGAGAACCTATGGGACACTCTGGCTAACAATCCATCAAGCCAGACAAAAGCGTTAATGCCATTACCACAGTCTTTTGAAAAAGTGGAACAGCATTGACCAAGAAGATATATTATTACACTGAACAAACACAAATACGTGAATAACAGTAGGCCTACCTCTCGGGGACTACAAAATAACCGTTTTAAATAGTACGCCTTGATGTTTCATACTGTTGACATTTTGATAATGCTATGGAAACTTAATGAAAACCTTCAGGAATTTTTTATAGGCCATAACTTAAAAATCATGTTATAATCCTTTAGCACCACGATAAAAAGAAGAATGGTATTTGGAATAAAAGGCTTTTTAACATGGTTTGGGCAGTTTGTTTCAACTCCGTACGCAGCGACCGGTTAAACAAACAAACTTACAAGCTTTATAGATTATATTTTTAATATTTCTGAGACAAAATCGTTACTCACCGAAAGACACGTCAACTGGTTCATCAGGCGATTCTACATGGCAATCTTTTAGCTTGATCGATAGAAAGTTAATCAGATCCACAACAACGATATACGAGAAGATCCGGACCTCATCGCTCTAAATCTTCTTTCTGACAAGGCGGGAGTGGGAAAAACAACGAGTGCTGCGTCATCAATTGCGATAGATTTTGTGCCGGGGTGCTACACCCTTAATCTACATGCCGATATACCATTACGCGATGTTTTAAAAAGGCCCAAAAAAAAATCATAGCAGAAGCTCGAAGAAACGTGTTTTGGGAGAACTGGCCCACAAAATAGCAAACACCCTTCATTTCGAGGGCTTAGAACCAGAACCACATATGTGATGCGATCAAGCAAAATCAGTCGGAACTCGGAAATATTGATTTTAAGATATAGCCAAACATAGGAAAACTTTTCTTTTGTTTCCTCTTGTTTTGGAAACTCTTTAATTGCTAATATCTTTGGAACAGTTCGTTCAAATTTAATGGGGTTTTCTGCCAAATTCAGCCTTGTAAATCCTTTTTACTATCCTATAAAATTCTGAAAATTTAATATTTCCGAGTTCCGACTGATTTTGCTTGATCGCATCACATATATCCATTTGTTTTCTCAATTACATGTTACTCATTTCGGCAACAAATGGACGGTTAATTCTGCCCTCCATAATAAATGCAAGTGACTTTGGGGTATAAGCACGGTCACTTAAACAGTTAGTTAGACGCAAGTGACCATGCATACGCCAAAGTCACTTACATTTTCTTATGGCGGGCAGAATTAACCGTCCATTTGTTACCGAAATGAATAACATGTAATTGAGAAAACAAATAGACACAAGGTGGTTCTGGCTCTAAGCCTTCGATTTGAAGCTAAAATGATCTGAAATTGAAATTTGTCGAAAAAATACCAGTAAAACCGAAACAAATTAATAATGCTCGTCCCCTTCCCTAAATTGTAATGCTTCCACTGCCATTGAATTTATTGATCATAAAATAGTTGCCCGTTAAACCTATAAAGTGGCACCTCTATATACGAGAGTACAATGATACCAAATCACCTGATGCTCATAACAATGCATGTGATCTTTGGACCAGGCGTCACTCGTACAGAAGATGAAAGAGATTTGAATGTTATCGGTCCAAATATTGCAATAATGATAATACCTACACTGACAGTGACCTCGAAAAACAGTTAAACTTAAGCGACTGAAGTTCATTTCCAAAAATAGTTTCCATAACTCCTCAATACGTCTAGGCTAGTCAAATTAAAAAATCACCCACCACTTATTGCAACAGAAACCATTTAATCACCATTCATATCAGAAAAGTACATACACCGCTACTCCCACCCCAAACACCCCCATACACACACCCCCACCCACCGTTTACGCGTAAGAAGTAGACTAGATAATACAATCATGTATATCTAAAACTGTGTATTCGAATTTTGCATCTCGAAATTTATACACGAACTATTTAAATTTAATTTCTCCATATTTAACCAGAGATATTCGAACTTAATTAGCTTGCATGCATATGTCAAAAGCCAATTCATATTGACGAAATAATGACTAATCTTTCACTCGACCATCTACTCTATTGCTGGTTTCATACTACCAAGCGGTAGGGAAGTCTGACAGGTAAAGCTCTTCATACTTGTTATTTCAGAACATATTGTATAATGGTGTTAGTTATTTCAGCTTCAAGTTGATGCAGCACTCGAAAAGTAGGTACTCTCAATATTTCCAAACACCATGAGTGTCTAGAATGCTTCTGTGCGCAGCAAGAAATGTTAACATATTGGTGTTGGTTATTTCAGCTTCACGCTTGGGGAGCCCTCGAGAAGTAGGTATTGTCAATATATCCAAACATCCGACGTAGTTTTTAGAATGCTGATGGCTCGGCAAGAAATGTTGCAAATTCAGAAAATTTTAAGATTAATTTTCTAAGTACCTTTAATTATTTTAATAAATATGCCAACGAACGAAGATGAAATTGATTATCAACAAAATAATTTCATACACTCCTATATCAAAGCAGCCAATCAGAAAAGCTGTTAGAAAAGTACAAAACATGCATTGATTGTGTATATTGTGCACTCCGCGTACTACGCGCAGTGTTTCGCGCGCGATCGTGTCGCGTAGGATTGATTCATTTTTTGGGCGGGTTGATGCATTTATATTTAGTTCTGTTTTCCAACATTTTTAGTGATAATTTGTTATATAAAAAAAGTAAAAATCACGTGTTTTTTTCTTGTCGTGTATGAAATAGATTAATAAACTTGTATTACTTATTGCTCGAGAAATTAGACAAAATAATGCACTTGCGCTGATGTTGATGCGTCTAATGCACTCCCCTTCGGGGCTCGTGCATTAGACGCATCAACATCAGCGCGCGTGCATTATTTGGTCTAATTTCTCTCCCAATAAGTAATACGCGTTTATTAACCTTAATAAGTAATTAATGTTCTAATGTTCGTATACTCTGCTTCTGTCAATCTCGTATCTTCTGTAATATATAGCACAAAGATCCTTTGCACAGGATCTGCCAATATACGATTGCTTGATATTTTTGGTTGGTCGCGTTATGTCATAGTGCGCGGCGAATTCACCGTGACCTTTCCAACCATAAACCCGCTTATTGAAGATTAAACCGATATATGCAGTACTAAACCATTATATAGTAATCTATTGTCCAATGCAAATTTATTACCACCTGATAATATTGATCCAATGAGCGACCGAATTGTCCGCTACGGACGACTAATCCAATCGATAATGACTCTATTGCCATGTACGAGCGGAGCTCCACTGACCGAGTTTTGGGTATTTTTCACTGGTTTGCAGCTGTTTGCTGTCATTTACTCATCAAGGCGGACCACCGTTATTATAAGGACTATGCCAATTATTTAAAGATTGACATGTAGGGAATAAGCCATAATTGATTGACAGAAAGTACTAAATTTGTACCTATGACGGTTTTATGACACCAATCTTCCAAATACGACAAAAAAATGGCTGCCCGGTGAAGCAAAATGTGCATTGGAATAACACGGAGAGTTTGGATAGATGGTAGGATTTCTTTTTAATATAAATGTATGTTCCCCCGTTATTAAAGCTTGTACCGGGTTGAAGATTCAGATATTTGGAAAAGAATAAGTAATTGAAACATAGAGCAAGTACTAAAATCATAGCTTTTATACTTTTTGATATATGATACTAACTACTAAATAGCTACAACACATCGCTACCAGTAGGGTTCAATTGCCTATTGTGTGTGCCCCTGTGTTGTGTGCATACAGGTACAGGTACCTCCAGGTACCTCCTCCCCACTTGCTTATTCCATGTTTCCTAATCATTATGTCATTTCTAAAATAGAATACATTGCAGAGCGTGTTTACCCTAAGTCATTTTCCAAAGTGGGTAAAATGTGAGGAAGATGATACCAACCCGATCATCTACCTTTAATTTGAAGATTCATAGGCACGTACCTAAAGATCTTTTGCAAACAATATCTGAGAAGGGAAATGTGTTTGTCATCCAGAAAAGTGACGCCGTCGGGTATTCCACAAACAATGACTAAGAAAGACGATATTCAGATACAAACAAGTTACATTGATGATGTAACATCGTAATTCATTTGAAAATGATTTAATGAATTTATAACGTCACTTAAATTCCGTTTTGGTTATTACCCGTGTCGTCGCTGGGCTGCAACTACGTCTATGGTCTACTATATCCCTCTAGCTCTTGGGTAGTTAGGAAGGATGCTTGGTGATTTACATTTTCACTTCTATCACAATAACCTTAGAGGTAGCTTTTATATTTACCATTTAAAGATACATTTTAAAGGATGGTAATGTTAAAATGCTATTGTTTTCGATCTAAAATACAAAAACAAATTACAATTTGCATCAGTTTTGTAGAGGTTGTCTCTCGATACCCGAGGATGTTGACTCTCATTGAGAGTCTCAACCACGAAGCATCAAGAAAACCGAAACATTATTATGAATCACAACGAATCAGTAACCATTCATTAACCAATCAGTAACCATTCATTAACCAATCAGTAACCATTCATTAACCAATCAGTAACCATTCATTAATCAATCAGTAACCATTCATTAACCAATCAGTAACCATTCATTAACCAATCAGTAACCATTCATTAACCAATCAGTAACCATTCATTAACCAATCAGTAACCATTCATTAACCAATTAGTAACCATTCATTAACCAATTAGTAACCATTCATTAACCAATCAGTAACCATTCATTAACCAATCAGTAACCATTCATTAACCAATCAGTAACCATTCATTAATCAATCAGTAACCATTCATTAACCAATCAGTAACCATTCATTAACCAATCAGTAACCATTCATTAACCAATCAGTAACCATTCATTAACCAATCAGTAACCATTCATTAACGAATCAGTAACCATTCAGTAACCATTCATTAACCAATCAATAACCATTCATTAACCAATCAGTAACCATTCAGTAACCATTCATTAACCAATCAGTAACAATTCATTAACCAATCAGTAACCATTCATTAACCAATCAGTAACCATTCATTAACCAATCAGTAACCATTCAGTAACCATTCATTAACCAATCAGTAATCATTCATTCCTGCGATGTTTTATCTTAACATCCCTTTTTTTGCCAAAACTGTATGAAATGAAGAGAATTTTCATAAATTAAACCATGTGTGAATATTATTCTGAATCAAATCAATTAATTGTTGCAATCGTTGATTTGCATATTATAATTCCCGCATTAAAGTAAAAATAACTATTTATTATTTATTCAATTTTTTTTTCGATTGTTAACTTTCCACACAGCCGATGTGAAATTTGGAAAAGATTTTTAAAAACTTTCAAATCACAAATGTTTATCTAACAGAACGACTATGTACTATTAATAATAATAATACATTGATCTGCAGAAAACAAGCTAAGGAAGGCAATAATCGCATATATATTTCATATGTCTTGCTGTTCTTAAGCAAATAATCATTATGCCGGCATAATTCACAAATATATGGCCGTTTGTTCTTCCTTTAAATATAACTTTGGAGATTAACCTGACCTTTTGAAATAAACTGTATTACCATAATATCGATATAGTTTAAGCTAATTGGCTAATTTGGGTCATATGTAGTGTAAAAGATTTAGAATTAACGTTAGTGGGTAATATATATAGTAGTGTTGAATATTTTTGAATATTATCTTGTTTTTTGAATATTTTCTTGTGTTAATTTGGTTGACCCCCCCCCTGTTATCAGGTATTCAAACTTTTAGCAGCTGGTCTGCTCAGTGCAATTTTGTCTGTGATAGCTATTTCATTTTCATTTTTATCTATTTTTTTTTTCAAATATTTAAATCCAATTTTCTTGCAAGCAGCTGGTCTGCTCATTATGTATCCCCTTTCCAAATTAAGCCCCTTTTAAAACAGCTGGTCTGTTCTGTGTAATCCCCCATGGTCTCATTTTTGTTTGGTATTATTAAGGGATCTAAAATGAGCGTTTATTGTGTTTCGACAGTATTTTTTGTGGGACATGAGAGCACCTCAGACCTATCGAATTGCATTCTGAATACGAAGCATGTCTTTCTGATATCAAATAATTTTCATTTTTGAAAATCACAATATAATACAAATTTTATGACAAATATTTGATGTTTTTTTATATATATTTTAAATGTTTCTCGTGTGCAATTATTCTAAATGTAATTTGATGTTTTTACAATTTCTAAATGTGTCTTTAAAATGTTATTTGGTGTTTTTATACTATTTAAATCAAATTGTAAAATCCATGTAATTCAGCCATTTGGCTGCAATGTGTTTTAATAAATATACTATACTATATACTATACTATACTATACTATATTGGTAATGTTTGCAAATGTCTTTTTCTTATCATCCTTGTAAAATTTTAGCTCTTTAAAGACCTACAAATTGCCGAAAGACCCCTTTTTACAAGTACGTTCTACCTTGCATGTGCTAAAAGCGAATCCATATTGACGAAATAATGACAATTCGTTAATAATGAAATAATGACACTCGACGTCTACTTAAGTATTACTTTGCAATTCTTAAAGCTTAGTGACACGTTGATGAATAATCTTAAGTGGCTCAAATTAGACCAAAGATGGGTAAATCATATTCTTATTATATTATTCAAGTGTCTCCTGTTTATATTTGTTCTAGATTCAGCTTCACTCATTCTATTCACGGTTATAGTATAGAGAAAGTTCTTCCAATTCTCTTCATGTTCCTCATTATAACTCTGGTCTTAGAACTTTTCATGTTAGAGCAGCTAATCTTTGAAATAACTCAGTTGAAATTAATACACGTTCCAACTTTGATTCGATGTCAATTGTCCAATTAAAATACTCTATTCATTTTTTAATGTACTTTTGTATATATTCTGAAGCTATACTCTGTAACAGGGCCCCCTAGAATAGCAGTGCTTTATCACTGATGGAGCTACCCTGTATAACGAAAGAATAAATAAAAAAAATAAAAATAAAAAATAAAATATAAAATAAAATAAAATAAATAAATAAATAAATAAATAAATAAATAAATAAATAAATAAATAAATAAATAAATAAATAAATAAATAAATAAATAAATAAATAAATAAATAAATAATAAACAAAATGTAAAATGCTTCAGAGATACTCTACCAACAGTTAAATCAATACGCAGGAAGGCTTGCTTCGGAAAAGCTCTTCATACTTGTTATTTCAGGATGTATTGTATCATGGTGTTAGTTATTTCAGCTTCAAGCTGAGTCTGCGCTTGAGAAGTACATGTTCTTAATATTTTCAAGCACCCTCAGTTTCTAGAGTGCTTCTGCATTTGTTCTGTACATGGCAAAGAAATGTTTGAGAGAATACCAAAATGGTGTTAGTTATTTCAGCTTCACGATGAGGCAGTGCTCGATAAGTACGTATTGTTAATATATTCAAACACCCTTAGTTTCTAGAATGCTTCTGTGCATAACAAGAAATGTTTCATATTCAGAACATTTTAAGATTAATTTTTATAACATTTCTAAACTGATAAGAAATTATTTTTTAAAACAAATCATGTTGACCTCTACATGCACGGGGTTTGTAGAACCCATTTCCAAAGATCCAAAGAAAACAAATAATACTCTTTCTTTTAATAGTAAAAGCATTTTAATGGTGGGTCGATCTGTCAATTATTTAACGAAGATTATCAACAAAATAACCACACAATTAATGTTCTAATACCGTACACTACGCTTCTGTCAATCTCGTATTTTCTGTATATAGCACAAAGAACTGCCAGTATACGTACAAAACTAGGTTTGTTTCCTAAATTGTTTGATATTGTTTGGTCGCGTTATAGACCAAACAAACTTTTTCCTAGACCTTATTAACAGCGAGATATATGTCAGCAATTGTATAGACATTAGAATGATGCAGGGATGATGCTGTAAATCTGAGTCAAACCCCTAAATTTAAAAGAAATTCCCTTTATTTTATGGTATCTCCCAATTACTCCTGAGATTGGAGCGGAGCTATTATTTTTCAGTCAAGCGACGCCAAAATGTACACATTTCACTGCATACAGAAATACACGTAAGTTTATCCAAATTACAATATGATGACGTAATATTCTGTTCTAGTAAACAATGTAAGGATGCAAGAAGGATCGCGTTTGGCGGATTATTTTTACCATATCTTTTAAAGTAACAAAGACAAGTAAGGTACGTGAAAGTGCATATTTTTGGAAACAAAATGATACAAGCAGGGCAAAATACTATCTCTGTAGAATTTGGATAACAAGTACCTCCTCCCCACTTGCTTATTCTATGTTTCCTATAAAGTAACCGTTATGTCATTAAAATAGAATACATTGCAGAGTGTGTTTACCAAAGACATTTTCCAAAGTGGTGCAAATGTGAGGATGACGCTGCCAACCGATTATATACCTTTAATTTGAAGATCCATAGGCATGTACCTAAAGACGTTCTGTAAACAGTTTATGAGATGAGAAATGTGTTTCTTATCCAGATAAGTGACGCCGACGAGTCGGGTGTTCTACTGAATACAAACAATGACTAAGAAAGACGATATTCAGATACAAACAAGTTACATTGATGCTGTAACATCGTAATCCATTTGAAAATAATTTAAAGAATTTAAACTTAAATTTCACTTAAATTCTGTTTTGGTTATTACCGGGGTCGTCGCTGGGCTGCAACTACTTAAACTTTGTATGTGGTATAGTCAATTATTAGCTTTAGCTCTCGGGTAGTTAGGAAGGATGCTTGATTAAGCAGTAACATTTACATTTTCACTTCTGCCACAATAACCTTAGAGGTACTGAGCTTTGATATTTGCCATTTAAAGATACATTTTAAAGAATGGTAATGTTAAAATGCTATTAGTTTTCGATCCAAAATGAAAAACAAATTACAGTTTGTCAATATCAAATCAGTAACCAGTCATTAGCAAATCAGTAACCATTCATTACCGCGATGTTTTATCTTAATTGATAGCTTCTTGTCAAAACTATAAGAAAAGAAGAGAATGTTCATAAATTAGATTATGTGAATATTATTGTGAATAAAATACTAGTACATTAATTGTTGTAATCCCTGATTTGCATATCTTCTAAAATGATTTCTAACAGAACAGTTTTACACTTTCGGAGCCGTATTTGTCCAATTAATTTTACCATTTAACTAACAAACTACAGTGTGTTATTAATATAAAAAAATACATTGATCTTACAGAAAACAAGCTTTTATTTTTCCATATAACTCTATATTTAAAGCAAATAATAAATTAAAACGAACGTTTTGGGCATGTTCCCTCTCAAATAAAATCATGTACATGGGGCAGAAAAGACACTGCTTTATCAAACCATGGGATATGCTTTATAAAACCCATGTCATTTCTCTTCTGTGTCAGGTTTATTTGAGCGCAATCACATCTGCTAAGTCAGGCTCCCTTCTGACCCGCCTTAAGGAAAATCCATTTAAAAAGAACAAACATGCTTGGCTGTAGCGGCATGCAAGCGAAGACATTGCGACACGATGTTCCGTTTCACTCTCAATAGTATCCAATTCCTACCCTCTGTCCTCTAGTCCAACGAGCGGGTATTTTCCCTTGCCTCTACCTCCAACTACAGACGAAAATACAACCGTCAAATACCAGAACAAAAAAGCATCCTTAAACTTTTGTTGTTGTTGAAGCGGTTTCGCTGATTTTCCCTTCTAAGAGCTATTCATGACAACTGCAAATGAAGTCCTACTTCATCAGGACTACCTTCTTTTAGTTGCTTATCAGCCATTCATATTTATAGGTTAATTTATTTTGTACAAATACATTCTTATTTTCTTAACCAGCTCAAATTCTCTTGACAGATGGTCATTTAGTCTGTTTAGTAAAATGTCCCTTTCTGTTTCTTCAAACTTGAGTGCTACATGATGCGTGTATGCGCGGTCTCATTATTTCAATCAAAACATTAAAACAACACCTGGTTGATATTTTACAATAGAGCTCCCATTGACAGAAGTCGTGTCTTGCGTATTTAATTATGTAAAGTTAGAGTTAAGTATTGTCATGTGTGACAAACCTGGGAACGGAAAAAACGCCTTCCAGATTGCGTTGGGTTGAATCGGTTTTCTGATAGAATAACGCTATCTATCATGGACTCATATTGATCAGTCTTACAGCAATTGGCATGATATTATTGACAATGATTGAAGACATTAAAAACGTATATCTTTCACACTGAACAGCACCCACTTTCAACTATATTTTCCTTTAGTCCAAAGAGTGGATATTTTTTTCTTGTACCAGCCTTCACCCATAGGCGCAAATGCAACTGCAACCTTAACATTGTATTTTTTTTGTGCGGTTGAACGGGTTCACTTGATTGCATATGAAAGTTTAGGATAACTTCCTTCTCTATACTTATCAGCAACTGTAATGGAAAGAAAATATTTTATCAGATTTCAGTTAATCCATGGAATAGTAAGACAAAATAAATAAATAATACATTGTGCATCTTGATTTTAAACAGAACATAGAGTTAGATCCGTTTTATCAGCATCCTTTTTATAGGGTAATTTCTTTTCTACACACACCTTCTTATTGTCTTAACCAGTTCACGAAATTGGTCAAACTCCCTTGACGAATGGTCATTTAGTCTGTTTGGTAAAATTTCCCTCTCTGCTTCAAACTCAAGTACCACATGATGCGTGCATAGAGTGCTTTATTATCTGGATTGCAACATTGAACAACATCTTATTATTGATGGTTTAGTAGAGCCGATCGTTGTAAAACCAAAGATAAATTATCAGAATTCACTGAGTTTATCTAGACCAGGCTAAAACTGAGCTAAGTACCACTTGGAGAACAAGAAATTCTCATATGGTTTATCTGGACCAGTTTTGCATGGGAAACAAAAATTTGTTGGGTAAAAAGCCCGTAACCTGAGAACTTTTCCGTGAGGGCGCTTTTTTCAAAATGGCCGCCAAAATCCAATATTATATGGTTAAATTAGTCACTCTAGGGCATATTTAACCAGATTTTGGATTTTTATTGACGGCAATAATGTACTACTAAGTCAGGTTATTAATATGAAGGTAACAGGAGGTCACAGCTGAGGACGCTTTTTTCAAAATGGCCGCCAAAATCAATGAAAAACATATATGGTTAAATTAGTCACTTTAGGGGCATATTTAACCAGATTTTGTATTTTTATTGATATCAACAATGTACTACTAAGTCAGGTTATTAATATGAAGGTAACAGGAGGTCACAGCTGAGGACGCTTTTTTCAAAATGGCCGCCAAAATCAATGATTTTGGATGCTGTTATTGATCAGTTGATAGCGGTAAAGCATTACTAGGTCAGATTATTAATACGAAGGTAATAAGATGTCACAGGCAAGAGTGTTTTATTCAAAATGGCCGACAAAATTGAAAGAAAGTATCATAGTGTACTTCAGGGTGGTAAAGGTAGATTCTGATTTAAAATGGCGGCAATGATGACTACCAGAATTGCCTATATGTATTTAAAAAAAGACCCCAAAAGCAATTTGTGTTGTTATAAATTGTCCGTTTTTGCATGGTTTCACTGATGCATTTCTCTTTGTTTTAATTCTCAGGATCACTCAAATCGCTATGTTCTGAAAAATCTTCATAGTCATTCTCTACCAATAGTTCTTGGACATCCTCAGGCATGACCGTTTCAACCGATTTAGGTTCCATGTTTTCGTTCCACCCATTGTCAAAAATCGAGCTACCAAGACAACGAGATTATTTTATTTCATAGTGTGTCAAGGCAACGAAGCCCGTTTGGCGCACAGTGCATGACACAAACGACCTGACAATGAATAGAGCGCCTTGTAATGTAAACTCTAGTCTTGAAATGGTATTCCGATAGAGTAACCTTGTTTATGGTGGACTCTCGTATCGATCAGTCTTCTCGCGTTGAGCAAAGCGTTACAGCAAGTAGTGGCATAATAGTGAGGACATAGGTACACGCACTCTTTCACTCTGAACAGCATCCACTTCCTACGTCCTTTTTAACGGGTGGGCAAATTTTCCTTCCCCATACCTCCACACAGAGGCCAAACCGCTATCATCATATCATTTCGTTCTTTTTGTGCAGTTGAATCCGTTTCACTAGATTTGGTTTCTATGGGCTATTACAGTGAATTAAACTGACAATAGAGTCCCACTTCGGTAATAATAGCTGCTCCTAGCTGCTTGTTAGCCATCCTACTTATAGGTTAATTTAATTTCTACACGTACCTTCTTATTCAAGTGTCTTAACCAGCTCACGAAATTGGCTAAACTCCCTTGACGGATGGTCATTTAGTAATTTGCGTGTATGCAGTGCTAGTGCTTCATTATTTGAATCAGAAAAATGAACAACATCTGATTGATGTTTTCGTAGAGCGGGTTGATACAGAGCCACGTCTGTGCGCGTCTGAGTTCAGCTTCTACAATCAAGTCAATTAACACATTTCACAATTCAATGTAGTTTATTGAGACTACTTTAGCTCTTAATATAGCATGTATAGTGTGTCAAAGCATAAAAGCGTGTTTGGCTCATAGTGCAGTAGTGCATGCCCCAAAGGAAATTACGATGTTATGACAGTGAACATAAAATATGTCCTTTTGCCATGAGGGCCAAAGAGCTCCAAAGTAACGGCAAGGGACAAGCTCGGACGATTTAAGAGTTAACCTAACGCAGTAATAAATGAAATCATAACAATATAGCTAAATATGGCAACCATATTTCGTGTTTATAATCACATAGTGACGTACATTATACTTGTAGCCTCTAGTAGGAATTGTCTTACAAGATGCTATAAACATGATAAGGGTCTAGTAAACCCATCGGGATGTTTTAAACGTGGAGCATGCAAATGTTTACGGAAGCATGACTTTCTGAGTTTCAAAAGCTTAGTATACCGAGAATTTCAAGAAATTAGGTTAACCTATAGATGGAATAGAATTATTGTTAGACATCATTGACACACATAGGCAATGTCGAGGGACAAGTTGACTGTTAACCTAACACACAAAGACATGTAATATTATAGTAAGGACGTAGATGAAAATAGCAAACATATCCTTTCGGGATGTTCAATGTAATTAGGGCCTAGGAATGATCTTACAAGATGCTATAAACATGATAAGGGTCGAGGGAAATATCGATGATATGAAAGGCTTACGGAAGCATAACTTTTTGAGTTACAAAGATTTAGTATCCTGAGAATTGTAGAAAAAGAAATGAGGTTAAATCATAGATTCTAATAAGAGCGCGTGTCTGAAATCTCACGACTGAAAGACAATTTCTGGTATATTATTATTATTGTTGTTAGGAATTATTGGCACACACTCCAATCTAAAGCAAATACAGCTATGTCGAAAATACGTCTTGCCTTCATCTACGTAAAATGTTATTTTTATACACGGGTTTTACATAACAAGATTAAATACTAAAAATAGTCGAAAAAATGAAAGAGTATTTTTTTTCTTAAATAATTCACGACGTAGTATATCAGACTGCTATTGCAATTGGGCTGTTCCATAATGCACATTTGGAAAATGTCCGACATTTAACTGACACATTTGTACGTTTATTTGCTTCATGCAATTCTGAGCAAGCCGGCATCTAACTTCATCCCTAGCTATCCGTTTGGGAAAATTTTATTTTTACAGTATTGTACGACGCGAATATTACACTATCATTTGATTTGTAGTTCCATAATGATTGTTTTGAAAAGAATTTCTATTACAAACAAGACCTACTTTCAAGAACCTATGCCCGACATTTTGACTATTATTTATTTATTTTATTTTCCCAAAAGATTTCTTCCCGTGCCTCGTATCGCGGATTACAGATTAGATAGCATAATATGAGAACGGAAACAATAAATTTAGGAGACAGCGAGTCATGCATGGCAAAATATGTGGCGCAATTGCCGATTTTTCCATTTACAAATTTGGCTTTTATTATTAAACAAATTTTGTTAAATGTGTTTTACAGTACATTTAATTTGTTGGTTTAAAAACCAGAACGGACGTAATCTGTATTTTTTTCAATTACAATTAAGTTATTGTCAGCCATGATGTTGGAGGTAGTAGTTGGGAGATGATTAGATGAATAACTGGCCTTGTGCATGTTCGATGAAATACTGATCACACTGCAGAAAAATATTTATATATTAAGGACGTCTGGTGTTTAATACTTTAACCGCCTTAAAATGTGTCATATACAATGTATGTCATAAAAGATGTATACGTGATGCTTTTCACGACAAATCAAATTTGATAACAACGAAAAAAGAATGAGTCGTTCTTAGGTTGGTTATAAAATGGTAATGCTATTATGAAACATGAATTTGGTTCATTGACAAGATTTGCTTGCGTTAATCAAATTGTGACCATTCAGCACAAATAGCAGAAGAAATTTGGATAAGGAGGAGAGGCTAAGGCTGTATCTCTCGAAATCGAGTCTGTGACCCACTGCTGAAGATAAACGACTGGGAAAGAGACAGATACAAAATAGATAAAACAGATACCACAGTAAAATCAGCGGATCAGATCACCCGAGAGTACTAAATTAAAGCCATATTATAACATTTGCTGAGGAGAACGCCCTCAGAAATTATTTTAATTCAGGTTTTTACACGATTGTAATGTACTTTATTCAATAAATATACTCTGCAAAAATCAAGACTTTAGGTGTTGTAGTTTTGTCAAAATCTGAGATTTTGAATAAAACGATGGAACCGGCGTTTTATTATTACGATGGAAATATTAGTCGAACACGTATATGCAAAGTACGTACACAACGTGCGGGATACACATACACACACACACCCCTAGGATTGTACCGTATTACAACCGCGGGAGTAACATGCATGGGCGCTAGTAGTAAATTCCAATTTTCTATGCTTTACCTCACTTGTTCGGTTCAAAATTAAAAGGGGACATATCTGACAGTAAAAGCTAACATTTTATGGAAAATAAATACTGATCTATTTTTACAGAAATGTTATAAGCTGTTATAATTATGGCTTTAAGAGAGGCGCTACTTCGATCGCAAAGGTGCATACTGCAGTTACTGTCCGTTTTCCTATACACAATACACAGTGCTCTCACCATTGACGCGTGACCTTTACAAATAGTGTATGTTATTAAGTATATGCAGTTGCCTAGTTAACATCACTGTGTAAAAAATAACCGGCCAATATTTAAAGTATTCTCCAAACTTCTAGCAAATATATTTCTCTAACATGACCTAAAATTACAGCTAGGTTAGATGTTCAGAAATAGTCGCACTTTCGTAAAATATGAGTGAGGGCAAGGCATAGCTAGCCAACTCCCCGTGTTAATTGAATGGAGATTTGACCGAAAATATTGGTGACGGACCGATCAGTTCTGAAGGATGCCACAAAAAAACCGGTACAAGCTACATTTAAAGTATTCTAGGAAATTCTAGAAAATATAGTTTTGTAACATGTCCTAAATTTTTAGCTAATTTAGGTGTTTGGAAATAGTCGCACTTTTGTGTTTCAGGAAGGATATGTAAACGACAGATAACACCAAAAAATATGAAGAAATTATTTCCAAACCGTGTTAAGTCAACAATCATTATGTTGCTCATTTTCAAGAATGCTGCTTAACAAAAAGCAGACCATTGTCTCATTTCGTGAACAAAGGTCCACATACCATTGTTTCCTTGCGAGCTCTTGCGTTTTCTTTATAATCGGTTACCCAACTGAAGCTATAATACCCGTCTCTTATTGCGATATCGCACATGTAAAACAGACACATGTGCACAACCAGAGAAGATCTGATTTAATCAGTTGAGCTGTTTTCAATGAGTGTTATCTTGGTTTAATAGCTTTTAATGGGGTTTTTAAATCCTGCAAATGTCGAGATGAATTCTACTGTAGACATGACTGCATCATGGAGGACAGTGTGAGCTCGGGACCTTGTGTGAGAGCTTGTCGCAGCCATTCCAAAAGGTGACTCTCAGCCATATTTGGAGAATGACGTTATTCACTCTAATGCTGCCTTTAGTTGACAGACGACGGGAAGTGGTTATTTTCCAACAGCCGGGCCGACCAACGTAACCCTAACCCTAACCCTAACTGACCTGTTATGTTTGTCACGTAGACAGACCGTGACCTGACCGCTGCGTACAAAGCAGGAGATCGCGACTGTTGAACAGTTTTTGTTCTCGGAATCAGTATCTAGGCAGTTTGTACCGAGTACGGCTGGCCTGAGATCACTTCTTGTGATCAAGCCTCCGTCGAAGGAGGCAAAAACAAAAGCATCGGAGTACAATTTGGTTTTGGCAGGCATAACTTTCTTCATAATTCTGAATATAATTTTATTATGCTTTTTGGTATTCTCAATTGTGAAAAAGTGGGGAATGTTGACATGATAACCACTTTTATAGTTTTTATTGAACAAACCCTAAACAACTTGCCAAAGATATAGATTGTCGCTTATAGCTACCTAGGGTCAGATATCAAGAGTGAAGTAGTTTGCTTAATTTCAATTTCGTAACTCTCAGCTTTAATCGCTAGTGGTACTTGAAGGAACTGTATCTCAGAGGATTCCCCTAATGTATTTTATGTCTGATTCTGTATCAACATACATGACTTCCATGATATGGGATTTTCCTTTTCAGTTTTTAGAGCTGTCTGGGTATTGAGCATGTACAAGCCGCATAAACATTAAATATTTAGCTTAATATCATAACTATCCAAATATGTACTTGTGGTACATATGGTGGGTAGAATCTGAGGTCAAAGGTCATCTAGGGGCTTAATTTCAAACTTTGCACGATTGGTGTTGAACTTGGTGGGTGGAATCCTTTATATGAGGAGATCGTGTAAAAATAAGATTGAGGTCATCTGAGGTCATCTAGGAGCTACATTTTAAACTTAGCCCGATTGGGCTTTAAATAATTATTGATGAAAGTAATTCTCCATATGAGGGGACCATGAACAAAATCAAACCGAGGTCATCCGAGGTCAAAGGTCATATTCGGTCTTGAATCTTGATTTTGCGTTTGCTAGTTATGCATCATTATGTGTACGCTGCTCCATAGGCCACTGTATTGCAAGTTCATTCTGGTACACCAGATCGTAGTCCAAATTTGGCGATATTTTTGATAAAAGAATTAATCTGCAAGAAATTTTTGTACATTAAAAATCTCCGGCCGTATAAAAATCTCGGGAAAAATCTCAACTTTTTTTGTTGCGAAAAGTGAGGGTGAGCCTGTGGATCACGTAATGCACCTTTAACCACATAGGGACATTTAATACAGTAAGTGCCTAGAAATGACATTACCAGATAATGTAAACATGGTAAAGGTCTAGAAGGCCCGTCGGGATGTTCAAAATATGGAGCATACGAAAGGTTTACGGAATCATGACTTTTTGAGTTACAACAGCTGAATATCCCGAGAATTGTAGCAAAAGAAATGTGGTTAACCCATAGATTTTAACAAGAGTGTGTATTTCAACTCTCGCATCCGAGAGACGGTTTCTTGAACATTATTATTTTTAAGCATCATTGACACACATTTAACATTTATGTGACTACTTATTGAGTTCGATCAGTGTCAATATAGGTCGACATTGGAGAATTTGGCAAAGGTTTACATTTTGCGATACACGTAAAACCAGGTGACAGAAAAGCACCCTGTAATCTCAAATCTATAGAGTTAATTATTTGAGGAAAGAAGATAAACGTTGCAATTAAGCACAGACATTCAGACAACCACATACACCTCTCTCTACCCCCACACATCTACGCACCCCTACACACAGCGTGCACCTTAAATGTATGTTGAAATTTTCAATCACGAAATTCATACACTATTTAAATTGAATTTCTCCAAATGAGAAATCTTCATTTTAGCTCGCATGTGCCAAAAGTGAAGTCATTGATGAAATTATGACGAATCTCTCACACGACTGCCTACTTAATTGATACCCCACAATTCTTAGTGTGCTTTAAAAAAATATAAAATAAATACCAATAGTAAACTCAATGCGCGGTGAGGCTTTGCTTCGGTAAGCTCTTCATACTTGTTATTTCAGGATGTATTACAATTGGTGTTAGTTATATCAGCTTCAAGTTGAGTCTGCGCTCAAGAAGTTGGTATTCTCAACACATTCAAACAACATCAGTGTCTAGAATGCTTGTGCGTAGCTAAACTATTTAAAGATTTTTCCTGACGTACCTTTAATGTTTCAAAACTGTTTAAAAAAGGAATGTAATCATTTTGACATTTCCATGCACGCGTGTTGAAAATCACGGGGTTTATACGTCCTCTTTCGATAATAAACATAACTGTATCCAAAGGAAACGGTTCATAATGTTTAAAATGATTAATGATAAAAACAATGTTGGTTTTCTGCTAGAATCAAACTCTTTGTTTTAATATCAAAAAGACTTTTCAACGGTGGGTCGGTCTGAAAATTTTAATGAATTGGTTTTAATGGCCATGCCAAAGAACGAGGAGCAATGGTCTTATTATAATATGCGACCTGTGCTTTATTACATAATGTATTACAGTAATATCACAATTTAAAATTAACGTTTCAAATCCTTTGCATGAACCTACCATTTATTTATTTATTGCATCATATTTACCCAGGGTGGCCCGATCAGCTAAAATGCTGTTCTTACACGGGGCCCTGCATAACATTAAAAAATATACAGAGTATTATAATAAAGCATAAACACATAAATTACAATTTAAATAGAGTATACCAATTTACAAGTACTTAAACTAATACAATGTTAAGAACAAATCATTACAAAGTACTACTAATATTGGTAACTCAACATGGCACAAAATTATAAGCAAATATATTGCACAAATCCGAATCAAAAGCAAACTCATATTGAACTCATAACGTATTCTCCTATCACCCTCAAATATCCACCACTGCACTACTCCCCACACAGCATTATCGTCCTCATATCCCCACTACCGCACAAACATACACATCCCACACTACTTCACCCCTCACGTAAAAACTCACACCCTATACACTCACCCCCTCCACACACACACACCCCCACGCACCCCCACATAATTATATACAAACATAAAATGAACAACCAAATTCATCAACATTAACCAAAATATACGTCTGCTTGTTTTTTCCTATATTTTTGGATATGTTTGGTTGGTCGCGTTGGAAACAAGCCCTTTTTATGATTTTTATAACGGCCGGAAATATTACAGCAAGTACACCAACGCGCCATTGTAAAAACATTGCTTTGTTGCAAGAATGAGGCTGTATATCTGAATTAAAACTTTAAATTAAGTTCTTCTTTTACAGTATATCTATTCAAAGGGCGGTGTTTATTATTCTGTCAAGCGACCCAATATGTAAGTACAAACAAGTTACAATGATGATGCAACATTTTGTTTAAATAAAAAATTTAAATGCAAGGACAAGGGCCACTTTGACAGTTTACATAACACACAAATAAATTAAATCATAACACCGCAACTGAAAATTGCAGACGTATTTCGCGTTCTTAATCACATCGGGACAATGTAATTTGGCCCTTGGAATTATTGTTAGACATCATTGACACACATCTAACATTTATGTGACTACTTATCGAGTTTTAGACAACACTCCAGTCTAAAGCAAACAGCGCTTTGTCGGAAAGTACGTCTTGTCTTCATCTTGGTTAATCACTTTTTTTTTTCAGACAAGAACATGACAAGATCCTAAATCGGAAAATATCAATGTTATCAATATCGTATCGTGTAATGCTAAGCTGCTATACTATATAATACATGTACCTTAAGACAAACCAAGATATAACGTGTTTCTTGTCCTATTTGTTAGGTTTTCATCTTGGGACAGACTTTGCGACTAACTATTAAATAAGATGGCCTAAAAGCAAGCCGAAATATTACTTGTTTCTATCTATCCGCTTCCTAAAAAGTTACTTTTTTACAATATATTTTCGACGTCAATATTCCATTATTTGATTAATTTCCGTGATTATTTTGACAAGATTTTCTATTAAAAACAAGACTTACTTCCAATTCATGTCAGAAGCTATGCCCTACTTTTTGACGGTTATTTATTTATTCATTGTCCCAACAGATTTCTTCCCGTGCCTCGTATCACGAATTACAGATTAGATAGCATAATATGAGAGTGGGAACAAAAATTCAGGAGACAGCGAATCATGCATCACAATATATCTGTGGCAATTGCTCATCATTTCCATTTAGAAATCGGTATTTTATTAAACAAATCTTGTTAAATTTGTTCTAATGTGAAACGTATTGGTTTATAACCAGTGCATAATCTGTAATTGTGTCCAATTAAAGGAAGGTGACCTGATATATCTGTCGTCCCTTTAAACATTATGCAAAAAGAACATATAAATGTTCCTTGTAAATGTGACTAATTCCTTATGAAATTACTGACAGTGTGATGCTGGTAGTCAACAGTGCTTTTATTAATGATAATCATCATGATTATGTAATAAATTGATATTAAATGAGAGATCCTATTGTTCTCAATAACATACTAAAATTAGGAGTTCCAAATCGGTTTATTTCCGAAGAAAAAAAAACATGTTGAATTAGTCTAAAACGTGGTATACCACAGTTTAGACTAATTCGACATTCATTTTTATGATTTCTCCGTAAATATACCTATTTGAAACACCTATTAATTTCAACATGTTAATGAGAAAAATATGAGCATTTACCTGACACCAAAATCTGCATTTTGATGGGGTAAAGTGCGGGGATGAGGTTGTCAATCAGGTTACCCACCTCTAAGATTGTTAATTTTGACTATAATGTTTGAGGTACTAGTTTAGAAATGATTAGATAAATAACTGAAACTGTAGATGTTTTATGACTACTGACCATACTACAGACAAATATACATTTATATACGAGCCGTATATCCGAAACTTAATTAAAAGCACTCGTTATTCAAACTTCTCACGACCCTTGCGTGTAAAAGAAAGGTTAATTCATCTGGTTCCTGCATTAGTGAAAAGGAATCGCAGCAGAAAATGGCGAAAATTTACAGTACTTTTCTAGGCATAGTGCATTTAGGAAATTAAGTTTTCTATTATCGCTGATTACACAGGATTACTTCAATACTCTATTCTAAACACATGTCAGTAACCAAGCAGTTGTCCAACTGACACAACAGTAAAATGCACTGACACGGAACAGCTTCCGGGACCACATTCACAGGCGAATAATTGGAACCCAGCAAAAGAAATATGTGAGATTGAGTTTAAGATCCTTGCACAGGTGATTATTTCCAAAGAGTAAGTGGAATAGTGTGGAACGGGGCTGCTTTTGCTTTTCACACACTTTCGTCAAGAAACAGGTCTTGTTCCACATTATTCTAAATTTATTTACTCACATATTGCTTGTGTTGGGTGCCACTTATTGGGCTGTAATGTGGTCCAGGAAGCTGTTCCATGTCGTTGTATTTTGCTGTTGTATTAGTTGGACAACTGTTTAGTTACTGAACAGTGTTTACAGTAGAGTATTGAAGTAATCCTGTGTTCAATTTTTGCTCATTTTATGGACAGTAATTTAAGATATGACCTTGTGAAAAATTATAAGTTTCTTTTTGAGGCCAGTTTAGATATAATACAAGCGTTGCCAGTAGGAACATATTTGAACATTTCTGTACTGTTTTCTCACGCCTTTTTAGACCATGTTATGTTTATAAACGGTGCCCCTAAACTGTTGATAAAAATCGCTTGCTCCCTATTTTTTCACCTGCCAAAAATTTCTTTCCCCCCCTTTTTTTTTTTTTTTTTTGCTTGCCAAAATATTTTTGCCCCTCTCACTTAATTTTACACTCCCCCAGGGCTCATAATTATTGTAAAGCCCTTTACTAGTGCATTTATCTAAGATACTAGACTATATGGAGTAAGATATTACGGATTGTGGATCGCTACAACCCTAAAAACGCTTGCTCCCCCTTGTTTACCTGCCAACAATTGTTCTTCTTCTTTTGGCTTGCCAAATATTTTCTGCCTCCTCCCCCCTCCCCAAGGCTCATAATTATTGCAAAGCCCTTTACTGCATTTATCGTTGATTTTTTCAAGATACTAGACTAAAAGAGCTACTATATAACGCTCTATGGAGTAGATTATGAATTATGGATCGCTATAACCCAAGGCCAAAAGCACCTTTTACCCACTTTACCTGCAAAATACACAGCAAAACACACCCTAAACAACATGTAAACAATTTAGAACGTCGCTCTTAAGGGTCAGATATCCAGAGCGAAGTAGTTTGCTTGATTTCCATTTCATAACACTCATGACATTCAACTTTAATCGCTAGTGGTACTTGAAGAAATTGGAGCTCAGAGGATACCCCTAATGCATGTTATGTCCGATTTGCGTCAACAAACATGTCTCACATAAGATATATCGTGAACTATACAAATGTGTTACAAGATTCATGCTGCAGTATTCAATGGTGCATTTTGTTGGGTAAACTTAGTGTGACTTTTATCTAATCCAATTTTGGGTGTTTTTATTATTTTTTTCTAAAAGTTCCATGAAATATAATATTTATACTTTAACTGCATTATACAATTGAGCAAAGAGTGAACTGAACATAAGGAATTTCAATTTAAAGGGGCATTTCGTGATCCACAGCCTTGAAATTTTTACACCACTGGATACCTCTGGCTACATAATGTTTATGTACCAAATATTTCTTGCAGATTAATTCGTTTAGCAAAAATATCGCCAAATTTGAATTTCGTTCTCGTGCACCAGAACGAAATTACAACACATTGTCTATGGAGCAGTGTAATACACATAATCATGCATAACTCGCAAATGCAAACTCGGAATCAACTGAAATTTTGGAAATAAGCTTTTTTCGTGGATATCTACTGAAAAATGTCATAAAAAGAGGATGCTAGGATCACGAAATCCTCCTTTAATATAAATAAGAAATATTTATAATATAAATATTAAAATATGTGAAACTAATATCCCCTCCCAATTTTATACAATTGAGCAAGGAGTGAACATGAGAAATTTCAATTTAATATAAATAAGAAATATTTATAATACAAATATTAAAATCTTTGAAACTAATATCCCCTCCCAATTTTGACAAATATCAAAATCAAAATATCACAACGTATTTCGATTGCTGAATTATTGCAAATCTTGTCTTTCTCATTCATTAAAAAAAAACACATTTTATTATTCATTATTTATTGAGCAAAAACAATAAGGTACTTAGTAGAGACAATTGTATACTTCATATGATTGAGACTGCTTTGGTTATAACATCGCGGCTGTCTTTTGATATAATAATAAGTTATAGCGGTTCTTACCTACACTCTCCCTAGAACCAGACTATCTTGATGTTATTTTTCTGGGTTAAGAAGGATATTGTTAAGTCTCGAGGTTACGCTTAGCATTGAATCTTCATATTTTTCTTACGAGTTATACGATACATGCTGGCACACGAAATGTTGTCTAACATATTCGTCCTGAAAAGAAAAAAAGGAATCTCTCTCTCTTTATACTAAAATAGAAGAAGAATAATAACCTTAAATATCGTAAAATGCTTAGTAATTTTGTACATCAAACTATCGGCTGCAAAAGAAAACTCTACTACATTGTAGAAAACCCATTGATTTGGTAAACTAATTTCCGATATTAAACAGCTAATATCGTAAAAATGAACGAATGAGATTTAAAAAGCACATTCTTTAATCAGTTTTGTATTGACGTTAGGTTCGAATCTTCAATATATTCCCATAATAAAAAAGGTACAAAATACATTACTGAACTTTTGAAAAACGTACTGTCATTTACACGATAAAAGTGGTTATATTACTCTTTACTTAACGTATTTTTTGTCTGAAATTTCCAATACACACTGAGAAAATTGATTACTTGTCTTTTAATGTGTTTCACAATTGAATCAAGTGTTGATTATTTTTTAGTACTCCAAAAAATAAAAATAAATAAATAATGAAACATGAAGCCATTTAAAAGACATTCCGTATTTTCTTCACGCAAAACATGGCAGTGCTTCCATGCGGAAAAATACTTTTACACGAGCAATGACAAAACATTTCAGTTGACATTCTTACATTGTTAACAAGCAAACAATGACCAAAGTACATGTAAGTGTAAATGGAATGGGTGTGCTTAACCCTAATACTGCCAAGTGACTTAACTGTTATCAGGGAAGATGTATCTCTCTGCTGTTATCGGAGAACAGAGTTTCAGTCAACTTAATTCTGCTACCCTGCTACCAATTCATAATTTCATGCAATGGTCAAGCTGAAACAGTTATATTATACATGTATTAACATTTCCTCCGTTTTTCTTTCGGGAATAGCTGTAATCACTATCACACCAAATAAAGGTTCGATGACGTCCTACAAACGAAAGGTAAAAAAGTCCGATTAAAAAATTAGTTAAAATGTAGGTTGAAATTGATCTTTCGGGTGGATTTCAACATTTCGCACTTACGTTTCAAGGACGGAGGGTTCAGCCTCCAAATGATGTTCGTTTATAACACGTCATGTACGCTCCTAAGTATTCCCTTATTTTATGGGCATTTTTTGTCTAAGAATCAATTGTTAATCTAACAAATATCAGAAATACACAAATTGCCGAACGTACCTGGAAATAGCTTGCCAATAAAAAAGACATCTTTCAAGTTCACATTCTTTTGAGTTTGGAAGCAAAATCAAATTACTTTTCACACCTCCAGAAACAGCTTAACTTATACAATTTAGGTAACCATAGCAACATAGCCGGTCGATCTAGTAATATCTTCAACAATTTGTCTCTTTGTCAAAAAAGTCAAGTAGTCCCAATCATGACGTTCATTCATCTCATGGCCATGGGCAAAATTGCAAATGTCCCAGACACAAGATATGTTTTTCATTTCTCTGTTTCAAATTCCCCTGGGCTTTGGATTTCGTTACCGAAAGCGGTCTCTGCAGCTTAGAACTTCCGGCGGCTTCGCCCACCGGAATTTAATTGTTGTAGATTATCTCTTTCTGCTGTGATATATACCACAATATAGGATGTGAAAATGTTAATCATTTGTGTTGATTCGCGCATGGAATAGAAGACGAAAGATGTGGATACGGCCTAGAGGAAATTACTTCTAAGCCCTTTAAAAACAGCAAAGAAATAATTACTCTCATTGTTTAAGAATAATAACTCTTGCTCTTAAAAGTTAATTTGTGACATGATCTGGTCCATGGGGGGCCATAAGGCGTCATATTTGAAATTGAGATAAAGGCAACAATATGGAGCATAAAAACAGTAAAATATGTATATAAGAAATTACACATCACAAAACTTTAGAACTTTAGAACAAGTATGCTAGACATGTGGTTCTCAGTATTATGATAGATTAATGTTTGTATATAAAGGATATATCGTCGGCTGTATTCCATAGTGGCGTATAGTGATTTTTGGTCATTTTTTGAAAATTGGCACATATGTTTTTAATGATGTTCTCTTTCATTTTTTCTAAGTCTCATCAGTCATAATTAGCTAATTAATTAGTAATTAATTAATTAAATGTGGCGTATAGTTACAAAGTGACATTTTTCGTATTCCATAGTGGCGTATCGACCATACGCCACTTTTTATACACATTTTATAATTATGAAATATCGGCAAAATGAAAAACATCGTATGTCATAGTGGCGTACACGTATCGGACCTATACGCCACTATGGAATACGAACGACGAAAAGTAACGCCATAGGGATAACACGGCGACCGAGGTGGCGTACGGTTAACGTTAGGTTAGGGTATTGCGTTTTGTTTGTTTTCCATAGTGACGTATAGTTTTATTTTCAGTTTGCCAGCAATAGTATGTATTTATTTCTTTTGAAAAATATATAACAATAAAATCTATTTAGTTTACTACAGATATTTCACATCATTTACAAAATATAATGAATGTCTGATTTACACAACTCGATTTTAAATTGGCATTTCTTCAAACCCGATTTTCTCGAAAAGTTGTTTATTCGCGGCGCCCCACTATACGCCACTATGGAATACGGACGACGATATATGTAGTATCTCAATTTTCAAAAATGCATCCTTGGCACCCATAAAGCAGATCCCGTCACATTTATGATCGGTTAGAAGAATTACCCGGTGCCTTTAGTACCTTGTAAATCTCAAATCGCAGACTGAATTCATATGAAGAGACAAGATAACGTTTCAATTAAGCACGCACACACAACTTACACGTGAGAAGTAGGTGATATATCTTAAGTGTGTCTTTGAATTTTGTATCTGGAAATTCAAACATGAACTACATAAAATGAATTTCTCAAATTTATCCACAGGATCTTCAATCTTAGCTCACACATGCAAAATGCTTCGGAGTGGCTCTGCCTACGGTAAAATATCACGATTTTTTACACTAGTATCTCAAACGTGACAATTTTTTACGACACATGTCCTTAACCCCAATATGCTTTCACACTCATTGAATGACATTTTGCTGCGTTGGATACAAAACCATGATTACTAATTGATGGTTTCTGAACTACAGCATGTATGACATTTGGTGCATTACAATTTACCATGATTATAGCAAAATGGTATGCTTTTATTTTTTTTAATAGTGAAACAACAACAATATCATAGTGATACAATATAAAGCCAACGTCGTCCTAAGTCTTCAGCAGATACCATAAACAAACATCGATTGGTGTTGCCTTAATCATGTACCAGTATACTTCACCTGACAAGATGACCCATAAGAGTGGACACTTCAAGATACAACATGTACGCCAGAAAGTCTCGTTACTCGTTACTACTGTGGTAATCATGACCATACTAGTCGATTCCATTATGTTGTAGAAAAAATTTTCTAAACATTACTAGATATGAATTTCTTGTTCACTTTAATCATTAGCATTCCAGAACATTCTATGAATCTCCAGAATATTTCAAATTCAAACAAATGGAGACAAATATCATAACAAGTGAAAACTAATGTTTGATGACAAAATACATAACTTTTACTGAATACTATGAAAAATTGTGGGGGCACATAACAACGTTCCTAATTATTCAGTTATTTTATGGGTGTTTTTGTCCAAGAAATTGGTATACTTTTTGATAAAATTTTAATCTAATTCTTGAACAAATATCAGAAATAGACAAATTGCCGAACGTACCAGGAAATAGCTTGCCAATGAAAAAGACATCTTTCAAGTTCACATTCTTTTGAGTTTGGAAGCAAAATCAAATTACTTTTCACACCTCCAGAAACAGCTTAACTTACACAATTTAGGTAACCATAGCAACATAGCCGGTCGATCTAGTAATATTTTCAACAATTTGTCTCTTTGTCAAGTAGTCATAATCATGACATTCATTCATCTACTCATGGCCATGGGCATAATTGCAAATGTCCCAGACACAAGATATGTTTTTCATTTCTCTATTTCAAATTCCCCTGGGCTTTGCATTTCGTTCCCGAAAGCGGTTTCAGCTTAGAATTTCCGGCGGCTTCGCCCACCGGATTCTAATTGTTGTAGATTATCTCTTTCTGCTATTATCTATAATAAAATGTAAGATGTGACAATAAAATGTAAATCATTCTTGTTGATTCGCGCATGGAATAAAAGTCGAAAGATATGGATACGTCCTAGAGGAAGTTACTTTTAAGCCTTTAATTTATGACATGATCTGGTCCATAGGGGCCAAAGGCGGCAAATTTGAAATTGAAAAGAAGGCAACAATGTGGAGTATAAAAATAATACAATACGTAAACAATTACACATCACACAACTTCAGAACTTTAAAACCAAGTATGCTAGACATTTGGTTTTCAGTATCATGATAGATTAATGTTTGTATATAAAGGATATAGTAACTCAATTTTCAAAAATGCATCCTTGGCACCTATAAAGCAGATCCCGTCACATTTATGATCGGTTAGAAGAATTACCCGGTACCTTTAGTACCTTGTAAATCTCAAATCTCAGACTGAATTCATATGAGGAGACAAGATTTCAATTAAGCACGCACACACAACTTCTCGAAATTCAAACATGAACTACATAAAATGAATTTCTCAAATTTATCCACAGGATCTTCAATCTTAGCTCACACATGCTAAAACGATGTCATATAGACGAAATAATGGTGTGTCTTTCATCCGACCCTTTATTTCATTCCTACTTTGGAATTCTTAGTGCTTAAAAGGAATGCAAAATGCTTTGGAGAGGCTCTGCCTACGGTAAAATATCACGATGTCTTACACTAGCATATCAAACGTGACAATTTTTTTACGACACATGTCCTTAACCCCAATATGCTTTCACACTCATTGAATGACATTTTGCTGCGTTGGATACAAAACTTTGATTACTATTAAATTGATGGTCGCTGAACTACAGCATGTATGACATTTGGTGCATTACAATTTACAAACAACATCAATATCATAGTGATATAACAATGGAGGTATATATTTACCTCTATGATATAACAAAGCCAACGTCGTCCCATGTCTTCACCAGATACCACAAAATAAACAAATATTGATAGGTGTTGCCTTAATAATAATGTACCATTATACCTCACCTGACAAGATGACCCATAAGAGTGGACACTTCAAGATACAAAAGGTACGCCAGAAAGTCTCGTTACTGTCGTGGGCCATCTACCCGTGAACTGCGGATGATTATATTAAATTTGTATATTTCTGTCTTATACGCCTGTCCTATTCAATGGTAATTCTTTAAGGGTGCAAACATATGATAAGTTGGGTTAAAGATTTGTATCTTAATACGTTGGAATGATTGAGGTCCTGGCGAAAGAGGTTATCTGCTTTAGTTTGCACGTAAATAAGGGTAGATTAACCAGTATGCTTCGACTATATTTATAAATACGTATTTATAAATACGCACGTGACCACCTCCGTGCTGCCATAACAGCTTGTAGACATTAGGTCTCGAAGTGACCTTCTACATTATTATTTGCTCGTTTAGCGTACATTTGAATGCAAAGGTGGCATATAATACGAGCCTTTGCAGCAAAATGTTCTATTTTGTTCAACTTTGAGATTATATTGTAAACGTTTCCGTCGATAAATATTTTGCTTCTGTTGGAGAATACTTTCAAAATGTTGTTTTTGAATATATATTAAACTGGCCTTATAATTTTTCGCAAGGTCATATCTTAAAATCCTGTCTATAAAAATGAACAAAAATTACACACAGAATTACTTCAATACTCTACTCTAAACACATGTCAGTAAGCAAGCAGTTGTCTCACAGGCAAATAATTGGAACCCAGCAAAAGAAATCTGTTGGGCTGTGAATGTGGTCCAGGAAGGTGTTTCATGTCAGTGCATTTTGCTGTTATGTCAGTTGGACAACTGTTTGGTTACTGACCAGTGTTTAGAGTAGAGTATTGAAGTAATCCTGTGTGCAAGTTTTGTTCATTTTTATGGACAGGGTTTTAAGATATGACCTTGTGAAAAATTATAAGTTTCTTTTTGAGGCCAGTTTATTCGGAATCCACCATGTGTAATAATTTTGCTATTATTGTGACACGATCTGGTCCATGGGGGCCAAAGGCGGCAAATTTGAAACTGAGATTAAGGTAAAAATATGGAGTAAAAACAATAAAATACATAAGAAAATAGACATCAAAAAAACTTCATAACTTTAGAACCAAGTATGCTAGACCTTTGGTGCTTTCAGTAAATTATTGCCTATTATATGCGTAATGTATTAATTACAGTAACTCAAAAATGCCTCCTTTGGCCACCATGGACCAGATCGTGTCACAATTAGATGATATCTATCTAATGTGTTAGTTCCTATCCTTTTCAATGGCATGAGGATTTGGTCACGCTTTTTTGCCTTGGTATGTCGTGCCCATAGGTCACGAGCGTATTTATAAATACGTATTTACAAATATAGTCGAAGGTAGCTGTTTTAACAGCTTAAACTGTTATCAGGGAATATATATGTATCTATCTGTTGTTATTAGAGGACAGGGTTTAATCAATTTAATTATTGCCGATTTATACAATGGTCAAGCTTCAAAAAAAATTCTATCAATTAAGACTTCCTCCTTTTTCATTTGGGCACATCTGTAATCAATATAACATCGTTTATTTCCTTATATTTATTTTAATCCACTAACTCAGTGTACTCTTTGATGAGATTAATTTTCTCAAATAAAAGCCTATTCTATTGAGTTTTGAACTTTTAGTCAAATTACTTTTTACACCTCCGGAAAGTCCTTAATTATCCTATGTGTCAAATAGTCAGGTAGTCACAACCATGACATTCATTATTTTCCCCAAGTTCCATCAATCAGAAATAGCCATAAACAAATCTTCCAGACATTTTCCTAGGCCATGCACTTTTTCCTTTTTGAAATAAAACATTCAATGTTTAATGCTTCTGGTGGATTCGCCCACTGGTCCCCAAATGCTTGCGATTACAATACCGTAGCTGTAATGGACTGCTGATAACAAGCGAATGTATTTGACGCTATTTACCTTCTTGGGAGGGGTATGAAATGTGAAATATCCCAGCTCTGTCATTGTTTAACTAGCTTTTTCTGAAGTGAGACTATGAACAAGCAGAGGTATTTATACAAAACAGACGCGCCCTATAATATTACTAGGGTAGTGGGGACCTTTTAAAACAAAGACTTACGAAGAGGTAGCATCCTGAGGGCATGATGGAACAGAGTAATGCAATAATACCATGGACTAAGTATATAGAGCACGTAGTGCGATGGACTTGAAACTCCGTTCGTCGACGCGAGGCCAGGCGATCGTCACATGTGGACGTAACATGCAACATGTGGACGTAGATGGCAGCAGCATTTTTCTTTGATTAGCATATTCGTGACGTCATGTTAAAGTAAGTCTCCACAGCACTACGCATATTTTTTTACGTAGCTTTTAGTACTATCGTGGTGGCAGCAGCATTTTTCTTTACTTTTCAAAAATGGCCGCGCCCGGGAGACGCCATTGGACGCCATGTTAGTGCAGGGTAATACACAGGGAAAGCCGACGCTGTCGCCACCTTTTTGTATTGCGCTAGCATATGAGTTGCAACGGCCTGATAGTACCCCTGAAATATAAATAGGAAAAGTATCGTGTGCTTGTTTAATAATGTACTCGTACATTGTTACATTCGTAATTGCACCGTAAATAAAACCAATGTCACGCCAAAACAATAGATCGGTGATATTGACATGTATGTAGGTGCCATGTGCACCATTTATTGTAGTGTAGCAATAGCGACATTTGAAACAACTTTTCTCAACTTCGTCTTCACCTTTTAAATATTATAACCCACTTCCTTTTTGAGCTTAGTACGTCCATTTCATAAAAGCAAATAAGAAAGTTCATGCTATTACTTTAGATGTCTGGTCAGTCCGTATAAACATCCATCTGACGTTGAGTTTCCTGGCCATGCAGATTAATACTAAAAGGCTTCTATTAGTGTGTTTTAAAGCAAAGAAATATTTAGCGTCAATATATGGAATTTAATAATAACTTAAGATCACTTTGGATACCGTATAGTTCCAAGATAGAAATTCAAGATAGAGGATTTTATATAATAGTTCACACACATACATCCACCTCACCCACGCACCCCCACCCCGTGCGTGTGAGGAAACATGAGCAAAGATGTGTGTTTGTTTTTCGAAATTGAAACACAAGAACACAACTTTAATTCTTCAAACTACCCACATCAGACAGTAAATTCAACACGCAGTAAAGACTTTGCTTTAGTAGAGCTCTCCTAACTTAAGTACGCCATTTATGCTAACAAGTGCGTAGTTGTTATAAACGACGATGGTAGAGAGAATACCGGTGTTAGGTATTTCAATTTCAAGTTGAGACAGCGCTCGAGAAGTAGGTGTCCTCAACATACCCAAACACCTTCTGTCTAGAATGCCTCAATTTGTCTGAACATTTTCAGATTGGTTCAAATAGCGTATTGAAGATATGTATTTCCCCAAAAAAACACCCAAAAAATGTAGGTCCTTTTTGGGAAAAAAATTCAATTTATCGTCGGCTTTTCATCCCAGCTACATTCACTTTAAGTACATATCATTAGACTTATTAAATTTACTTCGAGGAGTGTTAAATATCAAAAATATCAAAAAGGACATTCATCATATTCTGAATGTAATGTCTGATTTGCTCTAAGGTCCCACAAAAATACTGTGCAAGCGTTGCTATCCGATTCTTTAAATAACACGTATTATTGAGACTATTTTAGAAACGACATTGTGGTTGTCTTCTTTAATGATACAATAACAAGGTTATGGTGGTCCTTACATGCATCCTCAGTGGAACCAGACTATTCTGGGTTAAGAAAACCTCACGATTGCAATTAGGGTTGAAACTTCTTATTTTTCTTATATCAATATTACTATATATACAAAATGGGTTAGATGTTGTGTTTAAGGTGGTACTAAACCCCTGATAAATTTTGTGACTAATTTTGCATTTTTCTCAAAAAAATAACTACACACTGGTAACAAAAGTTATGTATATTATAGGGGCAAGGAATACAATTACTTCTCTTCAAATGTCATTGATTCAAGACAAGTGGTTCATTATATATATGTTATATATAAGAAATGAGGAACATTCTAGAGGTACCTCTTTTCTTGTCATAAATAACGTACCGCTTGTTTTGGGTCACAGTGTAGTAACTGGATTCCTTGGCCCTATAATATGCATAACTTTTGTTACCAGTGTGTTTTTATGTTTTGAAAAAAATGCAAAAATAGTCACACATTTATCAAGGGGTGTAGTACCACCTTAAGAAAAAGTAAATTTCTCTCAGTTTACGCTAACATATAAGCCGTAATAACAAACGTAAAAGCTCTAATGTATTGTAAATTGTTTATTGTAATATCATGTAAATTATCAAATCGTCAATTTAGTCCATAAAAAAGGAACAAAATACCTAAATGAGCTTACAATGTGATTACAATAGACTGAGATAATTGGTGATATTTTGTCCTTAAAAACCTTTCACTACTTTTATTCCTTATTCTGTTTTATCTTTTCATCACGCAACAATACTCACGTTACTCCTAAGTGAACGTGAGATGACATATTACCCATATGACATATTTCCTCTGGCCACTGCATGTACACGAGCAATGCCAAAACATATCATTTGACATAATCTGATATTATAAATATCATGCAAACAACGATCAAAGCATGGTAGAATGCGTGAGCTTATATTAAAGGTAGGTCGTCCAATTGCGTAAATATAGTTTTTCTACAATTACATTGCAGTTTATCACTAAAGCAGCTGATTCTAAGTTTGAGTTGAATTGGCACGGATCCGCGATCTTGATCCCAAAACAACCCTGCAAATACAGAAACTTTTTAAAAACGTTTCAAACAGGAAAAAGGGAAATGAGAAAAAGAAAAAGACATGTACGCGCGAAAATTGTCCCAATGAAAACCTTTTTGAAGCACCAAGACTTTGACCCCATACCACTCAGGTAGAAAGTTGTACTGGGGTTATGAGAAATATATTCCTTCTGACCTGTCCGATACCTATATCTTAATTTGGATGGAGGTAAAGTGGCAGGATAAAGGTTGTCAATTTGATCATCATGTTAAGTGCATTCCACTATATGTCTTCACTTCCATTTGTCTTGAAATATTTTTGCTATCAGCCTACATTTTTCCTATCAGACTTTGGGTATAAAAGAGAAAGGATATCATCTGAATCAAATCTCAAAATTATTGAATGTAATTGGAACGTTATTTAACGTTATTAAAATACTGAAGAACAACATAGGTTCCAACCAAATGTTAAAAGCGGCAAAAGAGAAATGTAGGATGCACATTTTATTTTAAATTAAGTGACTCGATACAATGTAAATCACACAATAGCAAAGCATGTTCTTTCTTGTTTGTGTGTTGTTACAAGGATATCAAGTTATTCAATATGTATTTGTGACAAGAAGAATCAGCTTGATGTAATTCGCTGTTTATCTTGTATTGCCAGATGAAATTATCGCAACAAGAAATATAAGAAATAGGACAGTTAAGCGGCAGCCATCTTATCCTTAAGAGGTGAAACTATACGTTAATAATGGCATTAACTTCATTTGCAGCAGGTATTAAAGTTAAAAGGTTTTCTGTTAAAGCATTCCATATGATATACGGGCGAGTTGGTGAAAGTATTCAGTGAAACAGCTGGGAATCCTGGCATTAATTGACCACCAGTGACTACCATCAAGGGGCTTCGCAAGACGGAACGCATCTGGCTCAAACGAAATTCGATCATAGGTTTGTTAAAGCATGGTTAAAGACACAACATGACAAATCAACTTAACTTGTCTTAAATAATTAAACAATATCTAACATAACGGTTAACGGTTGACGCTCGCAAATTCGATTGCTTTTTCTTATTGATAACAAACCTGATACTTTTGATTATGCCTTATTACGCTTAATTGAGGACCACTTCGAGCGTATAACGCAATCATCAACATGATTGATACGAGTTTCTTCCTCGTCAAGTCATGATCGTCTGGTATAGGCCAATTCGTATTCAAAGGCGGCGCCAGAAATGCTATACGTAGTATGTTCCTTACAATAGCACTGATTTATTCATTCATTCAGTACTGATTTATTCATAATTAGTACTATTGAGAAAAAATTTAAATATTAAAGTTATACACACACAAATACATAAATACATAAATAAATTCGGTCCGATCAAAAGATATAAACATTATTCTGATCAAACACACTTCACTATTTTTCCCCGGTATTTTTCATACTTATACCGATTACATAATGCACCATTAATCATCAATCAATATTATCAATAAGATACAAATACAAATGATTACAAGTATTAGTGAAAGAATGATAATAAACATGGGTAAATTAATCGTAACAATAAACAATATTAATGGCGTCGCCCAGGTCCCAAATGCTCTTGTATTTCCTGGAATAGAAATATAAGCGGGTTGCCGGTTGCCGGTTGCCGGTTGCCACTGAATACAACAGCCATCATAATTATATGGGGCACTTTGATATATAGGTGAAATTGTGAATATTATGTCAACGTTTTCACGGGGTTCAAAAGCTGACTTGACAAACTTGATTGCTGGAATAATACTGTCAAAGTCACTTGCACTCATTAGAAGTGTAAAAATGTCAGTGTCTGCTATGTCATCTATATTATGCATTTCACGTATTGTAGACAATAAATCACATTGAAGGTTGGTATAGTACGGACATATCATAAATTGAAATTCATCCTGCACCTGATTTAAATTGAAAAGTGTACACATTATATTGTCTGGATTAACTTTGGAGTGTAGTGATGACATTTATCGATAATGAGATTATGAGCGCTTGTTCTTGATTTACAGAAGTTTAAACGAGCGAAATATTGTTTTATCATAATATGCTTATATGACAATATTAAAGGTTCTTTTATCATTAATGAACAATATCTGCATAAAAACAATTAATGCAAATTCAAATCAAAGTAGATTACAATAAAATGTATAATTTTTACCAAAGATTGGTTTATGTCATGCAAGACATGTTTCATAACCATGAGTCACATATACTTATCTATACTACAGTACAAATATTTTTATAACACTATTTGTATCAATACTACGGTTTGTGAATAGTTAAAACTAAAACAACAGAAGTTGGAGTAAAGTGAAGGATAAGTCATTCCCTATAGATACAAATGGCTATATTTTAAGATTAAAAGCCGTAAAAAGCCACACAAGAGACGTCCATCATTTTATCTAAAATAAACAACCAGACAGATACATAAATCCCATCATTTTATATAAAAGAAACAACCAGACAGATGCATAAATCCTCAACGTGGGTTCTGGTCAGTTGCCTATGGGCAACATCAGCGAACACATTTTTTAGATTTGCAGCTACGTAGGCAATATCTCCGTGAATCAAAAACAAAGCCGAAAGTAAAACATATGCCGTATATTTTAAAAGTGAACACAAGCTTTAATTTTTGGAACTAAAGCTAAATTTATACTTCATCGTTGAGCGACGACCAATGAGGTAGCGCGCTTTTCACAACGCAATAAAAAACGCGCCACCTCATTGGCTAGAAAGCAATCGCTTATCGCTGAGCGATGGAGTATAAATTTAATTTAACCCAAATTTAGAGCTGTTACTAAGACAACTAAGCCGATATATTTGCCAACTGATCAAAGTATGGTGTTACCATGTTTAACAAATGATGTCGCGATGTCTTGCTATGGCCAAACACTTGGATTACTTGACTCTGTCGATTTTCTGTTAAACTGTTTGATTATTGTTTATGGAACCCAATACATATTGAACTTATGTGTATATTCTTTCTAAACAGAAGGATAGAAGTTGATAGAAAGTGATTGCACCGATGTTGTTGTTTTTGAATTAAATTACTTCACAGTTTAATCAAATTTACAGTTCACGAGTCGTGTTGTTTGTAAATGTAATCCATTGTTGCACTTTTGGCCAAACAAAAAGGAGACGCAATTGAAAACTAATATTAAAATAGAACAACCCTGAACTGGGTGCTTTGATAGAAACAGAATGAAAAGGATATGCTAGTTACATTTTACTGTTTCTCAACCTTTTTGAATTTATTAGGCGTCATACTGGTAGAGCGTAAGACAATCTTTTATAAAGTAAACACATTCTATAGGTGATATAAGGATATTTTAATATCCTTAAAGCCACTGATATTAGTATTTCATCAAATAATAAACAAATAAACGTCCAGTCGCAAAATATATTCCCAAACGTAACTTGCGACTCGATGACATATTTTACGGTTTTAGAATAATACATATGATTCATGTTAAATCCATCCATCAGTTGCGAACGAGTACTGTGCCCAAAGTCATATTTAAACTAAACAAAACATAAGTTGCGAAAATGAAGAATAATCCGTTCCCTGCAGATAAAAATATCTATATGTTTTTAGATCAAAAAAGTAAAAAGCCAGACAAGAGACCTCCTTCATTTTATCCAAAACAAACAAACAGGCCAGTGAATAAATCCGCGACTTGAGCTACGGCCAGCAGCCGTTGCTATAAAGCTAACAGTTATCATGAACGAGTGTATTTCACATCTATCAAAACTACTCTAACCTGGCGAATCGAATTCAATAGTGCACACAACATAATAACAATACAGATATACAGATAACTATCAAAAATTAAAAATATTAACGTACGTAAGGATAATTATGCTTAACATAAAGCGCTTTGACTGTGTGCACTACTCCCGGATCTATGCTATGACTGACTTACAGCCTACCATCAAATTGTAAGGTTGCCTAAATTTCACTTTCTCTTAAAGGACGACTCCGGCAATCACAACATTATGCCTTATATGTTAGAAAAATAAAGTGTCGCCCACCTAGTGCTAGGCCTCCGAGGGGTATCGGGTTCGAATCCTACCCAGTGCAAACAACCTTTTTGTTTTCTCTCGTTATTCCTTCTTTCTTTCCCTTCCAGTCGCCAGAAGCCCTTCGGGCGTTAGGGTTAGATCACTTCAAAGTATTTACATATATTTCACGGAATCGTGTATGACTTCGTGTTTATTTTATCTTCGGTTGCACTTTGTTGAAACGAAGCGAATTCAAAATTAATCTAACAAGAAAACACACATGAACTAGCTATTTTGATATCGGAAAATGTATGCCATGGAAACAATACAGGTATTTACTACGAAGCAAAGTACAGGGACATCTTGCAGTCTTCTACAATATACATATTCCAAAAGGCGAAAATCGGTGAATATTTACTTTCTTGAGACTCGTTGAGACATACTTGTCTATTTTAAAAGGATATCGAAATTCATCAACTTATGTTCTCTATATATGATAGAACATAACATACCTACAGTGGTATGTTGGATGCCGGTACCAAAAGCTTCGTTTCGTTGCATTTCTCTTATGCAATTGCATTTGTGAATAAGTATTGAATTATGGTGTAAATTATCACGATTTCTAATTATAACACTAGTAACCCAAATATAACATTTTGTCAGGGCACAGGTCCTTAACCCCAATACGCTTTACATTCATATAATGCCCTTTGTTGGGTTAGGTAGAAAGATATGATTGCAAGGGGATGGTCACTGAACTACATCGTCTATAGCATTTGGTACATAAAGTCAAAGGAAAAATGTTCATGTTTTGGCTAATAGTGAAACAATATCAAGGCGACATTAAATAAGTCAACGTCGTCCAAAGTCTTCACAAGATACTATAAAATAAACAATAATCGATCGGCGTTGCGTCTCATATGCATTATACTTCACCGGATAAGATGACCCATAAGAGTGGACACTGCGAGATACAGCAGGTACTTTAGAATGTCTCACGGGCCACCAACCCGTGAGCTTTCGTGTCACGTGATGTATTCTTCGGAGGTTTGATGTTCGATAAATTTTGGCGATCAATGCTCGGAGCCATAATCTTATTTCCAGTGGCACAATTCAATAAACTCAATTCAACAATCATAGGCCAAGTTGACCTTAAGATATGAGTTATGAGGTTGTACCCAACATAAATGAGTTCTTTAAGGGTACATGTATGCACATAATTTAGGTCAACAAACTATGTCCTGATATGTTGGAACACGTTGAGATCCTAACGAAATGGATTATGTGTTTTTTTTTGCACGTAAATAAAGGTGACTAGAATGTTATCAGGGAAGATATATCTCTCTGCTGTTGTTGGGTTGGAGGACAGAGTTTCAATCAATTTAATTCTGTTACCGATATATACAATGGTCAAGCTGATACAATTTTATATTAAAGTCTTGAACGAATATCAGACAATACAAAAAAAATGCCGAATCGAATGTACCCGGAAATAGCTTACCAATGATTTAGACACCTTTCAAGTTCACATTCTATTGAGTTTGGATGTGAAGTTAAATTACTTTTCACACCTCCAGATACAACTTAATTTGAACAATTCAAGTAACCATAGTAACACAGCCTTTCGATCGAATAATATTTTCAGCAATTTGTCCATGTGTCAAATAGTCAAATAGTCAAACAGTCACAACCATGACATCCATTATCTTCTCCAATTTCCCCCAGTCAGCCCATAGCCATGAGCAAAATGTTGCAGACACAAAAATTATGTTTTTCATTTCTCTGGTTCATATTTCCCTGGGCCTTGTACGTTTTTGTCCACGAAGTAAATCATGCAATGCTTTAGTGCTTCCGGTTACTGGCCCCGTTGTTGCTCTGGCAATTACAAATACATACAAATGCATTTGACGCTATGTACTCTAAAATACTCGGAAGGAGGTGTAGAATGTTTTCCTGGGAATATCCTAGCTCTGCTGTTGTTGACCAGATTCGTCCGCGGTTAGACAGTGGCGGTTATGTCCTCGATTGGAAGCTGCATGCTGATCGTCCACGGTGGTGGAAAAACATGGGGGGTATGTATTATAGGGGTATGTTTCCTTTAGTCGTGTGACCCATGAAACGTTTCATTTTTGTTGTTGTTTTTTTTTCGAGTAAATTTAGCCTGATTCAAAATATTGCGTTTTCGAATTGAAATAAGTCTAGGGCAAACAAGTTGGACGACAAAGCACGTGCAATTGCATAATCACTTGATAATAAAGTAATTGAATCACCAGTCTGTTCATAAAAATGCCTTACGATCTTAAAATATAATTTGATGAAAACGTGGACAAATTTTATTTCACCAGTAACAAGTGGAACATTTTATTAAAGGGATGGGATGTGAATAGGCCGACGTCGATGAAGGTGTTAAAAGGTCATGAGTATTCAGGGGGAATGATGGAAAAAAGAAATACCCTTAAATAAGTAGATAAGAAAAGTAAATGTGATGTATAATATTCATTGGTACAGCCTAAATAGGGATAATGGATCTCATATACCTGCCCTATATAATTTATTTTCAATCAAATCAGTGTTACGCCAAAACAATAGAACCCAGCTCGGTGAAATTACCAGAATAATGGAGGTGATAATTATGTGCCCCATTTTAGTACAGTATTGCATCGTCACCTTTTAAAGATTATGACCCACTTCTTTTTCAGCTTAGTACGTCCATTTCATAAAAGCAAATAAAAAAGTTAATGCTATTACTTTAGATGCCTGGTCAGTCCGCAAACATCCATCTGACGTTGAGTTTCCTGGCCATGCATATTAATAATAAAAGGCCTCCATTAGGGTGTATTAAAGCAAAGAAATATTTAGTTCAATGCATGGAATTTAATATAACTTTTGCTCTTGAAGACGAATTTGAGATCAGTTTGAATAATAGTTCGAGATTTAAGATAAAGGATTTGACACACGAAAAGCTTAGGAAAGAGCATCTTCTAAACCCCAATCTAAAATTAATACATTTGACAATGTTTGGAAAAGAAAGAAAGAACGTACATATTTAAAACCCCATACGCACAACCACCCTCCCCATATCCACCCAACAAAGACGACGTGCAGAAGAGAAAGAAGACATAAGTGTGTGAAATCTGCACCTCGAAAGTTAAACATTATACCGAAGATCTGCGAATTTAGTGTGCACATTCCAAAAATTAAGACACGTAGGCAAACTAATTCTTAATCTTACACCCGGCCCTTTACGCTCCACTTCTTAGTGCTTTCAAGAGAATCCACCCACAGCAGACAGTAAATTCAACACGCGGTAAAGGCTTTGCTTTAGTAGAGCTCTCCAAACTGAAGTACATCATTTCATTCAACAAGTGTGTAGTTGTTATAAACGACGATAATAGTGGTGTTAGGTATTTCAGTTTCAAGTTGCGACAGTGCTCGAGAAGTAGGTGTTCTTAACATATTTGAACATCCTCATTAGAGAGCTTGCGGAATGAAGTTACTGGAACTTTAACGGCAACTTCAAAAATATCGATTCGATTTCTTGCTCAAATTCACTTCAACGCGAACGTCAGATTGGTTTCTGTACCAACATCGTCTTGTTGTTTAAACTAGGGGAAGTGTATCAATGGGTGATCAAAAGAAGGGTATGTAAAAGCGACGGCTACAAATTCTTCCCTTTTGTTTGCTGAAGTGGTTTGTTGGTAACACTTATTACAATAGGCGCTTAGTTTGAATAAACATGGATTACATCTCTCTAGAGGCGATGACCAATACAATGGGAATTAGGCCTATGTTATGAGCTATATGCTAATATTATACTTCTAAACATGTTTCAATCAAATATTCTTGTGATATGCCTATATTATTGTCCCGGATTATTATAATAAAAGCTCAATTATTCCAGTAAACGTAAGCTTTGTCAATTTTATATATACATTTTCATTAGAACACAAAGCGTAACACCAATTTTATCTGTTTGCTCTCCCTAACACCCCCCCCCACCACCACCACCACCACCACCTCTCCATATCCTCCCCTCCCTCCATCTATTCATCTATCCTCGCTCTCTCAAGCTTTATCCTCTGCTTTAATACCCCATTTCCACTACGGTGTATAGGCCCTACTGCCGTTTCCCACTCTGCCCAGTGGCGTTGCCAGGAGTTTTCTTTTAGGAGGGCAAGGACTCCTCTTTGCATTCTGATGGAATTAAATATATCTCTCCGAAGGATCATTATTTTGTTTTTTAAAAACTTCCAGAATTTTGAATTTCAACCAACATTATTCTGGATGTTCCTTTTCTGACATTCTTGTATTTAGGCCTCACCTAAATTACCACTACCCAGTGTGTAGTAAGAGCCTTCTGGACCCATGGACAATTTTGATTATAATTCTTGTACAATGGGTGTGATTAAGCTTATGCAAGCGCGAGATTTGGAACGTATCTATTACAGAGAAATAGAAGAAAGTGCGTGGCGTCACGGAACGCGACAACCACATGTTACTACAGACTATTCACAAACAGCCATTTTAGTCCCCGTGCTTTGCATGCTGTTAATTCTCGCATATTCATGAGGGCCAATCGCTCAATCGTGCGTGTCCAACAATTACGCCAGCGTTGTGTGTGCGATAGAGCGTTGCGTTTACATCATCGAATAAATATCAGCAGCCACTGCGATGTGTAATCTTAGCATCCCTTTTGTCAGTTTCTTGGTAAAAAAAATACGATTTTTTTTGGGTAAAATTAAATGTGTGGATTGCTTCTCTGCATAACTTATAATTTCTTCATATGCCACATTTTGATTTACCATATCATTATGTTTTAAGATAGACGTATTTTATAAAGAAAAATCCAGGCAAAAAGCACAAGCTAAAAGCCATATTATAACATTTGCTAAGGAGAACACCCTCAAAAAAAAAATTCTGGTTTTTACATGATTGTAATGTACTTTAGTCAATAAAGATACTCTGCAAAAATCAAGACTTTAGGTGCTGTAGTTTTGTCAAAATCCGAGAAATTATTACGATGGAAATATTAGTCGAACACGTATGCACAGTACGGGATACACATACACACACAACCGGAGGATCGTACCGTATTACAACCGCGGGAGTAACATGCATGTGCGCTAGTAGTAAATTCCAATTTTCTATGCTTTACCTCATTTGTTCGGCTCAAAATTAAAAGGGGACATATCTGACATTAAAAGCTAATATTTTATGGAAAATAAATACTAATCTATTTTTACAGAAATGTTATAATATGGCTTTAATATGAATCATGTGATAAAGTCAAATATTTGGTAAGACTGATCAATTCAGCAAGTTTTGAACGATACCCTATAACAAAGCGGTACAACTTTCAGCAATAACTAGTTTCATGATAGTGAAGATATTGGTACACGCTCGATTTTATTATGAACAGCATCCACTTCCTTTCCTCTGGACCCAAGGGTGGACATTTCGAGAACATTTTCCCATGCTACTATACCGCCACCAACAGGCAGCAATGCATCCGCTAAGTATAACCAGCCTTGTTTTGCTTTCTTTTTGTGTAGTTGGGGCGGTTTCATTTGTTTTGTATTCTATGGGCAATTCTAGTGAAGAAAATGAAAACTTAATTCATGACCACTTACTCCTAGCTGCTTATCAGCCATTCCTATTTAGGTTAATTTATTTTCTACACACACAATCTCATTTTCTTAAGGTTACACAAAGAGACGTATAAAAAACGTATAAAAGACGTATAAAGTTGTTCTCTAAAACAGGGTTTTCTCAGTAATCAAATATCGCAGCGAGTGAAATGTTGGTGCATTGGATGTAGCTTAACATGTTTGTGTGTGTTATATACAAATTATTAGAATAAATTTGAAAATCCTTCGTTTAAAGCATTTTTACCCACCATGTTCAAAAGATCAAAAACACGTTCCATGAGATTTTTTTCAAATGTGCGCTCCGTATAAATCCACACCGAGCGATTGTTTTCTTCTTTTTCGTATTGTATTACAAATCGATCAAAGAAATAATGTTGCCATGGGGAAGAACCAAATACAGTACCGATTAAATTTTAAAAGCCCGTTTTGGGGAACATTTTGGAGAATTTGCTTGAGAAAAAGCTGGTTTGTGAAATTATCGATATCTTGATTACGAGACGTTAATTTAGACATCTGAATACCTACATTATTTCTCAACATTCTGCCAATTGCTATTCCATTTGATTTTCACTCCAAATTGAAGCTAGTTTTGCAAAAACGAGGTTTTCCTCCATCAGTTCGTTCAAAATTTCAGCGCCGACATGCGTGTTTATTCTAAGAGCCATAATGCGGACGCGATTGTAATCATGTAATTGCATCCAATTATAGAAATATCATCCGCTTTGAGAACAGTCAATTGCGTAAAGTGATCTATGGCCGAGTGGGTAGAGCGTTGGACTGGGAATCTAATATGAACTATTTTTGTGGGTTCGAGTCTCCGTGTGGCTGAATTTTCTTTTTTTCTTCTCTTTTCTCATTTTTACTTCCTTTCTTTCCTCTTTTCTTTCTCCCTTTCTTTTTCCATTTCTTTTTTTTCTTTTTTTTTTTTTTTTTGTTTCTTTTTGGGTAATTTTTTTTCTCTCTCTTTCTTTCTCTTTTCACTATTTCTTTATTCTTTCTTGCTCCTTTCTTTTTAGTTTTATTTGATTGATTCGCTGAGTGCAGTGAATCGTGATTGATTGTTTTTCACTTTATATAATTCAGAAATTTGTAGGCCTGCTAAGTCTGTCTTGTTGATTTTCATCCCAAATTCGATTTACAAATAATTGCTTTTTGATATTGTTGTTGTTGCCTACCCTTACATTGTAATCAGGGGAAGTTCATCAAAGATATCAAGGCTATAAATTCAAAATCAACACATTTTCCAGGGCGTAGCTTGACGAAGAGCTACGAAGTGCCCCCAATCAATTTTAAAATTTATAAAATCCTTGTGAAAATTGCCGAAAACGGCTTGTGCCACCCCCCGGCATCCGAGCTCCGGGCACGAGCTAAGCCAAGTTTCATAGCCTTTTCATGTCTTGACCGTGGATCGATATTCTATTGTAAGTAGGCCTAAGTCCCGGTACGCTTGAATTCATTTTCTGCATGGCTGTTTCTGTTGTGAACTTACGCCCCTCTGAAATCAAGCGCATGAAAAACTCTCGGCTAACCTTAACCATCTCACGAAATACCGCCACCCACACTATGTTTTACGTCGTTATCTGAATCCGAACATTTAACAACATCTTATTATTGATATTACTGAATACAAATCACGTTTGTGCCCGTCTGAGTACATCGTCTACCGTAAAGTCAAATTAACACATTTCACCTTTCAATGCAATTGAATGTAGTATTGTACTGTGTCAATGTAACGAGACTAAAGCTGAAAGTGTGTCAAAGCAACGAAACTCGTTTATCTCATAGTGCATGCCTCAAAGGAAATTAAAATATTATGAGAGTGATAATAATATACTCCGGACAAAAGTATCCGTAAACAAAAACATCTTGAAGACACTAAACCTAAATTAGGAAACGAAGTAATCAATCTTCGTCACGTTGCTATTTTAATTTCTCAATTTATATTAATATGAATGAAAAAGAGAGTATTTCAAAACTAACAAAATGTTCAATAGAGTTTTCTCTGGAAACACGCTATATTTTGTATTTTTAACTAGCGACATTATTTCACTGAAACCTAATTAAGACAGAGGTAAAAGGTTTCCACAACCAAATTACAGTGATGTTGAAAAAAATTGTATTTCTCTTCACCTATACCATCAGATTAGGTAGTTTTTCATAAGCTTTATTTTTGTGATTTTGGTACCAATTTTACCCTTTTTTTTTGTCCAATCCATTTCGACTAGATAATCTAAATTGTACTCACCATTTACATCCATTCCCAAGAAATGTTATTCTGTCCATCATAGCATTATATATCCTGTAAAAGACAAGCTAGACCAAATATCAAAATTGATGCCTAATTATAGCTATGTTGATATATCACATGTTGTTCAAAATGGATGCCTAAATTTGACCTCAACCAGCTGACCTATAACCTGACCTATGATGACCTCTTTTCCAAACAACACATGATAGAGGCTATAGAGTATTAAATTTGCTATACCAGTCATTGTGGAATTTTAGCATGCCTAGTTGATCACAGTCTAAAGATGGTATAACAAAAGATTTAAAACATTTTTTTTATAAAATTATGTTTTGTTATGATGCACACATACTGAGTTAAATTTAATATAATCCCATAGTAACAGGTAAACAAAAAAGTATATAGGGCAAAAATGATATACTAAAATGGTTTACAAGCACTTTGTAGGTAGAGATATTTTATAAGTTCAGGACATGAGGTGATGAACATATTTATGTACTTCATAAATTTGCAAGAAAAAAAAGAAGAGGAATACTGATGAAAATCAGAGTATTATACCCCTTAAGCACACACATACATCCACCCCAGCCACGCCCACCCCACACCGACGGCTTGCGTGTGAGGCAACACTAGAGCAAAGATGTGTGTTTGAATTTCTAAATTGAAACACAAAAACATAACTTCAATTATTCAAATTAGTATTCGCAAAAATCAAGACATGTGGATAATAATTCTGAATCTTACACCGGCCCTTTACGCTGCTCTTCTTAGCAGACAATAAAATTCAACACGCAGTAAAGGCTTTGCTTTAGTAAAGCTCTCCAAACTTAAGTACGTCATTTATGCTAACAAGTGCGTAGTTGTTATAAACGACGATGGTAGAAAGAATACCGGTGTTAGGTATTTCAGTTTCAAGTTGAGAAAGCGCTAGAGAAGTAGGTGTACTCAACATACCCAAACACCCTCTGTCTAGAATGCTTCAATTTGTCTGAACATTTTTAGATTGTTGTCGCTTAGAATCGACCACTCCCGTTGTTATATACACCCCCGTTTGGTTCAAATAAGGTATTGAAGATATGGATTTTCTCCCAAAACACCCAAAAAATTGTGGAAAAAATATGAAAGGTCACAATTTTCAATTGATCTTCGGCTTTTCATCCCAGCTACATACACTTTAAGTACACATCGTTAGACTTATTAAGTTTACTTCGATGAGTGTTAAATATCACAAAAATATCAATTTTTAACAATTTGCCATCAAATTTGCATTATATCGCGAATTTCAAGAAAATCAAAAGTATTTGATATCAGAAGGACATTCCTCATATTCTGAATGTAATGTCTGATGTGCTCTCAGGTCCCACAAAAAATACTTTGCAAGCGTTGCTATCCGATTCTTTAAATAACACGTATTATTGAGACTATTTTAGAAACGACATTGTGGTTGTCTTCTTTAATGATACAATAACAAGGTTGTCCTTACATACATCCTTAGTAGAACCTGACTATTCTGGGTTAAGAAAACCTTAAGATTGCTGTAAGAGTTGAAACTTATATATTACTATATATATAAAATAGGTTAGATGTTGTGTTTAAGGTGGTACTACACCCCGTGATAAAATTTGTGACTAATTTTGCATTTTTCTCAAAATATAACTACACACTGGTAACAAAAGTTATGTATATTATAGGGGCGATGAATCCAATTACTTCTCTCGAAATTTCATTGATTCAAGACAAGTGGTTCATTATAGTTAAGAAATGAGGAACAATCTAGTGGTACCTCTTTTCTTGTCATAAATAACCTATAATATGCATAACTTTTGTTACCAGTATGTTTTTATGTTTTGAGACAAATCCAACAATAGTCACAAATCACAAAAAAGAGGTGTAGTACCACCTTAAGAAAAAGTAACTTTCTCTCAATTTACGCTAACATATAAGCCGTAATAACAAACGTAAAAGCTTAGTAATTTTGTACCCTAAAAAACCAGACACAATATGAAACTAATGTATTGTAAATTGTTTATTGTAATATTATGTAAATTATCAAATCGTCAATTTAGTCCATAAAAAGGAACAAAATACCTAAATGAGCTTACAATGTGATTACAATAGACTGAGATAATTGGTGATATTTTTGTCCTTAAAAACCTTTCACTACTTTTATTCCTTGTTTTGTTTTATCTTTTCATCACGCAACAATACTCACGTTACTCCGTAGTGAACGTGAGATGACATATTACCCATATGACATATTTCCTCTGGCCACTGCATGTACACGAGCAATGCCAAAACATATCATTTGACATAATCTGATATTATAAAGATCATGCAAACAACGATCAAAGCATGGTAGAATGCGTGAGCTTATATTAAAGGTAAGTGATCCAAGTGTGTAAATATAGTTTTTCTACAATTACATTGCAGTTTATCACTAAAGCAGCTGATTCTAAGTTTGAGTTGCATTGGCACGGATCCGCGATCTTGATCCCAAAACAACCCTGCAAATACAGAAACTTTTTAAAAACGTTTCAAACAGAAAAAAGGGAAATGAGAAAAAGAAAAGAGAAAAGAAGGAAAACGAAAAGAGTAAAGAAGCGAACTCGTGTGTATCTTTTGTGCTTCACAAAAATTTGCGCCCTACATGTACGCGCGAAAATTGTCCCAATGAAGACCTTTTTTGAAGCAGCAAGACTTCGACCCCCTGTCCGATACCTATATCTTAATTTGGATGGAGGTAAAGTGGCAGGATAAAGGTTGTCAATTTGATCATCATGTTTTAAAGTGCATTCCATAGGTCTTCACTTCCATTTGTCTTGATACATTTTTGCTATCAGCCTACAATTTTGCTATCAGACTTTGGGTATAAAAGAGAAAGGAAACATAAGGTATTAAAGAGGAAGAATATCATCTGACTCAAATTTCAAAATTATTGAATGTAATTGAAACGTTAATACTGAAGAACAACATAGGTTCCAACCAAATGTTAAAAGCGGCAAATGTAAGATCCACATTTTTATTTTAAATTACGATTAGTGAGGTGACTCGATACAATGTAAATCGCACAATAGCAAAACATGTTCTTTCTTGTTTGTGTGTTGTTACAAGGATATCCAGTTATTCAATATGTATTTGTGACAAGAAGAATCAGCTTGATGTAATTCGCTGTTTATCTTGTATTGCCAGATGAAATTATCACAACAAGATATATAAGAAATAGGACAGTTAAGCGGCAGCCATCTTATCCTTAAGAGGTGAAACTATACGTTAATAATGGCATTAACTTCATTTGCAGCAGGTATCAAAGTTAAAAGGTTTTCTGTTAAAGCATTCGACCCTGGCCAGTTGGTGAAAGTATTCAGAGAAACAGCTGGGTATCCTGGCATTAATTGACCACCAGTGACTACCATCAAGGGGCTTCGCAAGACGGAACGCATCTGGTTGAAATGAAATTCTATCATAGGTTTGTTATAGCATGGTTAAAGATACAACACGGTTGTTTGATGTGATCATTTATTTAAGTAAACAAAACATTATAATGTTCAATTCTAGAACTGAATAATACCAACAGCTATCACACTAATAAACTGTATATACACATATATTTTATAGCATAAATTGTTAATATAAATTTTCGTTTCTATGTCAAATTATTCATCTTTTTCTGCTTTTTTGTGGTAATTTTAATTCTATAAACTGCACATTCGTGTGCAAATTGAGGGCGCTATTTACATATATATTATTTCAAATTTAAATTAGCCAAATAATATGAGTTATACCTTACATTTCATAATAAAAAGTTTTTTGAAAATTCCGTTGTCATTTGTTAGTATGTTTGCTGATGTTCTAATACCATTTTACAAATGTCTACCGCTTGTAAAGATGCAAACAAGATTTTAGATAAATCATTGATCAACTTTTCTTTAAAAAATGACTCAATTTTACATGTCATCAAATAACCGTGACAACATGACAAACCAACTTGTACTTGTCTTAAATAATTAAACAATATCTATCATAACGGTTAACGGTTGGCGTTCGCAAATTCGATTGCTTTTTCTTATTGGTAACAAACCCGATATGTTTTACTAATTATGCCTTATTACGCTTAATTGAGTTCCACTTCGAGCGTATAACGTAATAATCAACAAGATTGATACGATTTTCTTCCTCGACAAGTCATGGTCGTGATGTACGGGCTAATTCGTATTCAAAGGCGGCGCCAGAAATGCTATACGTTTTTTAGTCAAATTACTTTTTACACCTCCGGAAAGTCCTTAATTATCCTATGTGTCAAATAGTCAGGTAGTCACAACCATGACATTCATTATTTTCCCCAAGTTCCATCAATCAGAACTAGCCATAAACAAATCTTCCAGATATTTTCCTAGGCCATGCACTTTTTCCTTTTTGAAATAAAACATTCAATGTTTAATGCTTCTGGTGGATTCGCCCACTGGTCCCCAAATGCTTGCGATTACAATACCGTAGCTGTAATGGACTGCTGATAACAAGCGAATGTATTTGACGCTATTTACCTTCTTGGGAGGGGTATGAAATGTGAAATATCCCAGCTCTGTCATTGTTTAACTAGCTTTTTCTGAAGTGAGACTATGAACAAGCAGAGGTATTTATACAAAAACAGACGCGCCCTATAATATTACTAGGGTAGTGGGGACCTTTTAAAACAAAGACTTACGAAGAGGTAGCATCCTGAGGGCATGATGGAACAGAGTAATGCAATAATACCATGGACTAAGTATATAGAGCACGTAGTGCGATGGACTTGAAACTCCGTTCGTCGACGCGAGGCCAGGCGATCGTCACATGTGGACGTAACATGCAACATGTGGACGTAGATGGCAGCAGCATTTTTCTTTAATTAGCATATTCGTGACGTCATGTTAAAGTAAGTCTCCACAGCACTACGCATATTTTTTACGTAGCTTTTAGTACTATCGTGGTGGCAGCAGCATTTTTCTTTACTTTTCCAAAATGGCCCCGCCCGGGAGACGCCATTGGACGCCTTGTTAGTGCAGAGTAATACACAGGGAAAGCAGACGCTGTCGCCACCTTTTTGTATTGCGCTAGCATATGAGTTGCAACGGCCTGATAGTACCCCTGAAATATAAATAGGAAAAGTATCGTGTGCTTGTTTAATAATGTACTCGTACATTGTTACATTCGTAATTGCACCGTAAATAAAAACCAATGTCACGCCAAAACAATAGATCCGTGATATTGACATGCATGTAGGTGTCATGTGTGCCATTTATTGTAGTGTAGCGATAGCGACATTTGAAACAACTTTTCTCAGCTTCGTCTTTACCTTTTAAATAATATAACCCACTTCTGTTTTAGCTTAGTACGTGCATTTCATAAAAGCAAATAAAAAAGTTAATGCTATTACTTTAGATGCCTGGTCAGTCCGCAAACACCCATCTGACGTTGAGTTTTCCTGGACATGCATATTAATAATAAAAGGCCTCTATGGTTTTAAAGCAAAGAAATATTTAGTGTCAATATATGGAATTTAATAATAACTTTGGATACCGTATAGTTCAAGATTCAAGATAAAGGATTTTATATAATAGTTCACACACATACATCCACCCCAGCCACTAGAGCCCCCACCCCACACACACCACCCACCCCGTGCGTGTGAGGAAATAGGAGCAAAGATGTGTGTTTGTATTTCGAAATTGAAACATAAGAACACAAGTTCAATTCTTCAAATTAGTATTAGCAATAATTGTAAATCTTACACCAGCCCTTTAAGCTGCTCTTAATAGTGCTTCGAAGAGAATCTACCCACATCAGACAGTAAATTCAACACGCAGTAAAGACTTTGCTTTAGTAAAGCTCTCCAAACTTAAGTACGTCATTTCGGCTAACAAGTGCGTAGTTGTTATAAACGACGATGGTATAGAAAGAATACCGGTGTTAGGTATTTCAGTTTCAAGTTGAGACAGCGCTCGAGAAGTAGGTGTTCTCAACATATCCACATATCGACCAATCCCGTTGTTATATACACCTCCGTTTGGGTCAAATAAGGTATTGAAGATATGGATTTTCTCCCAAAACACCCAAAAAATGTAGGTCCTTTTGTGGAAAAAATATGAAAGGTCAAAATTTTCAATTGATCTTCGATTTTTCATCCCAGCTACATACACTTAAAAGTACACATCGTTAGACTTATTAAGTTTACTTCGAGGAGTGTTAAATATCAAAAATATCCATTTTTAACAATTTGTCATCAAATTTGCATTATATCGCGAATTTCAAGAAAATCTAAATTATTTGATATCAGAAGGACATTCCTCATATTCTGAATGTAATGTCTGATTTGCTCATAAGGTCCCACAAAAATACTGTGCAAGCGTTGCTACCCGATTCTTTAAATAACACGTATTATTGAGACTATTTTAGAAACGACATTGTGGTTGTCTTCTTTAATGATACAATAACAAGGTCCTTACATACATCCTCAGTGGAACCAGACTATTCTGGGTTAAGAAAACCTCAAGATTGCTGTAAGATTTGAAACTTATATTACTATACATACAAAATGGGTTAGATGTTGTGTTTAAGGTGGTACTACATCCCCTGATAAATTTTGTGATTAATGTTGCAGTTTTCTTAAAAAAATAACTACACACTGGTAACAAAAGTTATGTATATTATAGGGGCAAAGAATCCAATTACTTCTATTGAAATTTCATTGATTCAAGTCAAGTGGTTCATTATATGTATATATTTACTGTTATATATAAGAAACATTCTAGGGGCACCTCTTTTCTTGTTTTGGATTCCTTGCCCCTATTATAATATGCATAACTTTTGTTACCGGTGTGCTTTTATGTTTTGAGAAGTAGTCACAAATGTATCAAGGGGTGTAGTACCACCTTAAAAACAAGTAAATTTCTCTCATTTTACGGTAACATATAAGCCGTAATAACAAACGTAAAAGCTCTAATGTATTGTAAATTGTTCCGTAAACAAGTTCATGAGGATTGTTAGTAGATATCATTTAAAAAATTTCATGTAAACAAATCCAATTGATTATTTGGTAAAATGATGTTAAACATACCTAACAATGACGTTTCGATGCTTAACATCACTTCACCAAATAATCAATTGGATTTGTTCACATGAAATTTTATAAATGATATCTACTGACAATCCTCATGAACTTGTTTACGGATCTTACAAAGAATTACGGACAATCCGCGGTTCTGGAAGTAAGAAAGTACGAAAATAACGAGAGGAAGTTGGCCCGTTACCGGAACCACCGTGTTTTCACTTTGCGATGTCGCGATTTGGGGAATAAAACCTCTCAGTCTCCGACTTAAATGCCCAATTAACACCAACAAAGCTCGTGATATTGTCAACAAAGCTCAAAAGGAACTCCTTCGTGAACGTTTGCGAGTCATTAATAACAAGATTAGTAATTTAGAATCAAATTCTTAGAGTAGCGATCAAGAAATACAGTCCCGCTACCCTGACAACGTAGAACGCGACATTCATGATCATGTCGCAAATTCTCGCGAGAGTGAGTTTAGCAAAACAAAATGTCGGCAAATCCGGAAGTTGGAATGGATGCAAGAGAAAGAAAACGGAAGAAAATCAAGCAAAAGAGTCTTGACAGATAAACGCGTGAGTAATGGTAGTGATAAGACAATTGATCTAAGTGGTACCCAACTCAAAAAATGAGTGATTAACAAGTCAAAATACAACTTGACGACCCCGCAAACCTCACTGCTAGCCAAGGGGCTAAATTTTGCAGTCGCGCCAGATAATAACAATGCAGTGCTTAATGACTATATCGTGGCCACTGAGGAAGCGTGTGTTGGCCTTGGCGCTAGCGACGCGGCCCAGTTACGCGCAGAAATGGTAGGGGTGTTGAAATCCACTAATAATACCAAGTCTAATCTAAGTAAAGATGAGAAAATCGCTTTAAAAGACCTTAGAAAGGAGGATACAATTCTGATCCTTCCGGCTGACAAAGGTAAATCAACAGTAGTGTTGGATAAGAAGGACTATGAGGAAAAAGTAAACATCATGTTAAATGATGACAAAACCAATGAGAAACTCAAGAACGATCCAACCGCGCGTTACAAGAAAAAGCTTGTAAGCTTACTCACTAGGTTCAAGAAAGAAGAAAAGATCACTGTCAAAGAGTATTGGAAACTCTACCCCACTGTTGAAAACAACCCTAGAATGTACTGCACGCCAAAAATACATACATCCGGCAACCCTTTGAGACCTCTAGTGGACTACTGCGGCTCGATTATGTACGAGACATCCAAAGAGCTAGCCAGAATTCTAAGTCCTTTAGTAGGCCAGTCGCAGCACCATGTTATTAACTCCAAAGATCTCGCCGAGGACTTAGTTGAAATTATGATTGACGAGGGCGAGGAATTCATATCTCACGACGTAGTGTCTCTGTTCACTAACACCCCCATTAGCGAATCCCTTGAGATTATTAGGCACCGGTTAACTGAAGATGCCTCGCTAAATGAGAGAACCAAATTAACTGTAGACGACGTCATGGAGATTTTAGCTTTTGCTCTCACTACCACATACTTCTCCTTTCGCGGCCAAGTGTATCAACAAAAATTTGGTACCGAGGTGGGCTCCCCGGTTAGTCCAATAGTTGCTAATCTCTACATGGAGTGGCTTGAAAAAGAAGCCATTGCCACAGCCCCGGTCAACTGTCAACCTAGACTTTGGAAAAGATATGTGGACGATGTGTTAGAAATTGTTAACAAAGGATCAGCGGAACAGCTCACTTCACACATCAATAAGATAGACAAAACCGGTAACATCAAATTCACGTATGAAAAAGAAGAAAACCAACAAATCGCTTTCCTTGACACCCTCATTGTCAAGAAACCCGATGGCTCCATTAAACTGTTAGTGTACCGTAAAAGGACACACACGGATCAGTACCTCCACTTTCAATCTCACCACCCACTTCAGCATAAACTCAGCGTCATTCGAACCATTATGGATCGAAAGGATAAAGTCATCACAGAGGAGGAAGACAAACCAATTGAAGAAAGCAAAATCAAGGAAGCCCTCAAACTTTGTGGGTACCCAGAATGGGCTTTCAAAGACGTGGACAAAAAGAAACCCCCCAAAAAGGAACCGTCACAGTCGGTCACTAGAGGTATGGTCGTCCTCCCCTACAAAGAGGGGCTTTCGCAGCGTGCTAGGAGGATATTTAATAAGCATGGCATTCAAACATCATTTAAGCCACACCAGACATTAAGAAACATTCTGGTCCACCCAATGGACAAACGCGATTCCTTACAAACCGCCGAATGCGTTTACGAAATCCCCTGCCGCAACTGTGAAAAACCTACATAGGTGAAACCACTAGAGTTCTAGGTGCGCGGCTTAAAGAACACAAAACCGAAGCGGAAAAAGCCTCAACTAAGGCTTATACCAGAGCTCAGAGGAAGGCCTCGGTCACCGGTGAGGTCAACAAATCCGCTATTACTGGCCATGTAGCGGAGGATAACCATGTGATCAATTGGGATGACGCGAGCATAAAGGAAAGAGAGCAAAACAGAAATAGAAGACACATAAAAGAAGCGATTTGGATACGGAAAAGGGGGCCCAACACACTCAACCGGGATGAAGGAAATCACTTCCTGCCGCACATCTATGACCAACTCCTAAAACCACCTAAAACAGCGCCACCAACGTCATGCTCCGACAGGAAGCAGACGAGGAGGACTGGGAGAATTGGTCAGTCGATTTGAGGAAGTGCTACGATGTAGCACGAAACGACATTGTTAGGTATGTTTAACATAATTTTACCAAATAATCAATTGGATTTGTTTACATGAAATTTTATAAATGATATTGTAAATTGTTTATTGTAATATCATGTAATTATCAAATCTTCAATTTAGTCCATAAAAAAGGAACAAAATACCTAAATGAGCTTACAATAAATGTGATTACAATAGACTGAGATAATTTGTGATATTTTTATCCTTAAAAACCTTTCACTACTTTTATTCCTTGTTGTGTTTTATCTTTTGATCACGCAACAATACTCACGTTACTCCTAAGTGAACGTGAGATGACATATTACCCATATGACATATTTCCTCTGGCCACTGCATGTACACGAGCAATGCCAAAACATATCATTTGACATAATCTGATATTATAAAGATCATGCAAACAACGATCAAAGCATGCTAGAATGCGTGAGCTTATATTAAAGGTAGGTCGTCCAATTGTGTAAATATAGTTTTTCTACAATTACATTGCAGTTTATCACTAAAGCAGCTGATTCTAAGTTTGAGTTGAATTGGCACGGATCCGCGATCTTGATCCCAAAACAGCCCTGCAAATACAGAAACTTTTTAAAAACGTTTCAAACAGAAAAATGGAAATTGAGATAAAGAAAAGAGAAAAGAAGGAAAAGAGTAAAGAAGCAAACTCGTGTGTATCTTTTGTGCTTCACACAATGTTGCGCCTTACATGTACGCGCGAAAATTGTCCCAATGAAGACCTTTTTTGAAGCAGCAAGACTTCGACCCCTACCACTCCTGTCTTCACTTCCATTTGTCTTGATACATTTTTGCTATCAGACTTTGGGTATAAAAGAGAAAGGATATCATCTGAATCAAATCTCAAAATTATTGAATGTAATTGAAACGTTAATACTGAAGAACAACATAGGTTCCAACCAAATGTTAAAAGCGGCAAAAAGGAAATGTAGGATCCACATTTTTGTTTTAAATTACGATAAGTGAGGTGACTCGATACAATGTAAATCACACAATAGCAAAACATGTTCTTTCTTGTTTGTGTGTTGTTACAGGGATATCAAGTTATTCAATACGTATTTGTGACAAGAAGAATCAGCTTGATGTAATTCGCTGTATATCTTGTATTGCCGGATGCAATTATACATATCACAACAGGAAATACGAGAAATAGGACAGTTAAACGGCAGCGTTCGTATCCTTAAGAGGTGAAACTAAACGTTAATAATAGCATTAACTTCATTTGCAGCAGGTATCAAAGTTAAAAGGTTTTCTGTTAAAGCATTCGACACTAGCCAGTTGGTGAAAGTATTCAGAGAAACAGCTGGGTATCCTGGCATTAATTGACCACCAGTGACTACCATCAAGGGGCTTCGCAAGACGGAACGCATCTGGCTCAAATGAAATTCTATCATAGGTTCGTTAAAGCATGGTTAAAGATACAACATGACAAATCAACTTGTACTTGTCTTAAATAATTAAACAATATCCATCATAACGGTTAACGGTTGGCGCTCCCAAATTCGATTTTTTTTCTTATTGGTAACAAACCTGATACTTTTGATTATGCCTTATTACGCTTAATTGAGGAGGACCACTTCGAGCGTATAAAGTAATCATCAACAAGATTGATACGAGTCTCTTCCTCGACAAGTTATGGTCGTGAGGTATGCGCTAATTCGTATTCAAAGGCGGCGCCAGAAATGCTATATGTATTATGTTCCATTACAATATCACTGATTTATTCATTCATTCAGTACTGATTTATTCATAATTAGTACTATTGAGCAAAAATGTAAATATAAAAGTTATACACACACAAATACATAAATACATAAATAAATTCGGTCCGATCAAAAGAAATAAACATTATTCTGATCAAACACACTTCACTCATTTTTCCATTTTTCAATACTTATACCGAATACATAATGCACCAGCAATCATCAATCAATATTATCAATAAGATACAAATACAAATTATTACAAGTATTAGTGAAAGAATGATAATAATCATGGGTAAATTAATCGGAACAATAAACAATATTAATGGCGTCGCCCAGGTCCAAAATGCTTTTGTATTTCTTGGAATAGAAATAATAAGGGGGGGGGCGCCGTTGGTTAACAGCCATCATAATTACATGGGCCATTTTCATGAGATTCAAAAGCTGACATGACAAACATGGTTACTGGAGTAATATTGTCAAAATTACTTGCACTTGCATAAAAGTGTGAAAATGTCAGTTGCCATTTCATCTATAGTATACATTTCATGTAGATAATAAATCACGACGAAGGTTGGTATAGTAATGACATATCATTACAAAAATGAAATTCATCCTCCGCCTGATTTAAAGTTCTATTCTATTCTCTGGATTTATTTTGGATCATGAGATTATGTTCGCTTATTCTTAATTTACAGATATTTAAACGAGCGAAATATTGTGTTACCGTATGCTATTTGTATGACGTTATATTCCAGGTTCTTGTATTTTATCATTATCCAATAGCTGCTTGAACACAATTAATCCAAATTCACATCAAAGTAGATTACAATAAAATGTATCATTTTTACCAAAGATTGGTTTACGAGTCATTCAAGACATGTTTTATAACCATGAATCACAATACTTATTTATGACTGTGTAAATACTTTCATAACACTATTTACATCAATAATACGGTTTACGAATAGTTAAAACTAAAAAAAATCCAGAAGTTGGAGAAAAGTGAAGAATAAGCTGTTGCCTATAGATAAAAATGTCTATATACTCGTATTAAAAGCCGTAAAAAGCCACTCAAGGGACGTCCATCATTTTATCTAAAAGAAACAACCAGACAGATGCATAAATTATCAACGTGGGTTATGGTCAGCAGCCGTTGCCATTGGGCAACATCAACTAACACATTTTTTAGATTTGCAGCTACGTAGGCAATATCTCTGTAAATCAAAATCCGAAAGTAAAACGTATGCCGCAATAAAAAGCGCGCTTATCTCACTGGCTAGAAAGCAATCGCTTGTCGCTGAGCGATGGAGTATTCGTATAAATTTAACTTGACCCAAATTTAGAACTGGTACTAAGACAACTAAGCCGATATATTTGCCAACTGATCAAAGTATGGTGTTACCATGTTTAACAAATGATGTCGCGGTGTCTTGGTATGGCCAAACACTTGGATTGGGCTATTCCAGAAATTAATCGCACCCCCTAAAGAAGACATGTAAGTTTGTACCATAAATCTTTGGGAATTCCCACACCAAAATGTTATCTTAAAAAAATGGGAATTCCCATTTTGACAATAAAAGGATTAAAATATTGGGAATTCCCAGTGTCCCTAAAGAAGACATGCAAAATTTTGCCAAAATTTGTGGGAATTCCCGAACCTAAAATAAAATGGTGCCTTTTTCTTGAGAATTCCCATGTCTTCTTTAGGGTTGTGAAAATAATGACCATTTTTTTTTTTTTTTTTTGGGGGATTCCCAGAGCAAAAAATTGAGAAAACTTTTGGGAATCCCATGTCTTCATTTAGCAGTGCCTTTAATTTCTGGAATAGCCCATTACTTGACTCTGTCAAGATTTTCTGTTAAACTGTTTGATTATTGTTTATGGAACCCAATACATTATTGAACTTATGTGTATATCCTTTCTAAACAGAAGGATAGAAGTTGATAGAAAGTGATTGCACCGATGTTGTTGTTTTTGAATTAAATTACTTCACAGTGTAATCACATTTACAGTTCACGAGTCGTGTTGCTTGTAAATGTAATCCATTGTTGCACTTTTGGCCAAACAAAAATGAGACGCAATTGAAAACTAATATTGAAATAAAACAACCCTGAACTGGGTGCTTTAATAGAAAAAGAATGAAAAGGATATAATAGTTACATTTTACTGTTTCTCTACCATTTTATATTTATTAGGCGTCATACTGGTAGAGCGTAAGACAATCTTTTATAAAGTAAACACATTCTATAGGTGATATAAGGATATTAAGCCACTGATATTAGTATTTCATCAAATAATAAACAAATAAAACGCAAAATATATTCCCTAACGTAACTTGCGACTCGATGACATATTTTAAGGAATACGGTTTAAGAATAATACATATGATTCATGTTAAATCCATCCATCAGTTGCGAACGAGTATGCCCAAAGTCATATTTAAACTCAACAAAACATAAGTTGGGAAAGTGAAGAATAAGCCGTTCCCTACAGATAGAAATGTCTATATGTTTTTAGATCAAAAAAGTAAGAAGGCCAGACAGGAGACGTCCATCACTTTATCCAAAACAAACAAACAGGCCAGTGCATAAATCCGCAACTTGAGCTACGGCCAGCAGCCGTTGCTATAAAGCTAACAGTTATTATGAACGTGTGTATTTCACATCTATCAAAACTACTCTAACCTGAGCGTATCGAATTCAATAGTGCACACAAAATAATAACAATAACAATACAGATATACAGATAACTATCAAAAATTAAAAACATTGACATAAAAACATATTGTAAAAACTTATTTTAATGCATTGGTCACATCATGCGACATGATTATAATGCTTAACATCAAGCGCCTTGACTGTGTGAATTATGCCCACATCTATGCTATGACTGACTTACAGCCTATCATCAACCTAGTAAGGCAGCCTAAATTTTACTTCCTCGGAAACGTCCTAAGGATACCAGTGAAGGAAGCCTGCAGAAGATACGCCCTTTAAGGGTAGACGAAGTATTGTTAGTCGAAGTGTTGTTGTTGTTGAAGTAGCCGATTTTCATTGTCTAAATCAATATAGGCCCCTATTATTAAACTTTTGAAGTTTTGCAAAGTTCATTCTACAAATCAAAGAAATGATTGCAAAGGGATGGTCACTGAACTACATCGTCTATGCCATTTGGTACATAAGGTCAAAGGAAAAATGTTCATGTTTTGGCTAATAGTGAAACAATATCAAGGCGACATTAAATAAGTCAACGTCGTCCAAAGTCTTCACAAGATACTATAAAATAAACAATAATCGATCGGCGCTGCGTCTCATATGCATTATACTTCACCGGATAAGATGACCCATAAGAGTGGACAATGCGGGATAGAGCAGGTACTTTAGAAGGTCTCACGGGCCACCAACCCGTGAGCTCCTATGTCACGTGATGTATTCTTCGGAGGTTTGATGTTCGATAAATTTTGGCGAACAATACTTGGAGCCATAATCTTATTTCCAGTGGCACAATTCAATAAACTCAATTCAACAATCACAGGTCAAGTTGACCTTAAGATATGGGGTTATGAGGTTTGTACCCAACATAAATGAGTTCTTTAAGGGTGCATGTATGCACATAATTTGGGTCAACAAACTATGTCCTGATATGTTGGAACACGTTGAGATCCTAACGAAATGGATTATGTGCTTTATTTTGCACGTAAATATAGGTGACTAAAATGTTATCAGGGAAGATACATCTCTCTGCTGTTGTTGGGTTGGAGGACAGATTTTTTAATTCTGTTACCGATATACAATGGTCAAGCTGATACAATTTTATATAAATGAACCTTTCTTCCTTTTTCATTTGGGAACAACTGCAATCAATAGTATTCCCTTACTTATGGGCATATTTAAATTCAAGAAAATAGTATACTCTAATGATAAGATCTGAGTCTTACTTGTTTGTTTGTTTGTTTATTTGTGTTTGTTTGTTTGTTTGTTTGTTTGTTTGTTTACCCAGGTTGGTCCGTGAGGGACACATACTAATCCATGGGAATCCATGGACCGTTCCAAGCTCATACAACAAAAATGCACAAGTCTGGATAGCCAGTGTAGGCTAATAAGATGCTTGCTGGCCCACATAGCTTTGATAAACAAAGCAGGAAATGGAAGAATATAGCAAGGAAAGGGAGAAAGGAGAGAAGCCACTTCCAAACACAATTGTACAATTTTACTCTTAGCCCTTACTTCGTGAGAAAGGAAATTGGAATTCAATCTCAAGCCCCGATGCAAAGGCTATTACAGTCTTGAACGAATATCAGACAATACAAAAAAAAAATGCCGAATCGAATGTACCCAGAAATAGCTTACCAATGATTTAGACACCTTTCAAGTTCACATTCTATTGAGTTGGGAAGTGAAGTTAAATTACTTTTCACACCTCCAGATACAACTTAATTTGAACAATTCAAGTAACCATAGTAACACAGCCTTTCGATCGAATAATATTTTCAGCAATTTGTCCATGTGTCAAATAGTCAAATAGTCAAACAGTCACAACCATGACATCCATTATCTTCTCCAATTTCCCCCAGTCAGCCCATAGCCATGAGCAAAATGTTGCAGACACAAAAATTATGTTTTTCATTTCTCTGGTTCATATTTCCCTGGGCCTTGCACGTTTTTGTCCACGAAGTAAATCATTCAATGCTTTCGTGCTTCCGGTTACTGGCCCCGTTGTTGCTCTGGCAATTACAAATACATACAAATGCATTTGACGCTATGTACTCTAAAATACTCGGAAGGAGGTGTAGAATGTTTTCCCCGGAATATCCTAGCTCTGCTGTTGTTGACCAGATTCGTCCGCGGTTAGACAGTGGCGGTTTAGTCCTCGATTGGAAGCTGCATGCTGATCGTCCACGGTGGTGGAAAAACATGGGGGGTATGTATTATAGGGGTGTTTCCTTTAGTCGTGTGACCCATGAAACGTTTCATTTTTGTTGTTGTTTTTTCGAGTAAATTTAGCCTGATTCAAAATATTGCGTTTTCGAATTGAAATAAGTCTAGGGCAAACAAGTTGGACGACAAAGCAAGTGGAATTGCATAATCACTTGATAATAAAGTAATTGAATCACCAGTCTGTTCATAAAAATGCCTTAGGATCTTAAAATATAATTTGATGAAAACGTGGACAAATTTTATTTCACCAGTAACAAGTGGAACATTTTATTAAAGGGACGGGATATGAATAAGCAGACGTCGATGAAGGTGTTACAATGTCATGAGTATTCAGGGGGAATGATGGAAAAAAGAAATACCCTTAAATAAGTAGATAAGAAAAGTAATTGTGATGCGTAATATTCATTGGTACAGCCTAAACAGGGATAATGGATCTCATATACCTGCCCTATATAATTTATTTTCAATCAAATCAGTGTTACGCCAAAACAATAGAACCCAGCTCGGTGAAATTACCAGAATAATGGAGGTGATAATTATGTGATATCACACCACCAAATAGTATATATGGTTGTGCGCCCTTGAATATCACTTCTTAGAAAAACCCATTGATTCTAGATTTAAGCATTAAAATGAGCAGAAATTTGCATAATTTTAGCCAAATTTGGATTGGTCATGATTAGTAATATTAATTCCTGCAAGTGTACCACAGATGGGAGAGATCTAATAATTTAATGATTTTAAGCAGCCTTTTCTTTAAAGAAACACCGGCATGGTTTTGCCTGAAAAATAGGAAATTCCCAGACATCGTAGACTTTGAGGGCCAGTCGTAAAAAATAATGACGGTCAACCTATATTTTTTCCCAGCCAGAGGGATCAGGCAAGGGCTGATTTCAACCATCATAGCTGTCGCTTAAAACTGAGTCGCTCCTGTGAAGAAAAAAATGATGTTTTCTTAAAGGCAAATTTAGCATATCTCTATGGGACTCTGATTTGGTGGTGTGAGATTATGTGCCCCATTTTAGTACAGTATTGCATCTTCACCTTTTAAAGATTATGACCCACTTCTTTTTCAGCTTAGTACGTCCATTTCATAAAAGCAAATAAAAAAGTTAATGCTATTACTTTAGATGCCTGGTCAGTCCGCAAACATCCATCTGACGTTGAGTTTCCTGGCCATGCATATTAATAATAAAAGGCCTCCATTAGGGTGTATTAAAGCAAAGAAATATTTAGTTCCAATGCATGGAATTTAATATAACTTTTGCTCTTGAAGACGAATTTGAGATCAGTTTGAATAATAGTTCGAGATTTAAGATAAAGGATTTGACACACGAAAAGCTTATGAAAGAGCATATTCTAAACCCCAATCTAAAATTAATACATTAAGAAACCCCATACGCACAACCACCGTCCCCATATCCACCCAACAAAGACGACGTGCGTGTGAAGAGAAAGAAGACATAAGTGTGTGAAATCTGCACCTCGAAAGTTAAACATTTATACCGAAGATCTGCGAATTTAGTGTGCACATTCCAAAAATTAAGACACGTAGACAAAATAATTCTAAATCATTTTTACCCGGCCCTTTACGCTCCACTTCTTAGTGCTTTGGAGAGGATCTACCCACAGCAGACAGTAAATTCAACACGCGGTTAAGGCTTTGCTTTAGTAGAGCTCTCCAAACTGAAGTACGTCATTTCATTCAACAAGTGTGTAGTTGTTATAAACGACGATAATAGTGCTGTTAGGTATTTCAGTTTCAAGTTGCGACAGTGCTCGAGAAATAGGTGTTCTTAATATATTTGAACATCCTCATTGTCTAAAAGGTTTATTTTGATTATAATTCTTGTACAGTGGGTGTGATTAAGCTTATGCAAGCGCGAGATTTGGAACGTATCTATTACAGAGAAATAGAAGATAGTGCGTGGCGTCACGGAACGCGACAACCACATGTTACTACAGACTATTCACAAACAGCCATTTTAGTCCCCGTGCTTTGCATGCTGTTAATTCTCGCATATTCATGAGGGCCAATCGCTCAATTGTGCGTGTCCAACAATTACGCCAGCGTTGTGTGTGCGATAGAGCGTTGCGTTTACGCAAAAAGGCTATAAATACGCGGTATATGCGTATCAGTTTTGTCTATCGAAATATATATTAAGAAACAGGTCATCTAAGTTGAACTAAGTTTGATTTTGTTCAAAAGTTTGGTCTTAACCCTGGAACTATATCAAATTTGTGGCCTCATAACTGCCAAATTGTTGGTCTAAAGTATATAAAAGTATACATATTTAAAATGGCAAAGATCCATCTAGAGGTTGAATTTGGGCAAAAATGCTCAGTTTTGGAGAAATTCCCCCCAAAACCCAACTTTTTTGGGGAAACGTAACTAATTTTTTTTAGACTAGATTATTATTATTATTATTATTTTTGTTTTATTATTTTGATCAGTTTCGAAATTTTGGTGAAAATCGTGTTTTTATATGATTTTTTGGCAAAAATTAGCACTTTTTATAACCATTTTTGGTGAGAAAGTTGGTCGAAATTCAAAAAAATAAAAAACATGTTATAGATATTTATATCTAGTTTAAAAAAAAAATTTTTACAGATTTTTTTTTGTTACGTTTCCAGACAAAAACTAGGTTCGAAAAACCCGGTTTTTTTTTAATTTGTTCCAAAACTGAGAAAATTGACATAATTCAAGGTTTATGACCAATAAACAATTGAAGGATGTACACAATTGCAAACAATCTGTGAGCAAAGAAATGTGTTTGGCATGCAGAAAATAGACGCATTCGGTTGTATATTTCACGGAATACAAACAATGACTGGGACAGGCGATATTTAGATACAAACAAGTTGCATTAATGACGCCCGGGGTAATGACGTAACATCGTAATTCATTTAATAAAAATGTAATGAAAAACTCACCTAAATATCGTTTTGGTTATTACCGCATAGTCGTCGCTGGGTTGGAATTACATCAACTTTGTACGTGATATAGTCAACAACCTACATGTAGCTCTTGGGTAGTTGGGAAGGATGCTTGGTGAAGCCCTAAGATTTACATTTCAAGTTCTATCATATCATAAAAGTAATCTTAGTGATAGCTTTGATATTTGCTGTTTTAAAGATACATTAAAATGTCAAGGATAGTAATTCTAACGATTGCTTTGAGGCGTGCCTGGAAATTACAAAACCGTTTGCGATTAGTAAAGAATAGATTTTACGGAAACACCAGATTTTGAATTATTATTTATGTTAAAATGCTATTAGTAAGTTTCGATCAGAAATACAAAATAGATAACATCTTTGAGTTGGTTTTCAGAGGCTGTCTATCGATACCAGAAGATTTTAATTGACGGTCACGAAGGATGATATATACTTATAAGAAAACGTGAGAATGATTTGAGACCACTTTCAGTTTAAATCAAGCGAATAAATATCAGCAGCCACTGCGATGTGTAATCGTATCATCCCTTTTTGCTTCTTGGTAAAAAAAACCGATTTTTTTTTTTTTTTTTTGTAAAATTAAATGTGTGGATTGCTTCTCTGCATAACTTATAATTTCTTCATATGCCACATTTTGATTTACCATATCATTATGTTTTAAGATAGACGTATTTTATTAAGAAAAATCCAGGCAAAAAGCACAAGCTTAAAGCCATATTATAACATTTGCTGAGGAGAACACCCTCAAACAAAATTTTTATTCTGGTTTTTACATGATTGTAATGTACTTTAGTCAATAAAGATACTCTGCAAAAATCAAGACAAGGTGCTGTAGTTTTGTCAAAATCCGAGAAATTATTACGATGGAAATATTAGTCGAACACGTATGCACAGTACGGGATACACATACACACACACCCTGAGGATCGTACCGTATTACAACCGCGGGAGTAACATGCATGTGCGCAAGTAGTAAATTCCAATTTTCTATGCTTTACCTCATTTGTTCGGCTCAAAATTAAAAGGGGACATATCTGACAATAAAAGCTAATATTTTATGGAAAATAAATACTAATCTATTTTTTACAGAAATGTTATAATATGGCTTTAATATGAAAGTTTTGAACGATATCCTATAACAAAGCGGTACAACTTTCAGCAATAAGAAGTTTCATGATAATGAAGATATTGGTACACGCTCGATTTTATTATGAACAGCATCCACTTCCTACTTCCTTTCTTCTGGCTCCAAGGGTGGACATTTTCGAGAACATTTTCCCCCTTGCAACTACCGCCATCAACAGGCGGCAATGCATCCGCTAAGTATATCCAGCTTTATTTTGCTTTCTTTTTGTGTATTTGGGCGGTTTCATTTGTTTTGTATTCTATTGGCTATTCTAGTAAAGAAGTCTTAATTCATGACCATCTACTCCTAGCTGCTTATCAGCCATTCCTATTTATAGGTTAATTTATTTTCTACACACACATTCTTATTTTATTAACCATCTCACGAAATTGGCCAAATTCTCTTGACGGATGGTCATTTGGTGAAGAGAAATAAGACATAAGACATACGGTATGCCTCCTCTGCTTCTTCAAACTCAAGTATTGCATGATGCGTGCTTAGTGCTTCAATATTTAAATTCGAACATTGGACACCATATGATGCTTCAGTAGAGCTGATTGTTTAAAAAAACACCTTCAACTGCTATTATCAAAAGTCGTGTCGTGTCTTGCGTTTGTGAAAGTTTGCATTATGCAAAGAATTCAAAATTTGTCATGGATGACGAACCTGGAAACAGAAAGATCGCTTGGTAATGTAAGCTCCAGATTGTGATGCGTTGAAATTGGTTTACCGATACAGTAACGCTATTTTGAGTGAACTCATACTAATCAGAAAACGTTATAGCAAGTATTGGTATGATAGTGAAGACATGTGTACACGCTCCATTTCACAATGAACAACAGTTACATCTAGTTCCTACTCCGAGTATTCCTCTGAGTCTAACATGTGTGCAATTTTCCTTACCCATACCGCCAGCCACACTACATGTTTTACATCGTTATCTGAATCCGAACATTGAACAACATCTTATTATTGATATTACTGAATACAAATCACGTTTGTGCCCGTCTGAGTACATCGTCTACCATAAAGTCAAATTAACACATTTCACCTTTCAATGTAATTGAATGTAGTATTGTACTGTGTCAATGTAACGAGACTAAAGCTGAAAGTATGTCAAAGCAACGAAACTCGTTCATCTCATAGTGCATGCCTCAAAGGAAATTAAAATATTATGAGAGTGATAATAATATACTGCGGACAAAAAGTAACCTCAAACAAAAACATCTCCTTTTCATTTGGGCTCATCTGTAATCAATATCACATCGTATATTTCCTTATTTTGTCTTAATCCATTAACTCGGTATATTCTTTGATGAGATTAATTTTCTCAATTAAAAGCCTATTCTATTGAGTTTTGAACTTTTAGTTAAATTACTTTTTACACCTCCGGAAAGTCCTTAATTTTTCTATGTGTCAAATAGTCAGGTAGTCACAACCATGACATTCATTACCTTTTTTCATCAGTCAGCTAATAGCCATGAGCAAAATGTTCCAGACACAAAATATGTTTTTCATTTCTCTGTTTCATATTTTCCTAGGCTATGTACTTTTTCCATTTTGAAAACAAACAAACAATGTTTAATGCTTCTGGTGGCTTCACCCACTGGTCCCCAAATGCCTGCGATTACAATACCGTAGCGGCAATGGACTGCTGATAACAAACGAATGTATTTGACGCTATTTACTCACTTGTAAGGGGTATGAAATGTGAAATGTACCAGCTCTGTCGTTGTTTCATCAGCTTTTTCTGCAGTAAGACTATGAACAAGCAGAGGTATTTATACAAAAACAGGACATTTTAAACAAAGACTTACGAATATGTAGCATCCTGAGGGCATGATGGAACAAAGTAATGCCCCATAATCCTAAAAAATAAATAGGAAAAGTCCAGTGTGCTGGTAGTTGTTTCATTCGTAATTGCACCTTAAATAAAAAACAACGTCAAAACAATACAAGGTAACTCGGTGATCTTAAGAAGGCGGCGGATGACGTGATTGAGAGAGACGGCAAAACTGCTTAGCCGTATGGCACTTTCCACACAATCGGAACACGGAAGTAAATCGGGACTGAATTTCGTGATCACTGGTATGCGCCATTCAATTTGCACAGTGAGTGATCGGCGTCTAACCAACACGGCGAATTTAAAACCGTCACAGCGACTATCACCCAGTAATAATCCAATTTTACTGTATTTAATTAATTTGAAGGTTAGTTTTATGGTGTTCATTATCGAACCCCAACGATTTTAGCTTGTATTAATATTATTTGTTAATATAGGCCTACTTGTTTGTGATATTTTAAGCGTTTTTAAATTTCAAAATAATCCCATTCAATTACACGGCTGACACCACCTGATCTTAACATGTATGTAGGTGCCATGTGCGCCATTTATTGTAGTGTAGCGATAGCGACATTTAAACAACTTTTCTCAACTTCGTCTTCACCTTTTAAATAGTATAACCCACTTCTTTTTTTAGCTTAGTACATCCATTTCATAAAAGCAAATAACAAAGTTAATGCTATTTCTTTAGATGTCTGGTCAGTTCGTAAACATCCATCTGACGTTGAGTTTCCTGGGCATGTATATTAATAATAAAAGGCTTCTATTAGTGTGTTTTAAAGCAAAAAAAAAATATTTAGCGTCAATGTATGGAATTTAATATTAAATAACTTAATTTAAAAAAAAGTTAATTTCAGATCACTTTGGATACCTATATTTCAAGATTCAAGATAAAGGATTTTATACATAGTTCGCAATTTTAAGCACACACATGTATACACCGACCCAGCACACCCTACAAAGACGGCTTGCGTGTGAGGAAACAGGTGCAAAGGTGTGTGTTTGTATTTCAAAATTGAAACACAATAACATAACTTCAATTCTTCAAATTAGTATTCGCAAAAATCAAGACATGTGGACAAAATAATTATGAATCTTACATCGGCCCTTTTTTGAAGAGGATCTACCCACAGCCATGACAGCAGACAGTAAATTCAACACGCGGTAAAGGCTTTGCTTTAGTAGAGCTCTCCAAACTTGAGTACGTCATTTCTGCTAACAAGTGCGTAGTTGTTATAAACGACGATGGTAGAAAGAATTATACTGGTATTTCAGTTTCAAGTTGAGACAGCGCTGAGAAGTAGGTGTTCTCGACATATCCAAACACCCTCTGTCTAGAATGCCTCAATTTGTCTGAACATTTTCAGATTGATGTTATCTGCACCTCCGTTTGGTTCAAATAGCGTATTGAAGATATGGATTTTCCCCCAAAAACACCCAAAAAATGTAGGTCCTTTTTGGGGAAAAAAATCAATTGATCATCGGCTTTTCGTCCCAGCTACATACACTTTAAAGGGGGGTAACCCTATCGGTTTAGGATATGGATTCTCTTCAAACTTACATACAATGTCAAATATTGTCCCCTTTATCCATCTATGTGAGAAAACGGGAACAATTTCAGCATAAATGTGAATAATTAGCATATTATACACTGGTACGCGTGAATTGCATTCTGGTCAGGCATCCCGAAACAACGGCCGAGCGCATGTCCCGGTGGAAACAGGAAGTGTTCGCCTTGGCACTGAAAACCGGCTCGCCCCTGTACACTTTTATACCCTCTATTCATACTGATTAATCTTAAAAAACATTACATATCACTGCGCTCATTATCATTCTTGACAAGATAGCCCATGCTGTATTTACTTCGCTTAATTATTTCTTTATTTTTAGCTATATGATGCACATTTTCACATATTTATGATTTTTCTTTGTTTTATTTTTTAACTAATTTTTTAATAGGGGAGGTGCTCTCATAATTTTTTTCATATTCCTCGTATCATGCTTGACAATATAGGTCATGTTTCCTTATTTATTTCGCCTCTTATGTATTTCTTTATTTTTGTTTTTGTTTTATATCATTATAGCGCCATCTATAGTTTGACATTAGGGGCCTATTTGATGTATTTTTGCGGACGAATTGGTACTGGGGTGAAGTCTTCCGAATCTATTCCGATTTCATTCTATGACTACCCAAAACTCCCGTGTCGTGTAAAATGCGAACAACTGGTAACCTGTAAAAACCGCTGTGTTTCATGATTTCTCCGGAAATACATCGACTTGGAGCATCAAATTTCAGGATAGTAATGAGAAAAATAGTATCTATTATGTGATACCAAAACCTCATCAACAATGAAAAAATCGGGGGATGATGCTGTCGATCGGGTTACGGACCTTTAAGTACATATCATTAGACTTATTAAATTTACTTCGAGGAGTGTTAAATATCAAAAATATCAATTTTTAACAATTTGCCATAAAATGTGTATTAACATTGCGAATTTCAAGCAAATCAAAATTATTTGATATCAGAAGGACATTCCTCATATTCTGGATGTAAAGTCTGATTTGATCCCAGGTCCCACAAAAATACTGTGCAAGCGTTGCTATCCGATTCTTTAAATAACACGTATTATTGAGACTATTTTAGAAACGACATTGTGGTTAATGTCTTCTTTAGTGATACAATAACAAGGTTATGGTGGTCCTTACATACATCCTCAGTGGAACCAGACTATTCTGGGTTAAGAAAACCTCAAGATTGTAATTAGAGTTGAAACTTCTTATTTGTCTTATATCAATATTACTACATATACAAAATGGGTTAGATGTTGTGTTTAAGGTGGCACTACACCCCCTGATAAATTTTATGACTAATTTTGCATTTTTCTCAAAACATAACTACACACTGGTAAGTTATGTATATTATAGGGGCAAGGAATACAATTACTTCTCTCGAAATTTGATTCATTCAAGACAAGTGATTAATTATATATATGTTAAGAACTGAGGAACATTCTAATGGTACCTCTTTTCTTGTCATAAATAACGTACCGCTTGTCTTGGGTCACTGAAATTCCAGTGTAGTAATTGGATTTCTTGCCCCTATAATATGCATAACTTTTGTTACCAGTGTGTTTTTATGTTCTGAGACAAATGCAAAAATAGTCACAAATCACAAAAAAGGGGTGTAGTACCACCTTAAGAAAAAGTAACTTTCTCTCATTTTACGCTAACATATAAGCCGTAATAACAAACGTAAAAGCTTAGTAAACTTTTGAAATGCAAACCATACACAATATGAAACTCTAATGTATTGTAAATTGTTTATTGTAATATTATGTAATTATCAAATCTTCAATTTAGTCCATAAAAAAGGAACAAAATACCTAAATGAGCTTACAATAAATGTGATTACAATAGACTGAGATATTTGTATCCTTAAAAACGTTTCACTGTACTTTTATTCCTTATTCTGTTTTATCTTTTGATCACGCAACAATACTCACATTACTCCTAAGTGAACGTGAGATGACATATTACCCATATGACATATTTCCTCTGGCCACTGCATGTACACGAGCAATGCCAAAACATATCATTTGACATAATCTGATATTATAAAGATCATGCAAACAACGATCAAAGCATGGTAGAATGCGTGAGCTTATATTAAAGGTAGGTCGTCCAATTGTGTAAATATAGTGTTTTCTACAATTACAATAAGCTTATCACTAAAGCAGCCGAATCTAAGTTTGAGTTGAATTGGTAAGTTGCAGGGATCCGCGATCTTGATCCCAAAACGACACAGCAAATACAGAAACGTTTTAAAAACGTTTTAAACCGAAAAAGGAAATGAGAAAAGAAAAAAAGAAAAGAAGGAAAAGGAAAAGAGTAAAGAAGCGAACTCGGGTGTATCTTTTGTGCTTCACAAAATTTTGCGCCCTACATGTACGCGCGAAAATTGTCCCAATGAAGACCTTTTTCGACCCCCTACCACTCCGGTCTTCACTTCCACTTGTCTTGATACATTTTTGCTATCAGCCTACATTTGTCCTATCAGACTTTGGGTATAAAAGAGCAAGGAGATCATCTGAATCAAATCTCAATTGAATGTAATTGAAACGTTAAAATACTGAAGAACAACATAGGTTCCAACCAAATGTTAAAAGCGGCAAAAGAGAAATGCAGGATTCACATTTTTATTTTAAATTACGATTAGTGAGGTGACTCGATACAATGTTAATCACACAATAGCAAAACATGTTCTTTCTTGTTTGTGTGTTGTTACAAGAATATCAAGTTATTCAATATGTATTTGTGACAAGAAGAATCAGCGCGGGCTTGATGTAATTCACTGTTTATCTTGTATTGCCGGATGAAAATATACATATCACAGTCAGTAATACGAGAAATAGGACAGTTACGCGGCAGCCATCTTATCCTTAAGAGGTGAAACTATACGTTTATAATAGCATTAACTTCATTTGCAGCAGGTATCAAAGTTAAAAGGTTTTCTGTTAAAGCATTCGACACTGGCCAGTTGGTGAAAGTATTCAGAGAAACAGCTGGGTATCCTGGCATTAATTGACCACCAGTGACTACCATCAAGGGGCTTCGCAAGACGGAACGCGTCTGGTTGAAATGAAATTCTATCATAGGTTTGTTATAGCATGGTTAAAGATACAACACGGTTGTTTGATGTGATCATTTATTTAAGTAAACAAAACATTATAATGTTCAATTCTAGAACTGAATAATACGAACAGCTATCACACTAATAAACTGTATATACACATATATTTGATAGCATAAATTTTTAACATAAATTTTCGTTTCTATGTCAATTTATTCATCTTTTTCTGCTTCTTTGTGGTAATTTTAATTCTATAAACTGCACATTCGTGTGCAAATTGAGGGCGCTATTTACATATATATTATTTCAAATTTAAATTAGCCAAATAATATGAGTTATATCTTCCATTTCATAATAAAAAGTTTTTTGAAAATTCCGTTGTCATTTGTTAGTCTGTTTGCTGATGTTCTAATACCATTTTACAAAATCTACCGCTTGTAAAGATGCAAACAAGATTTTAGATAAATAGCGCCATCATTGATCAACTTTTCTTAAAAATGACTCAATTTTACATGTCTTAAATAATTAAACAATATCTATCATAACGGTTAACGGTTGGCGCTCGCAAATTCGATTGCTTTTTCTTATTGGTAACAAACCCGATATGTTTTACTAATTATGCCTTATTACGCTTAATTGAGTTCCACTTCGAGCGTATAACGTAATAATCAACAAGATTGATACGATTTTCTTCCTCGACAAGTCATGGTCGTGATGTACGGGCTAATTCGTATTCAAAGGCGGCGCCAGAAATGCTATGCGTATTATGTGTCTTTACAATAGCACTGATTTATTCATTCATTCAGTACTGATTTATTAATTACTAGTACTATTGACAAAGAATGTAAAAAAGTTATACACACAAAAATACATAAATTCATAAATAAATTCGGTCCGATCAAAAAAATTAAACATTATTCTGAATCTGATCAAACACACTTCACTCATTTTTCATACTTACCGAATACATAATGCACCATCAAGTCATCAATCAACGTTGTCAATAAGATACAAATACAAATCATTAGAAGTATTAGTGAAAGAATGATAATAAACATGGGTAAATTAATCGTAACAATAAACAATATTAATGGCGTCGCCCAGGTCCAAAATGCTCTTGTATTTCCTGGAATGGAAATATAAGGGGGTTGCCGGTTGCCGCTGATTACAACAGCCATCATAATTATATGGGGCACTTTGTTATATAGGTGAATAGTGAATATCTATATGTCAACGTTTTCACGAGGTTCAAAAGCTAACTTAAAGGTGAACCCCATTGAAAATAAAGTTATATATCAATGGAAAGCTTATGATGTCAGGAAGCAGAAAAGAATATTTTTTATTTGCCTAACGTACCAGGCTAGACATAATCTCCATGCAAAGATTGGATATTGGCACCCCCCCTAAATTACAAAACGAAATCGTTCAAATTTGGCGCTTTCGTTGATGACGTCAGCCCAGGGACACACAGTTACTTCCGGGTTTGATTGTAAACACAATGTCCATGCGTTACTGTGGCATGCATCGGGCCAATGCACGAATTCAGTCATTGTCAACAAACATATCTTCAACTGTAAATGGGAAAAAGTGCTGGCCGGGGTGATTTGGGATAGGCCAAGCCATCCACGATATGCATAGGGAATATTACAGTAAAGCACGAAGAGCGAAGATTCGCCGAAGAACCGGAATGAAAACAGATTGCAAAAAATAACTGCTAGTGCTACCAGTTCAGATCGTCACACCAAGTTGAGATGAACTTATCACAATGAGAAAATGAAGGGATAGAATAAGGTACATGTACAGTACAGGATTTTTTAATTATTTCTTAGCTTTACCACCGGTCATGTATGATCCGGGTGTATGATAGGCGAACTCGTAGATATATACGGGATGAACTCAGTGACTGACGGAGTCTCAGTCGCTGAGTGTTCGGTATCCGCAACTGTACTGTACTTGCAGACAAAATGATATTCACATTCTGATATTTCCAACTTATTGCTACTTCATCAGCAAAATTTATTCCTGTAAATGTTCCAAATATAAGGGAACGATTGATCAAATCTGCTGACACACACAGCGTGAAAATCAGACTTGCCGGGCAGCTTGCAAAGTACAGGAAGCAAGTCTTGTTTACATGTTTCATAGTAGGATCACGTGACTGCGAACCCTGAGCTTACGTCACGAGCATTCCCAAGGTCATAGACGATTGATTTGGGTGCTTTTTGGGGCCTTAAAAAGACCAAAATTCATTTTTTTTTTTATTTTCAGCTTTATTGGCCATCAAAAAATCGGAAAAAATCATTTTTAGTTTCCTGACATCATAAGCTTTCCATTGATATATATATAACTTTATTTTCAATGAGGTTCACCTTTAACAAACTTGATTGCTGGAATAATACTTTCAAAGTCACTTGCACTCATTAGAGTTGTAAAAATGTCTTCTATATTATACATTTCACGTATTGTAGATAATAAATCACATTGAAGGTTGGTATAGTAAGGACATATCATAAATTGAAATTCATCCTGCACCTGATTCAAATTGAAAAGTGTACAAATTATATTGTCTGGATTAATTTTGGGGAGTAGTGATGACGTTTATCGATAATGAGATTATGAGCGCTTGCTCTTGATTTACAGAAGTTTAAACGAGCGAAATATTGTTTTATCATAATATGCTTATATGAAATATTTTAGGTTCTTTTATCATTAATGAACAATATCTGCATAAACACAATTAATGCAAATTCAAATCAAAGTAGATTACAATAAAATGTATAATTTTTACCTAAGATTGGTTTATGTCATGCAAGACATGTTTCATAACCATGAGTCACACATACTTATTTATATTACAGTATTTGTATCAATAATACGGTTTGTGAATAGTTAAAACTAAAAAAACAGAAGTTGGAGTAAAGTGAAGGATAAGCCATTCCCTATAGATAGAGATGTCTATATTTTGAGATTAAAAGCTGTAAAAAGCCACACAAGAGACGTCCATCATTTTATCTAAAAGAAACAACCAGACAGATGCATAAATCCCATCATTTTATCTAAAATAAACAACCAGACAGATGCATAAATCCTCAACGTGGGTTATGGTCAGCAGTCGTTGCCTATGGGCAACATCCGCTAATACCACATTTTTTAAATTTGCAGCTACGTAGTCAATATCTCCGTGAATCAAAAACAAAGCCGAAAGTAAAACATTTGCAGTGTATTTAAAAGTGAACACCAGCTTTAATTTTTGGAACTAAAGCTAAATTTATACTCCGTTGTTGTGCGACGAGCGATTGATATTTGACCAATGAGGTAGCCCGCTTTTCCCAACGCAATAAAAAGCGCGCTATCTCACTGGCTAGAAAGCAATCGCTTGTCGCTGAGCGATGGAGTATTCATATAAATTTAACTTAACCCAAATTTAGAACTGGTACTAAGACAACTAAGCCGATATATTTGCCAACTGATCAAAGTATGGTGTTACCATGTTTAACAAATGATGTCGCGGTGTCTTGCTATGGCCAAACACTTGGATTGGGCTATTCCAGAAATTAATGGCACCCCCTAAAGAAGACATGTAAGTTTGTACCAAAAATCTTTGGGAATTCCCATTTTGACAATAAAATGATTAAAAATTGGGAATTCCCAGTGTCCCTAAAGAAGTCAGGTAAATTTTGCCAACATTTTTGGGAATTCCCAAGCCTATAAATTCCCATGTCTTCTTTAGGGTTGTGACAATAATGCAATTTTTTGGGGGAATTCCACGAGCAAAAAATGGTGACAAATTTTGGGAACCCCGTGTCTTCATTTAGGGGGATGCCTTTAATTTCTGGAATAGCCCATTACTTGACTCTGTCAAGATTTTCTGTTAAACTGTTTGATTATTGTTTATGGAACCCAATACATTATTGAACTTATGTGTATATTCTTTCTAAACAGAAGGATAGAAGTTGATAGAAAGTGATTGCACCGATGTTGTTGTTTTTGAATTAAATTACTTCACAGTATAATCAAATTTACAGTTCACGAGTCGTGTTCCTTGTAAATGTAATCCATTGTTGCACTTTTGGCCAAACAAAAAGGAGACACAATTGAAAACTAATATTGAAATAGAACAACCCTGAACTGGGTGCTTTAATAGAAACAGAATGAAAAGGATAATTACATTTTACTGTTTCTCTACCTAAGACAATCTTTTATAAAGTAAACACATTCTATAGGTGATATAAGGACATTAAGCCACTGATATTAGTATTTCATCAAATAATAAACGAATAAAACGCAAAATATGTTCCCAAACGTAACTTGCGACTCGCTGACATATTTTAAGGAATATGGTTTTAGAATAATACATATGATTCATGTTAAATCCATCCATCAGTTGCGAACGAGTACTGTGCCCACAGTCATATTTAAACTAAACAAAACATAAGTTGCGAAAATGAAGAATAATCCATTCCCTGCAGATAAAAATGTCTATGTTTTTAGATCAAAAAAGTAAAAAAGCCAGACAAGAGACGTCCTTCATTTTATCCAAAACAAACAAACATGCCAGTGAATAAATCTGCGACTTGAGCTACGGCCAGCAGCCGTTGCTATAAAGCTAACAGTTATCATGAAGTGTATTTCACATCTATCAAAACTACTCTAACCTGGCGAATCGAATTCAATAGTGCACACAAAATAATAATAATACAGATATACAAATAACTATCAAAAATTAAAAATATTAACTTACGTATAATAATGCTTAACATAAAGCGCTTTGACTGTGTGCACTACTCCCGGATCTATGCTATGACTGACTTTAAGTAAGAAAAAAACAAACTCATATTGACCATAAAAACGAATTAAAACAGCCGTCTCTCAACACGCGATATTCAAAATTATATTCACAGTAATACAATGAAGGCTGACAACAATTGAGCACAATTGAACCACGACGTAATTGCACTGGACAATTTTGGCGCCGGAATTTTGAATATCGCGTGTTGAGAGCCGGCTGTTTTTATTCATTTTAATGGTCAATATGAGTTTGTTTTAGATAAAACTATGTGAGTTGTGCATGATAATAATTATTTTTCTAACATATAAGGTATAATGTTATGATTGACGGAGTCATCCTTTAAACATCCTACAGATGCAGTGAAGGAACCCTGTAGAAGATATACCCTTTAAGTTCCATCAATATGGCAAAAAGAGAACAGGGCATCAAAGGACAAGCTATCTGACTTATATAGAGAAAATATTGGTGGATACCAACAACGATTTAAAACCAGATGATATTGCCTCAGTAGCGTTGGATCGTGTAGCTATGGATAATTGGAAAACCTTTGTAGTCTCCTGTTCCGTAGTCGAAACGAAATGAATTGTAATAAAAGGTACAGCATTCCATTAATTGAGAAAAGAGTCAGCTTCAAATAAAAATTCCTTTAAAAGGAATAGGGTGGGCAAATGAAAAATTGTCAAGAGAAATGAAAGAATGAGTAAGTCAAGTTCACAATAAATAAAAATTCCTTTAAAAGGAATAGGGCGAGCAAATGAATTTTCAAGATAAAGGTGTAGTTCCATATTGATAAGTCCAAGTAAAATAAAAAACATGTTTCACGTCCAGGTTTTTGAAAAAAAAAGGAGTAGGAGGGCCTTTTATTTTGTATCGCAGAATCGATGTAAATACCCATATTTAGAGCTATTTTAGCGTGCACAATAATGCCTGCAAAAAGGAGGAGGCCTCTTTTTATTTGTAAGTTCTGAGGGTAGGCCCCCTCTAATGATCTCGAAACCTTCCAAATTGTTTCTTGTATATTGAGAAGGCTATAGAAAGCATCTCAACTCCCTAGACATAATTTTAAAAGTTATAACTGAATTGCAAAATATAAAAATATAATTGAAGAAACCTCCAAAAAGGAGGGAGGGACGTGAAACATGTTTATTTTTGTATTTGGCCTAATGCAGTATTACTTCGATTATCACTTGTCATCATTAGCAGAGGAGTGAACTAGAAACCACAGTTGTGTTTGACCAAACACGAATATCTATGCCCGTGGCCCACACTCTCTCTAACACCCCACCAGACCATCACTCTCTTATACTCCACCAGACACTCACTCGCTCTAAAACACCACCAGACTGGACCACACTCTCTCTAATACCCCACCAGACCCTCACTCTCTCTTATACTCCACCAGACACTCATTCGCTCTAAAACACCATCAGGCTGACCCATACTCTCTCTAATGCCCCACCAGACCCCACTCTCTCTTATACTCCACCAGACACTCACACGCTCTAAAACACCAACAGGCTGACCCATACTCTCTCTAATACCCCACTAATCCTTCACTCTCTCTTATACTCCACTATACACTCACTCTCTCTAAAACACCACCAGGCTGACCCATACTCTCTCTAATACCCTACCAAGCCTTCACTCTCTCTTATACCTCATCAGACCATCAATCTCTAAAACACCACCAGACTGGACCACATTCTCTCTAATACCCCACCAGACCCTCTCTCTTATACGCCACCAGACACTCACTCGCTCTAAAACACCACCAGGCTGACCCAAACTCTCTCTAATACCCCACCAAGCCATCACTCTCTCTTATACTCCACCAGACACTCACTAGCTCTAAAACACCACCAGACTGGCACACACTCTTTCTAATACCCCACCAAACCCTCACTCTCTCTTATACGCCACCAGACACTCACTCGCTCTAAAACACCACCAGGCTGACCCAAACTCTCTCTAATACCCCACCCAGCCATCACTCTCTCTTATACTCCACCAGACACTCACTCGCTCTAAAACACCAACAGGCTGACCCATACTCTCTCTAATACCCCACCAAGCCTTCACTCTCTCTTATACTCCACCAGACACTCACTCGCTCTAAAACACCAACAGGCTGACCCATACTCTCTCTAATACCCCAGCAAGCCTTCACTCTCTCTTATACTCCACCAGACACTCACTCGCTCTAAAACACCACCAGGCTGACCCCAACTCTCTCTAATACCCCACCCAGCCATCACTCGCTCTTATACTCCACCAGACACTCACTAGCTCTAAAACACCCCCAGATTGGCGCACACTCTCTCTAATACCTCACCAGACCCTCACTCTCTCTTATAATCCACCAGATACTCACTCGCTCTAAAACACCACCAGGCTGGCCCAAACTCTCTCTAATACCCCACCAAGCCATCACTCTCTCTTATACTCCATCAGACCCTCACTCTCTCTGAAACACCACCAGACTGGAGAATACCCCTTTAATCCCAAAACATTGTGTCCCTTTAAGCGGTTAACCTCTTAACCCCATTGTACGTCTTGACGTATATTTGAAGCCTTCATCATTGCAAATACAGGTAGCTACCAAAATGCTACCTATTGCGATACACTGTGTTAACTGGTCGTACCTATTTTGCTTTTTAAAGCATATGAACTTTGACCTCTGGGGTTGTGGCTAGCATAGCATATCTCTAGGGTCATAGGCCATTATTGTACCAAGTATGAACCCTGTGGGCGCTATAGTTTTTGAGCTAGAGCTGTTTGAAATTTTACACATATTGTCCCCTGTAGCCCATGACCTTTGACCTTTGGGGTCGGGGGTACCCTAGGATGTATCTAGGGGTCATGGGCCATCATTGTACCAAGTATGGGCCCCGAGGCTTCTTTGGTTCTTGAGCTAGAGGAGTGCAAAGAAGTGGTCTTAAGAAGGAGAGGAGAAGCCGAAGACTAAACACAACAAATACAATATCTATGCCACCGTTCCACGGGCATAGATAAATTTTGATTGAAAGAATTAAACTAAAGGACGCACCATTTGATACTGAGAGGGGGGGTAGGAAGTTGGGGTCGGGGAAAGTTTTTTATTTTTTATAGTTTGTGGGGAAAGTTTTTTTTTTGCTCTTGAAGTGGGTGAAGTTTTTTTTTTTTTTTGAAAAACTTCCTACCCCACCCTGAGAATCTAATGGTGCATCCCTAAGAAGGTTTGTGTTTGAAGTTATATAAATAACGAACTAAGAGCAATCGAATTAGGACAACAAAATAAAAAAATAAAAACCCACACCATAGGACTGTACGGTAAAACATGTACCAACAGGCTACTTTTAGTCACCCACCTTTGTAGGACTACACAACAAAATAGCCCTCCACCATAGGACTTTGCGGTAAAATATTTAGAGGAGTATGCCAATTAAGGCCAAGTAAAAAAAATGTATATGTCCGGACTTTTTCAAAAATTGGTGAGGGAGATCCTTATTATTTGTTATCGTGTTATTGTTTTACCATTCATTTCTGTGTAAAATTGCAATGGCAAATGTTTGTCAACACATCATAAAATCGGGGAGGCCCCTAATATTTTTGTTATTTCCCCAAAGCCCTACCCCTAGCTTGAAGAAAGTGTTTGCAATGTGTTTATAAATGATAACCAAGAACTTCTAAACATGTCATTTCATCACAACAATTTTATAAACAAAGTAGGGCCTAAGGAAGCAAATAGGAAAATTAACTAAAATATTTGAAAATCTCCAAAAATCGGAGAGGGCGGGGACGATATACACGTTATTTATTTTACTTGGCCTAAACAATGAATCACCACTCATGACTCCAGGTCAAAACCATTATGTAAATAAGATAATGTTTGCATGCGATGTCAAACAAGGAAATGTTGACATAAATTAATTGACTGTTTGGTTTTCACGATGCTATTAATTTAGCCCAAAGATTAGGAAAACTAGCAAAACTGGTGAACTGGTACTGTTCAAATAAAAACATCTGCAAATCTCATGACTCGAGGTCAAAACCATTATGTAAATAAGATAATGTTTGCATGCGATGTCAGACAAGGAAATGTTGACATAAATTAATTGACTGTTTGGTTTTCACGATGCTATTAATCTTGCAACATCTGCAAATCTTGCTGCAATTTCCAAATAGTATTTCTATTACTTAAATAATTATTTTTGTTATTTCTTTTAATACAAACACATTACTGCCTATGACGACTTTATCGTATTACTTACATATCAAAATCAAGTAATAATTACAAAACTCGCCGTAAACTATCACCTCTGTGGGTGTTTGGGATATAACCGGCACGAATATTTTCTCAACACTGCGGCATGTGAAAAAGTAGGTCAATAGTCAGAGAATACAGGGTGGGTGCGGCACGCCGCACCCACCCAAAAAGAGGTTAACAGGTATCTAGGCGTCAACCCAAAAGCTGTATCCGGCCAGCGAAGGACCCGTGGCTAAGTGTCGCCGACCTAGTGCTAGGCCTGCGAGGGGTATCGGGTTCGAATCCTACCCAGTGCAAACAACCTCTTTGTTTTCTCTCGTTATTCCTTCTTTCTTTCCCTTCCAGTCGCAAAAAGCACTTCGGGCGTTAGGGTTAGATCACTTCACAGTATTTACATATATTTCACGGAATCGTGTATGACTTCGTGTTTATTTTATCTTCGGTTGCACTTTGTTGAAACGAAGCGAATTCAAAATTAATCTAACAAGAAAACACACATGAACTAGCTATTTTGATATCGGAATATGTATGCCATGGAAACAATACAGGTATTTACTACGAAGCAAAGTACAGGGACATCATGCAGTCTTCTACAATATACATATTCCAAAAGGCGAAAATCGGTGAATATTTACTTTCTTGAGACTCATTGAGACATACTTGTCTATTTTAAAAGGATATCGAAATTCATCAACTTATGTTCTCTATAATACGTTAGAACATAACATACCTACAGTGGTATGTTGGATGCCGGTACCAAAAGCTTCGTTTCGTTGCATTTCTCTTATGCAATGGCATTTGTGAATAAGTATTGAATTATGGTGTAAATTATCACAATTTCTAATTATAACACTAGTATCCCAAATATAACATTTTGTCAGGGCACAGGTCCTTAACCCCAATACGTTTTACACTCATATATAATGCCATTTGTTTGGGTTGCCTATAAAGCTATGATTGCAAAGGGATGGTCACTGAACTACATCTTCTATGCCATTTGGTACATAAGATGGAAAAATATTCCTTTTTTGGCTAATAGTGTAACAAAATCAAGGCGACATTAAGTGAATCAACGTCGTCCAAAGTCTTCACCAGATACCATAAAATAAACAATAATCGATCGGCGTTGAGTCTCATATGCATTATACTTCACCGGTTAAGATGACCCATAAGAGTGGACACTGCGAGATACAGCAGGTACTTTAGAAGGTCTCACGGGCCACCAACCCGTGAGATCCAGTGTCACGTGATGTCTCCTTCGGAGGTTTGATGTTCGATACATTTTGGCGAACAATACTTTGAGCCATAATCTTATTTCCAGTGCCACAATTCAATAAACTCAATTCAACAATCACAGGTCAAGTTGACCTTAAGATATGGGGTTATGAGGTTTGTACCCAACATAAATGAGTTCTTTAAGGGTGCATGTATGCACATAATTTGGGTCAACAAACTGTGTCCTGATACGTTGGAATACGTTGAGATCCTAACGAAATGGATTATGTGCTTTACTTTTGCACGTAAATATAGGTATATCTCTCTGCTGCTGTTGGGTTGGAGGACAGAGTTTCAATCAATTTAATTCTGTTAGCGATATATACAATGGTCACGCTGATACAATTTTATATAAATGAACCTTTCTTCCTTTTTTCATTTGGGAACAACTGCAATCAATAGTATTCCCTTATTTATGGGCATATTTAAATTCAAGAATATAGTATACTCTAATGATAAGATCTGAGTCTTACTTGTTTGTTTGTTTGTTTGTTTGTTTGTTTACCCAGGTTGGTCCGTGAGGGACACATACTAATCCATGGGAATCCATGGACCGTTCCAAGCTCATACAACAAAAATGCACAAGTCTGGATAGCCAGTGTAGGCTAATAAGATGCTTGCTGGCCCATAGCTTTGATAAACAAAGCAGGAAATGGAAGAATATAGCAAGGAAAAGGAGAAAGGAGAGAAAGCCACTTCCAAACACAATTGTACAATTTTACTCTTAGCCCTTACTTCGTGAGAAAGGAAATTGGAATTCCAATCTCAAGCCCCGATGCAAAGGCTATTAAAGTCTTGAACGAATATCAGACAATACAAAAAAAAATGCCGAATCGAATGTACCCGGAAATAGCTTACCAATGATTTAGACACCTTTCAAGTTCACATTCTATTGAGTTTGGAAGTGAAGTTAAATTACTTTTCACACCTCCAGATACAACTTAATTTGAACAATTCAAGTAACCATAGTAACACAGCCTTTCGATCGAATAATATTTTCAGCAATTTGTCCATGTGTCAAATAGTCAAATAGTCAAACAGTCACAACCATGACATCCATTATCTTCTCCAATTTCCCCCAGTCAGCCCATAGCCATGAGCAAAATGTTGCAGACACAAAAATTATATTTTTCATTTCTCTGGTTCATATTTCCCTGGGCCTTGTACGTTTTTGTCCACGAAGTAAATCATTCAATGCTTTAGTGCTTCCGGTTACTGGCCCCGTTGTTGCTCTGGCAATTACAAATACATACAAATGCATTTGACGCTATGTACTCTAAAATACTCGGAAGGAGGTGTAGAATGTTTTCCCGGGAATATCCTAGCACTGCTGTTGTTGACCAGATTCGTCCGCGGTTAGACAGTGGCGGTTTAGTCCTCGATTGGAAGCTGCATGCTGATCGTCCACGGTTGTGAAAAAACATAGGGGGTATGTATTATAGGGGTGATTCCTTTAGTCGTGTGACCCATGAAACGTTTCATTTTTGTTGTTGTTTTTTCGAGTAAATTGAGCCTGATTCAAAATATTGCGTTTTTGAATTGAAATAAGTCTAGGGCAAACAAGTTGGACGACAAAGCACGTGGAATTGCATAATCACTTGATAATAAAGTAATTGAATCACCAGTCTGTTCAAAAAAATGCCTTAGGATCTTAAAATATAATTTGATGAAAACGTGGACAAATTTGATTTCACCAGTAACAAGTGGAACATTTTATTAAAGGGATGGGATATGAATAAGCCGACGTCGATGAACGTATTACAAGGTCATGAGTAGATAAGATATGATGGAAAAAGAAGTAACTTTAAATAAGTATATAAGAAAAGTAATTGTGATGCGTAATATTCATTGGTACAGCCTAAACAGGGATAATGGATCTCATATACCTGCCCTATATAATTTATTTTCAATCAAATCAGTAATACGCCAAAACAATAGAACCTAGCTCGGTGAAATTACCAGAATAATGGAGATGATAACTATGTGCCCCATTTTAGTACAGTATTGCATCTTCACCTTTTAAAGATTATGACCCACTTCTTTTTCAGCTTAGTACGTCCATTTCATAAAAGCAAATAAAAAAGTTAATGCTATTACTTTAGATGCCTGGTCAGTCCGCAAACATCCATCTGACGTTGAGTTTCCTGGCCATGCATATTAATAATAAAAAAGACTTCCATTAGGGTGTATTAAAGCAAAGAAATATTTAGTTCCAATGTATGGAATTTAATATAACTTTCCCAGTGGGCACACCCGACGTTGAAATCACGTTGAAATCAGGTTGACGTTTCGACGTTGAAATCACGTTGTATTTGCAAATCGACTCTAACCTGATTTCAACCCGATTTCAACGTTGATTCAACGTCGAAATTTCAACCTAATTTCAACCTGAATTTCACGTTGTATTAACGTCGAAATTTCAACCTAATTTCAATCCGATTTTAACCTGATATTTATTTAAATATAACTATTATATAGTAATAAATTTATACGTACCCACGTGTAGAACCTCACCGCTGTGGTCCGTCTGGGAGAATATTATCATGAATTCATGATTATAGGCTAGGCCTGGTATCGCCCCTGGGTAACTGGTATCGCCGTCGTTGTCGGGGCAGAGGGCTGGTGCAGTCGGCACCCATACGCGGGATGCAACCGGGTGTGGAGTCGTGGTGAGCCGCGCGCAGTGGTCGGTGCAGAGGGACGTTGCAGTCGGCATCCATACGCGGGAGTGTACCGGGTGTGTTGTCGGTTGGCCATGTGCAGTGGAGCATGCGTCGGAGGGCCGGTGCAGTCGGCACCGCAACGCGGGAGGCAAACGGGCGTGGAGTCGGTGGGCCCGTGCGCGGCGGTCATGTTTTTGACCAAAAATCACATTTTTGACCAAAAATCCTATTTTGACCAAAAATCATATTTTGACCAAAAATCACATTTTGACTAAAATCACATTTTTGACCAAAAATCTCATTTTTAACAAAACATCACATTTTTGACCGAAAATCCTATTTTTGACCAAAAATCACATTTTTGACTAAAAATCACATTTCAGACCAAAAATCACATTTTTGACCAAGAGTACATTTTTGTCCAAAAATCACATTTTAAACCAAATATCACATTTTTGACCGAAAATCATATTTTTGACCCAAAATTACATTTTTGACTAAAAATCACATCTTAGACCAAAAATCACATTTTTGACCAAGAGTACATTTTTGACCAAAAATCACATTTTGACCATGAATCACATTTTTGACCATAAAACACATTTTTGACCCCTGACCAAAAATCACATGTTTTGAAAAAAACCCATATATTTGACCAAAAATCACATATAAATATAAATTTTATGACCAAAAATAACGTAAAAGCCTCAATTTGATGATTTTACCTATTTTTAACCTTCAAATCCTAAATAGCTTTCCATATATTTTACGTGCAAAGTAAGCGTCCCGTTTTAGGCCATAAATCGAGTTACCTTGAACTTTGAAATTTATTTTTGATATCATCATCATATCAATTTTTCAACGTCGCACAGTGGGCCAGGTCAAAGTCAAAGTGTGCCAAAACCCTAGATAGGTGACTATCAATGTTCAAACTTTTTTCATGCGATTTGGAAAGAGGATGAACATATAAATATTTTCTGAAAATATTTCACCCTTAGTTTATTCTTAAAGGTGATATTTTTTATAATAAACATGCAAAATCGCCACATCTGCTTCTCATTAGAAAAATCATGATTTGGGGGGTAAAACTTCATAACTTTTTAAAGACAATTTTGATGCATCTGTGCTTTCACAGATACCTGAGAAACTATTTTTAGAACATAACACTGGGATATGAAGAATATGAAAACCGTCAGTCAATAAATATTTTTGCTTAAACGTCCCCAAAACTAAGGAAAAATTACGTTTTATCAAATTTGATCCCGAAAGTTTAGATTTCCGTTGATTTCCGCCTTAAAACTTATACAGTCACCTGCAGAAAAGATTAATCTTTGTGATGGTACCAAATTTAGCTGCGATATTCAGCGATCTTCTGCAGTGGAGTCAGTTTTATGAGGCCCTTTGCCAGTAAAATAGGCGACAAAATCGTTTAAAAGTTCACGTGAAAAGAGATATGTATCCTACCGCGTACCGTGCTGCAGTGTACAAACAGCCACACCTTGTTCTATAAATAGACTGATCGTGCTGATGGGAGACCTAACCGCATAAGTTTTAAATACACTGGCTGAAATTGCATCGTTTACCTGTGTGAAGGATCATTTTAAGCCTTTGTCATGGCTTATAATCATGTTTTATCCAGGAAACAATTATGTCATTTATTCATTCGATTCATTTATTCACACGTGATTTCACATTTAATTGCAATATTTTCAAAATCATATTATACGTATAGACAAAATTTAAGCATTAACAACAAAATAAATAATTTAATTAAGTAGGTACACAATGAAATGTATTTGAAGCATAATACAAAATTGCATTTAATTTGCATTAATGATATTGATACATCGAACAGAGTCAACAGACATTGCATGAACTTCTTAATTAGCCATCATTGCATAGAAAGTTCCTTTTCAGAAAAACTTTATCAACAGGCAGTTTCAACGTCAAAAACGTTTCTTTACAAACTGAGAGAAATGTGGAATAAGAGTTCGCAAACTGAACACGCATCCCTCGCGAAGAACAAGGATAATGGCTCGATGGATAACTGACCTTTACTGATGATGTTAGCAACTTTTTAACACAAAAAGAAACTCAATTACATACAAGAACCCCGCAGTCTGCCAGTTTTAAATATGATATCTAGATTTGGGATTAGTCTACTCTAAGGGATCTGGAATGAGCGTTTTGAGCGTTTCGACAGTATTTTTTGTTTGATCAAAATTATTTGATATCAGAAGAACATTCTTCGTATTCAGAATGCAAATTCGATATGTCTGATGTTCTTCAATGTCCCACAATAAATACTGTCCAAACGTTCATACCCCATCCCTTAATAAAATTCTAATTCACATTTCAGTATTGGGCCTAGTGAACGACCAAATAACTTGCCGTAGCTGTATTATCACTGATCATGTGTCTGTATTGAAGAATTGCAATTTGAGTCAAGATTATATCATTTTAGTGTCGTTTGTGATGATGTTGAGGGTTAATGAATTGTAACATCCACGGTGGGAGTCTGCCATTAACATGATACATAGATGCATGTGCTTACCTTTTGGGGTGCCTTTTCTCCAATATTGGTACAGATGGGTGGGTTTTCACCACAGACAAAAGCGCCCAGTATCATTGTGTATTTTGAGAAACATGTTGGTAAAAGCACCCAATTTGGGCAAAATTGGTTGCTTTTTCAAGGAAATTGGTACAATGATGTGTTGCAAAATGCAAATTAGAGCCAAAATTAAGTTAAGAGAGTTTTGTAGGGGATTTGCCATTTGGTCTAATACCATTTCGTCTAATATCCATTTCGTCTACATCCATTTCGTCTAAACCCATTAGGTCTATATACACTATAACCATTTGGTCCGATAACCATTTGGCCCGATAACCATTTGGTCCGATAACCATTTAGTCTAATAACCATTAAGTCTAAAACCATTTAGTCTAACAACCATTTAGTCTAATACCCATTTGGTCTATAACCAATAGGTCTAATAGCCATTTGGTCTAATACCCATTTGGTCTACAAACCATTTTAGTCTTACAATCATTTAGTTTATTAATAAATAGACGAAATTGTATTAGACTAAATGGTTATTAGACCATACGAGTATTAGACCTAACGGTTATTAGACCAAACGGTTATAAGACCAAACGGATATTGAAGAAATATTAGACCGAATGGTTATTAGAATATATGGTTAGTAGACATACCGGTTATTAGACCAAACAATGTTAGACTAAATATACATTAGACTATATGATTATTAGTAAGTGGCAATTAGCCTTTCTGGTAATAGACCAATTGAATATAGACTAAACGGGAATTAGACGAATTGGTATTAGACCAAATGGCAATAGACTGTTTTGTAGTCCAGCAGGAACAATCACGCATACATTTAGTCTGGCTGGTTGTTTGTTTGCTTATTTATTAAACAATTAATTAATGTCATCATTTTATTGATGTCATACATACTTTATTATAAAACAAAATGCTGTCCGTGAATTTTGCAGTCCGTATAACCTTAAATATGCTATTTGATAATACTTTTCCAATCGGACATTTGAATTACTGTTCTACGAGTACTTAGCAAATCACGGCTCGGTATTTTAATGACGTCATATGCCTTGGTAAATGGCTCTATTGTATTCCGCATTCCTTAAAACCCCCGATTTGCTAGTTTTGATAATAATTCTTACACAGCCATTTGAATAACTGTGGAAGGAATAATTGACCAATCACAGATCAGCATATTAATGACGTCATACGCTTTCCAAAATGTCATCATTGAATTTCTCACCCCTTGGAACCCGTATTTTGCTTTTTCAATTACAATTATAATTATATGTCATTTGAAATACTGTTGTAAAAGTAATCGACCAATCACCGTTCAGCATTTTGATGACGTCATACATTTTAAAAAATGCCTCCATTAAATTCTGCAGCCTCAAAATCCTCTAATATAGTCATTTTACCGTGTTTGTATGTGTTTGATTGTCGGTTTATAATTTTGGCACACTTTGAGGCGATTCTGGCCCACTGTGCGTCGTCGCAGAGCCTGCAAGTTGAGTTGCCCAGCAAACACAAAACATTTTACAGATAACGTTTTATTGTTGGTTTATATAAAGGGTATAAAAACGTTTTAATAACGTTCTAAAACACTTTTGAAAAATAGATGCAGGATATTTTAACATGTTATTATAGAGTTGACAACATATACATACAGGACACTTCTTTCACCTATTATTGGTATAAAATCAACCAGGAATATTATAGTGCTCTAGCTGCAGAACAATTTTGGATATGAGGTAATCCATTATTTTTTCAAGATGGTATAGCCACTTTCATAGTGGCTGCCACCTTAGCTGGAAAACACCAAAAACACTTGAAACATTGAAAATTTTGACCTTTCATATTGAAGATATAGATTTTTTCCCAAAAAGACCCAATTTTTTTGGTGTTTGGGGGAAAAAAAATCTATATCTTCAATACGAAAGGTCAAAATTTTCAATTGATCGTCGGTTTTTCATCCCACCTACATACACCTCAAGTATAAATCATCTGATTTATGAAGTTTACTTCGAGTACTGTTAAATATCAAAAATATCAATTTTTAATGATTTGCTATAAAATGTGTATTACATTGCGAATTTCAACAAATCAAAATTATTTAATATCAGAAGGACATTCGTCGTATTCAGAATGCAATTCGATATGTCTGATGTGCTCTAATGTCCCACAATAAATACTGTCCAAACGTTCATACTCCATCCCTTAATAGAGTTTGAATTCAGGGTAAGTTATGGTTTCATATTTTGAAACATATTCTCCTACACATCGCAAATCCAAAATAAAATCAGCTCCGTCCTTTTGATTTTCAAGTTACGTTACCATGGTTACATGTATCATACTTTGATACAATTTGTATCTAAACGCATCCTGAACACTTATACCCCGTCTTCAACACTGCTAACGTTTAGCTAAGTGACATGTTTAGATATGTAACAAGTAACAACATCACAGGACTTCCTACCATGAAGATGTGAGTCACACATCGAAAATTCAAGGTTGCTTGGAATTTTGTGCTGAAAGTCATTTTAAACTTTTAGAAATTAGATATGTAAGCTTTTTATTTGTGATTTGTGATGTTTAGGAGTTGGAGTTGCCAAAAATACCTATCGTTTCGTGAAAATGTGGAAAACACTAAAGCACTTTAAGGAGTCTCCGGCAATCATAACATCATGCCTTATAAATTTATGTTAGAAAAATAATAATCAAGCACGAATCACATGGTCGCCATGAGTTTGCTTTAGATAAAACCACGTGATTCGTGCATGATAATTATTTTTCTTACATATAATAGGAATAATGTTGTGATAGGCGGAGCCTTCCTTTAAAACGTGTGTATTTGTTTAAAAAGTGTTAGAGCTGGACATTTAGAGCCTAAACACATTAGATTTGTGATGGTTCTCAAAAGAACTCGTGAATTTTCAGAAAGCTGTTTGTGTTAAAGTGCGAGGGTTATCCATAGGCCTATATATAATGTACTAGGAGGACACTTTAGAACTTGACCCTTTTGGAACCTTTTAAGAATGTACTGGATGCAATGTGCCCATTATACTTAATGTATAGGGTTTCCCCTAGACTGTCCCACAGTCTCGGTCCGGCCTGGATAATGGAACGATAGGCCTACATAATAACATAATAGCCTATCAAAATATGCCATAGTCCTTCACCCCCCCCCCCGATTCTAAATACACAGCGCCCAAAACCAATTCACAGCGCCCAAAACCAATTCCTCTTTCTACACAAATTGATGCCACTACACTAATCACACCTCCTATATTGAACGCTAAATTTCAGTGACCGCTCATTTTTAATGCTATGTAATCTACATTACCAGTCGTTCTCCACGGACCCGAGGGAGGGTCTAGGTTTCCCCTGGCTTGCGTAAAAATCTTGAGTAAAAATCTCAAGTTTTTCTTCTTTTCACGTTACAACTTACTTAAGAACACTATGCAGTAAAAATCAGATATTTTCAAAAAATGTTGGCAGACTTCAAAAAATGACTTTTCTCTATACTTTGTGTGTGGATGCACCTTGGGTCAGAGTCTACAGGAGTGACAGTCATATCGCATCTAAACCCTTGGTTGCCATGGCAACAGCGAAAATGTCAATTTGCCCAATTTTCAGCATTTTCAGCATTTTCCAATGTAGCAAAATGTAGAAATATCAGGTCAGATTTCAGGATGAAGAAAATAATGTTCAGTACCCTTCTTTTATACAGTAAATAAGACATCCTTCCTCTCTATAAAAATCATGTAAACACAAACAAATCATTTTCAAAAATGGGTGAAACTATTATGTAAAATAGGGGTGTTTTTCATTATTTTCGGCAATGCCAAAACTTGTGTTGGAAAAATTGATGTAACCCCCAAAGTAACACTTTTCTCACAATTATATGTTCAGGGTAGGTAGATAAGATGTTGGTCTAGTAATATCATGAAAAAAAAGGTTTGGTACATTTCATACGTGGGAGCAGTGTTGCCAGGAAAATTGCACAATTTTCAGTTTTTTAATTTAATATATTATGAAAAATAAGGGCTTTTATCCACCTAGGGGATGATGATGTATTTTTATGATATTAGTATGAAGACATTACCAACTGTAGTGCATGAGTATCAAGTATTTCTGCCTAAGTGTTGCCAGAAACCTCACTTTTTTGACGTTTGAGATTTTATTTACAATGGAAAATGCTGATTTTAACAGACAACTCTCTTGTTAATTTTATGCAACACTCTAGTATTGTTATTTGGATTAAGTGCATGGTGTGACATGATTTGCATTGGTTTCAACACCAGTGTTGCCAGTAGCGTTGCCTTTTCAGGTGCTGTTATAAAGAAATTTTCATACGTGGGAGCAGTGTTGCCAGGAAAATTGCACAATTTTCAGGTTTTTACTTTAATATATTATGAAAAATAAGGCTTTTATCCACCTAGGGGATGATGATGCATTTTATGATATTAGTATGAAGACATTAAAAACTGTAGTGCATGAGTATCAAGTATTTCTGCCTAGGTGTTGCCAGAAACCTCACTTTTTTGACGTTTGAGATTATATTGATGATGGAAAATACTGATTTTAACAGACAACTCTCTTGTTAATTTTATGCAACACTCCAGTATACGCTGGCGAAGTTACGTAATAATCGGATTAACTACCATAGCAATAGGTGAAAACAATTTTTGAATATACCGCGCTGCACTGATACTTCCACGCGGTACCTCTGCATTGAACCGTATCATGGTAATCACTCGCACCTGTAAGATTAGTATTTGTGAAAAGACCAGTATTGTATTCAATCTATGATTGCAGACATCCACAGGTGATTAGTTCAACCTGCTTGTAGTGCAGCGCGATATGTTCAAAATTGTTTTCACCTATTGCTATGGTAGTTAATCCGATTTATTACGTAACTTCGCCAGCGTATTGTGATTTGGATTAAGTGCATAGTGTGACATGATTTGCATTGGTTTCAACACCAGTGTTGCCAGTAGCTTTGCCTTTTCAGGTGCTGTTATAAAGAAACAGCGAAACCAGTGTTGCTAGTAACATTGTCTATTCAAGTCAGTTTACAGGATAATGACACTCTTACTGACAAACTTACAGAAAAGGAGGTTAACAGCACTGGTATACATAGTATACACAATTTTTCAAATCGTGAAGTATAGCGGGTCCTGGTCTGCTATTATTAACATGTCAACAACAGTATTGCCAGAAAACTCACTTTTGTATTATTGAGGTTAAATTTACTGTTTAAATTAAGTGTAGTATACCTTACTTTGCTCACTGTGATTTCAACACCTGTGTTGCTAGTAACATTTTCTGTTATTTTGAAACAATTGAGAAAGCTACAGAAGAATCTAAAGAGGTGACATGGTTAGCTATGTCTGTTGCAGTTCATACATTAGATATGATGCAGCAGCGTACCCTTTTTCATCTCATTTGATGACTCACATTACGGAAGATACAAGATTGCCAACCGACATTTACAGACATAGTGCTTAAAAACATTACATGCTTTGAAATTGTTCAAAACATTGTTTGTAACTAAACAGGAACAACCTTCCACAAAGCTTTCAATTTTCTTGATATACGGACGTTTAGGTGTCGATGTTGAGGTATATGCATATGTCCTTAAGTTTTGAAACAGTTTGCTTGATCAGACTCTTTGTTTTTACAAGTTCACAAATATTACACACAAAAACAGTGGCAGGATCGACGGGAATTATATAAATAAACATTGTTATTCATCAGGTTCGCCTTCGCAAATAATAAAGGAGACAAGAAGAAAAAATGATCCCGCCTGGGAATTGAACCCAGGACCTCAGGGTTACGAGACCTACGACTTAACCGCTTGGCCACGGGAGCTTCATGATTAGGCTGGTTGAAATTCGAACTCATCAGGTTCGCCGTCGCAAATAAACTGAAAAGGTTACTAGCAACACTGGTGTTGAAATCACAGTGAGCAAAGTAAAGTACACTACACTTAATTTAAACAGTAAATTTCACCTCAATAATACAAAAGTGAGTTTTCTAGCAATACAGTTATTGACATGTGAATAATAGCAGACCAGGACCCGCTATACTTCACGCTATACTTCATTGAATAGACAATGTTACTAGCAAAACTGGTTTCGCTGTTTCTTTATAACAGCACCTGAAAAGGCAAAGCTACTGGCAACACTGGTGTTGAAACCAATGCAAATCATGTCACACCATGCACTTAATCCAAATCACAATACTAGAGTGTTGCATAAAATACAAGAGAGTTGTCTGTTAAAATCAGCATTTTCCATTGTAAATAAAATCTCAAACATCAAAAAAGTGAGGTTTCTGGCAACACTTAGGCAGAAATACTTGATACTCATGCACTACAGTTGGTAATGTCTTCATACTAATATCATAAAAATGCATCATCATCCCCTAGGTGGATAAAAGCCTTATTTTTCATAATATATTAAATTAAAAACCTGAAAATTGTGCAATTTTCCTGTGAACACTGCTCCCACGTATGAAAATTACTTTATAACAGCACCTGAAAAGGCAACACTACTGGCAACACTGGTGTAGAAACCAATGCAAATTATGTCACACCATGCACTTAATCCAAATAACAATACTAGAGTGTTGCATAAAATTAACAAGAGAGTTGTCTGTTAAAATCAGCATTTTCCATTGTAAATACAATCTCAAACGTCACAAAAGTGAGGTTTCTGGCAACACTTAGGCAGAAATACTTGATACTCATGCACTACAGTTGGTAATGTCTTCATACTAATGTCATAATAAATGCATCATCATCCCCTAGGTGGATAAAAGCCCTTATTTTTCATATATATTAAATTAAAAACCTGAAAATTGTGCAATTTTCCTGGCAACACTGCTCCCACGTATGAAAATTACCAAAACTTTTTTTTCATGATATTACTAGACCAACATCTTATCTACTTACCCTGAGCAGATAATTGTGAGAAAAGTGTTACTTTGGGGGTTACATCAATTTTCCCAACACAAGTTTTGGCATGGCCGAAAATAATGAAAAACACCCCTATTTTACATAATGGTTTCACCCACTTCTGAAAGTGATTTGTTTGTGTTTACATGATTTTTATAGAGAAGAAGGATATCTTATTCACTGTATAAAAGAAGGGTACTGAACATGATTTCCTTCATCATGAAATCTGACCTGATATTTCTACATTTTGTTACATGTGAAAATGCTGAAAATTGGGCAAATTTACATTTTGGCGGTTGCCATGGCAACCAAAGGTGCAGAGGCGACATGAATGTCATTCCTGTTGACTTTGACCCAAGGTGCATCCATGCACAAAGTTTGAAGAAAAATCATTTTTTGAAGTCTGCCAACACTTATTTGATTTATACAGCAGACCAGTCTTAAAACTTCTGATACCATGTAAGATATCTTTAACATAATTATGGTTTCTAAGTCCTGACTTTTACACGTATTTTATAACTAAACTGGAAATTGTTGATAGATTATACAACTGAATACTTCTATTTTTCTCATCGAATAACTTCACAGAGCTTTCTTAGACTGATGATCAGATCATATACAGATAGTGTGATCAATAGCTGTTCTGCGTTTGCAATCCACCCTTCAACGTATTCAAAGGATCCTTGTCGTGCTCAGTTTTAGCTGAAGGAGATAAGCATCGAAAACGTCAACCCTATCAGTAGGCTTATATCGCATTGATGATGTCATCAATACCAATATTAAGAAAATCTAGACCAGAATCTGTATTTGCTTGCTTAGTTCTTTCTATGTCAAGACACATATCAAGGCAAGAACAGCTGTTATTATCATATGGGTTTGCACATTTTTTGACCAAAAATCACATTTTATGACCAAAACACTTTTTGAAGCTGGTCCATTTCACAGTTCCTGGAATGTGAGGCGTGAGTTCATTCCATCTGCGGGCTATATGGAATGAATGATGACTAACAACTTAAGTTAGATCTTGAACGGATGAGTAGTATGTGGCAGCAACTGCTCAACGATGGACTTTATTCAGTGTATCGTAGGAGTTGGTCCATGCCATGCCGTGCCAGTTTACTCCATCTTTGATTTGACCATGCTCTTGTATTAAAATTATGGCTCTCTCAAGTTGTTAGTTCATCCGAAATCTTTGGCTGCATCTAAACTTTCAAAGTTAAGTCATTTTCTTGATGCTTTATACATTGTACATTGTCATGGACTAGTCTGTCTATTGCATGGCCAATCTTGTTTTGATTCCATTGTCACGTGGCACAACAACACGTCAGCTGTAACGACAAAAATAACAATTTAGGGATTTAAAAAATACACATACAAAAACATTATATTTGACATAGACTTGCAGTACGATTAATATGCTTAATGTAAAATAGGCATAGGCCTACTGAAGGTAGACCTGTTACTCCTGACTGTTTAGGGTCATTCTGCTGAACAATTCTTAGGGCCATTCTTGGGACCAAAAAGAGGGAAATTATAACTTATTGTTGCTCCTTTAGACACATGCTTTAGACTAGAGACATTATTTGGGGATGTGAAATCTTCTGCCTAAAAAATCTGCCTAAAAAGTGTTCAACACTAATTGGCTCATGCCTGCACATGTTTAAAGTAGGCATACTCAGAGAACATGATATTTTTGACATAGAGCAGTGATAAGTTTAATGATAAATTAAAAATAGCCTCACTTTCTTTCTAATACTGAATAAAGTTCATAATTCATTTAGCCTATTAAAAACAAAGATAAGTAGATTATTAATATATGGGTCCTATGATGTATATATATCTTTGTAATTTAACCTTAAGTCTCTCAGAAAAGATTAGATATAGGCCTACCCGTTATGTTTACTAAGCGGTTGCAACTAGGCCTACCAAGGAAGCACAAGCGAACATTAACATGATTAAAGCAGAAGATACGTAAATGTAGGCCAGTACTCATGTAGTAGTTATTATTCATTGCATAGATATTTTATGTCAAGCTAGCCTAAAGTTATGTTAAGGGGTCGGTCACCCATCTTTGCACATTTTTTGTGGGACCTTAGAGCAGAGCTCATCAGACATATCGATAATTTTGGATAGGGGGAGGAATGTCCTTCTGATATATTTAATAATTTAAATTTATTGAAATTCGCGATGCAATAAAGATTTTGGGGCAAATTATTAAAAATGACAATTTTTGACATTTAACAGAATTTTCTCAAAGTAAACTTAATAAATCGAATGATATCTACTTGAAGTGTATGTAGCTGGGATGAAAAGCCAACTATCAATTGACAATTTTGACCTTTCATATATAGATTTTTCCCCAAAAGACCTAAATTTTGTCGGGGAACAATCTATATCTTCGTCCCAGCTACATACACTTTAAGTATATCATTAGATGTATAGAATTTAATTTTTAATCTCGAATTTCAAAAAATCAAAATTATTTGATACCGTACTAGAAGAACATTCCTCGTATTCAAATCAAAATGCAATTAGATATGTCTGATATGCTCTCAGGTCCCACACAAAATACGTGAGCTATCCGAGCTCTAAGCTCTATTTATTTGAAAAAAGCTTTATTCCACAAATTCCACTAGCCTAGTCCTAAGATTACTAACTAAATATTACTTGTACTACTATTTACGCCTAGCCATATTTATAGGCTCCTGGGCCCTGTATTCTTCATAATTCTGCGCTTATTAAAATATCATTTTGTCAGTGGGATGTGGACTTCCACAAACTTGGTATCACTATCACTCAGTATATCATTTTTAAAAATCATTGTCATTTTGACATTGAAATTCATGTCAAATCATCAAAGACACATCTAGTCTGCCCTACCAGTAACTTAATGTCTAAAAAAAATACACTAGAGATAATGATTTGCGACAGAGCGCAGACAATCGCAAGGCATGTAACTCTTTAATGACCATTTGACCTGACCTTTGACCTTAATGTTTCCCGGGTCACGAGGTTTGTTGTCACCGAAATTGAGCCCCCATATCCATTACAAAAAATGAAATTACGGCATAATGTTTGACCCCAGTTAACCTTTGACCTGACCCCTGCAAAGTGTTCCAACATATCCCCCCCCTGGTCATTAATTTTGTTGTCACCGAGTTTGAGCCTCGTACCCCTTACAGATGTCCAAAAATGCATTTCTAAAATTTGACCTCTGCATGACTTGAACTCACTGACCCCTGCAAAATGTTCCCCTGGTCATGAGATTTGCTGTCACTGAGTTTGAGTCCAGAAGAAGAAATTATAAGATTTGACCCAAGATAACCTTTGACCTGACCCCTGCAAAGTGTTCAATATATTCCCTTGGTCATTAAGTTGTCAGAGATTGAGTCCCGTACCCCTTACAGGTGTACAGAAAATGCATTTCTAAAATTTGACCTTTGACCTGACCCTGTAAAATGTTCCCCTGGTCATGAGATTTGTTGTCACCGAGTTTGAGCCCCATACCCATTACGGATGTCGAGATAATGCAATTGTGAGATTTTACCCCCTTAATGACCTTTGGACCCCAATTCTTTGTACAACCTTTAGACACTGGCTAAGGCGATGCAGGTATGCAAGTGACGTCATTGTATTATGTAATTTGTGGAAGATGAAGCATTTTTAGTGAAAATCACATTTTGGCCATAAATGACCTATGACCTTTGACCCCGAGTTGGACACTGGCCTAGAGCATATGGCTACGATGGCTCGTTATAGGTTTGACAGAAGAAAGAATGAAAGAAGAAGAACTGACCAAAAACAGTACAATCGCAAATTAAAAATTTGCGATTGTAATGTAATGACCTAGCACATGATGAGCATTGCTGCACGATATGACTAGGCCAGGGCTAGGCCTAGGGGCCTAGTTTCTTAATTATACAATAAACATTTGCATTTCCCCCAGGCCCGTAGCCAGCACCCCCTTTTTTATGCCTTCTTGGTCCGTCCAAAATTGTCCAAATCCGCCCAGTCCAAAAAGTTCCAAATTTTGAAATAATAATCCAGACTACGGGCCTGATTGCCCGCAGCAAATATTCCAAACTGGCATGACTGGGTCTTGTACAAAGTACAAGTCCTTAAGCATGTCAACTTCAAGGCACTGTTTCGTGTCTGTCGAATGGTGCATTCATGATTGTACAGCATGCATGTCATGTGCAGCAGGCATGTATTAACTGCTCAGTAAGCTTAACTATTTTAACATATCCTGATGATACATAATGGAAAACCAAGTTGAAATATCATCCAGCAATGTGTCCAAAGGTCAAGTAGACCTTTAAAGAAAATTTAAATGTTTACTAACCTGTTTTATTTGCTAATTTAGGCCTCAAGTTCATGTTCGTCACACACGTCGCGTACAACTCCTTTTGCTTACTGATGTACATTGGCATGTTGGGCAATATCCGTTCTGGAAAAGTGTTGGGCGAAAGCGATACTACTACAATTTTAATCCAAATTTTTTAAACTTTTGAATGTCCAAACATGGTGATCTAGGATTAGAAACATGTTTTTAGGTCAAAATGCGACCAGAACTAACGAATATCCAAAAATTTGAAATTGTTTTTCAACATATTTCAGATCTAGGCCTAGGCCGACTAGCCTACAACTCTAGCGTGATGCAGAATTAATTCACTGCCTGCCTATAAATGATCTCCACAGATCCAGATCCAAATCCAGATCCTACATCAAGTTCAAACAAACGGACACATTCAAGGCATTATGTCATTGATTGATGCGCCATCCCGCTCGTGGCAGTGGCATCAGTTTTGCACTCGCGTGTGCGTAGGCCTACCCACAAACACTTGTGCACGCGCGTACGTACCTTCAATAATTTGCAAATGTGCGTGCGTACCTATAAACACTTGTGAACGCGAGTGTGCACTTGCAAACACTTGCGAACTCGCATGCGTACCCGTAATAACTTTCGCGTACCCATAAACACTTGCGAACGGGCATGCGTACTCGAAAACACTTGCAAACTCGATTGTGTAACGTACGCGCGTGCGTACCCGCAATAACTTTCTAACACAAGGGCGTACCCATAAACACTTGCGCATGCGTGTGCGTACCCATAAACACTTGCGCATACGCTTACGTACCCATAAACACTTGCGCATACGCTTGCGTACTTGCAAACACTTGCGAACGTGCATGCGTACGCATAAACACTTGAGAACGAGTGTATCCACGCAAACACTTGCGAACGTGCGTGCGTATAATCCCAAACACTTGGGAACGGGCATGCGTACCCGCAACGTGCGTTTGTACTTGCAAACACTTGTGTATGCATATGTGTAGGCCTACTTGCAAACACTTGCAAACGCGCGTGCGTACCCGCAATAACTTGCAAACGCATGTGCGTACCTACAAAGACTTGAACATGTGCATGCGTACCCATAAACAATTGCGCACGCGCGTGCGTATTAGCAAACACTTGCGAACGTGTGTGCGTACCGGCAATATACGCAAGCGTACCCATGAACACTTGTAAACATGAGTGCGTACTCGCAAACATTTGCGAACGCTTGTTAACACAATTGTGTACGCGTGTACGTACCCACCCACAATATCTTGCAAACGTGCGGTATAGGCCTACCTATAAACACTTGCCGTCCCCCATGAAAAAAATTAGAGAGGGCGTGCCCCCCCTAACTCTCCCCTGCTTTCTCCGACTATGATCGACAACATAGGCCTATGATGCGGCCGGCCCACCCACTCCCGCACCCGGTTGCCTCCCGCGTATGGGTGCCGACCTCGATCTGCCGATCTCATAGCTACTGACGCCGGCTATGCCGCCGGGGCGATATGATCGGGTTAGTAAAATAGTTAGAAGATATGCGAATAGGCATATTAGGGACCGATCGCAAACACTTGTTAGGGGGGGGGCTGATGCAAAAAAAAAAATCATCGCAAACGTTTTTCGCCCCCTTTCAGATCTCTAAAAATTCAGCCTCCCCCACTTTGACATGAACATTATGGGTCAATCCCTGAGAAAATCATATAAACTCAATTTTCCTGGGAGAATTTTTAGTCATTTTTTCAAGGCCCCTCCTCTACCCCTAGGAGGGTCAAAACTAAAGCCCCTCCCACCTTTTGCATCAGCCCCCCCTAACAAGTGTTTGTGAACGTCTTTTGCACCAACTTCACCATGTTGTAGGAATTCCCATATCAACATCAGCCCGCCAATTGAGCGGCGACGGGGCATACCCCGTACCACCCGGTGTTTTCGCGTAAGTATTTGAGGTAGTGCACGCCGCGCGCGCCACTTGAAGAAGGAACGGAAGTTCGGTTTAAATCGTTAGATCATGCGGCCTGGATATATAGAAAAACTTGGGTAAAATTTCAATGCTATCGACCTTTAAACATGTATTATACTAGGCATATGCATATTTCGTCCTAATAATATTTTATGTAAGGTCATTAAGTTGTGCATTGAAACATTGGTTGAAATCAGGTTGAAATTTCAACGTTGTATCAACGTTGAAGTTTCAACCTGATTTCAACCTCCTTAATTTTTGCAATGAAAGTTGGTTGAAACATGGTTGAAATCAGGTTGAAATTTCAACGTTGTATCGACGTTGAAATTTCAACCTGATTTCAACCAATCTCTAGGTTGAAATCGGGTTGAAATCAGGTTAGGTTAGATTTCGACGTTGTATCAACGTTGATACAACGTCGAAATCCTAACCTGTGCCCACTGGGTTTGCTCTTGAAGACGAATTTGAGATCAGTTTGAATAATAGTTCGAGATTTAAGATAAAGGATTTGACACACGAAAAGCTTAGGAAAGAGCATCTTCTAAACCCCAATCTAAAATGAATTCATTTGACAATGTTTGGAAAAAAGAAAGAACGTACATTGCTTGAAACCCTATACGTATAACCACCCATCTCATATCCACCCAACAAAGACGGCATGCGTGTGAAGAGAAAGAAGATATGAGTGTAAAATTTGCACCTCGAAAGTTATTTTGAAGATCTACAAATTTAGTGTGCACATTCCAACAATTAAGACACGTAGACAAAATAATTCTAAATCATTTTTACCCGGCCCTTTACGCTCCACTTCTTAGTGCTTTGGAGAGGATCTACCCACAGCAGACAGTAAATTCAACACGCGGTAAAGGCTTTGCTTTAGTAGAGCTCTCCAAACTGAAGTACGTCATTTCATTCAACAAGTGTGTAGTTGTTATAAACGACGATAATACTGGTGTTAGGTATTTCAGTTTCAAGTTGCGACAGAGCTCGAGAAGTAGGTGCCTTAACATATTTGAACATCATCATTGTCTAAAAGGTTTATTTTGATTATAATTCTTGTGCAGTGGGTGTGATTAAGCTTATGCAAGCGCGAAATTTGAAAAGTATCTATTTCAGAGAAATAGAAGATAGTACGGGCATCACGGAACGCGACAACCACATGTTACTACAGTTACTATTCACAAACAGCCATTTTAGTCCCCGTGCTTTGTATGCTGTTAATTCTCGCATATTCATGAGGGCTGATCGCTCGATCGTACGTGTCCAACAATCACGCCAGCGTTGCGTGTGCGATAGAGCGTTGCGTTTACGCAAAATGCCATAAAATACGCGGTATATGTGTAGCAGTTTTGTCTAAAGCCTTTTGTTTCTATGTAATGTATGATGCAACTGTATTTTTTGTTCGTCTGTGCCCACAAAATTTTATTTTGCCCCCCCTGACCAGAAAAGCTGGCTACTACCGCCACCAACCGCCTTATTTTTTGCTTTATTTTGTGCGGTTGTGTTCTATTGGCTATTCTAATGAAGAAAATGAAGTCTTAATTCATGACCACCTACTCCTAGCTGCTTATCAGCCATTCCTATTTATAGGTTAATTTATTTTCTACACACACATTCTTATTTTATTAACCATCTCACGAAATTGCCTAAATTCTCTTGACGGATGGTCATTTGGTGAAGAGAAAGAAGACATAAGACATATGCCTCCTCTGCTTCTTCAAACTCAAGTACTGCATGATGCGTGCTTAGTGTTTCAATATTTAAATTCGAACAATGGACACCATATGATGCTTCAGTAGAGCTGATTGTTTAAAAAAACACCTTCAACTGCTATTATCAAAAGTCGTGTCGTGTCTTGGGTTTGTGAAAGTTTGCATTATGTAAAGAATTCTAAATTTGTCATGGATGACGAACCTGGAAACAGAAAGATCGCTTGGTAATGTAAGCTCCAGATTGTGATGCGTTGAAATTGGTTTACCGATACAGTAACGCTATTTAGAGTGAACTCATACTAATCAGCAATATCAGTTATAGCAAGTATTGGTATGATAGTGAAGACATGTGTACACGCTCCATTTCACAATGAACAACATCTAGTTCCTACTCCGATTATTCCTCTGAGTCTAACATGTGTGCAATTTTCCTTACCCATACCGCCAGCCACACTACATGTTTTACGTCGTTATCTGAATCCGAACATTGAACAACATCTTATTATTGATATTACTGAATACAAATCACGTTTGTGCCCGTCTGAGTATATCGTCTACCATAAAGTCAAATTAACACATTTCACCTTTCAATGTAATTGAATGTAGTATTGTACTGTGTCAATGTAACGAGACTAAAGCTGAAAGTGTGTCAAAGCAACGAAACTCGTTTATCTCATAGTGCATGCCTCAAAGGAAATTAAAATATTATGAGAGTGATAATAATATACTGCGGACAAAAAGTAACCTCAAACAAAAACATCTCCTTTTCATTTGGGCTCATCTGTAATCAATATCACATCGTATATTTCCTTATTTTGTCTTAATCCATTAACTCGGTATATTCTTTGATGAGATTAATTTTCTCAATTAAAAGCCTATTCTATTGAGTTTTGAACTTTTAGTTAAATTACTTTTTACACCTCCGGAAAGTCCTTCATTTTTCTATGTGTCAAATAGTCAGGTAGTCACAACCATGACATTCATTACCTTTTTTCATCAGTCAGCTAATAGCCATGAGCAAAATGTTCCAGACACAAAATATGTTTTTCATTTCTCTGTTTCATATTTTCCTAGGCTATGTACTTTTTCCATTTTGAAAACAAACAAACAATGTTTAATGCTTCTGGTGACTTCACCCACTGGTCCCCAAATGCCTGCGATTACAATACCGTAGCGGCAATGGACTGCTGATAACAAACGAATGTATTTGACGCTATTTACTCACTTGTAAGGGGTATGAAATGTGAAATGTACCAGCTCTGTCGTTGTTTCATCAGCTTTTTTCTGCAGTAAGACTATGAACAAGCAGAGGTATTTATACAAAAACAGGACATTTTAAACAAAGACTTACGAATATGTAGCATCCTGAGGGCATGATGGAACAAAGTAATGCCCCATAATCCTAAAAAATAAATAGGAAAAGTCCAGTGTGCTGGTAGTTGTTTCATTCGTAATTGCACCTTAAATAAAAAAACAATGTCAAAACAATACAAGGTAACTCGGTGATCTTAAGAAGGCGGCGGATGACGTGATTGGAGAGAGACGGCAAAACTGCTTAGCCGTATGGCACTTTCCACACAATCGGAACACGGAAGTAAATCGGGACTGAATTTCGTGATCACTGGTATGCGCCATTCAATTTGCACAGTGAGTGATCGGCGTCTAACCAACACGGCGAATTTAAAACCGTCACAGCGACTATCACCCAGTAATAATCCAATTTTACTGTATTTAATTAATTTGAAGGTTAGTTTTATGGTGTTCATTATCGAACCCCAACGATTTTAGCTTGTATTAATATTATTTGTTAATATAGGCCTACTTGTTTGTGATATTTTAAGCGTTTTAAATTTCAAAATAATCCCATTCAATTACACGGCTGACACCACCTGATCTTAACATGTATGTAGGTGCCATGTGCGCCATTTATTGTAGTGTAGCGATAGCGACATTTAAACAACTTTTCTCAATTTCGTCTTCACCTTTTAAATAGTATAACTCACTTCTTTTTTTAGCTTAGTACATCCATTTCATAAAAGCAAATAACAAAGTTAATGCTATTTCTTTAGATGTCTGGTCAGTTCGTAAACATCCATCTGACGTTGAGTTTCCTGGGCATGTACAAGGTGTCCCATAAAAAGGTTACATGTAGAGAATGAACCGCATTTTGTGATGGTACAACAAAACAATGTCATTTTTTCAGATATGATTTATTGATACTTCTTGTAACTGTTTGCTAAGTTTCAATTCCGTACCTTAAAAGCAACTTAACCTATGAGCGCAAGATGACAGGGGTGTCAAGAGTGGCTAACCATCAAAATATCGCACAACAATAGTTGAACACACACGCATCTTTGTTTTCAGATTTTTTTCTTTATTACTTTTATGTTTTTCTTATTTTCATTGTTGAACTTATTGCACAAAAGAAAGATATTGAACAATTAAATATTGTACACTAAACATAAATCAGTTTTATAACTTCTTGGACTCTTGGTGGTAACAAATAAAAGAAGATGGTCATTAGAGAAGAACACGTTTTTGGTGAAAGAAGTTCTGCACGCTGTAACTCCTGTCATCATAGTGAAATGAATAACAATCTTTTGCATTTAGTCCTTGTTTGGATTTTGTTGACTTGAAATCGCTGCTCTTTGTTTTTACATTTCTGCCTGAACTCTTGAAATAAAACTGAACAAGTTTTATTCTTTTTTTATCAGAATAAAATACTGCATCTGCCATGCTATGGCTGAGCCTACTCAAGTGCCCCGCCAAATGCACGTATGCTGTGACGGTAAATGAACCGCGTGTTGCATTATGTCATGTAAAGAGCTTGCTCAGGAATGCGTGGAATGCAGACTAAGTACGTAGGTTGTGAACTTGACATTCACAGGGGTACTAGTAGAGGGTACATAGATTATGTCATGAAAAGGATATTTATATTTGTCAACATTGACTTAGATTATTTTCAAAAATCTACATGTAACCTTTTTTTGGGACACCCGGTATATTAATAATAAAAGGCTTCTATTAGTGTGTTTTAAAGCAAAAAAAAAATTTAGCGTCAATGTATGGAATTTAATATTAAATAACTTAATTTAAAAAAAGGTTAATTTAAGATCACTTTGGATACCTATATTTCAAGATTCAAGATAAAGGGTTTTATACATAGTTCGCAATTTTAAGCACACACATGTATACACCGACCCACCACACCCTACAAAGACGGCTTGCGTGTGAGGAAACAGGTGCAAAGGTGTGTGTTTGTATTTCAAAATTGAAACACAATAACATAACTTCAATTCTTCAAATTAGTATTCGCAAAAATCAAGACATGTGGACAAAATAATTATGAATCTTACATCGGCCCTTTTTTGAAGAGGATCTACCCACAGCCATGACAGCAGACAGTAAATTCAACACGCGGTAAAGGCTTTGCTTTAGTAGAGCTCTCCAAACTTGAGTACGTCATTTCTGCTAACAAGTGCGTAGTTGTTATAAACGACGATGGTAGAAAGAATTATACTGGTATTTCAGTTTCAAGTTGAGACAGCGCTGGAGAAGTAGGTGTTCTCGACATATCCAAACACCCTCTGTCTAGAATGCCTCAATTTGTCTGAACATTTTCAGATTGTTGTTATCTGCACCTCCGTTTGGTTCAAATAGCGTATTGAAGATATGGATTTTCCCCCCCAAACACCCAAAAAATGTAGGTCCTTTTTAGGAAAAAAATTCAATTGTTCATCGGCTTTTCGTCCCAGCTGCATACACTTTAAAGGGGGGTAACCCTATCGGTTTAGGATATGGATTCTCTTCAAACTTACATACAATGTCAAATATTGTCCCCTTTATCCATCTATGTGAGAAAACGGGAACAATTTCAGCATAAATGTGAATAATTAGCATATTATACACTGGTACGCGTGAATTGCATTCTGGTCAGGCATCCCGAAACAACGGCCGAGCGCATGTCCCGGTGGAAACAGGAAGTGTTCGCCTTGGCACTGAAAACCGACTCGCCCCTGTACACTTTTATACCCTCTATTCATACTGATTAATCTTAAAAAACATTACATATCACTGCGCTCATTATCATTCTTGACAAGATAGCCCATGCTGTATTTACTTCGCTTAATTATTTCTTTATTTTTAGCTATATGATGCACATTTTCACATATTTATGATTTTTCTTTGTTTTATTTTTTAACTTTTTTTAATGGGGAGGTGCGCTCATAATTTTTTTCATATTCCTCGTATCATGTTTGACAATATAGGTCATGTTTCCTTATTTATTTCGCCTCTTATGTATTTCTTTATTTTTTTTTTTTGTTTTATATCATTATAGCGCCATCTATAGTTTGACATTAGGGGGGCCTATTTGATGTATTTTTGCGGACGAATTGGGGTGAAGTCTTCCGAATCTATTCCGATTTCATTCTATGACTACCCAAAACTCCCGTGTCGTGTAAAATGCGAACAACTGGTAACCTGTAAAAACCGCTGTGTTTCATGATTTTTCCGGAAATACATCGACTTGGAGCATCAAATTTCAGGATAGTAATGAGAAAAATAGTATCTATTATGTGATACCAAAACCTCATCAACAATGAAAAAAATCGGGGGATGATGCTGTCGATCGGGTTACGGACCTTTAAGTACATATCATTAGACTTATTAAATTTACTTCGAGGAGTGTTAAATATCAAAAATATCAATTTTTAACAATTTGCCATAAAATGTGTATTAACATTGCGAATTTCAAGCAAATCAAAATTATTTGATATCAGAAGGACATTCCTCATATTCTGGATGTAAAGTCTGATTTGATCCCAGGTCCCACAAAAATACTGTGCAAGCGTTGCTATCCGATTCTTTAAATAACACGTATTATTGAGACTATTTTAGAAACGACATTGTGGTTAATGTCTTCTTTAGTGATACAATAACAAGGTTATGGTGGTCCTTACATACATCCTCAGTGGAACCAGACTATTCTGGGTTAAGAAAACCTCAAGATTGTAATTAGAGTTGAAACTTCTTATTTGTCTTATATCAATATTACTATATATACAAAATGGGTTAGATGTTGTGTTTAAGGTGGCACTACACCCCCTGATAAATTTTGTGACTAATTTTGCATTTTTCTCAAAACATAACTACACACTGGTAAGTTATGTATATTATAGGGGCAAGGAATACAATTACTTCTCTCGAAATTTGATTCATTCAAGACAAGTGATTAATTATATATATGTTAAGAACTGAGAAACATTCTAATGGTACCTCTTTTCTTGTCATAAATAACGTACCACTTGTCTTGGTTCACTGAAATTCCAGTGAAGTAACTGGGTTTCTTGCCCCTATAATATGCATAACTTCTGTTACCAGTGTGTTTTTAAGTTTTGAGACAAATGCAAAAATAGTCACAAATCGCAAAAAGGGATGTAGTACCACCTTAAGAAAAAGTAACTTTCTCTCATTTTACGCTAACATGTAAGCCGTAATAACAAACGTAAAATGCTTAGTAATTTTGGACCCTAAAAACCAGACACAATATGAAACTCTAATGTATTGTAAATTGTTTATTGTAATATTATGTAATTATCAAATCTTCAATTTAGTCCATAAAAAAGGAACAAAATAACTAAATGAGGTTACAATAAATGTGATTACAATAGACTGAGATAATTGGTGATATTTTTATCCTTAAAAACGTTTCACTATACTTTTATTCCTTGTTTTGTTTTATCTTTTCATCACGTAACAATACTCACGTTACTCCTTAGTGAACGTGAGATGACATATTACCCATATGACATATTTCCTCTGGCCACTGCATGTACACGAGCAATGCCAAAACATATCATTTGACATAATCTGATATTATAAAGATCATGCAAACAACGATCAAAGCATGGTAGAATGCGTGAGCTTATATTAAAGGTAGGTGATCCAATTGTGTAAAGTTTTTCTACAATTACATTGCAGTTTATCACTAAAGCAGCTAATTCTAAGTTTGAGTTGAATTGGCACGGATCCGCGATCTTGATCCCAAAACAACCCTGCAAATACAGAAACTTTTAAAAAAAGTTTCAAACAGAAAAATGGAAATTGAGATAAAGAAAAGAGAAAAGAAGGAAAAGAGTAGAGAAGCAAACTCGTGTGTATCTTTTGTGCTTCACACAATTTTGCGCCTTACATGTACGCGCGAAAATTGTCCCAATGAAGACCTTTTTTGAAGCAGCAAGACTTCGACCCCTACCACTCCTGTCTTTACTTCCATTTGTCTTGATACATTTTTGCTATCAGACTTTGGGTATAAAAGAGAAAGGATATCATCTGAATCAAATCTCAAAATTATTGAATGTAATTGAAACGTTAATACTGAAGAACAACATTACAACATACATGTAGGTTCCAACCAAATGTTAAAAGCGGCAAAAGAGAAATGTAGGATCCACATTTTTGTTTTAAATTACGATAAGTGAGGTGACTCGATACAATGTAAATCACACAATAGCAAAACATGTTCTTTCTTGTTTGTGTGTTGTTACAGGGATATCAAGTTATTCAATACGTATTTGTGACAAGAAGAATCAGCGCGGGCTTGATGTAATTCGCTGTTTATCTTGTATTGCCCGATGAAATTATACATATCACAACAAGAAATATAAGAAATAGGACAGTTACGCGGTAAACTATACGTTAATAATGGCATTAACTTCATTTGCAGCAGGTATCAAAGTTAAAAGGTTTTCTGTTAAAGCATTCGACACCGGCCAGTTGGTGAAAGTATTCAGATAAACAGCTGGGTATCCTGGCATTAATTGACCACCAGTGACTACCATCAAGGGGCTTCGCAAGACGGAACGCATCTGGTTGAAATGAAATTATATCATAGGTTTGTTATAACATGATTAAAGATACAACACGGTTGTTTGATGTGATCATTTATTTAAGTAAACAAAACATTATAATGTTCAATTCTAGAACTGAATAATACGAACAGCTATCACACTAATAAACTGTATATACACATATATTTTATAGCATAAATTTTAACATAAATTTTCGTTTCTATGTCAATTTATTCATCTTTTTCTGCTTTTTTGTGGTAATTTTAATTCTATAAACTGCACATTAGTGTGCAAATTGAGGGCGCTATTTACATATAAATTATTTCAAATTTAAATTAGCCAAATAATATGAGTTATACCTTACATTTCATAATAAAAAGTTTTTTGAAAATTCCGTTGTCATTTGTTAGTCTGTTTGCTGATGTTCTAATACCATTTTACAAATGTCTACCGCTTGTAAAGATGTAAACAAGATTTTAGATAAATAGCGCCATCATTGATCAACTTTTCTTAATTAAAAATGACTCGATTTTACATGTCATCAAACAACCGTGACAACATGACAAACCAACTTGTACTTGTCTTAAATAATTAAACAATATCTATCATAACAGTTAACGGTTGGCGCTCGCAAATTCGATTGCTTTTTCTTATTGGTAACAAACCCGATATGTTTGACTAATTATGCCTTATTACGCTTAATTGAGTTCCACTTCGAGCGTATAACGTAATAATCAACAAGATTGATACGATTTTCTTCCTCGACAAGTCATGGTCGTGATGTACGGGCTAATTCGTATTCAAAGGCGGCGCCAGAAATGCTATACGTATTATGTTCCTTTACAATAGCACTGATTTATTCATTCATTCAGTACTGATTTATTCATTACTAGTACTATTGACAAAGAATGTAAAAAAGTTATACACACAAAAATACATAAATTCATAAATAAATTCGGTCCAATCAAAAAAAATTAAACATTATTCTGAATCTGATCAAACACACTTCACTCATTTTTCATACTTACCGAATACATAATGCACCATCAAGTCATCAATCAACGTTATCAATAAGATACAAATACAAATCATTAGAAGTATTAGTGAAAGAATGATAATAAACATGGGTAAATTAATCGTAACAATAAACAATATTAATGGCGTCGCCCAGGTCCAAAATGCTCTTGTATTTCCTGGCATGGAAATCGAAGGGGGGCGCCGCTGGCTACAACAGCCATCATAATTACTGGGCCATTTTCATGAGATTCAAAAGCTATCAAAGTTACTTGCACTTGCACAAAAGTGTGAAAATGTTATTTCATCTATATTATACATTTCATGTAGATAATAAATCACGACGAAGGTTGGTATAGTAATGACATATGATTACAAAATGATATTCATCCTCCGCCTGATTTAAAGTTCTATTCTATTCTATTCTATTCTCTGGATTTATTTTGGAGAGAAGTCAGGATCCTTTTCGATCATGAGATTATGTTCGCTTATTCTTAATTTACAGAAATTTAAACGAGCGAAATATTGTTTTACCGTATGCTATTTGTATGACGTTAAATTCCAGGTTCTTGTATTTTATGATTACCCAATAGCTGCATTAACACAATTAATCCAAATTCACATCAAAGTAGATTACAATAAAATGTATCATTTTTACCAAAGATTGGTTTATGTCATTCAAGACATGTTTTATAACCATGAATCACAATACTTATTTATGACTGTGTAAATACTTTCATAACACTATTTACATCAATAATACGGTTTACGAATAGTTAAAACTAAAAAAAATCCAGAAGTTGGAGAAAAGTGAAGAATAAGCCGTTGCCTATAGATAAAAATGTCTATATACTCGTATTAAAAGCCGTAAAAAGCCACTCAAGGGACGTCCATCATTTTATCTAAAAGAAACAACCAGACAGATGCATAAATTCTCAACGTGGGTTATGGTCAGCAGCCGTTGCCATTGGGCAACATCAACTAACACATTTTTTAGATTTGCAGCTACGTAGGCAATATCTCTGTAAATCAAAATCCGAAAGTAAAACGTATGCCGCAATAAAAAGCGCGCTATCTCACTGGCTAGAAAGCAATCGCTTATCGTTGAGCGATGGAGTATAAATGTAATTTAACCCAAATTTAGAGCTGGTACTAAAACAACTAAGCCGATATATTTGCCAACTGATCAAAGTATGGTGTTACCATGTTTAACAAATGATGTCGCGGTGTCTTGCTATGGCCAAACACTTGGATTGGGCTATTCCAGAAATTAATGGCACCCCCTAAAGAAGACACGTAAGTTTGTACCATAAATCTTTGGGAATTCCCAGACCAAAATGTTATCTTAAAAAAATGGGAATTCCCATTTTGACAATAAAAGGATTAAAATATTGACATGCAAAATTTTGCCCAAATTTGTGGGAATTCCCGAACCTAAAATAAAAAGGTGCCTTTTCTTGAGAATTCCCATGTCTTCTTTAGGGTTGTGAAAATAATGACCATTTTTTTTTTTTTGGGGGGGGGATTCCCAGAGCAAAAAATTGTGAAAACTTTTGGGAATCCCATGTCTTCATTTAGGGGGGTAAAAGTAAACACTGTCCATAGCTGACATAAGGATATTAAGCCACTGATATTAGTATTTTATCAAACAATAAACAAATAAACGCTCATTCGCAAAATATATTCCCAAACTTAACTTGCGACTCGATGACATATTTTAAGAAATACGGTTAAAGAATAATACATATGATTCATGTTAAATCCATCCATCAGTTGCGAACGAGTACTGTGCCCAAAGTCATATTTAAACAAAACAAAACATAAGTTGCGAAAATGAAGAATAATCCGTTCCCTGCAGATAGAAATTTCCTGGAATGGAAATATAAGGGGGACGCCGCTGGCTACAACAGCCATCATAATTACTGGGCCATTTTCATGAGATTCAAAAGCTATCAAAGTTACTTGCACTTGCACAAAAGTGTGAAAATGTTATTTCATCTATATTATACATTTCATGTAGATAATAAATCACGACGAAGGTTGGTATAGTAATGACATATGATTACAAAATGATATTCATCCTCCGCCTGATTTAAAGTTCTATTCTATTCTATTCTATTCTCTGGATTTATTTTGGAGAGAAGTCAGGATCCTTTTCGATCATGAGATTATGTTCGCTTATTCTTAATTTACAGAAATTTAAACGAGCGAAATATTGTTTTACCGTATGCTATTTGTATGACGTTAAATTCCAGGTTCTTGTATTTTATGATTACCCAATAGCTGCATTAACACAATTAATCCAAATTCACATCAAAGTAGATTACAATAAAATGTATCATTTTTACCAAAGATTGGTTTATGTCATTCAAGACATGTTTTATAACCATGAATCACAATACTTATTTATGACTGTGTAAATACTTTCATAACACTATTTACATCAATAATACGGTTTACGAATAGTTAAAACTAAAAAAAATCCAGAAGTTGGAGAAAAGTGAAGAATAAGCCGTTGCCTATAGATAAAAATGTCTATATACTCGTATTAAAAGCCGTAAAAAGCCACTCAAGGGACGTCCATCATTTTATCTAAAAGAAACAACCAGACAGATGCATAAATTCTCAACGTGGGTTATGGTCAGCAGCCGTTGCCATTGGGCAACATCAACTAACACATTTTTTAGATTTGCAGCTACGTAGGCAATATCTCTGTAAATCAAAATCCGAAAGTAAAACGTATGCCGCAATAAAAAGCGCGCTATCTCACTGGCTAGAAAGCAATCGCTTATCGTTGAGCGATGGAGTATAAATGTAATTTAACCCAAATTTAGAGCTGGTACTAAAACAACTAAGCCGATATATTTGCCAACTGATCAAAGTATGGTGTTACCATGTTTAACAAATGATGTCGCGGTGTCTTGCTATGGCCAAACACTTGGATTGGGCTATTCCAGAAATTAATGGCACCCCCTAAAGAAGACACGTAAGTTTGTACCATAAATCTTTGGGAATTCCCAGACCAAAATGTTATCTTAAAAAAATGGGAATTCCCATTTTGACAATAAAAGGATTAAAATATTGGGAATTCCCAGTGTCCCTAAAGAAGACATGCAAAATTTTGCCCAAATTTGTGGGAATTCCCGAACCTAAAATAAAAAGGTGCCTTTTCTTGAGAATTCCCATGTCTTCTTTAGGGTTGTGAAAATAATGACCATTTTTTTTTGGGGGGGGGATTCCCAGAGCAAAAAATTGTGAAAACTTTTGGGAATCCCATGTCTTCATTTAGGGGGGTAAAAGTAAACACTGTCCATAGCTGACATAAGGATATTAAGCCACTGATATTAGTATTTTATCAAACAATAAACAAATAAACGCTCATTCGCAAAATATATTCCCAAACTTAACTTGCGACTCGATGACATATTTTAAGAAATACGGTTAAAGAATAATACATATGATTCATGTTAAATCCATCCATCAGTTGCGAACGAGTACTGTGCCCAAAGTCATATTTAAACAAAACAAAACATAAGTTGCGAAAATGAAGAATAATCCGTTCCCTGCAGATAGAAATGTCTACATGTTTTTAGATCAAAAAAGTAAAAAAGCCAGACAAGAGACGTCCTTCATTTTATCCAAAACAAACAAACAAGTGAATAAATCCGCGACTTGAGCTACGGCCAGCAGCCGTTGCTATAAAGCTAACAGTTATCATGAACGTGTGTTTTTCACATCTATCAAAACTACTCTAACCTGGCGTATTGAATTCAATAGAGCACACAAAATAATAACAATACAGATATACAGATAACTATCAAGAATTAAAAGTACAAACATAATAATTATTGTAATAAAAATATTTAAATGCATTCGTCACATCATGCGACTGTGTGCACTACGTCCAGATCTATGCTATGACTGACTTACAGCCTACCATCAACTTAGTCAGTCAAGTTAGCCCAATTATTAAGCCGTTCGACTATGGTGCGAGAGGTTGCGGGTTCGAACCCTGGCGGTGCCTAGTATGCTCTCGTGGAAAATTGGGTTAGCTTGAAATTCTCCTGGACAAGGAACTTACTGCTAATTGTCTCGGGGAGCTGATCCTGGTTGCGATGGTTATTTGTGGATTATCTAGGGTGTGCGCTCTTGTAGCAGCAAAGTCCCTGGTTAGTTGTTAAAAGGTTTATGGAATGATGTGGGGCCGTAGTGGTCAGCGACAACCTGTAAAGTGTGCTGAGGCTTGTGGATCAACGTCTAGGCGCTTTTTTTAGTAAGGCTGCCTAAAAATCACTTTTTTAAGTTCCATAACATGGCAAAAGGAGACCAGGGCATCAAAGAACAAGCTGTCTGACTTATATAGAGAAACTATAGGTGGATACCATCAACGATTTACAACCAGATGATATTGCCTCAGTAGCGTTGGATCGTGTAGCTATTGATAACTGGAATGCCTTTGTAGTCTCCTGTTCTGTAGTCGAAAGAAAATTGTAATAAAATGAACAGCATTTCATTAATTGAGAAACGGGTCAGCTTCAAAAAAGAGGTTAACAGCTATCTAGGCGCCAACCCATCAGCTCTACCCGGCCGGCGAAAGACCCGTGGCTAAGTGTCGCCGACCTAGTGCTTGGCCTGCAAGGGGTATCGGGTTCGAATCCCATCAGTGCAAACAACCTCTTTATTTTCTCTCGTTATTCCTTCTTTCTTTCCCTTCCAGTCGCCAAAAGCCTTTCGGGCGTTAGAGTTAGATCATTTCACAGTATTTTCATATATTTCACGGACTCGTGTATGGCTTCGTGTTTATTTTATCTTCGGTTGCACTTGTTGAAACGAAGCTAATCAGCGTTATCTCATGGACAATATTGTTCAAGGTTGTGCCGCAGGCTTACAAAGAGACAATATTGTTCAAGGTTGCGCCGCAGGCTTACAAAGAAACAATAGCAATCAAGCTTAAACTTTAAATTAGCACCCGATAGAGGGCAGGGCCTGAAGAATGAGGGAATTATGGGGTAAATATTTAACGGAATAAACTGCATAATCATATTATTTAGATTTATTCCGTTAAAAATCTTATTTTAACTTATCAAATTACTAGGTGTCAAATATTTAATATGTGATCCTGTCTTCTGGAGTACAAGAGTATACTCTCACATGATACTTAATATGTGATCCTAATACAGTATCTCATATTAGTTTTCATGTTCTCCTACCCACTATGGGTGACTATGTCCTCTATATACGATAGTATATACATAACATACGTACAGTGGTATCATGGATGCCGGTACCAAAAGCTTCGTTTCGTTGCATTTCTCTTATGCAATGACATTTTGTGAATAAGTATTGAACTATGGTGTAAAATATCACGATTTCTAATTATAACACTAATATCTCAAATATGACATTTTGTCAGAACACAGGTCCTTAACCCCAATACGTTTTACACTCATATATAATGCCATTTGTTTGGGTTGCCTACAAAGCTATGATTGCAAAGGGATGGTCACTGAACTACATCGTGTATGCCATTTGGTACATAAGATGGAAAAATGTTCATGTTTTGGCTAATAGTGTAACAAAATCAAGGTGACATTAAGTGAATCAACGTCGTCCAAAGTCTTCACAAGACACCATAAAATAAACAATAATCGATCGGCGCTGCGTCTCATATGCATTATACTTCACCGGATAAGATGACCCATAAGAGTGGACACTGCGAGATACAGCAGGTACTTTAGAAGGTCTCACGGGCCACCAACCGGTGAGATCCAGTGGCACGTGATTTCTCCTTCGGAGTTTTGATGTTCGATAAATTTTGGCGAACAATACTTGGAGCCATAATCTTATTTCCAGTGTCACAATTCACTAAACTCAATTCAACAATCACAGGTCACGTTGACCTTAAGATATGGGGTTATGAGGTTTGTACCCAACATAAATAAGTTCTTTAAGGGTGCATGTATGCACATAATTTGGGTCAACAAACTGTGTCCTGATACGTTGGAATACGTTGAGATCCTAACAAAATGGATTATGTGCTTTATTTTGCACGTAAATAAAGGTGACTAAAATATTATCAGGGAAGATATATATTGAAGGGCAGAGTTTCAATCAATTTAATTCTGTTACCGATATACAATGGTCAAGCTGATACAATTTTATATAAATGAACCTTTCTTCCTTTTTCATTTGGGAACAACTGCAATCAATAGTATTCCCTTACTTATGGGCATATTTAAATTCAAGAAAATAGTATACTCTAATGATAAGATCTGAGTCTTACTTGTTTGTCTGTTTGTTTGTTTGTTTGTTTGCTTGTTTGTTTGTTTGTTTGTTTGTTTGTTTGTTTGTTTGTTTGCTTGTTTGTTTGTTTGTTTGTTTGTTTGTTTGTTTGTTTACCCAGGTTGGTCCGTGAGGGACACATACTAATCCATGGGAATCCATGGACCGTTCCAAGCTCATACAACAAAAATGCACAAGTCTGGATAGCCAGTGTAGGCTAATAAGATGCTTGCTGGCCCACATAGCTTTGATAAACAAAGCAGGAAATGGAAGAATATAGCAAGGAAAGGGAGAAAGGAGAGAAAGCCACTTCCAAACACAATTGTACAATTTTACTCTTAGCCCTTACTTCGTGAGAAAGGAAATTGGAATTCCAATCTCAAGCCCCGATGCAAAGGCTATTAAAGTCTTGAACGAATATCAGACAATACAAAAAAAAATGCCGAATCGAATGTACCTGGAAATAGCTTACCAATGATTTAGACACCTTTCAAGTTCACATTCTATTGAGTTTGGAAGTGAAGTTAAATTACTTTTCACACCTCCAGATACAACTTAATTTGAACAATTCAAGTAACCATAGTAACACAGCTTTCGATCGAATAATATTTTCAGCAATTTGTCCATGTGTCAAATAGTCAAATAGTCAAACAGTCACAACCATGACATCCATTATCTTCTCCAATTTCCCCAGTCAGCCCATAGCCATGAGCAAAATGTTGCAGACACAAAAATTATGTTTTTCATTTCTCTGGTTCATATTTCCCTGGGCCTTGTACGTTTTTGTCCACGAAGTAAATCATTCAATGCTTTAGTGCTTCCGGTTACTGGCCCCGTTGTTGCTCTGGCAATTACAAATACATACAAATGCATTTGACGCTATATACTCTACAATACTCAGAAGGAGGTGTAGAATGTTTTCCCCGGAATATCCTAGCTCTGCTGTTGTTGACCAGATTCGTCCGCGGTTAGACAGTGGCGGTTTAGTCCTCGATTGGAAGCTGCATGCTGATCGTCCACGGTGGTGGAAAAACATGGGGGGTATGTATTATAGGGGTGTTTCCTTTAGTCGTGTGACCCATGAAACGTTTCATTTTTGTTGTTGTTTTTTCGAGTAAATTTAGCCTGATTCAAAATATTGCGTTTTCGAATTGAAATAAGTCTAGGGCAAACAAGTTGAACGACAAAGCACGTGGAATTGCATAATCACTTGATAATAAAGTAATTGAATCACCAGTCTGTTCATAAAAATGCCTTAGGATCTTAAAATATAATTTGATGAAAACGTGGACAAATTTTATTTCACCAGTAACAAGTGGAACATTTTATTAAAGGGATGGGATATGAATAAGCCGACGTCGATGAAGGTGTTACAAGGTCATGAATATTCAGGGGGAATGATGGAAAAAAGAAATACCCTTAAATAAGTAGATAAGAAAAGTAATTGTGATGCGTAATATTCATTGGTACAGCCTAAACAGGGATAATGGATCTCATATTCCTGCCCTATATAATTTATTTTCAATCAAATCAGTGTTACGCCAAAACAATAGAACCCACCTCGGTGAAATTACCAGAATAATGGAGGTGATAATTAGGAGCCCCATTTTAGTACAGCATTGCATCTTCACCTTTTAAAGATTATGACCCACTTCTTTTTCAGCTTAGTACGTCCATTTCATAAAAGCAAATAAAAAAGTTAATGCTATTACTTTAGATGCCTGGTCAGTCCGCAAACATCCATCTGACGTTGAGTTTCCTGGCCATGCATATTAATAATAAAAGGCCTCCATTATGGTGTATTAAAGCAAAGAAATATTTAGTTCCAATGCATGGAATTTAATATAACTTTTGCTCTTGAAGACGAATTTGAGATCAGTTTGAATAATAGTTCGAGATTTAAGATAATAATTCTAAATAATTATTACCCGGCCCTTTACGCTCCACTTCTTAGTGCTTTGGAGAGGATCTACCCACAGCAGACAGTAAATTCAACACGCGGTAAAGACTTGGCTTTAGTAGAGCTCTCCAAACTGAAGTACGTCATTTCATTCAACAAGTGTGTAGTTGTTATAAACGACGATAATAGTGGTGTTAGGTATTTCATTTTCAAGTTGCGACAGTGCTCGAGAAGTAGGTGTTCTTAACATATTTGAACATCCTCATTGTCTAAAAGGTTTATTTTGATTATAAGTCTTGTACAGTGGGTGTGATTAAGCTTATGCAAGCGCGAGATTTGGAACGTATCTATTACAGAGAAATAGAAGATAGTGCGTGGCGTCACGGAACGCGACAACCACATGTTACTACAGACTATTCACAAACAGCCATTTTAGTCCCCGTGCTTTGCATGCTGTTAATTCTCGCATATTCATGAGGGCCAATCGCTCAATCGTGCGTGTCCAACAATTACGCCAGCGTTGTGTGTGCGATAGAGCGTTGCGTTTACGCAAAGGCCATAAATACGCGGTATATGCGTATCAGTTTTGTCCATCGAAATATGTATTAAGAAACAAGTCATATAAATTGAACTAAGTTTGATTTTGTTCAAAAGGTTGGTCTTAACCCTGGAACTATATCAAATTTGTGGCCTCATAACTGCCAAATTGTTGGTCTAAAGTATATAAAAGTATACATATTTAAAATGGCAAAGATCCATCTAGAGGTTGAATTTGGGCATAAATGCTCAGTTTTGGAGAAATTCCCCCATAACCCAACTTTTTTTTGGGAAACGTAACTAATTTTTTTTAGACTAGATTATTATTATTATTATTTTTGTTTTATTATTTTGATCAGTTTTGAAATTTTGGTGAAAATCGTGTTTTATATGATTTTTGGCAAAAATTAGCACTTTTATAACCATTTTGGTGAGAAAGTTGGTCGAAATTCAAAAAAATTAAAAACATGTTATAGATATTTATATCTAGTTTTTAAAAATTAATAGTTTTTTTAACTCAAGATTTTTTTTGTTACGTTTCCCGACAAAAACTAGGTTATTTTTTCCAAAACTGAGAAAATTGACATAATTCAAGGTTTATGACCAATAAACAATTGAAGGATGTACACAATTGCAAACAATCTGTGAGAAAAGAAGTGTGTTTGGCATGCAGAAAATAGACGCATTCGGTTGTATATTTCACGGAATACAAACAATGACTGGGAAAGACGATATTTAGATACAAACAAGTTGCATTAAAATGACGTAACATCGTAATTCATTTAATAAAAATGTAATGAATTGAAAAACTCACTTAAGGGGGTACTACACCCCTGGCCAATTTTTTGCCTATTTTTGCATTTTTCTCAAAAATTATAGCGCATTGGTGACAAGTAAGATATGTCTATTATAGGGGCAAGGACTATAACTACTGTACTGAAAATTCAGCAACTCAAAGCAGGTAGTTATTGATTTATTGATCAAATATTGGTTTTCCCTCATTTTTGACTGTAACTCCACAACTGTTGTCTGTGCTGAAATAAAATTTCCAATGCAGTAGTTGTAGTCCTTGCCCTTATAATATACATATCTTACTTGTCCCAATGCGCTATAATTTTTGAGAAAAATGCAAAATAGGCACATTAAACGGGCAGGGGTGTAGTACCCCTTAAATATCGTTTTGGTTATTACCGCATAGTCGTCGCTGGGTTGGAATTCTCGCGATTCACAATACAATGCGCCTCCAACGGTTGCTCTTGCTAGTCCAAACTTTGACCTCCATGGTCGACATCGCCTTCATAACCACCATTGGGTTTTTACGCGAGTGTGATAATAATAATGCTGAAAAGAGTTCCACAAAGGATTCCGTGTGATCAATTGATCGGAAATGGATCTACTACAATTATTGTAAACTTCTGTTTAGTGTACATACGCGTGTGCCATAATTATATTGACATTTATCTATTTTTACAGAAATGTTATAATATGGCTTTAATATGAATCATGTGATAAAGTCAAATATTTGGTAAGACTGATCAATTCAGCAAGTTTTGAACGATACCCTAACAAAGCGGTACAACTTTCAGCAATAAGAAGTTTCATGATAGTGAAGATATTTGTACACGCTCGATTTTATTATGAACAGCATCCACTTCCTACTTCCTTTCTTCTGGCCCCAAGGGTGGAAATTTTCGAGAACATTTTCCCCCTTGCAACTACCGCCACCAACAGACGGCAATGCATCCGCTAAATATAACCAGCCTTATTTGGAACGTATCTATTACAGAGAAATAGAAGATAGTGCGTGGCGTCACGGAACGCGACAACCACATGTTACTACAGACTATTCACAAACAGCCATTTTAGTCCCCGTGCTTTGCATGCTGTTAATTCTCGCATATTCATGAGGGCCAATCGCTCAATCGTGCGTGTCCAACAATTACGCCAGCGTTGTGTGTGCGATAGAGCGTTGCGTTTACGCAAAAGGCCATAAATACGCGGTATATGCGTATCAGTTTTGTCCATCGAAATATGTATTAAGAAACAAGTCATATAAATTGAACTAAGTTTGATTTTGTTCAAAAGGTTGGTCTTAACCCTGGAACTATATCAAATTTGTGGCCTCATAACTGCCAAATTGTTGGTCTAAAGTATATAAAAGTATACATATTTAAAATGGCAAAGATCCATCTAGAGGTTGAATTTGGGCATAAATGCTCAGTTTTGGAGAAATTCCCCCCAAAACCCAACTTTTTTTGGGAAACGTAACTAATTTTTTTTAGACTAGATTATTATTATTATTATTTTTGTTTTATTATTTTGATCAGTTTTGAAATTTTGGTGAAAATCGTGTTTTTATATGATTTTTTGGCAAAAATTAGCACTTTTTATAACCATTTTTGGTGAGAAAGTTGGTCGAAATTCAAAAAAATTAAAAACATGTTATAGATATTTATATCTAGTTTTTAAAAATTAATAGTTTTTTAACTCAAGATTTTTTGTGTTACGTTTCCCGACAAAAACTAGTTATTTTTTCCAAAACTGAGAAAATTGACATAATTCAAGGTTTATGACCAATAAACAATTGAAGGATGTACACAATTGCAAACAATCTGTGAGAAAAGAAGTGTGTTTGGCATGCAGAAAATAGACGCATTCGGTTGTATATTTCACGGAATACAAACAATGACTGGGAAAGACGATATTTAGATACAAACAAGTTGCATTAAAATGACGTAACATCGTAATTCATTTAATAAAAATGTAATGAATTGAAAAACTCACTTAAGGGGGTACTACACCCCTGGCCAATTTTTTGCCTATTTTTGCATTTTTCTCAAAAATTATAGCACATTGGTGACAAGTAAGATATGTCTATTATAGGGGCAAGGACTATAACTACTGTACTGAAAATTCAGCAACTCAAAGCAGGTAGTTATTGATTTATTGATCAAATATTGGTTTTCCCTCATTTTTGACTGTAACTCCACAACTGTTGTCTGTGCTGAAATAAAATTTCCAGTGCAGTAGTTGTAGTCCTTGCCCTTATAATATACATATCTTACTTGTCCCAATGCGCTATAATTTTTGAGAAAAATGCAAAAATAGGCACACAAACGGGCAGGGGTGTAGTACCCCCTTAAATATCGTTTTGGTTATTACCGCATAGTCGTCGCTGGGTTGGAATTCTCGCGATTCACAATACAATGCGCCTCCAACGGTTGCTCTTGCTAGTCCAAACTTTGACCTCCATGGTCGACATCGCCTTCATAACCACCATTGGGTTTTTACGCGAGTGTGATAATAATAATGCTGAAAAGAGTTCCACAAAGGATTCCGTGTGATCAATTGATCGGAAATGGATCTACTACAATTATTGTAAACTTCTGTTTAGTGTACATACGCGTGTGCCATAATTATATTGACATTTACACACACAATGACATGTTCCTGTGTTGAATTCGTATTACGCGGGCTTTTGATGTCGACATTTTCCCATGATGCACTGCGTATTTCGTCCATTCCCCATCGACCGCTGGAGGCGCATCGTATTGTGAATCGACCGAATTACATCAACTTTGTACGTGATATAGTCAACAACCTACATGTAGCTCTTGGGTAGTTGAGAAGGATGCTTGGTGAAGCCCTAAGATTTACATTTCAAGTTCTATCATAAAAGTAATCTTAGAGATAGCTTTGATATTTGCTGTTTTAAAGATACATTAAAATGTCAAGGATAGTAATTCTAACGATTGCTTTGAGGGATGCCTTGAAATTACAAAACCGTTTGCGATTGGTAAAAAATTGATGAAAATTTTACGGAAACACCAGATTTTGAATTATTATTTTTATGTTAAAATGCTATTAGTAAGTTTCGATCAGAAATACAAAAATAGATAACATCTTTGAGTTGGTTTTCAGAGGCTGTCTATCGATACCAGAAGATTTTAATTGACGGTCACGAAGGATGATATATACTTATAAGAAAACGTGAGAATGATTTGAGACCACTTTCAGGAAAAATCAAGCGAATAAATATCAGCAGCCACTGCGATGTGTAATCTTAGCATCCCTTTTTGACAGCTTCTTGGTAAAAAAAATACGATTTTTTTTTGTGTGTAAAATTAAATGTGTGGATTGCTTCTCTGCATAACTTATAATTTCTTCATATGCCACATTTTGATTTACCATATCATTATGTTTTAAGATAGACGTATTTTATAAAGAAAAATCCAGGCAAAAAGCACAAGCTTAAAGCCATATTATAACATTTTATTGAGGAGAACACCCACAAAAAAAAATTTAATTCTGGTTTTTACATGATTGTAATGTACTTTAGTCAATAAAGATACTCTGCAAAAATCAAGACTTAAGGTGCTGTAGTTTTGTCAAAATCCGAGAAATTATTACGATGGAAATATTAGTCGAACACGTATGCACAGTACGGGATACACATACACACACACCCCGAGGATCGTACCGTATTACAACCGCGGGAGTAACATGCATGTGCGCTAGTAGTAAATTCCAATTTTCTATGCTTTACCTCATTTGTTCGGCTCAAAATTAAAAGGGGACATATCTGACAATAAAAGCTAATATTTTATGGAAAATAAATACTAATCTATTTTTACAGAAATGTTATAATATGGCTTTAATATGAATCATGTGATAAAGTCAAATATTTGGTAAGACTGATCAATTCAGCAAGTTTTGAACGATACCCTAACAAAGCGGTACAACTTTCAGCAATAAGAAGTTTCATGATAGTGAAGATATTTGTACACGCTCGATTTTATTATGAACAGCATCCACTTCCTACTTCCTTTCTTCTGGCCCCAAGGGTGGAAATTTATTTTCTACACACACACACACATTCTTATTAACCATCTCACGAAATTGGCCAAATTCTCTTGACGGATGGTCATTTGGTGAAATGTCCGTCTCCTCTGCTTCTTCAAACTCACGTACTGCATGATGCGTGCTTAGTGATTCAATATTTAAATTCGAACAATGGACACCATCTTTCATTAAAGATGATTGTTTAAAAAAAACTTCAACTGCTATTATCAAAAGTCGTGTCGTGTCTTGCGTTTTTGAAAGGTTGCATTACGTAAAGAATTCAAAACTTGTCATGGGTGACGAACCTGGACACAGAAAGAGCGCTTGGTAATGATGAATTGAAATTGGTTTACCGATACAGTAACGCTATTTAGAGTGAACTCATACTAATCAGAAAAAGTTACAGCAAGTATTGGTATGATAGTGAAGACATTGGTACACGCTCCATTTCACAATGAACAACATCGAATTCCTACTCCGGTTATTCCTCTGAGTCCAACATATGTGCAGTTTTCCTTACCCATACCGCCACCCACACTACATGTTTTTTGTCGTTATCTGAATCCGAACATTGAACAACATCTTATTATTGATATTACTGAATACAAATCACGTTTGTGCCCGTCTGAGTACAGCGTCTACCATAAAGTCAAATTAACACATTTCACCTTTCAATGCAATTGAATGTGGTATGTGTCAAATGAATGTAACGAGACTAAAGCTCAAAGTGTGTCAGGGCAACGAAACTCGTTTATCTCATAGTGCATGCCTCAAAGGAAATTAAAATATTATGAGAGTGATAATAATATAGTGTGGTCAACAAGTATCCGTAAACAACAACATCTTAAAGACACTAAATCTACATTAGGAAACGAAGTAATCAATCTTTGGATACTTCGTTCTGCGTATTTTGATACCTTATTTTTGTCCCGACGCTATTGTCCATTTCTCAAATTATATCAATGTGAATGAAAAAGAGAGCATTTCAAAAGTAACAAAATGTTCAATAGACTTTTCTCTAGAAACACGCTAATTATGAGTACGGCTAGTGAGTGTTATTCTGTCACGCTGTAATCTTACAATCACCCTGAAGGAAGAAATATCCCAAGGTTATCACTTTGAAATCTCACTTCTTCCATTTATTCATTTGGGGAAATAAAGTCGCGTCGTACCGAATGAGGTATTAACTTACGCAGAACAAAATTGTCTATCTATTTTGTTTTAAGTGTCCGGATGCTTTTTGTGCGCAGTATAATATGTCCTTTTGCCAGGGACGTCAAGGCACAAATTGACCGAACGCACAAATAAATGAAATCATAACAACGTAGTTGTATGGCAGACATGGTTCGTGTTCTTAATTACGTTTAATTCAATTTGGGTCTTGGAATGATCTAACAAGATGCCATAAACATAATAAAGGTCTAGAAAACCCATCGGGATGTTCTAAGGTTTACGGCCGGAAGCATGACTTTTTGAGTTACCACAGCATAGTATCCCGTGAAATGTAGCAAAATAATTTAGGTTAACCATTGATCCTAAAAAGAACCACGTGTCTACGATTCCCCAACTGAGAGACGATTTCTGGAACATTATTATTGTTAGGCATCATTAACACAGATCTAGTTGACATCTAACATTTATGTCACTACTTATCGAGTTTTAGACAACACTCAATCTGTGAGCAAATAACGCTATGTCTAACAGTACTTCTTGTCTTTATTGAATTATTGGTTTTAAAAGATGACGAGTTGTCTATAAACCATCGCCCAGCTGTCACACACTGAAACAAGATCCTAAATCGGAATTTGGAAATTTATTCGGTTGATACTGCCCTCGTTGAATTAGAATAAATTAAACTTCTTCACGATTACGTCATCGGGAATGAGATTGTGAAGGGTTGTTCCGGGGTTAGATCACTTCACGTCGGTAGCTGGAGCCTACAACACACAATTTTTATATTTTTTTGCTGTGGTCAAGCTGGTTAGTATTCTGGATGGGAAGGTCTTTTGGCACGTGAAATTTTGGCGGGAGGGAGAATCGAACACCAGATTGGCATGGGGTGACTAGGCTGGGCCAATCTACGTTCTCAAATTTTCTTGTTATTTATCAATAATACAAAATATTAATAATTATAAAAAGTTCAACTTTTTCGAGTTTTCGTAGCTCCCTAGTTGCTGCGTTCGTATTCTGTGTAGGCTGTCCTATTGTGTAATAGATTCAAATCTACTGATCTATGTAGTAATTTAAGACAATGGATTCATTATGTTTAACATAATGGTAATCATGGAGCATTACAGTAGTGCTCTGATCAATAACAGTACCGACAATTAATGCCATGGAGCATTACAGTAGTGCTCTGATCAATAACAGTACCGACAATTAATGCTAATTTCTTGTGTTTTGGTATGTTTATTCTTTTGTGTGAGGGGGGCCCCGGTGGGGGATCTCAGGGTCGGGAGGTATGAGTGAAGAAATATCAATTTTACAGAATGTTATATGCTTCCCCCGAGTTCCCCAGATATCTGCTTCATAAAACGTTATTTTTTACAATATGTTACGACGCCAATATCACACTGGCATTTAATTTGAAGTTCCATAATAATTGTTTGGTAAGGAATTTCTATTAAAAAGAAAACCTACTTTCAATTCAACCCAGAATTATTTCTTCATTAATTTATTTTTCTACAAGATTTCTTCCCTAGCCTAATAATACAGACAGAGAGTTTTGAGTGGAAAAATATTTGGCACAATTACTCAACTTTTCCCTTTAGAAATCCTGATTTTATTAACAAAACTTGTAATGTATTCGAACTGTTAAATATGTTGCACTTTCAAGGCATTTTTCCTTATTCTTTTTCATAACGTGTTGAATGTGATAAAAATGCAACAGCGACAAAAAGCGGTCGGTATACAGCCTGTCTCAAAAAAAATTGTGCAAGTGAAAAGCGCCCTCTATGGCAATTAGGGAATACCGTTGTGTCATAATGCTTACATCGAAGTCACGGGCGCAGTCTTAGCTCTCAAATGCCGTTTGTTCTGTTCAATTTGCTTGTTCCAATTTCGAGATATGTTTATTTAACAACGAAAGGGTAAAATCACAATTGTGCCACTTTTACTAGGGAAGAGACCTGTAAATGTAAATCAATGATAGCTGATGTTGATGCGTCTAATGCACTCCTCCTTTCGGGGCGCATGTATTAGACGTATCAACATCAGCACGCGTGCATTATTTTGTCTAATATCTCTCCCAACAAGTAATACGCGTTCATTAACCTATAACATGTATAAGTGCACAATATTTGTTTGTCTTTTAACATGTCTTAAGTGACTAAGAGAACAGCATTTACCACGATAAAATCATTTACATGCACATGTATTAAACTTTTACAGCAGAATGTGAAATATGTATTTATCTTTAATCTATTTTAAGTGGAAAAAGAGAATCCTCATTCCTGCATCATGATAAAACAGTAAAAATAGTCAACAAAAATTTTTTTTGAGACAGGCTGTAGATCAAAATAATATCTCTCCCATACCGATATTGGAACGGTATAATCGTTATTGTTGTTGTTGGGTGTATACACTGTCTTGAGCCTTGTCCATTGTGTAACACTGGTGTAACTCATAATGGGCTCTGGGGAAGATAATATTTTGTTATAGGAAAGAAGTGGAAACCTTTACCCACCATGCATAGAATTACTCTCCATTTGGGTGCCCCTGACACACACAATTTTTCGCGCAACTTAAATTGTCATTCTAAAGACCTAAATTCAACTTGATTAAATACCAAATTAGTGGTATTTATGCACATTTTTGCTCGCCCGCAAGCAATTGTTTTAAGAATAAGGGGTATTTTGTATTCTTGCCCCTGGGCGCCACAATCACTAGCTACGTCACTGCAGCTAGTGACGAGTCTTCAAAAGTAAAATTTATTTTGTTTTATTAGCAATTGTTTTAAGAATAAGGGGTATTTTGTATAGCTACGTCACTGCAGCTAGTGACGAGTCTTCAAAAGTAAAAGTAATTTTGTTTTATTAACATCAGAGAGATTGCGAAGAGGCGTTCACTGGAAACGCCATACGGGTTACCTGTTACGGCATTGTGCGGGCGGACCTCATAATGCCGTTCGCCGCGAAACTCAACTACAATAAATTTATGGTGGCGCTATGCTGAAACAAATATATCTATAGATGCCATGCATGCTTTTATCGATTGGCTCCAAACAAAGGATTTTATCCGGTGTCCTTTACCGTAATCATGGCGCAGTCCAGTCCATTCAATCAAATGTTGTCATCAACCTATATGATCGTAGTGCATTTGCTTTGTTTGTGAGACTAAATGTCGCGGTAGATTGGATCATGCTTTTGTTGAATGCATTTGAGTAGTCCGTCATATTCACGGTATGATACGTTAGGCCTCGTATCCATAGGCTGTTCCCTTGTGGCGTGTGCCCTTGTTCCGTGTTTACTTTTTCCCATGTGACCTGCCACACAGACAACGAACCTTTGTTTTGTTTAGTGGCCGCTACGGTTCGTTGTCTGTGTGGCAGGTCACATGGGAAAAAGTAAACAAGGAACAAGGGCACATGCCACAAGGGAACAGCCTATGGATACGAGGCCTTATATGCACAACCTCAATAAAGAGATATGAATCACCATTTCACCCTTGGGTGTATCGAACCCACATTTGTATTGGTATGAAATACGATTGGCTGCATTCAGTCCAGTTTAGATCATAGCATCGATGTTTTGCTGGCTTTTTTTTAACAGGTGTATATATGTCATTAGTTGTCTAAATAACCAAAACAAGAGTTTGGTGTCGGATGACGAAGGGAGTATGATCAGTAAAAAACAGAGTTTATACAGTTTGTACGAATGTGTGCCAATTTGAATCCACTGGCTTTGTGTTGTGTTCGTTTTGATCGTGGTTCCGTGAGTAAACCAGTTAACTTGGCATCGATCGATTTTGACATCACACTACGACGGCAAATAGTTATACAATCTTATTTCATTCATGGTTTTATTTATAGATAAATAGTTATACAAGCTTATTTCATTCATGGTTTTATTTATAGACCACTTGACATCGTCTATCGATATGCATGAACGAGCCGCTACACTGTTCAATGGCTTTCTTGTATGTGAAATGCGGTAGGCGATTTAAAATGCACGTGCCCTGAGCAAACTACGATGCGTACGCACACTGTAGGGCAAAGAACAATGGAAATGACACCCCTTTTTGCTTGGTCTAACTGCCCTTTTCACCTGCTAGCTGTACCATCCATTCACTGAGCAAACTCTCTGTTTGTGAGACCATCTTCTTTTTACCATGCTGATTATTACACTACTTATCCATGGATCAATTAATTTATTTGCACTTTGTTCAATTATATCTCTCTTCTATCTATAAATATCCTCCATTAAATAATTTTATTACTTTAATTTAATTTATTTATACTTCATATTTATTATTGATTTACTACTATTATTATTCTTATATCATTTTCAACTCTAGACATGATATATTGCGTGCTCCAGTTCTATTTGTTCATGATTGAGTGAACGGGTGAATCTTTTTCGTCTGTTCATCATTGTTCTTTTTCATGCTCGCTTACTGCTTCGTGCATCATGCATCGATTATGAGTTTATGACTCGAAAACTGATCGAAAAGATGTCGGCATTGTGCGGGCGGACCTCATAATGCCGTTCGCCGCGAAACTCAACTACAATAAATTTATGGTGGCGCTATGCTGAAACAAATATATCTATAGATGCCATGCATGCTTTTATCGATTGGCTCCAAACAAAGGATTTTATCCGGTGTCCTTTACCGTAATCATGGCGCAGTCCAGTCCATTCAATCAAATGTTGTCATCAACCTATATGATCGTAGTGCATTTGCTTTGTTTGTGAGACTAAATGTCGCGGTAGATTGGATCATGCTTTTGTTGAATGCATTTGAGTAGTCCGTCATATTCACGGTATGATACGTTAGGCCTCGTATCCATAGGCTGTTCCCTTGTGGCGTGTGCCCTTGTTCCGTGTTTACTTTTTTCCCCATGTGACCTGCCACACAGACAACGAACCTTTGTTTTGTTTAGTGGCCGCTACGGTTCGTTGTCTGTGTGGCAGGTCACATGGGAAAAAGTAAACAAGGAACAAGGGCACATGCCACAAGGGAACAGCCTATGGATACGAGGCCTTATATGCACAACCTCAATAAAGAGATATGAATCACCATTTCACCCTTGGGTGTATCGAACCCACATTTGTATTGGTATGAAATACGATTGGCTGCATTCAGTCCAGTTTAGATCATAGCATCGATGTTTTGCTGGCTTTTTTTAACAGGTGTATATATGTCATTAGTTGTCTAAATAACCAAAACAAGAGTTTGGTGTCGGATGACGAAGGGAGTATGATCAGTAAAAAACAGAGTTTATACAGTTTGTACGAATGTGTGCCAATTTAAATCCACTGGCTTTGTGTTGTGTTCGTTTTGATCGTGGTTCCGTGAGTAAACCAGTTAACTTGGCATCGATCGATTTTGACATCACACTACGACGGCAAATAGTTATACAATCTTATTTCATTCATGGTTTTATTTATAGATAAATAGTTATACAAGCTTATTTCATTCATGGTTTTATTTATAGACCACTTGACATCGTCTATCGATATGCATGAACGAGCCGCTACACTGTTCAATGGCTTTCTTGTATGTGAAATGCGGTAGGCGATTTAAAATGCACGTGCCCTGAGCAAACTACGATGCGTACGCACACTGTAGGGCAAAGAATAATGGAAATGACACCCCTTTTTGCTTGGTCTAACTGCCCTTTTCACCTGCTAGCTGTACCATCCATTCACTGAGCAAACTCTCTGTTTGTGAGACCATCTTCTTTTACCATGCTGATTATTACACTACTTATCCATGGATCAATTAATTTATTTGCACTTTGTTCAATTATATCTCTCTTCTATCTATAAATATCCTCCATTAAATAATTTTATTACTTTAATTTAATTTATTTATACTTCATATTTATTATTGATTTACTACTATTATTATTCTTATATCATTTTCAACTCTAGACATGATATATTGCGTGCTCCAGTTCTATTTGTTCATGATTGAGTGAACGGATGAATCTTTTTCGTCTGTTCATCATTGTTCTTTTTCATGCTCGCTTACTGCTTCGTGCATCATGCATCGATTATGAGTTTATGACTCGAAAACTGATCGAAAAGAAAGACATAGAGATAGATATGTTGCGGTCTTGTAAGACCGCGAAATCCAGTCGTGACCTTGAAATGACCTCTGATGACCTTGAAATGGCTTTGGTCAAAATTGTCTTTTTGTGAAAAAATATAGGCACTAAGTTTAATGACAATCTAATAAAAACAATTTGATCTTGACTTGACCTCTGATGACCTTAAAATGACCTCCATCGTGTTTTGAATCCTATCAACATCACATAATACTAATTTCATTCAAATTGGATAAATTTTTAGAATTTCCCCCAAAACAGACACCTTCCCATGTTTAAGCCAACTGTAATTATAACCCGATGCACATGATGCCATTGTTCTGATGATCACAGCACTTAATATGCAGCAAAAGGGAATTTCAAAGTTCTTTTCAGTAATAAACTATGTTTGACCCCTACATGATCTTGAACTCAAAATCTGTTACAATATAGACACCAGCTAATGTCAATGCTTATGTGTCAGTCGCACCTCTGTATACCATGTTAGATACGGCACGATTTAGGGTGTAAAAAATTCGGATCTTTTTTTTGTCTACAGCCTCACATTTCTATAGAACTAAAAGACTGTTGCCTCACAAAACAATCAATAAAAAAGCAGAAAATATATTAAATACATCAATGTAATTATGCAGCATTGGAAATGGTTGCGACATTGTAACCAGTATTATAAATCATAACAAAGACTCCAAAGGGAAATATAGTCCAGTTTCGATAAGCAAAAAGGTTTTAATGCCCAACCTAAATACATAAACCACTCACAAAATAACAGAAAAGAAAACATAACATTAAGATTTTTTTTCTCTTTCCTAAAAACGATCGCCTCACAAAACAATATAAAACAAAGAAAACTATTCACAAAATAATAGAAAACATAACATTAAGATTTTTTCTTTCCTAAAAACGATCGCCTCACAAAACAATATAAAACAAAATAAATCCAATCACAAAATAATACAAAACATAACATAGTGGTTTTTTATCTCTCTTGCAAATTATCGCATCAAAAAACAATATAAAACAAAAGAATTCCAATCACAAAATAAAACAAAACATAGCATAGCGGTTTTTTATCTCTCCTGCAAATGAACGCATCACAAAAAAATATAAAACAAAAGAAATCCAAGCACAAAATAATAGAAAACATTAAATAGTGGGTTTTTTTATCTCTCCTGCAAATGATCGCCTCACAAAACAATATAAAACAAAAGAAATCCAATCACAAAATAATAAAAAAACATAACATTTTTTTATCTCTCCTAATGATGATTTCTTTTTTTATATTGTTTTCTGAAACGATCATTTGCAGGAAAATAAATCACTATGTTATATTTTGTTTTATTTTGTAATCACAAAATAATACAAAACATAACATAGTGGTTTTTACCTCTCCTGCAAATGATCGCCTCACAAAACAGTATAAAAGAAAAGAAATCCAATCACAAAATAATACAAAACATAACATATTGTTATTTTTATCTCTCCTGCAAGTGATCGCCTCACAAAACAATAAAAAACAAAAGAAATCCAATCACAAAATAATAGAAAACATAACATAGTGGGTTTTTTGTATCTCTCCTGCAAATGATTGCATCACAAAACAATATAATAATACAAAACATAGCATAGTGGTTTTTTTTATCTCTCCTGCAAATGATCGCCTCACAAAACAATATAAAATAAAATAAATCCAATCACAAAATAATACAAAACATAACATAGTGGTTTTTTTATCTCTCTTGCAAATTATCGCATCAAAAAACAATATAAAACAAAAGAATTCCAATCACAAAATAAAACAAAACATAGCATAGCGGTTTTTTATCTCTCCTGCAAATGAACGCATCACAAAAAAATATAAAACAAAAGAAATCCAAGCACAAAATAATAGAAAACATTAAATAGTAGGTTTTTTTTTTATCTCTCCTGCAAATGATCGCATCACAAAACAATATAAAACAAAGAAAACTATTCACAAAATAATAGAAAACATAACATTAAGATTTTTTTCTTTCCTAAATACGATCGCCTCACAAAACAATATAAAACAAAATATATCCACTCAAAAAATATTAGATAACATAACAAATAGTGGTTTTTTACTCTTTCCTAAAAATTAGTGATCGCCTCACAAAACAATATAAAACAAAAGAAATCCAATCACAAATAATACAAAACATAACATAGTGGGTTTTTTTTATCGCTCTTGCAAAATGATCGCCTCACAAAACAATATAAAACAAAAGAATCCAATCACAAAATAATAGAAAACATAACATAGTGTTTTTTATCTCTCCTGCAAATGATCGCATCACAAAACAATATAAAACAAAAGAAATCAAATCACAAAATAATAAAAAAAATATAACATAGTGGTTTTTTTGTATCTCTCCTGCAAATGATCGCATCACAAAACAATATAAAACAAAAGAAATCCAATCACAAAATAATAGAAAACATAGCATAGTGGTTTTTACCTCTCCTGCAAATGATCGCCTCACAAAACAGTATAAAAGAAAAGAAATCCAATCACAAAATAATACAAAACATAACATATTGTTATTTTTATCTCTCCTGCAAGTGATCGCCTCACAAAAAAATATAAAACAAAAGAAATCCAATCACAAAATAATAGAAAACATAACATAGTGGTTTTATTTTGTATCTCTCCTGCAAATGATTGCATCACAAAACAATATAATAATACAAAACATAGCATAGTGGTTTTTTTTATCTCTCCTGCAAATGATCGCCTCACAAAACAATATAAAACAAAATAAATCCAATCACAAAATAATACAAAACATAACATAGTGGTTTTTTATCTCTCTTGCAAATTATCGCATCAAAAAACAATATAAAACAAAAGAATTCCAATCACAAAATAAAACAAAACATAGCATAGCGGTTTTTTATCTCTCCTGCAAATGAACGCATCACAAAAAAATATAAAACAAAAGAAATCCAAGCACAAAATAATAGAAAACATTAAATAGTAGGGTTTTTTTTATCTCTCCTGCAAATGATCGCATCACAAAACAATATAAAACAAAGAAAACTATTCACAAAATAATAGAAAACATAACATTAAGATTTTTTCTTTCCTAAATACGATCGCCTCACAAAACAATATAAAACAAAATATATCCACTCAAAAAATATTAGATAACATAACAAATAGTGGTTTTTTACTCTTTCCTAAAAATTAGTGATCGCCTCACAAAACAATATAAAACAAAAGAAATCCAATCACAAATAATACAAAACATAAGGGAGGACAGTTTTTATGGTCTACTTAGCTCAGCAATGCTTTGCTGTCTTCGATAGCGCATTGTATCGGAGAGGTACCTGGCTTTTATCAAAGCCCAAACCCATAAAAGCCTGTAGCAAACTCTGTCAGGCTCCGCTCAATTGTACATAACGCTCCGATACGACACGTTGACCAAATATCGATCGAATCTATTTTACGACCATGCTTGAATTAACAACCCCTTGAAACCTAATTGCACCACTTTATGTCAACATTTAATTTAATGTATTGGTCAGGCACAAACAAAATTAAACTTACACACATTATTGACTTTCTATTGACCACAAAACACGACCCCAGACATGCTTATTTAATGACCACTTGAGTAGTTGATAAGTGGGTCGTTATGTACTTACTGAACACAAAGGAAATTGATTATGGTTTTACCATCGACCGTGTTTATAATCCTGCTGCTCTGCTGAACGCTCCGATAGATATCAGCAAACTCGTATACTGTTCGCTTGTTCCTATCGAACGCTCTAGCGTACATGAACCATTATCGAAGACAGCAAAGCATTGCTGAGCTAAGTAGACCATAAAAACTGTCCTCCCTAACATAGTGGGGTTTTTTTATCGCTCTTGCAAAATGATCGCCTCACAAAACAATATAAAACAAAAGAATCCAATCACAAAATAATAGAAAACATAACATAGTGTTTTTTATCTCTCCTGCAAATGATCGCATCACAAAACAATATAAAACAAAAGAAATCAAATCACAAAATAATAAAAAAAATATAACATAGTGGTTTTTTTGTATCTCTCCTGCAAATGATCGCATCACAAAACAATATAAAACAAAAGAAATCCAATCACAAAATAATAGAAAACATAGCATAGTGGGTTTTTTTACCTCTCCTGCAAATGATCGCCTCACAAAACAATATAAAACAAAAGAAATGCAATCACAAAATAATAGAAAACATAACATAGTGGGTTTTTTTTATCTCTCTTGCAAATGATCGCATCACAAAACAATAAAAAACAAAATAAATCCAATCACAAAATAATACAAAACATAGCATAGTGGTTTTTTTATCTCTCTTGCAAATGATCGCCTCACAAAACAATATAAAACAAAAGAAATCAAATCACAAAATAATACAAAACATAACATAGTGGGTTTTTTATCTCTCTTGCAAATGATCGCCTCACAAAACAATATAAAACAAAAGAAATCCAATCATAAAATAATAAAAAACATAACATAGTGGGTTTTTTATCTCTCCTGCAAATGATCGCATCACAAAACAATATAAAACAAAAGAAATCCAATCACAAAATAATAGAAAACATAACATAGTGTGTGTTTTTTCTCTCTACTGCAAATGATCGCCTCACAAAACAATATAAAACAAAAGAAATCCAATCACAAAATAATAGAAAACATAACATAGTGGGTTTTTTATCTCTCCTGCAAATGATCGCCTCACAAAACAATATAAAACAAAAGAAATCAAATCACAAAATAATAAAAAACATAACATAGTGGTTTTTTTTCTCTCTACTGCAAATGATCGCCTCACAAAACAATATAAAACAAAAGAAATCCAATCACAAAATAATAGAAAACATAACATAGTGGGTTTTTTTATCTCTCTTGCAAATGATCGCATCACAAAACAATACAAAACAAAAGAAATCCAATCACAAAATAATACAAAACATAGCATAGTGGTTTTTTTTATCTCTCCTGCAAATGATCGCCTCACAAAACAATATAAAACAAAAGAAATCCAATCACAAAATAATACAAAACATAACATAGTGGGTTTTTTTTATCTCTCTTGCAAATTATCGCATCACAAAACAATATAAAACAAAAGAAATCCAATCATAAAATAATAAAAAACATAACATAGTGGGTTTTTATCTCTCCTGCAAATGATCGCATCACAAAACAATATAAAACAAAAGAAATCCAATCACAAAATAATAGAAAACATAACATAGTGTGTGTTTTTCTCTCTACTGCAAATGATCGCCTCACAAAACAATATAAAACAAAAGAAATCCAATCACAAAATAATAGAAAACATAACATATTGTTATTTTTATCTCTCCTGCAAATGATCGCCTCACAAAACAATATAAAACAAAAGAAATCAAATCACAAAATAATAAAAAACATAACATAGTGTGTTTTTTTCTCTACTGAAAATGATCGCCTCACAAAACAATATAAAACAAAAGAAATCCAATCACAAAATAATAGAAAACATAACATAGTGGGTTTTTATCTCTCTTGCAAATGATCGCATCACAAAACAATACAAAACAAAAGAAATCCAATCACAAAATAATACAAAACATAGCATAGTGGTTTTTTTATCTCTCCTGCAAATGATCGCCTCACAAAACAATATAAAACAAAAGAAATCCAATCACAAAATAATACAAAACATAACATAGTGGGGTTTTTTTTATCTCTCTTGCAAATGATCGCATCACAAAACAATACAAAACAAAAGAAATCCAATCACAAAATAATACAAAACATAGCATAGTGGTTTTTTTTATCTCTCCTGCAAATGATCGCCTCACAAAACAATATAAAACAAAAGAAATCCAATCACAAAATAATACAAAACATAACATAGTGGGTTTTTTTTATCTCTCTTGCAAATTATCGCATCACAAAACAATATAAAACAAAAGAATTCCAATCACAAAATAATACAAAACATAGCATAGTGGTTTTTTTTATCTCTCCTGCAAATGATCGCCTCACAAAACAATATAAAACAAAAGAAATCCAATCACAAAATAATATAATACATAAAAATGTGGAGAGACTGTAGAGGGCGGTAATGTGAGTGCGGCACAAAATCCTCACACAGAAATTACACCCTAAATCGTGCCATAGCTGTACCATGTAATCTGCAGGAAAAGAAGCATTTTGAAGCTCTTTGTTATGTACTGGAATTACACCCTTAATGACCTTTGAACTCAAATATGTGCTTACCCTATAGGCCCCGGCTATAGCCAAATCTCAATCCCATAAGCAAAACACTTTGAGAGCTGTTTAACATGTTTAAAACAATGAAAAAGCAAGGCGAAAAATGGCGTTGCATGAACTTCTGTCCCCCGTCCAAAAACAAAATTCAACGGCAAATTTGCCGTAACACGACTCGATCTTGCCTAAAACGCCTCTTCGCAAGATGATTTTTGGACGGCATTTTCCACACACAAATGAATAGGTAATCTTCCCGTTCGAATTTGCGTCGAAAAAAATCGAAATTTATTCACTTCTTCTGGTCTATACTAGGTCAAATTGTAACCCCCAAAATAGATTTTATTACATGTCGGACTCTACTTGCTCTATTAGGATACTTTGATTCGCTTCATAACAAGACAAACATGACATTTTTCTGCATTTTATAATGCGTCTTTTTGTCATTTTGGAACGTCATTTTTTGCTACCAACCGCAACGTAATCGCCTTACGGTATTCCACGATTGACCAATTCACAATAGATTTCACCCTCTAGAGGGCACACTAACCTATTTTTGACTAATGTAGTTTGCCGTTGGCGTTCCCGTATCACGTTTCACGTAAATTTCGCAATCTCTCTATCAACTGCATTGAAACATTAAATCAATTTAAGGCCAAGTAAAAAATAAAACATGTTTCACGTCCGGGTTTTCGAAAAAAAGGAGGAGGAGGGGGCTTTTTATTTTCTATTTTTTATCGCAAAATTGGTGTAAATACCCATACTTAGAGCTGTTTTAGCGTATACAATAATGCATGGAAAAAGAAGGAGGCCCTTTTTTATTTGTTGTTCTGAGCGTTACACCCCCTCCAATGATCACAAAACCTTCCTAAAATGTTTCTTGTATCTTAACAAGGCTATAGAGAGCATTCCAACTTCCTAGACATATTTTTTGAAAAGTTATAACTGAATTTCAAAAATAAAAATATATTTGAGGAAATTTCAAAAAAGGAAGCGGGAGTCGGGAGCGGGAGAAAACGTGAAACATGTTTTTTTTTTATTTTCTGAAACACTATTTGTAAGTTATTCGGTAGGTCTATGGCTTTCAATACCAAAATTGATTAGCTCTGCACCATGCACACCCTTGGTCAGGGGCACCCAAACTATTTCCTCCCCCGGGCACCCTGACCCAAAGTTACGCCACTGTTGTGTAAAAGGGGGGAAATAACATTTATAAGCCACTTCGATCAGCGCTTTTTCACAACGTCGTCCTTAACAACCTACACAAAATTTAAGACCTTTTGAACGTCACTTTAAAGCTAAAATCCAGGGTAAGAAAATCCAAGCGAAGTGGTTCATTTGCTTATTTTTCATTCCATAACACTCAACTTTAATCGCTAGTGGTACTTGAAGGAAGTGCATCTCAGAGGTTCACCTAGTGCATTTATTTCTGATTCCGCGTCGACAAAAATGTCTCACATTTTTCCCTTATAATTTTCAGAGCTGTTTGGGTATTGCGCATGTACAAGCTGAAGAAGCGTAAAATATTTACATGTAGCCCAATATCGTGAACTATCCAAATGGCTAATTGTTTCATGAAACAATATTTTCATGGTGCATTTATTTGGAACGCTTAAAATCTTATTTCTTATTAACTTTTTGTCAGCCTAAAAGAGGATAAACATCAATTATAATTATATTATGCAATAAGCAAATAGTCAACATGAGAAATATAATTTTAATGTAATTACTTAAATAAAATGTATGATTTACATTTCTAAGTAAAAATATGTATCATTTATATTTCTGAAATCCGTGAAATCAATATCCCATCCCAAGTTTGACACATTTTGGCAATTAGTTAAAGGATTGCGTCCAAAATATCACCACGTATATTTCATATTCAAATATTTTATTGATATTTGCAAAACGCAATAAAGTGACGCCACAAACGTGCTGGCGACAGACCAATCATCTAAATTATATGCACATAGGAAAACAGTTCAAATGAAAGATGCAAAGGCTATAAAACAATGCCATAAAACTTGCCGAATTTGAAATAATCAAAATTATGTAATATCATAAGGACATTCCTCGTATTCAGAATGCAATTTGGCGTGTCTGGTGTGCTCTCACGTCTCACAAAAATACTGTGCAAACTTTGCTAAAGCTTAGTAGATATACGGCAAAAACGATCTAGTCATCGCGGTTATTATACATATAGTAATATACCCTGAAAGAAAAAAGAAAAAAATAAGAAGATTTAACGCTAAAAGCATCCTAAATACTTACACATTCTTAACTAGGAAAAATAACGACAGTAATAGTCTGGTTTCACTAAGATTGTAAATGCGAACCACTATAATAATCGCTACAAACGTGTTGTTATTATTAAGGAAGGCAATCACGATGTAGTCTCCATGGCATAGTAGTGTCAAGCATTCGAGTTATTCAATAGCTTCTACTGAGTACTTTATTAATGTTTTTGTTCAATGAATAGTATATAACTTGTATTTATGAATATGTATAAAACTGAGAAAGCTATCAAAATGCGAGAGGGTAATGGTTTCAAGGGATTTTAGAAATGTAAAGTATTTATTCAAATATTTATATTGATGTGATATTTCTCGTGTTGACTCTATGATTAAGTTGCTTAATGTAATTAAAGTATAATATAATATATAATATGGATGTTTTATCCTGTTTAGAGAACTGACTAAAAACTGTTCCTAAAAGCGCGCCATTGTATATTGTAGCATGAATCTTACATGTTACATATTTGGAAAGTTGGGCTAAATATTTGATTCTTGTCTGGCTTTTTGGAGTTGGGTATGCTCAATAACCAGACAGCTCTTAAACTTGAAAAGGAAAAGGCAAACAATCTTACATGCGACATGTTTGTTGACGCATAATTGGAAAAACAATGCATTCGAGGAGTCCTTTGAAATTCCTTCAAGTAGCGATTAAAGCCGAGTATTATGAAATAGAAAATAACCAAATAAACCACTTCGCTATTATATATGACCCCAGGTTTTAACTTTAAAGTGACATTCTATGTCTTTGATTTATTGTTGTTAAAGCCGTCACCTGAACACAAAACAGACTTGGAAATGAGGAAGGGCGCATTGGGTGACCTTGAGGAAGGAAAACTAGATCCTTATTGTAAGACTATCCATGTGCTCAAGGTGAAATCATGTTACTGTCTTATCATTCTTCTTGGAAACAGTGAATTCTAATATGTGACTTTAAGAACGATTTTTATATAGGCTTTAACAAAAGTGCCGCATAATTTCACAATTGGCAAGTCCCCAAAAAATTATAAGCTTAAAAAATAACATTGCCGTTGTTGCATTTAATATCAAATTTAATTGATAATATGAAGACGAAATATATCATACAGACATCTTATGTAACACAAATCGGTAGTGATTTATTAGGGAACTTGCCTGCTACCATTTCGTCTAATACCCACATAGTCTAAATCCAATTGGCCCATGTGGTGTATGACCAGTATGTACAAAATCCATTTAGTCTAAGAACCATTAGTCTAATAACCAATAAGTGTAACACTATTTAGTCTAAATACCCATAGGTTTGTGGTTAGTAACTATGAGAGAACTGAAGGTACCGTAAACAGCATTCTAAATGACTTAAATATGATTACAAGAACGCCGAAAAAAACGGGGGAAAACATCCGTCCTGCAACTATGTATAAAATTCATTCAGAAGATATAGTAATCTCAATTACTGACTATATTCAAAATAAAACCGTCTCAAACATGTAATGTGTAATGTAACTTAATATTTAATCTGTAATCACGTAAAAAGGTCGTGTTTTCTTCATAGGCAATTTTTCTTCTCCACTCGATTTTGTGTTTAGATTTAGGTAGATATATAACCATATGGTTTTATGGTTTTATTACATGCGTGAGGCTTCATAATGGCTCATTTGACTTTGAGCAACTAAAACCGTCGATCATTTTGTAAAATTGCGATTGAGGATCTTGTCATGTTGCACTGTATGACAGTTTTCGTGACGATTTATAGACGACCAGTACAATCTTGTATGCAAAGAACCATTATTAAAACCAGAGGAAGACAAGACGTACTGTTCGACATAGCAGTATTTGATTTAGATTGGAGTGTTGTCTAAAACTCGATAAGTAGTCAAATAAAATGATAGATGTGTGTCAACGATTTCTAGTAAAAATTCTATTCTAGAAATCTTCTGTCTGTTGTGAGATTTCAGATTTTCAGACAAAAACTCTTGTTAGGATCTATGCGTTAACCTCATTTCTTTTGTTACAATTCTCCTGATGCTATAAGCTGCTGTAATGTTTAAAACATCCCGATGGGTTTCTATATCCCTAGATCCATATCATGTTTTATAGTATCTTGTAAGACAATTGCTACTAGAGGCTACAATTGCATTGTATATACGTCACTATCTGACTGACACGAAATATGTTTGCCATTCCCAGCTACGTTGTTATGATTTAATTTATTTTTGTGTTAGATAAACTATCAAAACGTCCCTGGCCGTTACTTTAGTCCTTATGGCAAAAAGGACATACTATGTGTTTACTGTCATAACATCATAGTGGCTCGTGCACTACTAGAGTTACTAACGAGCTTCGTTACCTTGACACACTATATAGCCTTGACACAGTTCAACTAACCTGTTTGAATGGTAAAATGTGATGGCAGAAGCTGTACTCAGACGGGCACACGAATTTCAACAGTAAATAACGCCACACTTTAAAAAAAAACACATTTAGGATCTTCCTCGAAATACCCAATGTTTTAGCATTTGCCCCCGAAAGACCCCCTGCACACGATTGTGCCAAATTTGCCGCCACACATGCATGTCACTTTACTATTGGAGTCTCCAGACAGCGTGCAGTACTTGAGTTTGAAGAAAATAGAAGCTGAGAGGAATATTTTATCAAACAGACTAGATGTACATGACCATCCGTCAAGAGAATATGACGAATATCTTGAAAATAAGGCATGTAAAGAAAAAGAAAATAAATATGATTTCTAATTATTGGTCAATACCTATGTGACTACTATTTTACTATGGTTGTGAATCCATGATGTTGTCACAGGACATGGAGCCAAAAATTCACACGCTTTTGCTACCTTCTGCTTGTGAATTATAAAATAAGATATTAAACGGAGAGATCGTGTCTCAAAATGCCTGCACTGAGCCTCTTATCATAGACTCTTATCCACTGCAAAAGGAATCGCCAACTGAGATTAATGGAGCTTCATTCTTCGCACCGTTGTTTGTGCTACGCCCTGCTTACAACAACTGCACTGGCCACCTGTCAAAGACCGTATAACATTTAAGATCGTTGTTCTTGTCTATAAACGCCTCCACGGAACTGCACCCGACTATCTAGCATCTTGCCTGACTCTGTACCAGCCGCCACGAGCTGGTCTTCGTTCAGCTTCTGACATAACCCGGCTATCCGAACGCACTCCTACTAAACCACTCATCTCTGTTCATAACCGGACTTCACATATATCGCTCTGCACATCTGGAACAACTTACCAGCAGAAATCAGAAACTGTGACACACTTGCGAAGTTCAAAAAAATGTCTAAAAACACACTTTTCCAAATGATGAATTGTATTAATGTTTTTGCTTGTATTGTATATTTTTGCCATTTTCTCTTATTGACGTTTTTCACTGGTTCATACTTGATCTTGATGTGTGTGGGGTGTGTATGTATGTAGCAGCGCTATATTAAATGTACTTTTGTATGTAGGGGTGGGTGTGTATGTGTGTGTATGTATGTATAGCATGTAAAACTACGTCATTTTAAAGAAAAGGTAAACACTGATGGCGCTATTTATCTTAAGTCGTGTTTCAATCTTTACAAGGGGTAGACACTGGTGTATTGCTATTGAAACATCAGAAAAAGAGTAACAAATAGCAACGAAATTTTCAAAAAAAACTTTTTATCATGAAATGCTAGGAATAACTTATATTATATGGTTAAATTAAGTTTGAAAATATATGTAAATAGCGCCCTCAATTTACACACAAATATTAGTGTGATAGTTATTGGCATTGTCCAGGCTAGAATTGAACATTATTATAATGTATTTTTTTTATTTTAGAAACTTTAATAAATGATCATATCAAACAACCGTGTTCGTCTACTGGAAGAGTGGCCTGCGCCAAAAAAAAAAAAAAATGGTATAGTAACATTAACAGAATTATGTGGATGACATGTGCGCTATTGTATTACCATGATTACAATACAGTAAAATTTGATCTTTAAATCAAGAGAATTTTGAGGACTTATCAATTTTGAACCAGCGTGCATAAATACCGTCAGGAGGACCTTTAGAGTATTCATTATTATTGTTTCTTCTCCATACCCCTACCCAAATCAAACTTGAGTATCCCCCGGGATTAAACCAAGGTCTCGGTCTCGGTCTTGGTCTCGGAACTTTAGAGGTCTCGGTCTCGGAAGGGGTGGTCTTGGTCTCGGAAGGTTTGGTCTCGGTCTCGATCTCGGACGGGCAGGTCTTGGTCTCGGTCTCGGTCTCGGAAATAGAGGTCTTGACTACAACACTGGTGTTGATCTAAACAAAATTCCGATTCAAAATAATTTTGACGTCCCCTCCACTCTGCAAAAAGTTCTTTTATTCTCCATTTCAAAAGGATGTCAGAGAGAGCCATGTCCTAGTACAATCTGATATCCCTGTTTCATAGTTGTATTTCGTCTATTCTGTTTGATTTGTTTCCAATTATAATATACTTTACTAGTGAAAAGAAAGAGAGCAAGGTATACCAACTTGATGTGGGGAAACAAAATACAGACTAGACGGTATGCAGAAAATCTTGAACTTGCCTTCAGTTTTTGACTCGAATTTGTTTTTAAACTACAACATGTAGTTTTCGCTGTTTGATTTTATATTTTGTTGTCTGTCTCTGAAGAAGAGCAGTTTATCTGCTCGAAACGTCAGGTTTTTTTTTGTTGTTGTCTGTTTATGTGCACAGTGATTTTCATCATTGTATACTTTTGTACTGTTTTCCTGCCACTTCTGTGGGCTAATTGGCCATTTTTGGCCATCGAACTTTTCCTGTACCTACATTGGTTGTTTGGTTCTCTATGTCTGCTTATGTGCATTGTGATTGTCATCACTTGTTCCAGTGCACTTTTGTATTCCTATTGATCCCTGTTGTTTTTGCAGGTTTAACACTTCTGTGGGCCTTGGAATTGGTAATTTTTGGCTATCGAACTTTACCTACTTCTATGCCTACTTTTGTTGTTTTTTGTCCCCCTCTGCATACCGTCTAGTCTGTATTTTGTTTCCCCACATCAAGTTGGTATACCTTGCTCTCTTTCTTTTTAGTTGTTCGTATATTCAAGGTATCCGCTTGTATCATTTATTGATCCTTGATGTGTTTTGTGTCCTCGTCCGTTGGATTCACCATTACCCACTTTTTACTTTATTAGTGCCTTTTTATTACATATAGTTGTATTTTTCACCATTACAATCAAGTACATAGGTTGTGCAGTAAGTCCGTAAATCAGCTTGAGATCCATACATGAACGTTTACGTTATGTCAATGATATGTGGCAGCAGTGGCGTAGATTTCCGTTTGACATTGGGGAAATGGGGTTGGAAAATAAATTTGCCATATGAAGCAAAACTGGTGAAATATGGTGCAAAAGTGGAATAAATTCGCGTGGACCACGAAAACACACAGGCGTCAACATTGGGGGGTGGGATGATTGTATGGACCACCCCCTTGGCAAAATATTGTGGGATTTGCCCCCCCCCCCTCCCCCCATATTCCTCCGGAATATACGCCTATGTGTGACAGTGGTGCAATGTAGAATGTGTCAATAAAACGTAATTCGTTCTTGGTTTTATTGACGCCTGGACTAAAGTCTAACAATATGCCAAATAGACGGTAAAACAATTTTGAACGCCTCTTTAAGCCTTCCTTTTAAAAGTTGTTGTTGTAAAAAGGCTTTTTACAACTTCACATTTTAACTATTATGACCCACTTCTTTTTTCGCTTACGTCCATTTTAATGTTATTACTTGAGATAACTGGTCAGTTCGCAGACATCCGTTGAGTTTCCTGGCCATGCATATTCATAATAAAAGGCCTCCAGTAGGGTGTTGTAAAGCAAAGAAATATTTAGTTTCAACGTATGGCTTTTAAAAATAACTTTTTGTCTTAAAAGTTAATTTAATAGTCGTTATCCACTTACCATACACGAAAAAAACCAGTGGCGTAGCTGGGATTTTTTCGGGAAACAAGCCTGTATGGGGCGGGGCCCAGATCCACCAAACAAAAATGGGGGTAGGTGCGGGTGGTGCGACGTATCCCCATCGAAAAGAAAGTGTACTATCAGTAAAAATATCAACAACAAAAAAAAAGGAAATATAAGTTGAAATTTTGCAATACAATGGCCCAAGAGGGAAAATGGTAAACTGGGTTATTACTTTTCAAAGAAATCATGCGCTCAACGAGACAATTTTGCATTTGTGTTACTAATTTGGTCTTAATAGAAATTTTGCAAGCCCCCCTCCCCTGCCCCCCTGCCCCCCTCCCCCTCCTCCTTCGGGCAGCTACGCCACTGAAAAAAAATCGTTCCGGGAAAGAGCACCTTGTAAATCTAGAATGACGGCATTTGACAATATTTAAAAAGTAAATAAGAAAGAACGTACACATTCTGCACACACATACACTCACCCCCCCACCTAAGACGACGGCGCGGTGTACCATGCACGTGTGTTTGAACTTTGCACCTCGAAATTCGAACACAAGACCATTAATCAATTCAATTCTCAAATTTATCTGCAAAGTTTGTGGGTATATCGTAAAAGCTAAGACACATGGACAAAATAAATCTGAATCTGAATCATACACTCGACCCTCTATTTAATCCCCGCTCTGTCATTCAGTCATTCTTAGTGCTTATAAAAAGCAAGGCTTCCGAGATGCTCTACCTACCGCAGACAGTCAATTCAACAAGCGTTCAAGGCTTTGCCTCAGCAAAGCTCTCCATCCAAACTTGAGCATGTCATTTCAGCCACCAAGTGGGTAGTTGATGTAAGACGAGGAAGACTGCTTTCGTATAATGATGTTAGTTATTATTTTCAGCTTCAAGTAAGGCAGCGCTATAGAAGTAGGTGTTTTCAACATATTCAAACACCATCAACTAGAAATTTTTTTAGATTTGAGAATTTCCGGATTGTACCTGTTTAATGCTGATTTCAAAACAATTTAAAAAAATGGTAAATTAATTATTCTGGACGGGTGTACACTATTACTACTGCTTATTAGAATCGGATTCAATAACAGACGTTTGAATCCTTTACACGGATCCACCCTCATGCTACCAAAACTCCTCGATTTTTGTTTTGTTTCCTGAATTATGTATATGTTGGGTTGGTCACGTTCGGGCCAACAAATGTTTGAAGCCTCACTAACAGGAATGAGGATATGTATCTGAACCTATAATCTAATAACGCAAAGACATTTTTATAAACAGATTTTGAAAAAGGGTGTTTATTATTCTGTCGAGCGACGCCCCCAAAAGTACAAATTTCACTGAATACAAGAAACACAATATCTAAGTACAACTAAGTTACAATGATGATGTAACATTGTTTCATTAAACAAGAATACACGAACGATCACGTTTGCCGTTGAACGTATATAATTCAATTTTTTGTACGGTAACTAACGGGTATATTTAAAGTATATATTTTTGGGATCGAAATAGTCTAAGCAATGCAACTACCTCTGCGGAATTTGAAAAAAAATAAAATAAAAAACACTTTTATCAGCTCACCGCTGGTAACTACAAAGGTCCTTAACATTACGTCATTATTAAAATAGAAGACATTGCAGAGTGTATTTACCCACGACATTTTCTAAAGTGGATAACATGTGTGGACGAGGCTGCCAATCAGATCACTTACCTTTAATTTGAATTTCTGAGAAGGGAAATGTGTTTCTTATCCAGAAACGTGACGCCTTTAGGTGTATATACACTGAATACAAACAGTGACAAGGATATACGATATTCAGATACAAACAACTTGTACTGATGATGTACATCGTAATTCATTTAAAAGGAATTTAATGAATTGAAGAATTCACTTAAATCCCGTTTTGGCAGTATTAAATCTAAGTCGTCGCTGGGTTGGAGCTACATCAACATCTAGCTCCGGGTAGTTAGGAAGGATGCTTGGTGAAACCTTTTCTTTACATTTGACGTTCTTTAGCGAGAATAATCTTGGAAATAGCATTGATATTTTATGTTTTAAAGTTACATCTATTTTCCAAGGATGTTAATTCTAAAAACGATTTGAAGGAAGTTTTATATAGAGAGTTTAAAGTAACAGATTCTAATAGCGTTTACAATTCTTAAGAAGAGAAAAATAAAATAAAAACAAATTATAAGGAAACAACAGATTTGTATTGTTATCGTTTTGATGTTAAAATGCTATTAGTATTTTTCCGATCAAAACTACTAAAAAACAACAAAAGCAAAACATTTTTGAGCCATATGTCAGAGGCTGTCTCTCGATACAGACGGATTTTGATTTGATTACTGACCACAAAGGTATATGAATTTAAAAAACGTGAACATAATTTGAAACCACTTACATACTTTCTACCAAACTAATCTAAAAATCAGTAACTATCAATCACTGTGATATCAAATCTCAGCATACCTTTCTGACAGCTTCTTGACCAAATTATAAGAAAAGGGGAAGAAGGGGGAGCGTGGCCGAGCGGTTAAGGCGTTATACTGTGAACCCAAGGGTCCCGGGCTCGATTCTGGGTGTCCGCTTAAGCTCGGCTGGCTCTTTGTGTCCTTGAGCAAGGCACTTCATTCTACTTGCTTAGTGCTTCGGAGGGCACTTTAAGCTGTCGGTCCCGTGTACATGCATATTTTCTCACATTAATGTAGTGTGCGTTAAAGAACGTCACAGGATATTCGTAAAGAGCAGAAGATCATCCCGGTACTGTTGACTGTACTTCAAAACAGTCATCTATCCTATATTCCAGGATCGTGCATAGGTAAAAACCTGTGCATGTAAAGCCTGTGCGTTGATACTCAAACTGTTGAGGTAAGCACGTATATGGAAGGAAGGAAGGAAGTCAACTAGTACTGCTCGATTATGAGAAGGCATTTGATAAAGTGTCGCATCGCCACCTTCTGAAGAAGATCGTCCATTATGGTGTTAGAGGCCGGACCCTGAAGTGGATCACCAACTTCCTTCAGAATCGCACTCAATCAGTTCGTGTCGATGGCCAGAGTAGTACTGAATCCACCGTCTCATCGGGTGTGCCTCAGGGCAGCGTTCTTGGTCCCCTCCTCTTCTTGGCTTACATTAATGACCTACCTGACTGTGTCTCCTCATCAACCACCAGACTCTTTGTTGATGACAGTGTTGTTTATCGCTGCATCTCTACTACAGATGACTCTGCTAGTCTATAACAAGATCTAGATGCCCTTCAGGAATGGGAGCGTAAGTGGCTCATGAGTTTCAATGCCTCCAAGTGTCAGGTTCTACAGATCACCAATAAGCGTAGTCCAATCCCAGCCAATTACACCATCCATGGTTAGAATCTTGAAGTTGTCAACTCTGCCAAGTATCTTGGAGTCAGTCTAGATTCTCGGTTGAGCTTCAATACCCATGTAGACACAATCACAAAAAAAAAGCTAACAGCACCAGAGCCTTCTTCTCCAGAAACCTGAGTCACAGCAGACACAAAGTTAAAGAAGCTGTGTACACTACATTCATCCGCCCAACAGTCGAATATGCTGCCACCTCATGGGACCCTCACACACAGAGGAATACAAGCAAACTGGAGCAAGTCCAACGTAGCTCAGCTCGGTATGTCATGGGTGATTACAGCAAGCACAGTAGTGTCACCGCCGTGCTGAAAAATCCGGTTCAACCTTGTCGACATCACCTGGAACCACTACATGTCTCAACTTACATCTACCACCAGAGGCCACAGCTCTAGGTTCTTTATTCCACGCACCCACTCGACAACGTATGCCAGCTCGTTCTTCCCTCGAACCATCCGAGAGTGGAACCGTCTACCAGTAGACCCTGCTGCATACCCATCCCTCAACTGCTTCAAGACTGCTCTGAGGGATGTTCGTCGGAAGTAGGCGCCACCAGACTTTTTACTTGCACATGTTTATATTCGCACCAGTATTTCATTTTTCTTGTCGTCTTACGCGACGCATGCCCACAACACGTTGTGCGTTTATTCTCGACCAAATGAGAGCTGCACAGTATTGGAAGGAAGGAAGGAAGGAAGGAAGTTCTCTCATTGTTAATTGTTGGTTATACATACCTATACAAACCACTTGAACAGGATTTAGCAAAAGCAAACAAAGACCAGAGCTATTACAAATTCTATAGCTATCTAAGGTAGAAGCTTATTATCCTCGTCAACCATAGGATTATTGATTGGTGTTTTACTATCAAAATGAGATAGATGTCGTGCCAGCTGGAGGCACTGATGAATACGACCATCGTGCACCTTGTACACTGAAAATCAGAATACAATTTAGGGAATTTAAATTAACATGGGTTACTTGACTTGAATACGATCCTAATAACCTTCAAAAATAAGCTCCGTTCAGCACATTTAGAATCATGTTTTACTTGACTTGAATAAGATACTAAAACTTTCACAAATGAGTCGAGCGTCACCGTAACCAAAATATAAATCTATGTAAGCATCCGACAGGTACAAAAATATAAAAAATATTCCGGCTGAACTATCTTAATTAGCAAAAAGTACAAACATACTTGTCTGTATAAAGTTGCTTCATGTGATTAACTTAACCAATTCAACGAGTTTGAACAATATCATTGCAAGTTGCTGCAATTTTGGCGTGTTAACCCTACCCAACTAGGACTCACTAAAGCTCACTATTAAAACCACTCTGAGGCATGCATTCCACGGGACTTGATGACGCAATCAGACCAAGTCATATATACCCAGGGAATCGTTGGCCGGGCCAACGTCACCTGTGTAGCTACATGCTAGGGATCTTCTGCGTGGCATGCGAGGGGTCCGAGGTTCGAATCCCGGGGGTACCAAGTGACTTTCTTCTTCATCTTCTCTCCTTTTTCGTTCCTTCTTTCCCTTCCGATAGCACAAAAACCACCGGTAGGGTTAGGGTTAATGAATACATAGGCACACGCTCCAATTCACTCTGAGCTACTTCCTACTCCTTGTTATCTAGTCCACAACATATGAGGCATTTTTCCTTGCCAACCGCCACCCACAGACGGACATGTAACCGCTAATTACCAAAAACAGCCCCTTAATCTTTCTCTTTTTTTGTGTGCTATTTAAGCGGGTTCCCTTGTTTTTATATATGCTATTCAAGTGAAGAAAACTGACAATGAAGTCATTTTCGGACTACTATATCTTGGCTAGGCTGCATATCACCATCCTATTTATATGGGTTTTTTTACCTATAATATGCTCTCGTAGAAAATTGAGTTAGCTTGAAATTCCCTTGGACAAGGAACTTACTGCTAATTGTCTCGTTGTAGCCCGTACGAAACTCGAGGAGCTGATCCTGGTTGCGATGGTTATTTGTGGAATGTCTAGGGTGTGCGCTCTTAAGGGTAGACGAGGTATTGTTGGTCGAAGCAACCTAAAAATCGATTTTCATTATCTAGATCAATATATTATTGAAAATTAACACCTTGATGTTTTGAGAAAGTCCATTCTAAAAATCGTATACTTTGCAAACTTGCTTAATTTATTGGTGTTATGTACGTTTTACAAAAGTGTTGTTGTTTCAGCCCTCTTTACAACGTAACTCAAGAACCGCAGCACTTATAAAAGTATATCTGTGATATTTTAATTCTTCTACACGCTCGCTATGAATTGAGCAATCAGTTTTTGCCAAAGCTCACTACCATTCGTAAGATGCTATGAACTACCAAATCACAACAGTTTAACATAATTAATAACCTTAAAGCAGCAAAGTCCCTGATTTGTTGTTAAATGATTTATGGAATGATGTGGGGCCGTAGAGGTCAGCGACAACCTGTAAAAGTGTGCTGAGTCTTGTGGATCAACGTCTAGGCGTTGTGCATGTGCGTAGCACACTATAAATCACTACGCCTTTTCTTCTTTTTTTATAATTTATATTCTACATATACCTTCCTATTATCTTAACCAGCTCACGGAATTGGTCAAACTCTTTTGCCGGATGGTCATTTTAGTCTGTTTGGTGAAATTTCCCTCTCCTCTGCTTCTTCAAACTCAAGTACTGCATGACGCATTTTTAGTGCTTCAATAATTAAATTTGAACCATCTTATTGTTGCTTCAGGAGACCCCATTATTTAAAAAAAAAACCTTCAACTGCTAATATCAAAAATCGTGTCGTGTCTTTTGTTTTTGAAAGGTTGCAACACGTAAAGATTTTTAAGATTTGTCATGTTTGATGTAACTGAAAACAGAAAGGGCACTTGGTAATGTAAACTCCAGATTGCGATGCGTTGAAATTGGTTTACCGATAGAGTAACGCAATTTAGGATGGACTCATACTAATCAGAAAGCTTTATTACATCAAGTATTGACATGATAGTAGAGACAATGGTACACGCTCCATTTCACACTGAACAACATCTAACTCCTTGAGTTACAATAGCAACTGCTTTTGAGTTACAACAGCTTAGTATCCCGAGACTTGTAACAAAAGAAAACAGGTTAAACCAGATATCCTAAAACGAACAATGTGTCTACAATTTCACAACTGAAAGACGATTTCTGAGACAATATTATAGTTAGGAATCATTGACACTATTGAGATCTTAAAACTCCTCAACAAAAGCATCTATATCTCGGTTTATTTGTAAAATTTTCATATCGTGTTGCATATTAATGGACAGCTATATTGTTCCACTTTTATATGACACAACATTTGAAAAAAAATCACCTTTTTTACGGCTGAGTACACGTCTTGTGAATGTGACACATCTTGACGTTAATTTTCTGGGTTAAGAAAGTCTCGCGATTGCGCTTCGAGTTTCTTATTTTTCTTTCGAGTCAATTTCTCTCTCTCTCTCTCTTGACACTTTAATGTAAATGTTAATTATAACATACGCTTGTATCGTAAAATGCTTAGTTATTTTGTACCATAAAAATCAGACAGAATAGATAAACACTAATGCGTTGTAAATTGCTTATTGATCTTGGTAAACTAAAGGTAATGGTATTTGTCTCCCGACAAACGGCTAATATTGTGAAATACTGTATTGATGTACGGGTAGAATTTTCAATTTAGTCTACAATAAAAAGGAACAAAATGCCTTTTGGAAGCATGCAGATCTCTACATGTTAAGATTGGTTATAATACTCTTTCCTTGTGTATTATTGTGTCTGAAGCAGATCCGTAAGCAAGATTTATTGGAGACGATGCGGGACTTCCTCAGTCTTAAAAGACCTTTTTTTAATCAAAATTACGCTTGTGCAGATTTTGCTGTAAAGAATGGCCCAAACTCCTAAAAATTACCTTTTTGGACTTTTTGAATGTATTTCTGAATGTAACCATAAGTTTTTTAAATGTTCTCCACCTTTGATCCTTCTTATTGATCATTGTGGATTATGTGGATGGTGCTGCATCATGGCCATCCAACGACGCACGGGTGTGGTCGGAAATCTCGCTGATATAAACACTTTGGTTACTTTTATTTTTCGAAGAAAAAAAAATTGAAACATAAAACCACTTAACAGACATTCCTTATCAGGGCCCATTCAACGATTCCTTTTATTTCATTTCTTTATTTCTAATCAAACTAATCTGATAAGTTTAAAAAAAATAATGTATTCGAATTAAGGAAATATATCGGAATAAGTCAAGGTCAAACAAGTTGGGCGAAAAATTTAATATTCAGAATTATTTGAAGTTGTCTAGATCCCGAAATCATTTTAATGGGAAGTACATTGCATGACAGAGACAAATTGTCTTTATGTATATATTTTGTTTGCACTAACATTTGAGCAATTATGGAACCTATACTTATGAATAGACTTATGATCTGAACATTTGATTTGATGGGATCGTGACTGAATTTGATTTCATCGGAAACAAATCGGCGAAACATTTTATTAAAGATATGAAATGCGAGCAGAGGTACATTAATCCTAATTCTAACCCGAATCCTACATATTTAAACGAAGACCATTTAAAATCTGGCTACATTGTAGGTCGATATTTTATAACACCAGTTCTTACTCATGATTACAAGAAACAACTCCGCTGGATTTAGTTTTTGTTAGAAGCTTGTTAGATAGGCCTATAAGGTAAGAAGGTTTTTAATTATCGCAGTTATTATACATAATTATAGTAATATACCTGGCAAAAAAAAAAATAAGAAGATTAAACGCTAAAAGCATCCACAGGACTTGAAAAAACTTAGCCTTAAAAAAAATGTAACTTTGTACATGTTATTTAAATATTCATATTGAAATGATATTTCTCGTGTTGACTCTTTGCTTAATGTAGTTAATGTTGTTAAGAAAACTGACAAGAATGTAAGAGAACACAATAACTGTTCCTAAAAGCGCGTCATTAAATGTATTATAGCATGAATCTTACATGTTACATATTTAAAAAGTTGGGCTAAATATTTGATGCTTGTTGGAGTTGGGTATGCTCAATGCCCAGACAGCCTTGAAATGAAAAGGAAACAAACCCTCGTATGTAAGACATGTCTGTTGACGCATATTCGAACAAAAATGCATTAGAGGAGTCCTTTGAGCACCAGTTTCTTCAAGTACCACTGTGATTAAAGTTTAGTATTATGAAATAGAAAATAAGCAAATAAACCACTTCGCTATGACCCTAGGTTTTAACTTTAAAGTTACGTTCTGAATGTCATTTGTTGTTAACGCCGTCACTTGAAAACAAAACAGACTTGGAAGTGAGGAATGGCGCATTGGGTGACCTTGGGGAAAAGCAGAATCTAATTGTAAGATTACCATTTTCCTGGGAAACGGTGAATTCGTATGTGTGACTTTAAGAACGATTTTTAAATAGGCTTTAACAGCAGTGCCGCATGATTTCCCTCACAATTGGAAACTCCCAAAAATTACCAGCTTAAAAATAACATTTAATTGTCGTTATTGCATTTAATATCAATTTTAATATACAGTGCAATATACAGTAAGCCAAAAAAATTAAGGTACCAGTTGTGTTCACCCCTGTATATCCTAAATAAAGAAAAATGTGTCAAAATTAAAACAAGCAGCTAAATAATTGTACTCTTTTGCTCTGATTTAAGACCTCATTTGTTGAAATTGGTTAACAATTAAAGAAACGTTGGTCTAAAACGTAAGGAAGGAACGAAATCAAAAGTTGCAATGAAAGCACGGCGCTAGTTTTAACGTGTTAATCAATGGAAGCACGGCGCTGGTTCTCTTGTTCCTGAACGCATTGTGTGCAAATCAATAGGGCAGGCAATGGAGCAAACTGCAACTTTTAAATTGGCATCTTCCTTGGGTTTTTGAATCGTCATATCTTTGTTTCTTGAACAATTTCAACAAATCGAGCTAAAAGATGCAGCTATTGGCCGCTGGTTCCAATTATGACATATCTGCCTTTGTTTAGGATACAGGGTGAGTCAATAAAAGTGCAATAGAGAAAAGAATCCATTTTTATTTAAGGACCGAGTTGAACCTTTTAGGTTTTTAAAAACTGTATAAAGGATATATCCATTAGTGACCTTGTGTGAAGAAATCAAGGATTTAGCATTTACCGTTTTGTTTTTATGGCACATTTTATAGCGATACCCAATTTTAATGTTTGTGTCCAAGAGACATCTAAAATTTAAATGTCAGCCCACTCTGTGTAAGGTAGATTTGGAACAATTGCCATTTTCTTAACCTCATTGGCATTGAAATAAAATTGAGCACCCAAAGTATTATTGCCATCGTCTTGTTTAAGGAGAATTTGTTATTTTCATTTTACCTTTACTTTAAAAGATGTTTATTCTCTGTCAAAAACATACAAATTTGTAGGCGGGTTTTTCAAATATCGAAATGAAATGCACGCAAATTGAAGTGGAGTGAATTACAAAATATCCAGGTTGGGTATATTTGAATTTTAAAAACTGGAGTTGGAGTCGGGTGAGGTATGAAGGACTTAAAGTAATGCTCAAAAGATTGTTTGAACAGAAAAAAACCCGCAGAAATCAACGTTATTGAAGTTAAGGTCAGTTTCAGAGCTGGTGCCTTTATCGTGCATTGTGTACTCTCATTCAAAATACATGGTACCTCGTGGACAAATAAAGAAATTGAGTATCGCAGCAAAATGACTCTTAAAAATTATACGGTAGTTGCGATTCACTTCATATTTTCATAGAAGGTGACTATTGAGTGTGGCATTTATAGAATTTTTCAAAAATGGGAAAGTTCGACTTGGTTCGTACATTAATATCGATTATTTGCTCTATTGCACTTTTTTTGACTCACCCTGTACAAGGGGTGAACATAACTGATACCTTAAGTTTTTGGCTTACTGTATAATGCACACATCTTATGTAGAACATTTGTATGGCAAGTAAAAGATTTATTTAACACCAGACACTGTAAAGTACTTGGTGGTGATTTACTTGGCTGGTACCATTTCGTCTAATATCCACATAGTCTAAATCCAATTGATCTAAACCCATGTGGTCTATGACCAGTATGTACAAAATCCATTTAGTCTAAGAACCATTTAGTTTAATAACCAATAAGTCTAAAACCAGTCTAATACCCATGGTGGTTAGTAGCTATGAAGGTACCGTAAGTAGCATTCGAAATGATTTAAATTTGTCTACATTACAAGAACGCTGAAAGAAAACCACCCGTCTTGCAACTTTGTATAAATATCTTGATTATATTCACAAGCAGAGCGTCTCATGTACTATCGTTTTCAGCAGATAACTTTAGTGGTCTGTAAATTTGGCGCAGTTTATGGCGTATACGGAAGTGGGATTCGGATTGGCTAATTGAATCACGTAATCATCACATCAGCACCTCATTCGCTGGTCAAGCTGCGTAGCAACGCGTGATCTTGTTCTCTTAACGCGATAATCAGACAGAGCAGACAGACACCGCTGAAGTAATTTGCTGAATGGTATAGACACTATTATCCTCTGAAATTTCGGTCCATGAGATTATCATCAAATAATATATGCGACAGTTTCTTTCAAAATACCTTATCAGAGTGGAATACGTTCCCATCATCTGTTCTAGAGTCTTGGGTTAACCACATTTCTTATAACCTGGTCCAAAAGTTGTGCTTCTGTCAAAATTTTGTCTATTCCATGGTTTTAACATCCTGATGGGTTTTCTAGACCCCTATCATGTTTATATCATCTTGTAAGACAATTCCTACTAGAGGCCACAATTGCGTTGCATATACGTCACTATGTGATTAAGAACACGAAATATGTTTGCCATTCCCAGTAAGGTGTTATGGTTTCATTTATGTTTGTGTTTGATAAACTATCAAATCGTTCAAAATGGCATTCACACTATTATAGCCAATTATAATGATGATGTATCTTGTATTTAGCGGTTGCATTTTCGGCGTCTGGCTGGAGGTAGGGCTAAGGGGAAATTGCAGACTCTTTGGGATAGAGGACAGGATAGCGGAAGTGGTTGCTGTTCATAGCGTGTATCAATATATTCACTATCATGTCACTTCTTGCTTGCTCAAAGCGGGAACACTAATTAGTATGAGTATGCATCATAAATAGCGTTACTCGATCGGAAAATCAATTTCAAAACAACATAATCTAGAGTTTACATTAAAGGCACATATGACAAATCATGAACTTTTTACATAATCCAACCTTTTAAAAACGCAAAACACGACTTCTGATAACAGCAGTTGAACTTTTAACATTTGGTTCTATACTGAAGTATCAATTAGATAATTGTTCAATGTTCAATGTTATAATTCAAATAATGAAGCACTACATGCTCGCATCAAGCAGTACTTGAGTTTTAATAAACCGAGGAAATTTACCAGACATTGTTATGTGTAGCAAATAAAGAAACATATTAACAGAATGGTGGATAATCACTGAAGGTTAAACAGGTGCCCGCTTCAATTGCACAAGAGCATGAGAAAAACCTCAGAATATATAGATTTGGTGTTTTGTATTAGTGGTTGTATAATCACATGTGGGTGGAGGAAGTTTTGGTAATATTCACAATCATGTCACTATTATTATTGATATTTCATTTTATCACATATAGTGACCAAATGGCAAAATTACATGTAAAATTACAATTCAAACATACATATTGAAACATTTAAAAGATTGAACACTTTAAGTCATCAAAAACAAATTCAAAGCACACAATATATTGACTTCGACCAAATATATATAATAGGTATTGAAAAACATGAACAAAATATTATAACAGCAGTACCAGACTATAAAAAGGCATTCATGGCATTAAAGAACAATCCCATGAGGAGATTACTGCATTAAAAGATCAACAAAATATGGGATAGGACTCGGCCAAAAACGCTCGGTCTAGGACGGAATTGGGAAGAATTGTGGGAGTTACGCAAATTGCGAAATGACTCTGAAGTCTCGTAGGAATGATTAATGTTACTGTGCTCGCTCATTTGTAGACAACACTTCAGCAAACCCACGACAGTGCCTCACCCTCCAATCAAACAGGGAGTCAAGTTTACAGCTAAGGAGCGCATCATGATATGAACTGTAATCTCCTCCAAGGATTGTCCTACAGGCTCTCTTTTTGATTGAATCAAGTTCTATTGATTGCTTCAGTGAAATGCTAGAATGCCACACAACATTGGCATACTCAAGAATCAGTCTTACATAACCACTGTAAATGACACTCAGTTCTTCATTATCAAAGCCAAACCTCTTCAGGGTTCTTAACATAAACAACCTCTTATTGGCTTTTTAAGCATGCTATTAACCTGGATGTCTCACTTGAGGTTATTCTGAAGATAAATACCAAGGACCTCGGCCTCCGTATGACAGTGGTTCTGTGCCGATTCTCAAGTCGCCAGCCTGAGGTTTGTTTTTACTGAAGCAAACTTGGAGGGTCTGACAATTGGAAGGATTGAGTAAATTACCCTTGGACTACTTTGTAAACTAATCAAGATCAGATTGTAAACAGCTGGAGGGTTGTGATTTTAGGCTGGATGTTTCGTTAACGTATAAAATACTTTTTTTCGGAAAACATTGTGCGGATGGTATTTTAATACTTTAATAAAGCCAAGCGTGTATCTACTTTTGTTTAGACTTTCCTTTCGGAGGCTCATATATGTGATGCGATCAAGCAAAAACAGTCGGAACTCGGAAATGTTAAATTTTCAGGATAGTAAAAAGCATTTACAAATCTGACTTCTGCAGAAGACCCATTGAAATTGAACAATGCAACCAGTTCCAAAGATATGAGCAATTAAAGAGTTTCTAAAACAACAGGAAACAAAAGAAAATATTTCCTTTGTATGGATATATTTGAAAATCAATATGTCCGAGTTCCGACTGATTTTGCTTGATCGCATCACATATTATTATTCAGAGATTTGTTTACGGTGACAAAACGTTTTTTAACAATATTTTATGCAGGAATTATGAGACAAGTAAACTCGCGATTGTAACATTAAAGTCCCCGATGCCCTAGGTCTTTTACAAATTTGTCAAAAATAATTCCTAAGATTAAAATTACTACACCCCTCGATAAATTGTGTCTATTTTTGCATTTTTCTCAAAACTAATAACACAATGGTAATAAAAGTTATGTATATTATAGGGGCAAGGAATCCAATTACTACACTGGAATTTCAGTGACCCAAGACAAGCGGTTTGTTATTTATGATCAGAAATAAAGGTACCGCTAGGATGTACCTCGTTTCCTATCATATATACTGAACCGCTTGTCTTGAGTCACTGAAATTTCAGTGTAGTAATTGGATATCTTGCCCCAATAATATACATAACTTTTGTTACCAGTGTATAATTATTTTTTGAGAAAAATGCAAAAATAGTCACAAATTTACCATATGGGTGTAGTACCCCCTTAAACGTTGCAGTAATGAATTTCTGCTGATACTGGGATTCATTTCATTGAAAGTATGTATTTAATTTCAAATTACGTTTATGATTAACTTGAAACGCATACTTTCGTGGTTGGAAATCAACATCCGCAGTACCGAGAAAGAACCGTTGACAACTCACTTTAAAAGGGTTTTTTTGTATTTTACACATCTTACACATACTAATAGCATTGCAAAATCAAGATGGTAACAATTCACATATGGTGTTTCCGTATAATTTGCCTTTTTCTGTGCTTTAAAAATTGCAAACACTATTACAATTCTTATTTGAAAGTCTAGAAGCAAATACCTTAATAGCATTTATTATAATTGGAAAAACAGCAACATATAAAAGCTGTCGTTAAGAGTAAGTTAAAATGTAAATCTCATGTTGTCACCAAGCATCCTTCACAACTACCCGAGAGCTAGTGGTAGTTAGTTGACGCAACCACGTACAAAGTTGATGTAGTTGTCAGCCAGCGACGACTCAGAAGCAATAACAAAAACCAGATTTAAGTGATTTTTTTTTTCAATTCATTAAATTCCTTTTAAATGCATTACGACGTTGCATGATAACAATTCTCAGTCTCGTATCTTGTATGTATCTGAATATCTTCTTTCGTTGTCATTGTTTGCTGTTAGTGGTATATATACACCCGAAGGCGTCACTTTTCTGGATAACAAACGCATTTCCCTTTCAAATAAATAATTTTACAAAACGTTTTGTTAAGAAAAATTCCTCTGCAATGTCTTTATTTTTGAAATATAGAACCCATGAAAGTCACAAGCTGGGGCATAGTTTCAAAATTCTGCCAATACTGTAAATATTAAAAAATGCAAATTTGTTTTCATATCATTGTACATTTAAACAAAATACATCATCAACTTGTTCTTATCGTGTTTCTTATATTCAGTGGTTTTCGGCGTCGCGTTGCTTGACTGACTAATAAGCACTCCCTTCTCAGAAGCCGTTTTAACATACTATAAATATAAAAAGAATGTAATTCGATGGCTTTAAGAAAAAAATTTTTAACTTGTTTGCCCTAACGTGTTAAACCCAAGATATTAAAAATCATGGTAGGTCCGTGTAAAGGAACTGAATTTTGAGACCTTGTGCCGGCATAGGCAACATATATTTTTAAATCATTGATTGATTTCATAAATCAATGTTACGCCAAAAGATAAGATAACTTAGTGAGATCAACAGAATATGCGGGTTACATAATGAATTCGGCAGAGTGACGAATCGAGAATTTTGAGCAAATTGAGTTTTTGTATGCTTATGATTATGTTTCAGGTTATCTTTTATTTCCACGAAAAATTAATGGTAAATCTTACTCACCGACGTAGTTATTGAAATTTTGATTTGGACGAATCGCGCCTAAGTGCGATAAATGGATTCAGCAGAGAGACGAATCGTATACTTAGCTATACAAATCATGTTGATCTATAGTATTGTATAGCGGGAAACCCCGAATTTTCTATTATTACATGTCCTATACTAATATATTTGATACCAACGTATAGCTGTAGATATCTTCTTCCCAGTGATACCAAAATAAGTACAAACATTCCCCACATGATATTGCTGTGGTTTAATAATGTGAGTGCGCGCCCGTGAAATTGGAAAATCCCGGAAAATCATACACAAAATATAGGCCAATAATTGTTATTTTTGCTTTAAAATCCTCGAGGTTTTGCTAAATATTACAGAGATGACTATTTATAACAATATACAGCCTGTCTCAAAAAAAATTGTGCAAGTGAAAAGCGCCCTCTTTGGCAATTGGAAAATACCGTTGTGATAAGATGCTTACATCAACGTGACGGGCACAGTCTTAGCTCTCAAATGCCGTTTGTTCTGTTCAATTTGCTTGTTCCAGTTTCGAGATATATTTATTTAACCACGAAAGGGTAAAATCACAATTGTGCCACTTTTACTAGGGAAGAGAGCTGTACATGCAAATCAATGATAGCTGATGTTAGCGTCTAATGCACTCCCCTTTCGGGGTGCATGCATTAGACGCATCAACATCAGCGCGCGCGCATTATTTTATCTAATATCTCTCCCAACAAGTAATATGCGTTCATTAACCTATAACATGTATAAGTGCGCAATATTTGTTTGCCTTTTAACATGTCTGAAGTGACTAAGAGAACAGTATTTACCATGATAAAATCATTGACATGCACATGTATTTAATTTTTACAGCAGAATGTGCAATATTTATTTATCTATTAATCTCTTTTAAGTGGAAAAAGAGAATCATCATTCCTGCATCATGATAAAACAGTAAAAACAGTCAGAAATTTTTTGTATTGGGTAATTGATGCATTCTTTTGATTTTACGAAGGAACTCTTGATAAACTTGATGCTTTCACTGTTACATATATGAAGAGCTTTGTTGCAAAACCCCTTACATCCACTTTTGACTTTTTGAGAAAAACAGCTTTTTTTAATTGTGCAAGTATTACTTGTTCGATTTGATTCAATTTTGGATTGGATAAAGTGTTGATGAATAGAAACTAAAAGAATAGGTTTGGGACAATTTTGAAGCCTTCCTATTTATTTTATTATTTATTTTATATCGCACCTTTTGTGGATGTAAGGGTTTTGCAACAAAATAAATTTACCCTTTTCTAGAAACCACCTTTGCAATCAAATTTGAGCCCATTTGTTTGCACTACATTATGTAACTTGACTAATGCTTTGAAAATCAAAAAGAAAAATTGAAATATATCATTTACTTTTTTAATTATGAATTTTTAATTAAATTCGGGAAAATGGCATTTTTTGGGTATTTCCGAAGCTACACCTTTTGTTAATTAAAATGATTTTTTCAAACATAGTGACCCAAAAACAGTTCCTTTTGGTCTTAATAGGTAAAGAACATTCCAGGCTACCATTATACATCAAAAAATTTAAAACAAAACAATTCTATATTCATTTTAAGTTCAGATTTCCGGAAATTCCCTAAGATTTCCCAAACGGGAAATATGCGATAACTCCAAAATGTGTATTTTTACCCACACTATAATATTATGCCAATAACTCAATTTGGCAAAAAGTGGATGTAAGGGGTTTTGAAACAAAGCTCTTCATATTAAGCCCTCTTCCGTAGTACAGGTAGTAAAAGTGGCACAATTGTGATTTTACCCTTTCGTCTTTAACTAAACATACCTCGAGATTAAAACAAGCAAATTGAACAGAACAAACGGCATTTGAGAGCTGAGACAACGCCCTTGACGTTGATGTAAGCATCATGTCACAACGGTATTTTCTATTTGCCAGAGAGGGCGCTTTTTACTTGCACAATTTTTTTGGAGACAGGCTGTATAGTGAGTTACGTCTACATAGCCTTAGGACAACCAGTAATTTCTACAAACAAGCTCCAAATCAAGAATGCGTGCTATGGTTTACACGTATATAGTTGAATACGTATTCGGCCTCTCTCTGCGCAGTGGTAGAGACATTTTGGATACAGCATAAAGCCGAATAGCTGTTAAAACGTGTTTTGAGAGATATATCGCTTATTTCAGAACATGCAAGTATTGTCAATAATTCGTGTACATTCACTTCTATAATATACATTTCAAATGAGTGCTCACGAATGTTCTAAATTTTTAGAAGGACCAATGGAATGGTACCAATATCTTCAAACGCCGTTTACTCAGAACAGCGATTTTGCGGATTCGGCACTCTGCCGTATTCATAACGATATGTGCTGTTGTATTACCATGATTACAATACAGTGAAATTTGATCTTTAATATTTTGCTGAACCAGCGGGCATAAATACCACCCTGAAAACCTTGAGAGTATTCATTATTATTTCTTCTCCGAGGGTTGACCAATGCAAACTCCACTCTGCAAGAAGTTCTTTTAGATCTCATACCACCAAATCAGAGTCCCGTAGAGATATATGTGCTAAATTTGACTTAAGAAAACTTTTTTCTTCACAGGAGCGACTCAGTTATGATGGTTGAAATCAGCCCTTGCCTGATCCCTCTGGCTGGGAAAAAATATAGGTTGACCGTCATTATTTTTTTACGACTGACTCTCGAAATCTACGATGTCCGGGAATTGTCTATTTTACAGGCAAAACCATGCCAGTGTTTCTGTAAAGAAAAGGCTGTATAAAATCATTAAAAGTTATTCGATCTCTCCCATCTGTGGTACACTTGCAGGAATTTATATTAGGGGGCCTACTAATCATGACCAATCTTTCTGCTCATTTTAATGCTTACATTTAATTCTATTTGGTGGTGTGAAATCTTTACTCTACATTTCAAGAGAATGTAAGAGAAAGTCATGTCACACTGTGGGTACTTCTCTAATCTATGTGATGTCACTGTTTCATATTTGTGTTTTGTCCTTGGGTTGAATTTGATCTTTTCTGTTGGATTCATTTCTAATATTAATCTTCTTTACTAGTGCCTTTTTATTGCAGATTGGAGATCGTTGTATTTTTCTTTAACTGTGTCAAGCACATTATGTGATGCGATCAAGCAAAATCAGTCGGAACTCGGAAATATTGATTTTGAGACATATCCCTTTGTTTCCTCTTGTTTTGGAAACTCTTTAATTGCTCATATCTTTGGAACAGGTTGTTCAATTTCAACAGGGTTTTCTACAAAACGCAGCTTATAAATGCCCTTTACTATCCTATAAAAAACTGAAAATCTAATATTTCCGAGTTCCGACTGATTTTGCTTAATCGCATCACATATGTTCTCAGTGCAGTATGTCCGTAAATTAAGTAACATCACATAGAACGTTTTACATCTACGTTCACGTTTGATATGGGACAGTGATGAAATGTAGAATTATGTAATTCCTTCTTGTTTTGATTGGCGCCTGGAATAAAGTCGAACGATATGGATAAGTGATAAATGGACGGTACTTTTAGACTATTTCGAACGTCTTTTTCAGGGATCTGGAATGAGCGTTTTGAGCGTTTCGACAGTATTTTTTGTGGGACATGAGAGCACATAAGACATATCGAATTGCATTCTGAATACGAAGAATGTCTTTCTGATATCAAGTAATTTTCATTTTTTTAAATTCACGATATAATAAAATTTTATGACAAATTATTAAAATTTGATATTTTTCACATTTTTTGATATATAACAGTCCTCGAAGTAAATTTTATAAATCTAATGATATATTCTTAAAGTGTATGTAGCTGGGAGGAAAAGCCGACGACCAATTGAAAATTTTGACCTTTCATATTGAAGATATGGATTTTTTCCCAACAAGACCTTATTTTTTTTGGTGTTTATGGAAAAATCCATATCTTCAATACAAAAGGTCAAAATTTTCAATTGATCGTCGGCTTTTCATCCCACCTACATACACTTTAAGTATAAATCATCAGATTTATAAAGTTTACTTCGAGTACTGTTAAATATAAAAAATATATTATTAATCATTTGACAAAAAATGTGTATTACATTGCGAATTTAAAAAAATCAAAATTATTTGATATCAGAAGGACATTCTTCGTATTCAGAATGCAATTCGATATGTCTGATGTGCTTTAATGTCCCACAATAAATACTGTCCAAACGTTCATATCCCATCCCTTAAGCTTTCCTTTAAAAGTTGATTCTTCGTCCGTTCCCCATAACTTTTTTTTCAACTTCACCTTTTAAATAATATGACCCACTTCTTTTTTTTTATCTTACGTCCATTTTCATTAAAGGAAATAAAGCATAAATATCTATTACTTGATATACCTGGTCAATTCGCAAACATCCATATTGCGTTGAGTTACCTGGCCATGCATATTAATAATAAAAGGCCTCCAGTAGGGTGTTGTAAAACGGAGAAATGTTTAGTTTCAACGTATGTCATTTAATAATAAAATTTGCTCTTAAAAGTTAATTTAAGATCAGTTTGAATATAGTTCATATTCAAGATAAAGGATTTTGCAAAGGGTTCTCAAATTACCATGAACGAAAACAATTCGTTCACGGAAAGAGCACTTTGTAACTACCAGTTTAGAATAACTGCATTTGACAATGTTCAAACAATAAGACAGAACGTACAAATTAACAGTTTGAAAAATTTGGATAAAATAATTCTGAATCTGAATCATACACCCGATCCTCCATTTAATTCCTACTCTGCCATTCAGTCATTCTTAGTGCTTTTAAACAGCAAGGCTTCGGAGATGTTCTACCTACCGCAGACAGTAAATTCAACAAGCGTTCAAGGGTTTGCCTCAGCGAAGCTCTCCATCCAAACTTGAGCAAGTCATTTCAGCCAACAAGTGGGTAGTTGATGTAAGACGAAGAAGACTGTTATCGTATAATGATGTTAGTTATTTCAGCTCTAAGTTGAGACAGCGCTCTAGAAGTAGGTGTTCTCAACATATTCAAACACCATCAGTATCTAGTTTGTGGCTAGAACTATTTTAAATTTAAGATTTTTCAGATTGTACCTTTTAAATACTGATTGCGTTGTGTTAAAATTGGTTTTCCGATAGAGTAACATTATATAGGATGAACTAGTACTGATCAGTGTTCCCGTTTTTTGGACTTATGGTAAAACATGAGCCCATCTGGAAGAATTGCAGTACAATTAAAATCATTAATATCTAATACAGGCCTTTAATACTCATTGAGCCAAATATTTCCACGAAATAGTATAATTGGTCCAAGCTTAAAATCCAAGCAACACTGATATACCAAGGGCGGATCCAGGGTGGGAGCTTACAGGTGCAGGTGTCACCAAACGGTTTCTTTAGTGACGAAGGAGCATACGCCCTCTGAGCGCGAGATTAATAATACAAAATGCAAAACATGACGAAGTGCGTAAATGTGTTGCTCATCTAGTATTTCAGAGAAAAGAAACAACACTTTCACTCCCTTAGGTAATGGAAATAAATAAATAAATCAGATTTAAATTGATCCCTGGAATAGTAAGACAAAATACATAAATAACATTTTGTGAATCTCGGTTTTTTGAACAGAATATAGAGTTAGATCCGTTTTAAAAGATCCGATCTATGAGCATCCTATTTATAGGTTACTTTATTTTCTACATACACCTTCTTATTCTCTTAACCAGCTCACGAAATTGGCCAAACTCTCTTGACGGATGGTCATTTAGTCTCTTTGGTAAAATGTCCCTCTCGCCTCCTTCAAACTCAACTACTTCGTACTGCTTGATGCGTGCAAGCAATGCTTCATTATTTGTGATGCGAGCAAGCTAAATCAGTCGGAACTCGGAAATATTGATTTTGAGATACAGCCAAACAAAGGTAATATTTAGTTTTGTTTCCTGTTGTTCTGAAGACTCTTTAATTGCTCATATCTTGTTCGATTTTGCAAAATCCAGCTTCGTAAATGCTATTTACTATCCTATAAGAAACGGAAAATTTAATATTTCCGAGTTCCGACTGGTTTTGCTTGATCGCATAACAATTGAATCCGAACAGTGAACAACATCTGATTGATGTTCAGTGGTGCTGATTATTACCAGATATTATCAGCTATTATCTGCTATTATCAAAAGTTGTGTCTTGTGATTTTAAAAGCTTGCAATATGTAAATAGTAAAAAATAGTATAATTGGTCTAAGCTTGAAATCTTTAAAGGCAACGCTAGTGCTGATATTACCCAGGTTGGGCCAGAGTGGGCGCTTATGGGGTCGGTAGACGGTTTCTTCAGTGACAGAGGAGCATACGCCCTCTGAGCGCGAGATAATACAAAATGTAAAACATGACGGAGTGCGTGAATGTTTTGCTCATCTAGCTTTTTAAAGAAAAGAACCAACGCTTTCACTCCCCTAGGTAATGGAAAGAAATGTTTTGTAGTATTTCAATTAATCCATGGAACAGTAAGACAAAATAAATGAGCAATGCATTGTGAATCTCAGTTTTGAACAGAACATAGAGTTAGATTAGTTTTGAAAGATCTTAGCTAAAAATAGCAACTTTGCTCCTGTCCCCTACGGTTACGATAAGTACATCTGTGATGCAAGATCTGAAACGGGCTATAATTGTTCATCTATACAAGCACCGGAAGGGTTGCATAATTACAGACACTTGCAGCCACAATTTTAGAAATTGAAGAACCGTTTTTGAAAATAAATAAAGTACTATTTTTAATTGACTACATGATCATACCGTGTAATACAGCATGCAGTGGTATTAAGGTTCCTGTCAATTTCTCCGTATGTCAAATTCATGTTTGATTTCAAAGTGTTCTTGTCAGATACTGTAAAACATGTTTTCAATGACCACATTATTCTCATAATAAGAATATATTATTATTAATGATGATACCTACGTGATCCGCTTTTTATTTCAAACATATTTCGACAGTAATAGATTAAGAAACTTTTCTTTTGCAATATATATATTCAAAACACGACCCTTTTATATGAACAAAGTTCTGGAAAAATGGCCATTATAGATAACGATATTTACCGAATGTGTCATAGCAATAGCATAAGTCTGAACGCCCCTGATACGTTTTCATTTCATGTATTCATTTGTGCCTCAAGTATGATTCAGAATCGATACTTTAATCGCTAGTAACGAGTATTTTGTATTTTTTCCAATGAACTCGATTCTCCTTTCGACAAAAGAAATAACGGCTCATCTCATTGGTCAGCAATCAACCCTTCGTCACTAGCGATAAGTGGCAATTGGCGTGACATATATCCTTGTCATGCCACTGTGAAATTCATACTAAAACACATTGACCCTATCGGGTTCTTGATAGTGAGTAAATTGGGCTACATATTTTAAGAGCGCATCATGCTCATTGCAAAAAACAAATATCATTCACGAAACATAATAACACTGCGTATCCCAAAACTGATTGATTATAGCTATGTCCCCCAGTTTATACAAGGTACAGTAGAAGTTCGTCATAAATATGCTTCGGGTGGTTTTATGACAACAAAAGTATCGTCCACATAACGAAGAAATAAAAGCTTAGGTAATTTTCCACTTGTATTTTTACAGAGGACCATTAGCTTGACTTTATTTTAAGAATTTCGAATATGGAAAGAGTGTTTACCTATAATTGTTTACCTATAGAGACGCATCCCTAACTAATATACCATACCCCACATTGTCCGGTTATTTAAACTGTGTCATGATAATTTAAGGCCACTCTAGTTCATTTTGAGAAATCTTGAATCTGATAAAAGAGACGGTCAGTCTGGAATCCAGTTTCGTCTGAAATTACCTTTGAAAGGGTCCGACTAAGTATGCATGTATTTCTCATTGTAAAGTATTTAAGTTGACGTAATAATGGCCATGCAGTTTCAATGGCATAATAACAGACCAAAAACAAATATACTCTTCTTATGTATATTTTTCTTTCATCAAACATACGCTTCACATCAATCTGTCTAATGCACTGTTTAATCATCGTACACGATGAGCCAACAAAGGTCTCATTCTCATTCAAAAGGTTACGTTCAACGACCCTCAAAGCTCATAAGTTGACCTCAGGTTATAGAGTATGAGTTTTTGTACCCAAAGCATAAACATCAGTGTACAACCTTATTAAGGTCAACGAACTGCGCCCTTACAGTTGACATATATGACATCATGGTGGTATTCTAGAATACCTGTAGAATAACTAGCGGGTGGTTCTATTTACGTTATGTAGCGAAGTACATATAGTCTGTCTCTATTTATGGTTAAAGTTAATATTGTCATTTCGTTTGCCCGATCATATTCCGTCATTAGTTTAATCGGAAAGCTAACATGTTTTCCTTGTCCAGGGAGACTTTACTGCCATATTCTAGTTTATTCAACTTCTGACCTTAATAATTGAACATTCATTTGATATAAAATCTGCAAAAACGATTATCGTCTGCAAAAGGCAATGCGATGTAATGTAAAGATAATCATTACTAGCAGTTTAAAGTATAGTGATCATATAACATCAAATCAGGTAATGTACGCTTTTTAGGAAATCGTTGCAACAACGTAAATTGGTAACAATGTTGCCAGCATATTTTCTAGCTTTTTGCCAATCTCTGTCACGAAGATAGATTAATCAGGTACTGCTGGTAACTGGAACGGACAGAATTTATGACAGTATCTCACTTGCATAGTTTTATTAACATAAAACGAGGTTCTTAAAATATGCGGGCAAGTTCTGCACCAATAATGTTATCAATTTTATATCCAATGGGCTTACAGTTTTAACTTGCATGGTAATGATCATCGTAACATTATATCTATGCACTTTGTCTTCCACAACAATATTCATACACACAAAGTTCTACATTAACTTGGTGCAATCTTTGTACCAGCTTCACTTACATGACGGTTCACCACTACAGTATATTGAAGGGCGTTTCTTTCTTGTGATGTTTCGAAGCTTTTTCTAGATTGAAACAAAGGGTTGATGATTCTGTCCGTTAAATACCTCATGCAAATTGACCACAAGAATGAGCTTTGTCACAAACGTATCATACGAGTACGTATCATATTGGCCTCTATTTGAAAGATCAAAGCTCTGTGGATGTCGGGAAATATCAATATTTTCTAATTTACAGATGTTTTATCATAAGAAATATTTGCCTGTCTCCTTCAAAAAAACTTAACGATTTACTGACAGAGCAACATGGGGATATGCGGATATTTATGCCACTTTTTTAAGACTCGCACTTAAAACATCCAAGATGATACACAAAAGTAGTTTTAAACAGGTTAAGCATGACAACGTCATGTAATTTATAATGGGCATCACGATCTTATAAAATTGATCGGTACTCCAAAAATAACTACACTCTCAATAACATCCACTTCATAATACTAAAACTTCCAAAATGTTAAACGTTAATAATGGTCAAATCATTCTGTAATAATGAATCAAGCCGTCCATTATAATTATACTGTCGTCAAAGGGAAGCATGCCCTCCCTAGGTAATTGTCAAGGTGAATGAAAAATAACATCGCATCAATGAAAAGTCTTTATCAACTCAGTGGCTCCCGCGTGTATCGTGTTGATATAAGCGTAACGAATTTACGCTTAAAGAGGAAAAGGCATTTGATGTTCCATTTCTGAAGAAAAGTACGTACAATGTATAATAGAGCCGTGACTATCTGAAATCGAGTTTTACTTCTCCGGATCACTCTCACAATTAATTTGCATATTGACAGATATACAATTGAAAGGCGGGGAATCCCAATTAAACCTCAGTTAGTGCCATCAATGTTGATACGAATTTGAACCACGAATCTTTTGCTACTTTGCATTAAAGGCAAGTAAGCCTTCTTTAAGTAAGCACATTGTTCTAGAAATTTCCAATTATATGATTAATATGAGCAAGGCGAACAGTCGCCTCCTTTTCCATGTTCACTCTTCTGTGTAAGGTGTGACCATGAGTATTCCAAACTTCGATACCTAATACGTAACAAAATGGGTTAAACCTCTTTCCTGTGTGTATGTAGGTTCTGTTTTTATTATGTTTTAAGATCGATTAAATTATTTGAGAGATTTGTCGTAGTCTGACTATCAATGGTCAATCAAACTTGTAAAAGAATGATTTTTTATTAAAGTGTCTTTTAAAGTGTCTTACATAGAGCAGCTAAATAGACATGAATATTGTTTTCACAACAATAACCACTGACATTCTTCAATTACTTTATCATGGTACATTAGCGAATGGTAATTTCATAAATAGTAGGCAAGTTGACGTTCTATCAGGGAATGTGGTTTCCTATTCCACATAGCAATATTAGGTTACATGTTTGGTGTGGCGGGGTGCGATTATATCAGCGTGTGGGTGTGCGCTTGTTTGTAGGGGTGGGTGTCGGTGGGGATGTTGATGGAGGGGTTGTATTATATAAGGAGTCGGTTATCGTCATTTGGCTATTCCAGAAAATAAATGCACACCCCTATAGAGGAGTAACTCTTTAATCAAAGAAATGTCTGCATTTCCAAGTCTGCTTTCTGAAAACGACTGGAATTCCAGTTGCCAATGTAACTTGAAAAAGCTTGGAAATCCAATTAAATGAAGGAAAACTCACGGAAATGTCCGAAATGAGCTCTCAAATGCAGGATTTCTGACTTTGGACTATTTTTCTGCTGGACTGTTTCGCCTTTGGACACTTTAAAAGTCTGGATTTCCGAAAATCACGACTGGACAAAAAGTCCGGAAATTCGAACTCCTCTATAGAGTGTGCATCTATTGTCTGGAATAGCCCATTTGTTAGACAACACAACCGTCTAATGGGTATTATAGTTTTACCATTCTAGAAGTCAGAAAGTCGAAATTTAATTAAGATAGCAATTGCGGTATGCATGCACACACAAACAAATGGGTGTAGGTGTCAAATAGGGGTAATGCCCCTGGGGATACACGCCATAAACGCGCAAAAACAGCTGTGTCCCCGAGTCAAATTGTCAATGGACTCTAAACATAGTGGCCTTATAAAATTATCAGCTTTTTTATTTATTCTAGTCAATGTCACTACCAAGTTGCCATATACAATAAAGATATATCACGGTTGTTTGATGGCATATAAATTGTAGTTTTTTCAAGTAAAGTTGAACAATGATGGCGCTATTTATCTTAAATCATGTTTGCATCATTACAGGGGGTAGACACTTGTATAATAGTATTAGAACATCAGCAAAAAGACTGAACAGATGGCAACGGAATTTTCAAAAAATATTTCATCATGAAATGTTAGGAATAATTCATATAATCTAAATTTAAAATATATGTAAATAGCGCCCTCAATGTGCATACAAATGTACACTTTTTAGAATAAAGGTTACCACAAAAAGCAGAAAAACTGCATATTTTGATATAGAAACGAAAGCCTATGCTAAAGATAGCTAAAATGTATAATGTCTATTCGTGTGATAGCTGTTGGTAGTGTCCAAGTATAACATTGAACAGTAAATAATCAATATACAGTCATTCAAAAATAATAAAAGTATTTTACCACATTCCATTTGCTAACTGTAGGCTATTACTTGAGACATTGCCAACTGAAATTTATTGACAAAATTCTGGCCATATGTCAAAACTATATCATCCCAGTAAAAAGTAATAGGAATCATGTGACAATATTGCTACTCAAATGTTTCTTTTCCCAGATACCATGACAGTAGATGATAATGACAGTTTTCGAAGTAAAATGTAAGAGGCAAAAACAAGCACAGTTATATACAGCCCGCTATCCACCGCTATGTTCCGTAGCTGTACTGTTTGGCTTTGTTTTTGTTTTTTTAATATTTTTTTATTTGTTTTTGTTTCTACCCCTATAGGGGAAGGCATTTAACAGGCCTATTTGGCCTTCCAGCCTTCTCTTCCATAACATGTCTTGTTAATTGTTGTAATTAAGTTATATTTCTGATTTTGATGTATTTTGATAATTTAATGTCTGATTTTGATGTACACCAGGCACAAAAAGAAACTCGTCAGTTATATTCGTCCCTGCTGTCCAATAACTTTATAATTTTGGTTTATTCTGAAATATACATTTTGTTAATTGGACTTTGTTTTCTCATTTGACACCCTGTTCGTGAAAAACGAACAATAATTGACCAAGATATGCGCCTCCAAAGCCTCAAACCCCAAAATCAAAAGTTGCATTTTCAACGATTTTCAACATGGAACGCATCGTTGTATTGCACACAAGCACCACGGGCCAATCAATAAAGCACACAGTGTAAGAGGCACAATTGAATCGTTAAAATTGCAACTTTTCATTTTGGGGTTTGAGAGTTTGGAGGCGCATATCTTGGTCAATTCTTGCTCAATGTTCACGAACAGGGTGTCAAATGAGAAAGAAAAGTCTAATTAACAAAATGTATATTTCAGAATAATCCAAAATTATCAAGTTATTGAACAGCAAGGATGAATATAACTGATGAGTTTCTTTTTGTGCCTGGTGTATGTAATTATGTATTTATTTGATATGATATAAATGATGACTGAAAATAAACCCACAAGCCTCGTCACACTTACAGGAATTGGGTTACTGCTGTGGTCCAGGACCAGGACATATCATATTGTTTGTTTGTTTGTTTGCTTGTTTGTTTATCCAGGTTGGTCCGTGAGTGACACATGCTAATCCATGGGAAATCCATGGACCGTTCCAAGCTCATAATAAAAAAGAAGCACAAGCCTGGATAGCCAGTGTAGGCTAATAAAATGCATGATAGCTTTGATAAACAAAGCAAGAAATGGAAGACCACATGGCATCATTCTCACATCTATAATAACCCTCGCAGTCTGGATCAGCTCCCCCAAGTTCTCGTAGTGGATCTGAGACAATAATCAGCCCAGGGGAATTTCATGTTAGCTCAATTATTACAAATAGGGACTGCATCAGGGCTCGAACCTAGATCGCTCAAATGTTATTACTTTCGGGGACCGAGTTGTGCGCCCAGCGTACACGAGCGTACACACAAAAGATATAAACAATCACGCTGATTGGCTAATCAATGCACTTGACAACAAGTCGGTTGACCCATTGGTTGTCAATGCGGCGCGAAGTAGGCGACCTTGTCACTTCTACGCGATCGTAATTCTGCAGTGCGTACCTGGACCACGGAAGTAATAAAAAATTAACTTTAAATACCAATGATCCGGAATTTTATACCTTACCGATAGCTAACTTGGCTGCAATAATAAATCTACGGGCCAACCTGTACTCCCAATTGTTTAAATTCAAGTACTTCAAAAGATAAAAAAATGAATAGAGGGAACGAAAGACCATACAAGTTCCAATTAATAAAGCTTCAGCACCTAACTAGCCTAACCAAATCTCTAGGGTAATTTAAATGCCTTGATTTGTCAAGAACGTGACATTTTAATCAGTACTCATATTTTGCATTCCTATTGCGTTTCCTTAATTGCGGGCATAAAGACGTTGTTCCCACAGCACTCATTTATCGCATAACTGCTTTAACTTAATTTACGATTATAATGAACTCCCTTGCCTTTGTCACATCGAGTGTAGAGTAAAAGGAACATGTCTGTTACACGCACTTTGTTATTAGCAGAACAATTGGCTATTATAAAGGTTTAATGTTTTGCACGACAACCGATACCAAATGTGATGCGATCAAGCAAAATCAATCGGAACTCGGAAATTGATTTTGAGATACAGCCATACAAAGGAAATGTTTCCTTTTGTTTCATGTGGTTTTGAAAACTCTTTAATTGCTCATATCTTTGGAACTGGTTGTTCAATTTCAATGGTATTTTCTGCTTTTTAATATCCTATAAGAAACTGAAAATTAATATTTCCGAGTTCTGACTAATCAACATTTGGACTCGTTTTAAAATTCAAAGGCCATCCTGAACCTGGGGGTAACACAACGACTGTTTCTATTACCTGTATCATATTGGTACATTATGTGCCTCATTTCATCATCACCATCAAAATGGACACCAGGCAAACATTATGTCGGGTGTTTTTTTTCTGTCAACTTGAAGCATGTCTAATACTTGACGAGTAAATATACATGCAAATGTATTGAAAGCAGTATGCTCTACCTTTAATGTCTGCATTACACAAAGAATAACGAAGAACAATAACACATCATGACATTGTTCTATTTGACGAAATAAAATACGAAGGCCATTCAAAACTTCTGCCTCAAATCTCATGCTTGTAGTTGTCAAAATTGTAGCTTGAAAATTGCAGCTTAAAACTTTTCATGGTTGTTTGAGTGCACCTACAAAAAAAAGGTAGAATTATTTTCATATTGGTTTTAAATATTTGTATATGACATCAGAACCAAAACAAGATTTGATATACTAGAAAGGGTGTAAATATTAAAACCTTGATTTAAAAGATTATATGTTAAATACTACAGGTTAGATGTATTTTGGTTAAGCCAATGTACACTAGCAGCCAAAATAAATATCGAAATAAGGAAAGGGAAAAGCTGCTAGCAATGGCATTATCCACATGAATCTCCTCACTGGAATTAATGTCTGATTACTTCTTCAGGGTGTACATTACTTTATCTTTCATTTTAACTTAAGGATTTCAAACAAAAGTAAGCCACCAACCACTTTCATATGATACGTGCCATCTTCAAAAATCCATTTTCCCTCAATAAAATCATAACAAATAGTTGACGAAGCCAATGTTTTGGGCAAAAATTGTCAAACATTCCAGATTTGTTTTCAGGAATTCACTTCGCCCCCTAAAAATTATCGCATCATTATTTGTTGCACGAAGTAGCTGTCTCTCTGTTCCAATGATAATTTTATAAACCAACCCAAATAATACCAACACACTTGTTAACCAACACATTTTTGTACATCATCTTAACTATATGGCTTTCACGTTTTCGAATGTTGTCATGTACATTTCATGTTTGTTCGTAAATTGCAAAACTCTGAGTTTGTAAGACGTTTATAGATATGGATAGTTCCTTAAGGGGGTACTACACCCCTGGCCAATTTTGTGCCTATTTTGACATTTTTCTCAAAAATTATAGCGCATTGGTGACAAGTAAGATATGTATATTATAGGGGCAAGGACTACAGCTACTGCACTGAAATTTCAGCAACTCAAGGCAAGTAGTTATTGATTTATTGATCAAATATAAGTTTTCCCTCATTTTTGAGTGTAACACCACAACTGTTATCTGTGCTGAAATAAAATTTCCAGTGCAGTAGTGTTAGTCCTTGCCCCTATAATATACATATCTTACTTGTCACCAATGCGCTATAATTTCTGAGAAAAATGCAAAAATAGGCACAAAATTGGCCAGGGGGGTAGTACCCCCTTAAGCACATTTTCTAAGACGGTTAAATTTAGCCCCCTCCCCATCATGCCCATTTAAAGTCCCCCAGAACCCAGAAAAGGCCGTTACTAGAAACATTGGGTGCGGCCGGCTTTGGAAGGTCTCCAGCATTACTTTGCTGACAGGGCCATTTACTATAAATCTACCGCTGTGTACTTCCAAATGTCCTACCTGTAGTGTGACGTAAATGACCTTATTAAACGGGTTGTGTCTACTGTGTCATCAGCTTCTCTGAAAACATACCATCGCGTGATTGCGTTCAATAAATGAATGGAAATACCGCAATAGACCTACGCCCTTTAAACGATAATGCAATAGTTCTTTTCTGTACGGTTAATTTCCATAAGTAATTGAAGCGCTGGCAGACCGAAGCCGAGACATGCGCGTGAATGGCAAATAAGACGACATTGTAGTCATTTGTGACTGCATGTAACCTTTGAAGAAGTGCTATTACCATTGAGCATGTTATGTGAGCAAATATGTTTGATACCCGATTGTATGAATAAATAGTCACATTTTCTATTTTCGGATTTTAGTTCAAACAGATTTGCACATCCTCATTTAGTCCCCAACTGTATGTATGCCGATATGCGTTAAGAAGAAACAATATTTTTGGCAATTTTGTTCTTTTGTCCATTTCTATTTTGGACGTAAATATGCTATCCATTAAAAGAATTTTATGTATTTATTGAAGAGACGAATGGCCCCTATTTCCGTGTCACAGATGTCAAATTTTGGGGCACGTTGTGTTAAGTGTGGAATGGAATATCGTAATAAAATACTAAGTAGGCACATATCAATTGATAAATTAATCTACGGATACGTTGATATGCATAGTAAGGTACGATCTACAATTTTTAGCTGCAATACATATACCCTACAAACCATATAACACCACCACTTAACTGATATGTCGTTAATAATACTTGTGAAGAAATAAAAACAGGAGAAAAACTAGCTTCCTCTTCGCGTTCAAGTATTAAGAGCTATTCAGTTTAATTGAGTTATCGTCAACACTTTAAGCTCTTAGATTACAGCAACACACATTGCTCTTGTCACGAGAACATACATTAGAATTAGGATTAGTGCTTCAACAGCTTTGTAACTATTAAAGATACAGTTTAATAGTTTGAACCTTAAAACGTCAATATTTCAAATGGAATCGGGCCACTGAGCAGTGGACTTCGGTTGTATATATAAATGCGCATATATAAATGCGCACGTGACATCTACAAGTCGCCATACCGTATTAAACGATATAAGGTACCCGGATGTACATAAACTCCCCGTGCAAAAGTATAAAGGAAAATGACAGGTCGCAAGGAAAATTGCTTTTGCAAAATAGTGGCATTGATTGCAAAGGGTAAAATAACTTGACCCGAAAGATAAACTCTTTATTAACGTTTTCCATCACGGAAAAAAATTAACTACGGTAAAGCTAGATATAGCTGATTTACAAACTTATATTTCATAATTTCCGTGCTAAATGGGCGTGCCAATTGGCCATATCTATGACGTGGTGCTGGTTTCATACTATCATGCTGCTTGCCGCCGAGCGGCGTGACACACGCGCATTGTAGACAAACAGACACAATCAAGACTTGTGAATGGCTGATAAGTCATGCCTCTTGTCGCAACGGCATGAAAGTATGAAAGGGGACATGATTGGCTTTAAGGTCAGAACTGTGCAGGCGGCGGATGACATGATCGAGCCGGCAACTTGTGAAACCGCCCGGCCGTATGGCATTTTCCAATATAGTCGGTTAATTTTGTGGGGTTCATTATCGAACATTATACAACCGAAGTCCACTGCTGAGAGATAACAATGGAGGAATATCCTTCAAACATGTTTTTATAGAAAACCTATTTTTTCCTTCTCTAACGACATTATGTGTTGCAACCGACGATATATATGTTTGGGTAATATAACCTTTAAACAATCTACCAAACGTCTCTACCCCTTGGAAGGAATCTATGGACAATCAAGCAATACAATGTGGCCTTACTGTGGAACGGTGTTCGTACCACTCCGCGCACATTCTGGAAAACGTTTTTTATTTTTTTAATGTATTTTTGGTATGAGACCAAATTACATTTTCAGAATAAGATTGCTTCTTTACCCATTCATTCGCGTTAATATCCCTTCCGATAAAAGGTTTCCTTGAATACGGAACGGACCAAATGACTTTTGAATTACGACAAATTAAGGACAACTATCTCCTGCTGTCAGAAAAATGTCGACGGCAGAAGAAACTACCCTTCATATGCGATTATCTCGTCTGGATTCAAATAATGCAAGCGCGCAGGCAAATATTTGAAAATATTAAGCAATTATAATAACACATTTTCCCAGGACAAAACTACATGAAAAAGTGTACTCTACTGAGAAACTACTGGGAACCATACTCTCACGAAAACAATAATGGTTACGCTTTTATATCAAGACTTCCGCGCTCTACTCAGTGCTTCACCGCTTGCCCCCCCCCTTCTCGATCTACAGCCCTTACCCCCCCCCATTCAATCATGAGAAGTCTGTGCCAAAAACTAGTATGGAGTCGCATGAATGCATTATGTAGTAAATTATACCTTGTGATGCTTGAGACGAATCAGTGTTCTACAAAGTGGGATTTGTAATTCAAATAAATGCAGGTTTCTGGAACATGCAAATTTGAGCTTTTAAAAGAATAATTAAGTAATCATTTTAAACAATTCCCTCAAGTGTTTGTCTGTAAATCAAAACCATTTTGTTTATTTATAATTTACATTAAACGTAACAGTTTAAAGGGATAACGATCATCCATAACCTTATCCATGTATTTTATGTTCTTGTTTTATCATGAATGACAAAACTCCACTTCAACCAAATAATGATGGTGCCATTCGTTAATTATACATTCGAAACAGATTTTCAGAGATCTAACTGCAACAACAATATTCCAAATTATATTTGAATTTATCAAGACTAAATGCAAACTTCATGCGTAAAACAATAACATGTTTGTTATTCTTTTCAAAGTACTATCGGGCTTCTTAGTTCACTCGTATTGTTTAGTCTTACTTCACGATTACAAATTATTAGTATCTATCCACGAGACAGTCCCTATGGTATTTGGAAGTTCTACCTCATCATCAACATTAGCAAGATATAAAACTTCCAGAACACAAAATCCATCTTTGCTTGTGACTTTAGATTTGAAATGTTTGACACTGATCTCGAATGTCGTACTAATATTGTGATGTCTTTGAATAGCTTGTTGGAGAATTACTGGTATTAATACTTTGGACACAATCTGTACAATAATACTACGTGATCAAAATAACTAAAAATGTGTCAGTAGTACAATTTTAGATACATATGAACAAAAGAGCACAGTGGCGCAGCCATGTACTACAACTCAAAGTAATTGTTGTGAGTTCGAACTCTGGTGTGTCATTGTGTTGTGCACTTTTGCAGGGCCCAACGCTTATGGGCACACTCCATATGAGTCGCCTTTCGCTATTTTGACTGGAACACAATTTCACAATTATTCACACTGGACTTTCCGAAATGTATGGCAATATTTCTAATACTTTACTCTGAAGAATCGACGGGACCTTGTTACAGATTTATTTTGAGTGCCATCTCCGTGTCTCACCGATGTGATAATTTGTCTCATAATCTTGTCTGACAAACTGGTAAACTTTGTTTATGATAATTCAAATGCTGTTATGTTATTTGATATGCTTTTAAAATCTGTATACACACGTTCTTCTTACCTGGATTATTACCTGAGTTGTTACCTGGATGAATGATAATCGTCATAATCACACGTTCATCTTGTCTTAACCAGCTCAAGAAATTGGCAGAACTCTCTTGACGGGTAGTCATTTGCCCGGTAATTTGTGACCTACTACCACAAAATGAGCATAAAATCAGTAATTTCGAGACGCCCTGGCTACTACATTGGTGTTCTTTGCTTCACACGCACCTATACAAGCCAGTAGTATGTCTGTATGTTCATTGCGCTTTGTGAATGGGGCCACAATGGGTCATTCACGAACGACATACTGCTGGCTTGCACAGGTACGCGGCAAACAAAGAATTCGTGGTCATAGTGGTAGTAGGTAAATGAGTAATATATTTGTATCGCGATTTTTAACAGAACATAGCATAGATTTAGATCCGTTTTAAAAGATCTGTTTTATCGTCATCCTATTTGTAGGTTAATTCATTTTCTACACACACCTTCTTATTGTCTTAACCAGCTCACGAAATTGGCCGAACTCTCTTGACGGATGACCATTTAGTCTGTTTGGTAAAATGTCCCTCTCGCCTCCTTCAAACTCAACTACTTCGTACTGCTTGATGCGTGCAAGCAATGCTTTATTATTTGAATCAGAACATTGAACAGCATCTGATTGATGTTCAGTAGTGCTTATTATTACCAGATATTATCAGCTATTATCTGCTATTATCAAAAGTTGTGTCTTGCGATTTTAAAAGCTTACAATAATTATGTAAATAATAAAACGGAAAGAGTCGAGATTGCGTTGCGTTAAAATTGGTTTTCCGATAGAGTAACACTCTTTTGGATAGACTCGTACTGATCAGTGTTCCTGTTTTGAGGCTTTATGGCGAAACATGGGCCCATCTAGAAGCATTGTAGTACAATCAAAAACAGTAATAAAAATATTACCACGAATTAGTATAATTGGTCCAAGCTTGAAAATCTTGAAGGCAACACTGGTGCTGATATACCTGGGGTTCAGGGTGTGCGCTTATGGAGGCGGCAGACGGTTTCGTCAGTGACAAAGGAGCATACGCCCTCTTAGCGCGAGATAATAATACAAAATGCAAAATATGACACAGTTTTGAACATCTATAGCTTTTCAAAGAAAAGAAACAACGTTTTCACTCCCCTAGGTAATGGAAAAAATGTTTAATAAGATTTCAATTAATCCATGGAACAGTAAGACAAAAAATAAATGAGCAATGTATTGTGAATCTCAGTTTTGAACAGAACATAGAGTTAGATTAATTTTGAAAGATCTTAGCTAAAAATAGCAACTTCATTCCTGTCCCCTACAGTTACGATAAGTACATCTGTGATGCAAGATCAGAAACGGCCTAGAACTGCTCATCTATACAAGCACCGGAAGGGTCGCATAATTATAGACACTTGCAACCACAATTGTAGAAACTGAAGAACCGTTTTTGAAAAATAAATCAAGTACCATTTTTAATTGACTACATGCTCATACCGTGTAATAGAGCATGCAGGTGGTAGTAGGGTTCCTGTCATTCTCTCCGTATGTCAGATTCATGTTTGATTTCAAAGTGTGCTTGTCAGATACTGTAAAACATGTTTTCAATGACCACATTATTCTCATATAAATAAGAATCTATTATGTTTAGGTAATGATGATACGTACGTGATCCGCTCTTTATTTCAAACATATTTCGAAAATAATAGATTTAGAAACTTTTCTTTGTAATATATTAAACACACGACCCTCTTATATGAACTAAGTTCTGGAAAAAAATGGCATTATAAATAACGATATTTACTGAATATGTCATAGCAGTATCCATTTGTGTCTCAATTATGATTCAGATTTGATACTGCAATCGCTAGCAACGAGTATTTTGTATTTTGTCCTATCAAGTGGAAAATGAAAACTTTGTCGAGTATTTTTATAGAAGGCAATTAGCTTGACTTTATCTTAAGAATTTGGAATGTGGAAAGAGGCGCTTTTCTAACTAATAAAATATACCCCACATAGTAAGGTTATTTGAACTGCGTCATGATAATTTAAGGCCATTCTAGTTCATTTAGAGAAATCTTGAATCTGATAAAAGAGACGGTCAGTCTGGAATCCAGTTTCGTCTGAAATTACCTTTGAAATGGCCCAACTAAGTATACATGTATTTCTCATTGTAAAGTATTTAAGTTGACGTAATAATGGCCATGCAGTTTCAATGGCATAATAACAGACCAAAAACAAATAATGCTCTTCTTATGTATATTTTTCTTTCATCAAACATACGCTTCACATCAATCTGTCTAATGCACTATTTAATCATCGTTCACGATGAGCCAAAAAAGGTCTCATTCTCATTCAAAAGGTTACGTTCAACGACCTTAATAGCTCATAGGTTGACCTCAAGTCATAGAGTATGAGTTTTGGTACCCAAAGCATAAAAATGTCATTCTATCAGTGTACAATCTTATTAAGGTCGACGAACTGCGCCCTTACAGTTGACATATTTGACATCATAGTGGTATTCTAGAATACCTGTAGAACAACTAACGGATGGTTCTATTTATGTTATGTTGCGAAGTACATGTAGCCTGTCTCTATTTATGGTTAAAGTAAATATTGTCCTTTCGTTTGCCCGATCATATTCCATCATTAGTTTAATCGGAAAGCTATCATGTTCGCATTGTGCAGGGATACGTTACTGTCATATTCTAGTTATTCAACTTCTGACCTTAATAATTGAACATTCATTTGATATCAAATCTGCAAAAACGTTTATCGTGTAAATATGAAAAAGCAATGTCGATGTAATGTAAAGATAACAATTACTAGCAGGTTAAAGTATAATGAGCACATAACATCAAATCAGGTAATGTACGCTTTTTAGAAAATCGTTGCAATAACGTTAATTGGTACCTATGTTGCCAGTAGGCCTATATTTTGTAGCTTTTTGTCAATTTCTGTCACGATGATAGATTAGTCGGGTACTGCTGGTAACTGGAACGGACGGAATTTATGACAGTATCTCACTTGCAAAGAACGAGGTTCTTAAAATATGCGGGCAACTTCTGTACCAATAATGTTATCATATTAAATATCCAATGGGCTTACAGTTTTAACTTGCATGGTAATAATCATCATAACATTATATTTATGCACTTTGTCTTCCACCACAATATTCATACACACAAAGTTCTACGTTAACTTGGTGCAATCTTTGTACCAGCTTCACTTACATGACGGTTCACCACTGCAGTATATTGAAGGGCGTTTCTTTCTTGTGATGTTTCGAAGCTTTTTAAAGATTGAAACAAAGGGTTGATGGTTTTGTCCGTTAACGACCTCATGCAAATTGACCACAAAAATGATCTTTGTCATAAACCACGCGAGTACGTATCATATTGGCCTATATTTGCAAGATCAAAGCTCTGTGGATGTCGGGAAATAACAATATTTTCTAATTTACAGATGTTTCATCATAAGAAATATGTGCCTGTCTCCGTTAAAAAAAAGCTAACGATTTACTGACAGAGTAACATAGGGATATGCGGATATATTTGTACCATTTTTTAAGACTCGCACTTAAAACATCCAAGATAATACACTTTTGTAAGTTAAAATGACAAAAGGAGTTTTAAACAGATTAAGCATGACAGCATCACGATCTTATCAAATTGATAGGTACTCCAAAAATAACTACACTCGCAATAACATCCACTTTATAAATACTAAAACATCCAAAATGTTAAACGTTAATAATGGTCAAATCATTCTCTAATAATAAATCAAGCCGTCCATTATAATTATACTGTCGTCAAAGGGAAAGGTGCCCTCCCTAGGTAATTGTCAAGGTGAAGGAAAAATAACATCGAATCTATGAAAAGTCTTTATCAACTCAGTGGCTCCCGCGTGTTGATATAAGCGTAACGAACAGGCAGCTTAAAGAGGAAAAGGCATCTGATTTTCCTTTTCTGAAAAGGTACGTACAATGTATAATAGAGCCGTGACTGTCTGAAATCGAGTTTTACTTCTCCTCCGATTGACGGATCACTCTCACCAATAATTTGCACAGAACAGAACACAACAGAAAGGCGAAAATCCCAATTAAACACACCAATTACATGTAGTCCCATTAATGTTGATTCGAATTTGAACCAGCAATCTTTTGCTACTATGTCTTTGCATCAAAGGCAAGTAGGCCTAAGCCTTCTTTAAGTAAGGACATTTTCCCGGGCATTTTTCCAGGAATTTACAACTGTATGATTCAAATGAGCAATTCGAACAGTCGTCTCCCTTTCCATGTTTACTCTTCTGTGTAATGTATGACCATGAGTACTCCAAACTTCGATACCCAATACGTAACAAAATGGGTTGAACCTCTTTTCTGTGTGTATGCAGGTTCTGTTCTTATTATGATTTAAGATCGATTTTATTACTTGAGAGATTTGTCGCAATCTGACTACTGGAAAATATATTACAATGGTCCATCAAACTTGTAAAAGAATGATTTTTTAATAAAGTGTCTTAAATAGAGCAGCTAAATAGATATGAATATTGCTTTCACAACAACAACCACTGACATACATTAGCGAATGGTAATTTCATAAATAGTAGGCAAGTTGATGTTCTATCAGGGAATGTGGTTTCCTTTTCCACATAGCAATATTAAGTTACATGTTTGGTGTGATGGGGTGCGATTATATCAGCGCGTGGGTGTTTGCTGTGGGTGTGGATGTTGATGTTGAGGGTGGGGTTGTAATTTGTAATTTGTAAGAAAACGCACCCATCTAATGTGGATTATAGTTTTACCATTATAAAACGTCAGAAAGTCGAAATTTAATTAAGATCGCAATATGAATATGTCTTTAAAATGCGATATGCATGAATACACATACAAATGGGGGTAGGTGTCAAATAGGGTATTGCCCTTGGGGATACACACCATAAACGCGCAAAAGCAGCTGTGTCCCCGTGTCAAATCGTCAATGGACTCTAAACACAGTGGCCTTATAAAATTATCAGCGCCCTCAATGTGCATACAAATGTACAGTTTTTAGAATAAAAGTTACTACAAAAAGCAGAGTATAAAATTGAGCATTAAATAACCAATATACAGAAATTCAAATTATAAAGGTCCCTGAGTATTTTACCACATTCCATTTGCTAACTGTAGGCTATTACTTGAGACATTGCCAGCTGAAATTTATTGAGAAATTCTGGTCATATGTCAAAACAAATCATCCCATTAAATTAAAGTAATAGCAATCATGTGACAATATCGCTACTCAAATGTTTCCCTTCCCAAATACCATGACAATAGATATCGTCGGCTCTATCACATAGTAACGTATTCGACATTTTTGACATTTTCATGACTTTTGGCAAATTAAGTAAGTAGAACACTTTTCCAAATTACCAAATCCCAACTATGGATGCTGCTTTATTAGTGAGATAATTAATTAATTAACCTGGTCGTATTTGCCCGTTTCACAAAGCGGCATATTTGCTAACATATTTGCTAACAGCCATTCATTTACACCTGTTTTTCATGGTGACGTATCTCGCCGTTCGCCCGGTCGTACGTAAAAATCGCCGTTTCATATAGCGATGTATTTGCCATCGTATTTGGATTTGTGCGTAAAAATCGATGTTTTCGCTGTTTCAAATACTGACGTAATTTGTCGCTTTGATATACAACAGTGTTATTTGCGTAGGTTCTCACAACATGTATTTGTTTCTTTGATGAATACTCGAATAACGACTCATATAACATATATATTAACTTGATGAATGTTTGCTCTAGACTACATTCAACAAGATGGTTTATTTTAAGAGTACTGAAACAATAAAATTTTCAAAAACTTCAATACCGTTTTTCTCGATCTCGTAATACGCATTTTGCAAATACGTCACTATATGTGATACGGTCGACGATATGATGGCAGTTTCTGAAGTAAGATGTAAGCAGCCAAAACAACCACAGAGTAATTTAAATGCCTTGATTTATCAAGAGCGTGACATTTTAATCAGTATTCAAATTTTGCATTCCTATTGCGTTTCCTTAATCGCGGGCAAAAAGTCGCTGTTCCCTCAGCACTCATTTACCGCATACCTGCTTTACGATTATAATGAACTCCCTTGCCTTTGTCACATCGAGTGTAGAGTAAAAGGAACATGTCTGTTCCACGCACTTTGTTATTAGCAGAACAATTGGCTATTATAAAGGTTTAATGAAGGTTTAATGTTTTGCACGACAACCGATACCAAATGTGATGCGATCAAGCAAAATCAATCGGAACTCGGAAATTGATTTTGAGATACAGCCATACAAAGGAAATATTTCCTTTCGTTTCCTGTTGTTTTGGAAACTCTTTAATTGTTCATATCTTTGGAACTGGTTGTTTTAATTTCAATGGTATTTTCTGCAAAATCCAGATTTATAAATGCTTTTTACTATCCTATAAGAAACTGAAAATTTAACCTTTCCGAGTTCCGACTGATTTTGCTTGATCGCATCACAAATGTGTGCACATGTTTATTTTTACCATCAGCATTTGGACTCGTTTTAAAATTCAAAGGCCATCCTGAACATAAAGGTTGCACAACGACTGTTTCTGCTACCTGTATCATATTGGTATATGCCTCAATTTATAATTATCATCAAAATGGACAACAGGGAAACATTGTGTTTTAATTATTTCATTTTCTGTCAACTTGAAACAGGTCTAGTGCTTGATAAGTAAATATACATGCAAATGTATTGAAAACAGTATGCTCAACCTTTAATGGCTGCATTACACAAAGAATAATAACGAAGAACAATACCACATCATGACAGTGTTCTATTTGACGAAATAAAATATATACATTAAATGCCATTCAAAACCTCTGCCTCAAGCCTCATGCCTGTAGTTGTCAAAATTGTAGCTTGAATATTGTAGCTTGAAACTTTTCATGGTTGTTTGAGTGCACCTACAAAATAAAGGTGGAATTATTTTCATATTTGTTTCAAATTTTTGCATATGACATCAGAACCAAAACAAGATTTGATACACTAGAAAGGGTAAACAATTACAACGTTTATTTTTAAGATTAAATGTGAAAGACTATATAGGTTAGATGTATTTTTAAGTATTTTGGTTAAGCCAATGTACAACAGCCAAAATAAGTATCTACTTTAAAGGGAGAGGGAAAAGCTGCTAGCAATGACATCATCCACATCAATCTCCTCTCTGGAATTAATGTCTGATTACTACTTCAGGGTGTACATTACTTTATCTTTCATTTTAACTTTTAACAAAAAAGAAGCAATCAACCACTCTCATATGATACGTGCTATCTTCAAAATTCGTTTTCCTTCGATAAAAACATAACAAATAATTGACAAAGCACAAAGCCGCTATTTTGGGCAAAATTGTTAAACATTCCAGATTTGTTTTCAGGTATTCACTTCGCCCCCTCCCCTCAAAAACAAATTATCCCATCATCATTTGTTGCACGAAGAAGCAGCCTCTCTGTTTCAATTATGATTTATAAACCAACCCAAATAATACCCTTGTTAACCAACACCTTTTTGTACATCATCTTAACTAGATGGCTTTCACTTTTATGAATGATACAGTGTATGCATATACATTTCATGTTTGTTAGTAAAATGTAAAACTCTGAGTTTGTAAGACGTTTATAGATACGGATAGTTCCTTGATAAAATATTCCAAGACGATGGAAAGTAACCCCCTGCCTAATCGAACGAAACATTGGGTCCGTCTTTGGGAGGTCTCCAAGGCTATTTTGCTGACAGGGCCATTTACCTTAAATCTGCCTCTGTGTACTTCCAAAATGTTCTACCTGTAGTACGACGTAAATGACCTTATTAAACGGGTTGTGTCTACTGTGTCGTCAGCTTCTCTGAAAACATGCCATCGCGTGATTGTGTTCAATAAATGAATGAAAATACCGCAACAGACCTACGCCCTTTAAACGATAACGCAATAGTCCCTTACCGTACGGTTAATTTCCATAAGTAATTGAAGTGTTGGCAGACCGAAGCCAAGACATACGCGTGAATGGCAAATAAGACGACATTGTGGTCATTTGTGACCGTATGTAACCTTTGAAGAAGTGCTATTACCATGTTATGTGAGCAAATATGTTTGATACCCGATTGTATGAATAAATAGTCACATTTTCTATTTTCGGATTTTAGTTCAAACAGATTTGCACATCCTCATTTAGTCCCCAACTGTATGTATGCTGATGTGTGTTAAGAGAAAACAATATTTTGTTGTTTGTCCATTTCTATTTTGGATGAGACGAATGACCCCTATTTCCGTGTCAAAGATATCAAATTTTTGGGACACGCTGTGTTAAGTTTGTAATGGAATATCGGAATGAGGTGTTCGTACCACTCCGCGCACATACTGGTAAACCTTTTTAATGTTTATTGCATTTTTGATATGAGACCAAATTACATTTTCAGAATAAGATTGCTTCTTTACCCATTATTCATTCGTGTTAATCTTCTTTCTAATAAAAAGTTTCTTTGAATACGGAACGGACCAAATGACTTTTGAATTACGACAAATTAAGGACAACTATCTCCTACTGTCAGAAAGTTGTCGACGGCAGAAGAAACTATACCCTTCATATGCGATTATCTCGTCTGGATTCAAATAATGCATGCGCACAGCCAAATATTTGATAATATTAAGCAATCTTATTATAATAACACATTTTCAAGGACGAAACTACATGAAAAAGTGTACTCTACTGAGAAACTACTGGGAACCATACTCTCACGGAAACAAAAATGGTTACGCTTTTATATCACGACTTCCGCGCTCCACTCGGTGTTTCACCGCCCCCCCCCTCCTCCCTCGATCGCTACTCGGCCCCCCCTCAATCACGAGTAGTCTTTGCCAAAGACTAGTATGGAGTCGCATGCATGCATTATGTAGTAAATGATACCGAGACAATTATTATTGTACCTTGTGCTGCTTGAGACGAATTAGTGTTCTGGAACATGCAAATTTGAGCTTTTAAAAGAATAATTAAGTAATCATTTTAAACAATTCCTCAAGTGTTTGTCTGTAAATCAAAACCATTTTGTTTATTTATAATCTACATTAAACGTAATAGCTTAAAGGTATAACAATCATCTATAACCTTATCCATGTATTTTATGTTCTTGTTTTATCATGAATGACAAAAACTCCACTTCAACCAAATAATGATGGTGCCATTCGTTAACTAAACATTCGAAACAGATTTTCAGAGATCTAACTGCAACAACAATATTCCAAATTATATTTGAATTTATCAAGACTAAATGCAAACTTCATGCGTAAGACAATAACATGTTTGTTATTCTTTTCAAAGTACTATCGGGCTTCTTAGTTCACTCGTATTGTTTAGTCTTACTTCACGATTACAAATTATTAGTTTCTATCCACGAGACAGTCCCTATGGTATTTGGAAGTTCTACCTCATCATCAACATTAGCAAGATATAAAACTTCCAGAACACAAAATCCATCTTTGCTTGTGACTTTAGATTTGAAATGTTTGACACTGATCTCGAATGTCGTACTAATATTGTGATGTCTGTGAATAGCTTGTTGGAGAATTACTGATATTAATCTTTTGAAGACAACCTGTACAATAATAACGTGATCAAAATAACTAAAAAAATGCGTCAGTAAAATTTTAGATACATGAACAAAAGAGCACAGTGACGCAACCATATATGTATATCAACTCAAAGTAACTAGGGTTGCGAGTTCGAACTTCGGTTGTGTCATTAAATTGTGCACTGCCCTTCATACAGTCCCAACGCTTATGAGTACACTCCGAATTGTGAATGCAGATCTCACACCACCAAATAAATCCCCCTAAATTTGCCTCAAGAAAACGTCATTTTTCTTCGCAAGAGCGACTCAGTTCTTAGCGACAGCTATGATGGTTGAAATTAGCCCTAACCTGATCCCTCTGACTGGGAAAAAATATAGGTTTACCGTCATTATTTTTTATGACTGGCCCTCGAAGTCAATGATGTCTGGGAATTACCTAATTAACCTGCAAAATCATGCCGGTGTTTCTGTATAGAAAAGACTGCTTAAAATCATTAAAAAATACTCGATCTCTTCCATCTGTGGTACACTTGCAGGATTTGATATTTACTAATCATGACCAATCCAATTGTTGTCAAAGTTATGCAAATTGCTGCTCATTTTAATGCTTACTTTAGGCAATCCATGGCATTCAGGGCGCACAACCGTATAATACTATTTGGTGGTGTGACATCTGCAGGCATGAGCCTCCTGTCACGTTTTTGACACAATTTCACAATTATTCATACTGGACTTTCCAAAATGCATGACAATATTTCTTAAACTTAACTCTCAATCTTGAGGCCTTGTTGCAGATTTATTTTGAGTGCCGTCTCCGTGTCCCACCGATTTGTCTCATAGTCTTGTCTGACAAACTGCTAAACTTTGTTTATGATAATTCAAATGCTGTTATTTTATTTGATATGCTTTTAAAATCTGTAGGAGTTGGTATATTGAACTCAAGATTATCAGATATTCAAGATTGGGGTTAATTAAAACACCATCCGTATTGTATTCATCATTTACAAGTTTGTAAATGTCAAGGTTATATGGGAGAGGAAAATTACCATTTTGCAAATCACCATCCATCAATGGTCATGCTTGGAGATGATTAAAACCGAAAGGTTTTATTATACCTCACTGATTTTAGTAGCACCACTGTTCTCACAAGACCAAAGGACAATAGTATGGTCGTTGGACATTTTGACCCGGAAAAAATTGGTACAAAGCTGATTTTTGCACTGAAGAAGCAGAAGGTATCATAAAATATCATATCCAAAATCCTCCAAAATCCACTTTGGGGAATTCTTTTTATCCAAGATGGCCGCCAAAATGGCTGCCACAACATATAATTAGCTGTATCCCAGCTTCTGAAGCAGATATGATGATGATTTTAGTGTCTTTGAATAGGTTTAAGAGGTCAGGGAATTCAAATTTGCACAAGTCTAACACACTGATGTCTTCATTCACACTGTAATCCAAGATGGCCGCCAAAATGGCCGCCACCACATATGAATAGATATATCTCCGCTTCTGAAGCAGATATGATGATGATTCTAGTGTCTTTGAATAGGTTTAAGAGGTCAGAGAATTCAAATTTGTACAAATCTAACACACTTATGTCTTCATTTTCACTGGAATCCAAGATGGCCGCCAAAATGGAACCGCATATGATTAGATATATCTCCGTTTCTGAAGTTCGCTGCGGATGATGATGATGTTAGTGTCCTGGAATATATTTCAGAGGTTAAAGAATTCAAATTTGTACTAATCTAAAACACTGATATCCTCATTCACACAGTAATCCAAGATGGCCGCCAACATTCTCTCGGTCGGGCTGACGTCACAAAGGGGAAATAGCCTTGCAAAACCAGTGTACGCATGTGCAGCGCATGTGCAGTTCCCCTTTCTCGAGCTGGTTGCTAGGCGCGCGCTTGTGCAAAGGGGACAAAGGGGACAATGTTCCCGGATGTCCGACCGAGTGAATGGCCACCACCACATGATATAGGCCTAATTATGTATATTTTGGCTTCTGAAGCAGATATGACAATGATATTAGAGTATTTTTAAATACAGGTTTTAGGTGACGCAGAATTCAATTTCGTATTTATCTAAAACCCTTTTGGGAATAAAATAGATGGTCATTGATGCATTTTCAGCCTAAGTGACTGCTCTTCAGGATAGGTGAATTCATCAAGTGTCATATAGGGAAGAATTATAATCCATATGGGTATATCATTACCATACATGTAGTCAGTTCTTTGGCATTTACTTATTGGACTTGGACTTATTGCTTTCCTCCCTCGGATCCTGGGAACCTTGGAGCTAGCAGCCGTTTCACCATGGAAGTCCATATGCCTCTGTTTGTGACCATACTCCTTGCATTGTAGATTGATGTAATCCCAAGTTCTTGGCAGCTGCTTTTTATGTTGTCAAGCCAGCGCTTTGGGGGTCTACCTCTAGGCCTGTGTCCAGGTATTCTACCTTCAAGGGCATGTTTAGGGTATCTGTCCTTTGGCATCCGTACAATGTGTCCAAAGTAGAACAGTTGTTTGGCTTTGATTTTGTGTAGTATTGTGACCTGGCTGCTTGTTGCCTCTCTTATTGATGTGTTCCGTAGACTTCTGGAGACTCCCATTATCCACCTTAAACAAGACATCTCGAACACCAACAATCTCTTCTCGTCTCTTTTCTTGACCGTCCAAGCTTCTGCCCCATATGTTGCTATTGACAAGATTAGCACCTGGTAGAGTTCCATTTTTGTGTTGATACTAATTTCTTTTGACTTCCATATTGTGGTTAACTTCCGCATGCTTCCCATTGCCAGTCCAATCCTCCGTTTGATGTCTTCCGTACTGGTTGAATTCTCTGTGATAACTCCTCCCAGGTAGGTGAAGGTTTGGACTTGCTTCAGTTGGTCACTTTCTATGAAGATGGTTATTGGGTGGCTGACTTTGTTGATGATCTGAACTTCAGTTTTCCCTTGTTTATAGTGAGGCCAAATTTCTTGCTTTGAGTGTGTACTAGAGTTACAAGTGATTGAAGATCTTCCTCTGAATCTGCCATTAAAACAATGTCATCGGCAAACCGCAGGTTGTTGAGGGTTTTGCCTTGGATTTTGATGCCAGTGTCCAGGTCCTGGATTGCTAGACTGATGACTAATTCCAGTATTATGTTGAATAACTGTGGCGATAGGATGCAACCTTGCCTTACTCCTGTGGCAATCCTGAACCACTCTGTGATATCTTTGTCCACCCTCACTGCACTTTTCGAGGTGCCATACAAAGCCTGTAAGAGTCGAACTATCTTGTCCGGGTAACCTAGGTGCTTCATTGCTGCCCATAGTCCATCTTGCCACACGGTGTCAAAGGCCTTCTGGTAATCTATGTAGCAGAGATACAGCGCCTTGTCTATTTCAGTGTATTTTTCTGTTATTTGTCTCTCTGAGTATTCCTGGTTCAGGATCACTGGATTGAGTACTGGATAATGTCTGTAGTATGGTTGAGTCAGTTGGACCTGGCATGTTATATAAGTCCGAATAATTTTCTCTCCATCTATCCTTGATTTTTTCTTTGTCTTTGAGACTATTTCCTGCTTTATCTTTTACACTTTTCATCCGGAGAGTTTGTTTCCTGTTAGGGTTTTGATTGTTTGGTAGACCTGTCTAGTTTTAGAGGCTTGGTGGCAATGATCTACCTCCTTGCACAGATTGTTGATCCAGATGTCCTTACACTGTTTTGACTGTCTTTTGATCTCTCTGTTCAGGAAGTTGTATCTACTGTTTTTTGAGTTGTCTGTAAGCTTTTGTTGCTTAATCTCTCTTCTTTCGTCACATAATTTGAGTACTTCTGCTGAAATCCAAGGCTTTTGTGGCTTTGGTTTCTTGAGGCCAAGTACGTTTTCAGATGTTTCCTTGAAGCTTTGTTTTATTGAGTCCCATAGGTCTTCCACCTCAAGGTCTGTGTCTGCCCCCTATTTGGATCTCAAATGAACTTCTGGTTGTAGAATCCTGTATGTACGCATAGATGTCCTCCTCCTTTCGAAACATTTTTTTCTTTATAAAAAAAAGTGAAGGGTAACCTAAGCTACGTTGATTCATATTCTCGATCGACGGCGCAAATAGCGTGGGATTCAGGTTGGGGAAGGATGTGTGGCCAGTGGCCACAGCCGGATAGCGTGAGGGAATAATTGAGATATTTTGGGATGAATAGACACCCCTTTCTGCAAGTACATGTATAATCTCCTCAGCGTTTGGGCAATTTCCTCCTCTGCAATCTTCACCAGCTGTGACATACATACATACATACATACAATAGGCTTTTATATAGCGCCATTTCAAATGATCACAGCGCTCAAAACAACATAGCAAGAAAAATATACAACAAAAACATGATAGAATATAAGAAAAAAGTTCACAAGAACCAATAACAAGCAATTATGTTTCTGAAAACAGAAATGTTTTCAGCCCTTTTTTGAACACTGGCAAAGAGTTGGAGGAACGGACTGAAACAGGTAACTGGTTCCACAACTTGGGAGCTATGAAAGCAAAAGCCTTATCAGCGGCTGACTTAAATGAACGGTAGTGGAGTTTGGGCACATGCAGGCGAGTGGCATCAGTGGCAGATCGAAGTCCTTGTCTTCCAGGGATGTATAATGTCAAGGAGGATGCCAAATAATCTGGCCCCAAGCCAGCAAGTCCATTTAAGTCCATTTTTGCAGCAGGAACATCCTTTTCCTGGAGGATTTTACATTTGAGTCGTACAAACTTAAGCAAGCTTTGTGGTGGTGACTCCACTTCTGCAACATTTGGACATGGAAAGACAAGTTTGTTGAAGAAGAACAAAACAACCGAAAAATTGCAGCCGCTATCATCCTGAGGCGGCAGTAGAACAAATTGGTACAGCTTGTTGTCTTATATGGTGGCAGAGAAAAAGATCCTTTAAAAGGTTTACGGTTCGCTAAATTCATGGCAATGGTATCACCAAATAAAGCATCACTTGATCCACAGAAGCTTCCACCTACTGAAAGAGCAGCATATTTCCAGTCTGCGATTTCTTTTGCCGGTCATACTACGGAGAAAGCTCTCAAACAATGACTTGGATCCAAAGCAATGGGGTTGGAAACGCTCTGACACTGTACTAGCACTGGAAGATGCAGCACCACAAAGCTTGCTTAAGTTTGTACGATGTAAATGTAAACTACCCTCCAGGAATCCTTGTGGAAATAATGGATGTTCCTGTCGCAAAATTGAAGTGTCACAGCTTTTGGAGATTGCAGATGAGAAAATTTCCGAAATGCTAAGGCGATTATACTTGCAGATGAGTCCAAAAGACAGCTACTTTGCTTCAGAAGCTGATATATAATAAATAAATGTAGATATTTATATAGTGCTTTATGCTGTAAACAACCTCAAAGAGCTTGACATATATTCCACTGTCATTAGAATATGTCGAAACCAGGTTGCAGCCTACAAATGGCGCAGGGTTCATCAGCATGATCAGTACAACGACTGTGACTACCCCTAACAGCTTCCATTGCACCTGGGTGGGGTGAGGGATATCTTGGAATACAGTGTGCGTGAAGACTTGGTGCTTTAGAAAAACACAAAATTGAATTCTGTGTCACCTGACACCTATTCAAAGACTCTAAAATCATTGTCATATCTGCTTCAGAAGCCAAAATATACAGGATTATACCATGTGGTGGTGGCCATTTTGACGGCCATCTTGGATTTCTGTGTGCATGAAGACATCAGTGTTTTAGAATAGTACAAATTTGAATTCTTTGACCTATGAAATATATTCAAGGACACTAAAATCATCATCATATCTGCTTCAGAAGCGGAGATATATCTAATCATATGTGACGGCGGCCATTTTGGTGGCCATCTTGGATTACAGTGTGAATGAAGACATCAGTGTGTTAGACTTGTGCAAATTGGAATTCCCTGACCTCTTAAACCTATTCAAAGACACTAAAATCATCATCATATCTGCTTCAGAAGCTGGGATACAGCTAATTATATGTTGTGGCAGCCATTTTGGCGGCCATCTTGGATAAAAAGAATTCCCCAAAGTGGATTTTGGAGGATTTTGGATATGATATTCTATGATACCTTCTGCTTCTTCGGTGCAAAAATCAGCTTTGTACCAATTTTTTCCGGGTTGCACCTGTTTTTCATCTTCAACGACCATACTACAAAGAGACTACTTGTGGTGTTGTGGAAGAGGTTTCTAATGATGGCCAATATCCTCTTTAGGCACCTGATATTGTTATCTTTGACACATTACCTGGAAGAAGTATGTTGTTGTCTAAATGTTAAGAGGAGAAAGTGGATACTTGGAGTACGGAGATATGTTGTTAACTTATTTTATGGTCTTTAAAATCTGAAGGCGCTGGTATATTGAATTAACGATGATCATTTGATTTCATAAGATTATTGGACAGTGAGTCTGACCAAGATTGGGGTTGATTAAAACACCATCCGTACTGTATTCATCATTTACAAGACGTCAAGGTTATACGGAAGAGAAAAATTACCATTTTGCAAATCACCATCCAGAGATGGAGATGATTAAAACCGACAGGTTTTATTATACCTCATGATTCTTAGTACCACTACAGTGGTCGTGTAAATTAGACTAATGCTGGTTTCATACTTTCCTGCCGCTTGCCGCTTTGCCGCTCTTAAGGTGATTTTACTTCACTGCGCAGTCGCACCAAAACCACTAGCTGTGACCAGTGGCAAGCCGATATATCGGTCACTCCACCGCTTTGCCGCGGCGGCAGCACCACTGGGAGTTGAATTCAAGTCAATTCGGAGCGGTGCCACTCTGACGTATGAAAACAAGATACAACTTTGGAGCGGTGCTGAGCGGCAAGAGTGGCTTTCAGAGTCATGTCGCTGCCGCTCAGCGGTGGGCCGCTCCGCTTGCAGACAAGTGCAAGCGGCATAATGAAGCGTCAGCGGCAAGCGGCAGAAAGTATAAAACCAGCACAAGCTCATTTTAAGAAATAGTTGAAGAGTTTTCCAAGGACAAAGAAACTACTTGTGCTGTGCGGGAAGAGGTTTCTCATGATAACCAATGTCCCCGTTGGGCAACCAATATTGTTATCTTTGACACTCTCCTGAATGAAGTATTTTGTTGTCTTAATGTGGCGATGAGGAAGTGAGTACTTTTAAGTACTTAAAAGATCCGGAGATGTGTTGTTAACTTATTCATGTTTTTTGTGTGGGTGGGTGTCATTTAAAGTGTCATGTTCGGATAACAAAGAAAATGACCAATCCAGTTCCCACCCAGAAAGCTGCAGAACTGAACTTGCCTGCTCCATACAGTCATTTAGATGCCTTAACGAACAGGACATGATAATCAATGCTCAAATCTAAAACAAAATGCATTCCTTTAATTGCATTTCTTTAATCGCGAGCCTTAAAGGACTATTCCCTCAACACCTATTATGGTATTACTCCATTTAAAACGTGCCTAATTTACGATTATTACGAGCTTCCTGTGCCGTTATCACGTCGGATGTATAAATGGTTTAAAAACGTGTCCGTTACAGGTAATTTGTTATTAACAGACTTAGTAGGTATTATGAAGGTATATGAAAGTTTAATAGTTTGTACGACTCTTACTACTACCGATACCATACTGGTATGTTTTTTATTTAATTTTATGTCAACAGGTCTAATGTACTTTACGATTAAATATCTATGAAAATGTAAAGGAAACGGTTTGCCTCACTCTGACGTCAGCATTGTACAGTGTAAATTAGACAAAGGTCTTTAAAGGTGGGTAACCTGATTGAAAATATCATCCCCCACTTTAACTCATCAAAATGCTGATTTTGGTATCAGAAGAAAGCTCATATTTTTCTCATAAACATATTGAAATTTGGCGTTCCAAATCGGTGTATTTCCGAAGAAATCATCAAAAAACTGCCGAATTAGTTAAAACTATGGTATACCATAGTTTTGACTAAGTCGGCAGTTTTTTGATGATATCTTGGGAAATACATTGAGTTGGAACTTCTAATTTCAATATGTTTATGAGAAAAAGAGGGCCTTTCACTTGAAATCAATATATTACATGATCATGATGATTATCATTAATAAAAACACTGTAGACTACCAATATCACACTGTATAAATGTCGGTAATTCCATTAGGAATTAGTCACATTTACAAAAAACATTTACATTTTCTTTTTGCATGAGTGCTTGAAAGGGATGACATTTTATGTTATACGTAAGTTTTAAAGAATTTGATTATCCAAATATATTAGGTCACCTTCCTTTAAGAAATAGTTGATTTTTCCAACTTTTCCAAGACAAAAAATAAGCAATCAACCACTTTTATATGATATATTATTTTAGAAGGAACAACTCATGTAGAACATAAATATTTTTGAAGTTAGTTCACGAAAAATATCCTAGTAAATGACTCTATTAAAGGGTAAATGCAAACATCTGTCAGGATATAATTCTTTTTATCTCTGAACAACAAACCTAAACCCATCGTTTGTTATATAAACACACAGATAGACATCATTTTTTTTATTATAAACACACACAGATAGATATTAAGATAAATGTATATAGGGCATTGTATGCATTTATAAGGAGACAATACTTTGTGTTTTTCAACATCAAAAACAGTTTAGTTGTCTACAAAATGTGATTTGTAATTCGAATGAAGTAACATGCAAATTTTAGCTTTTAAATCTCTACTTAAGTAACCATTTTCGGCAATACCCTCAAGTGTTTACACTGTAAAACAAAACCATAATATCTACTTATAAGCTATGTTAAGCGTAACATTTATATTAAGGAATAATAATAACCTCACCTATACTATGTCATTGTTTTATCGCCAATGACTTAGACAAAAACACTTCCAAGTTCAAGCGAATAAGGATCTCGCTATACGTTAATTATACATTCGAAACAGATTCTAAGAGTACCCTCTAAAACCAAAATGCTCAAAATGATATTTGAATTCAGCAAAAGTAAATGGAAACTTCTCCGTAAGACAATAACATAATATTTGTTATCCTTTTCAAGGTACTTCTCGCTTTGTCGTTCACTCTAACTGTTTTCTTTTCATTGTAGCGAAACACCTAGAGAACGTCACGAAAACATTGTGTCTCAAAATGATAAGTATTCATCGTTGTTACAGTCTCAGTGGTACTTTGAAGTCTTCGTCACCATTAACATGAGTCACAATAGATCTCCTTTCAATTTCCACAACACAAGATTAACATTTATTGTTGACATTATAGACGAATCCAAATACACGCATTCCTACACCTGACTAGCAGCCTTTAGTTGGGTAGCCGTCGGCTACAATGCACTCAAAATGTGAAATGATTCGGCCTTGGCGGAAATTTTAAACTGCATTCCATCACCCGTTTTACACCTTCCGCGAAAACACAGGCAGACAAAAGAATAACACAATACAGTTCCCTCGACAAAACACACAGCATGATCTATTCGCTGTTGAAGTGACATAATAATCGGATTAACTACACGCGGTATCTATGCATTGATGTACTTGCGAACAAAAGGACTATGTATGAATAGATGCGACGGGATTACCTGCAGAATTATCTCCATTATATATATTATTAGCTATTATTCTATTAACCCTCCTCGTCCTTGCATCTTCTCTAGGTGTTAGGCGGCTTTTATTTGCACAATTGGACGCTCAAAACACCAGGTTGGTGCTACTGGCTACCCAAAGATGTCCGACCAAATCCTGACCATGACTTGGCTACTTGGATTCGTCTATAGCTTTAGATTAGAAAAGTTACACACTGATTTTTAGTACTGGGAGATCTGCCCTAACATATCACGGTTGTTTGATTGCATGTAAAACGGAGTCATTTTTTAAAGATAAGTTGAACAACGATGGCGCTATTTATCTAAAATCTTGTTTGCACCGGGGGTCCATTTCACTGAACTCTTAACCCTTCGTAACTCAAGTAACCGTTCGTAAAGTTTCGAATACCCAATACTAGACGTAACTTTACGAAGGGTCCCTGACTCCCTGTAGTAAATTCCTTACCAACGGTGAACTTAGTGAAATGGAACTTACGACTCGTCGTAAGTTACGAACGATTTCGAGACTTACGAAGCTTCGTAAAGTTTAGTTATAATTATGGACCCCAGCAAACAGACAAACAAAGGAACAAGGGAATTTTCAAAAAACTTTTTATCATCAAATGTAAGGTATAACACACGTTATTTGGCTAATTTATTAAATATGTGTAAAGAGCGCCCTCGGTTTTCACACAAATGTACAGTTTATAGAATTAAAATTACACCAAAAAAACCCAGAAAAAGATGAATAATTTGATAAGGAAACGAAAATTTATGTTAAAAAATATATATGTGTATTATCCAATGAAAAAGTTATCATAGGCCTTATACAAGAGTGCTCAATACTAACATTATTGTCAGTAGATCTAATTATAAAATAATTAAATAAGTATGACAATGAATATGTGTATTATATAGTTTATTAGTGTGATAGCTGTTGGTATTATTCAGGTTTAGAATTGAACATTATAATAATGTTTGGTTAGAAAAATTAATAAATGATCACTTCAAACAACCGTGATATAATGAAATCCTAAGGTATGACACTGGATTAGAGTCTTCTGACATTGTGTGATGTGCCGGGCCTGAGTAATTTAATTTGGTTATTTAACTTTATTTTCATTTTAAAACTATTTCAAGAGACATGTGAACCACCTTTCAAGTAATCTTGCAAGAGTATGTGTGTAAATATATGGGGAAATCCTCGTTGATCAAAACAAAATAACATGAATATGCCAATTCAGTCATGTTTATAATAAAATCCCCATTATGGTTCAATGTAAATATGGTATAGCATCAGGTTATGGAAAAAATTGAATAGGTTGTTAGATAACCCGGTACTAATAATTTTGAGACATCCTGCACAGTGATAATACCTGATAATGATATCTGAAAAAAGCATCAGTATAATTTTACATGTATTTTTACTTAGACAATTTTTCTTTTCAACTTATTAAACCTTTGTCTAGAGCAACAGGAAACTATTTCGAATACAAGGTGTCCCAAAGCAGAAATTATTATCTATCTACGGACACACTTCGGTTTATGAACGCAGGCATTAACACGAACCTTTTTTAAACAGATCTCGCTTTTGCCATGAACACAATTTGAATTTACATAATTATTCGTACTCCCTGGACTTTCCAAAATGTATGATAATGTATTCTACACTTACCTCAGAAGAACCCATTTGGCCTTGTAGCAGTTTTATTTTGAGTGTCATCTCACCGGTGTCATATTTTCTATAATATTGTATTCATCAGTATTTTGTCTTATATAATAAAAATAACTTCTTTTCTGACACAGTGGTCAACTTTGTTTGTGGTAATTTTGTGTATGCTGTTATATTATTGTATTCTTTCAAACTACATACCAGATATGGTATATTAACATTATCGGTTCATTAGATTATTCGACGGTAAGTCTTATCAAGATCAAGATTGGCATAATTAAAACAACACCCGGGTTTTATTCATCATTTATAAGTTTGAAAATATCAAGGTTTTATGAAAGAGGAAAATTGCCATTTCTTTCAAATCATCATCCATCAATGGTCATGCTTGGAGAGCCCGGGGTTGGAGAGACGGACATGATTAAAGAACCGATAGGTTTTATTATGCCTCATTGATTTTTAGTACTGCCACTGTTCTCATGAGACCAAAGGGCAAAGAGATTATTTGTGCTGGATGAGGTTTCTCATGATGACCAATGTCCCTTTTGGGCAACCAATATTGTTATCTTTGACACGATACCTGAATGAAGTATGTTATCATGAAGCATGAGTGACCAGCCAGTAAATTTCTTGGAAATAATCACATTACTTCAAATAGATATCAAAGACTTTCCTCAGGTATTGGGGTGTTAATAACATTTTAACTAATTCGGGAAAAGCTGCAGAACTGACCTTACCTGCTACAGCTCCGTACAATATAGATGCATGGATTTGTCACGAACGGAACATGGCTAATCAATGTTCAAATTTAAAACAAAATGCATTCCTATTATAGTTCCTTAATTGCAAGCATGAAAACACTATTCCCTCAACACTTATTATGGCATAGCGTCTTTAAAAACGTGCCTTAATTTACAATTATTACGAACTTCTTGTGCAGTTATCACATCGAACGTATTAATGGTTTAAGAAACGTGTCTGGTACACGCACTCTGTTATTAACAGAATAATTCGTTATTATGAAGGTTTAATGAAGGTTCATTGTTTTGCTGGACTTTTCTAATCTGTGCAAAGGTTTACTGGTTTTTTTATCATTATCTCCAAACTTTGGACTCATTTTAAAATTCGAAGATCATCGTCAATCTGAAGGTTTAATGCTTTGCTATTTTCCTACTACTGATATCGTCAATCATTACCATCAAAATTTAGACACTATTTATAAAATTCAAAATCGTCAAACTGAAGGCTCATTGCCTGAAATATTTATTTTTTGTTTAATTTTATATCAACAGGGACTATCAAGTACTTGACAGGTAAATTTCTATGCAAACGTTATAAAAGCAGTTTGCTCTTACATTGACGTTAACATTATGTTGAAGACAGTGAGAATGTGAATCAGGCAATGCTCTTTTTATGAAATCGTGGAAGACTTCTGCTTTCAAAATTAAAGTTGTAAGACAATTTTTTTGCATGTTACTTATGTTATGTGCCCCAACATATTTAATACTATTAATTAAAAGATAGTTTGTCATCAGACATTAATTTTTATTTGTTTTGATATTTATGGTTTGACATGTAATATTCTGGAAATTCAATGGAAAATGCTAATAAACAATTATATCTATAGAGAATAATGCTTCTGATTGGCGTGTGGTGAAGTAATGAGCTATATTTAGAAAAGATGTAATGTGCTGTAGTATATCAGGCCTGGAGAGTAATTAAACACCAGGTGCAGTTTAGAGTTACAACTGAGAGCTCTGTGAAATTTATGTTAGCCAGTAGTGGTACAAATAATTGTAAAGTCTTCAAACTTCGGTTCGCGGATCTTGTGTGTTGGGGAGAATAAAATACACCAAATGTGGTAGTGAAAGTCAATAGTACTTGACTGTTTTGTCGCCTCAAAGAAGCGACAGACTGAAATATCTCCATCAACGAACTGTGATATTTTGCTGGACTAACATATTGTGTTAACTGAATGTCAAGTGGAGCAGATAGGTTGCTCAAGTGATCTCCGAGAGAGGAGCTTACGGTCAATATAGAAGACCATTTGGAAGATACTAGCATAGCAGCTAGGATATTGACAAATAGTCTTCAGGACTTGGACTGAGACTGTGGTAGACCAGGGGTTTTCCCTTGGGAAGACGAGATCTTGGACATTGCCGGATCTTGGATAAAGAACCATCAGCGCAATCTCATCCGGCGAACTTCAGCGTAAGTGTAAAAAAATACAAAAGTGTGCAAATATCATTCTGAAATTAAGTAGCCATTTGATCTTCCCAATTTAGAATGCTACTATGAAGGAACAACTCAATCAAAGATTAATATGATTTCCCATTCAGGTTATTGAATTTATCGCTAAACATTTTATTTTTGACGTAACATAAACATCAGATATGCCAAATAACCCAACAAATTACCTACACTCACATTTTTTTATAATATAAACGCACATACAGACAATAAAAATAAATGTATGTATGGCATTGTATGTATTATGTAATGAATTATACGGAGACAATTATTGCATTCTATTTTGTGTTGTTTCATACAAACGACGAATTAACTGTTAACAAAATATGATTTGTAGTTCGAATGACATCAAATTTCTGTAACATGCAAATTTAAGGCACATCTAGTGATCTGAGCGAAAGTGTCGAAATTAAATTTTGTATAAATTGCTGAGAAGTGAAGCATAAGTCGTTACAATTGTCCTTGGGTATATTTGAAATGAAAAATTTAGCTAAAACGAGGGAAACAGCAGTATTGACAAAGTTGAAGGCCATTCCAATACATGTAGATAATACTGTAGGTATTACAGTTTCATCTAAACTATTCTTGCCTTTAATACACGGCTGTTGGTTCAACCACTAGCAGGCTCAGTTGGGACATCTATACTACGAACAAGGGTGCAGAAACTGAATTTTGGTAATTTTCAGAATGAGCAAATCGCTAAAAGGCATTTAAGTAATCATTTTTACCAATATACCTTCAAGTGGTAAAACCATGATATTCACTTACATCTACATTATGCGTAACATGACTTAAACTAGAACACTTTTCCAGTTCAAATGGAATAAAAATGGTGCCACTCGTTAGTTATATATTGATGATGCTTGAATTTACCAAAACTAAATGTAAACTTCTACGTAGCATGTATGTTATCTTTTTCAAGGTACTTCTAGTCAGTCCCACCTACAGAACGTCACGAAAACAATGTACCTCATAATGATAAGTATCCATCGATGTGTAATGGTATTTTCAAGTTCTACTTCACCATTAACATAAGATTTACAATACACATTTTTACGTTTAACCTCCACAACATAAGATCCACAATTGCTTTTGCCTTTAAAGCTGTAGATTGGAAAAAGGTACACTGATTAGAAGATGATGACTGAATAGCCTATGATTTTAATTTAGTGCAATTGACAAACTCATTGTGATGGGGAAAATTGGCATTGATTTTTGTCATATGTAGGTCAACAAAATCATTCACTCATCAGGCTGTTTCACCCACTGCTCACCTTTGTTTCCAATGGACATTTTATTGTGAAATTTCATTGTACAAGGAATACATTTAAAAAAAATTCCACATAGCCCCCGCATGAAAAGTATTTAATTATCTTTGTAATCACTCAAAAAGCATTTTGTGTGAATTTTACGTCCGAACTAGGCCGGTGCTATTACATTTTTATGAGCCTTTTTATTTTACATGTAAAGTCTATGGGGGTGACGATTAGAAATGGACGGCAATATTGAAAAACCCTCATTTTGGGCCATTTTAGACACTAAAATGCCCATAAAAATTGAATAGCACTTAGTTCGGATGTAAAATTCACACACAATGCTACCTGAGTGAGTACCTCACCTCACCTCACCAGGTCAAAGCTTCTTCCCTGGTGTTGTCCTCCACTTGAGTGAGTACAAACATAATTAAATAGGCCTACATTTCATTCGGGGGCTATAGCAAAAACAAAAAATGTCCTATACCTTAATGGTTATGGAACAAAGGTGTGGTGAAGTCCTCCTCCAGCATTTTGGGTATCGTATATACAATTTGTCTAATTGTTGATTTCTTTATCTGGTCGCAACGCTTAGAAAGAGTGATGAACACACTCCGTCCTGTGACCCCGAACCTTTTTAAACATGTCTTGTTTTTGTCACAAACACAATTTACATAATTATTCATACTACCTGGACTTTCAAAAATGCATGAGAATGTTTTCTACACTTAATATTCTGACGAATCGATGGGGCCTTGTTGCATTTTGAGTGCCATCTCCGTGCCTCACCGATGTGATAATTTATGTATTTTATTCATAAGTATTCTGTCTCATAGCCCATATATCGTGTTTGAAAAGTTTGCACTTAATATCAACGCTACTTCAGATTATTCATATTATTTTTATCCCTATTTTATCATCAAGATAAAAATATCAAACGTGCACATGTTTTTATAGAATGACATCTATATAACACACAGATTGATATAAAAATTCATTTACAGAAACCAATATTGCACTTTTAAAATATTATCATAAAATATAAATAAATAATAAATAAAAAGAAGAAGAAGTGCGTCTGAGTGACCAAGAGACAGAAGACAGTGAGTCTTACCAAGATTGGGTTTAATTAAAACATGATCCGTAGTTTATTCATCATTTATATACGGCAAGGTTAAGTGGAAGAGGAAAATTACACCATTTTGCTAATCCTCATCCATCAATGACCATGATTATTAAAACCGATAAGCTTTATAGTAGAGAGGCCACATCTGTCTATCTGCTCAATTTTTTTTTTTTTGTTTTTTTTTTGACAAAGGTGCCAGCCGGGTTAAAATTAACCATAAGAGTCTCATCTTTCTGATTAACCTGGCCGGCAATTCTGAAAAGTGGCTTGATACTTTGGGGTTGAAAAATGCAGGGTTTTTTTTTTGTGGAAGGCATAAGTCAGAAACTATGGGTCACAGAAATAAGTCACCGTGAACTTTTTCAATTCAAAGATCCAGCTCTATACATTGATATACATTACTTATCAAATAAATAAATTTTTACTCCAAAAAATAGCGTAAAAAATTGGCATTTTTGGTAAAAAAAAATGATAAAAATCATGAAAAAGCATGTTTAACTTAAATTTTGCCTCAATATGGTATGATGGTGTTTTGTTTTCACAGATATAAAATACTCAAATGCCCTCTATTACTCAGAGCAAAAATTAAGGTTGCAATCAATTTTCTTTTGAAGTTATGGCTACTTTTAGATTTTACATTTTTGGGTAAAAATTGAAAACAAAGTCCCCAAAATATCTCAGTTCAGGTCATTTTCAGAAATGCCAGCCGGGTTAATCAGAAAGATGAGACTCTTATGGTTAATTTTAACCCGGCTGGCACCTTTGTCTAAAAATGTTGCACGGGACCCTATGTAGCCAGAAAGTGGCCTCTCTACTATTATTATAACTCATTGATTTTTAAATACAGCCATATTTCTCAAGAGACCAAAGGGCAAACATGCTACTTGTACTGGAAGAGGTGTCTCATGATGACCAATGTTTCTTTCGGGCAGTCAATATTGTTATCGTTGACACGTTACCTGACTGAAGTATGTTATTATGATGCATGAGTGGCAAGCGAATTAATTGTTTTGAAATAATCATATTACTTTAAATATATATCAAAGATTTTCCTCAGGTCTTGGGGAGTTAATAAAAAAGTATTGCAATGTTTATTATTATTATTATTATAAACCAGATTGCATCCAAATTAGATCATTTACTATCCTTATATTTTTCAGTATTATTCACTGTATGTGTTGTAAATTTACTGAAATTTCAGTTCAGTAAAGTTATTCCGTATAAGTACTGAAATTTCCATAAAAATATTCCAAAAATGCCATATGTAAAAAAACTCACCAGATTCAAACCAGCAGCATCATGTGACCAAGTACTCGCGTAACGCTAATCGGTATAATTGCAAGCCCACATATGCATTATTATTGTTGCAAAATATCTTCAGACTAACGATTACAAAGGTAAAAGCATATATACTTACGTATACTTAAGTTTGTTGTTAGGCTTGGTGAAAAAGTAGGATTTTATGGAAAACTGCGAAAGTTCACAGCAAAGCATGACGAATTGTGTAAATTATTTACCCATCAAGCTTTTCAAAGAGCGAAAAGGAACAAAGCTCTTATTCCCTTGGGTAATGAAAAACAATGTTTTGTCAGATTTCAATTAATCCATGTCATAAAAAACAAAATAGATTGATAATATATTGTTCATCTAGGTTTTGAACAGAACACAGAATTAGATCAGTTTTGATCTAACAACTAACAACTTTGCTTCTGACCCCTACGGTTATGACAAGTATATATGCGATCCAATCTCAAATGGCCCAGATTTTTTTTCATTTTACATGCACCGGAACAAGGATTGTATAATTACCAGTACTCCTACAAACCTCGCAGCCACAATTTTAGAAAATGAAGAACCGCTTCTGAAAATATTTTAGATTCTAATTTTAATCGAGTACATGCTCATATTGTCTAAAAACGGTATTCATATGATAGTTTGGTTCCTGTCATCCTCTCTTTATCGTCTTTTTACTTTTTGCCCTTGAACATGGATGACGCCAACCATTCAATATAAAGTCTATAACTACAAGGCTTTATCCATTTTCAGGGGCCAAAAGTAAATATGAGGTGTTTCTTGCATGTACTATTGGTCCTTGAACATGGATGAAGCAACCTCTTCAATATAAAATCTACACCTACAAAGCTTTATCTATGTTCAAGGGCCAGAAGTACATGAGGTTTTTCCCGCCCAGTGACGTTATGTTTCCCGTCATAGTATGTTTGTCAGATATTGTATAACATTGACCACAAATTCTCATAATAAGAACATAATGGTAATGTTGATACGCTCATTATTGCAAACATGTTTTTGAAGTTTTCTTTGTAATATACATTCAAAACACGAACCTGTGAATGACATTCTGAAAAACAAAATGGTCATTATAGATAACGATACTTACTGAATGTGTCATAGCAGTATCATAAGTCTGAACTACCCGGGCATTACTCATATCATCTAGAGCCTATCCATTTGTGTCTCATTCTAATCAGGTTTGATACTTCAAATGCTTGCAAATAGTAAAAGAAATAACGACTCATCTTATTGGTCAGTAATCAACTCTTCATTACCAACGATAGTAACGATTGGCAGAACGTATACCATTGCTATGTACTGCAACATTAAATCTTAAAGAAGTGTAAGTTTCAAGTCCACTGCGAGTTTAACTTTTTGATTCTGGCTCTGTTGATACCTTGTAGACAAAGTAACAGGAATGCATCATGAATCTGTTTTAGGGCTGTTGTTATGATGACATCAAAACTGTCATTCACATAACGAAGCAATAAAGTCTCTCAAGAACGTAAAAAACTCTCTTAAAACCCCATATTTTATTGCGTTTACTTTTGACACTGCTGACGTGAATTTGAAAGAAGATACTGAAACCTTTTCAGGAGATTTTTAAAAAGTGGAAAGTGTTTCCTCCACTATTCGTACAGAGGACACATAGCTTGGCTGTGTTTTAAGAATTTTTAATCATATTTATTATTATTATGTTTTTAAAAACCTCTATCGTGTCATAGAGTATAGAACGAAAGCTGTAGGCCCTACTGCGATCGCCCACTGACTAAGATTATGTAATCAAATGTGTTGCTAATTTCTCTTCAAGACCAATTCTTAACTTAAGATCCTGAGTAGTTTTGGACTGCCACAAGCTGTTGAGTCGAATCTGAACAGCATAATAGTATCCATTTTCACTGTTACAAATGGCCTTCGATTCAGATTGGTAATGTTATATTTTACTCGTTTTTATATCCTATGGTGTCAAAAATATCTTCAAAACGTTTCATATACTCACTCAAATTGATTAAAAACAACAGAGCGCTAACACTCTTTATATATCTTAAACTGCAGAATATGATCAGTTTAAGATCATTTGTAAACTGATTATAAACGGCAGTTAATTTTGAGAAGTCTTGAATCTGACAAAGGAGACGGTCAGTCCGGCATCAAGGTTGTCTAAGAATTAGCTTTGAAAATTATTTGTAAAGTAAGTTAAATTGACGTAATAATGCCTGTGCAATTCCAATGATATAATAACAGACCAAAAACAAATATGCCCTTCTTTTATATATATTTTTCTTTCATAAAGCATGCTTCACTTCAATCTATATAATGTACTGCTTCAATCATCATACACGGTGAGCCAACAATTGTCTCATTCTAAAAGTTAAGTTCAACGACCATCACAGCTCAAAAGGTGACCTCAAATTCTGGAGTATGAGTTTTTATACCCAAGTCATATAAATGTCATTCCAGCAGTGTACAACCTAATAGAGGTCAACGAACTGTGCCCTTACAGTTGGCATGTTTGACATCTTGGTGGTATAGAATACCTGTGGAATGATTAACGGATGGTTCTATTTATGTTATGTAGCGAAGTACATGTAGTCTGTCTCTATTTATGGTTAAAGTAAATATTGTCCTTTCGTTTGCCCGATCATATTCCATCATTAGTTTAATCGGTAAGCTATCATGTTCTCTTAGTATAGAGGTCGTTACTTACATAATAATTCTATAGTTTACCAGAGCTTACAGTACCGCAATTATTTTATGTAAAGGAATCTGCAAAAGCAATTATCGCGTTCATCCACAGATTGAGACAATTATTACCAGTTAAAGTATAGTATACACATCACATAGGTAATGTATATACGTCGTACATACCTTTAGAAAACCACTGATGAATGATGTTGGAACCACAGACTACTCAGTACTGTACAAACCATGTATCAATGTTGGGTCAAAGTCTCCGTGCATTGTATGCTGTGAATTCTCGCATATTCATGAGGACCGATTATACGATTTTGCCGTGTCTAACAATCACGCCAGCGTTGCGTGCCTTCGCTATTACATATCACTACGCCCTAATATCATTCTTGACAAGATATCTCGTGCTTTTTAAAAAAATTTAATTATATCTTTTTTAATTTTGCTGGTGTATGTCATGTATATTTGACATTCTTCTTTTATTTTAAGATTCTTTTAACTTTCTTTATTTTATTTTTTAATTAATTATTGTTGTTCCTTATGTATTTCTTTTTGTTTTAAGTGTATATCATTATAGCGCCCTCTATATACTTTGATCTATTTGATCTGGACGAAAAAAAACCTTTATTATATTTATATAGAGATTTGTCCAAATTAAACAACTATTCATGCATAGAATGTTACGTTGACTTGAGTGCAATGTTATGAAAAAGAAATGATTGCTTGTACATTTATCCTTGCAAGTTAAACAATGATTTACTCATATTTAGCACAATGAAGATATTATAACAGTTCTTGAAAATACATGCATTGAAAACATCCAAGATAATGAAACACCTTTGTAATTTGAAGTGACAAAAAAGGTTTTAAACAGATTAACCATGACAGCGTCATTTATCATACATATTGCTAATAAGCATCACGATCTTATAAACCTGATTGGTAATCAAAAATAACTAAAATCGCAATAATATGCACTTCATAATTACTCAAACATCCACAATTTTAAACGTTAATAATGGTCAGAGCATTCTCTTATAATCAATCAAACCGTCCATTTATAATTATTGAGGATGCATTCCCTAGATACTGTCAAGGTGAGGTAAAATAACAATGGATCTATGAAACGTCATTATCAGATCAGTTGAATAATAGTGGTGAACGATAGTCATCAGGAAATAGCTCCCGGGGTATTGTGTTGATATAGACGTAACGAACAGGCAACTTGAAGAGGCACTTCCCTTTTGGTAAATCGTACAATGTACAACCGTCACTAATCAGGGGATGTGGCACTTGTTGTGGTTTCCTTTTCCACATGGTTATATTAGAGGACATGTCTGGTGTGGCGGTTGGGCGATTATGTTACGTGTATGAGGGTGCGCTTGAATATGGGCAGGGGTGTGTGTTTGTGAGTGGGGTGGGGATGTTGGGATGTGGTAGGGATAGGTTATTGGTATTTGTAAGAAAACACATTGGTCCAACGGAGATTATAGTATCACCATTATAGAAAGTCAGAAAGTTGAACTCTAATTAAGATTGCAATACGAAGGTATCCTTTATATTCTTCATGCATGAATATACATAACAATGGGGGTAATGCGTCATATAAAGGTAATGTGTGTACATACACACCATAATCGTGCAAAAATAGCTGTGTTTCCATGTAATGTTTCAATGCACTCTACAAAATAGTTACCCAAGATAATTACATATTATTAACTAATCCATTTATTATTGGCAATGTCGCTAAAAGATATGTTGTCACAATACAAATCAATCGTGGGATGTGTCTGTTGAGGCAAATATGACACTGGGTGTGTAAAACCCCCTCTCCAACCACACCCCCACATCAACACACCCTCACCTGGGTGAGTATGTTTATAGTTCAATGTATTACGTTTGTATGGATAATAATGGTGTGAGCTGGCGACTCACAGATATCATGTCAAAATTAAAAACCCAATTTCATTATATGCCGAAAGATCACGTACGTACCACAGCGTTACAAAACGGAAACATCATTTTATTTTCATTCTCGATATGACATCTTCCTGGACCCCATGCGCACACCTTTACTGCGCAACTCATCGATGCGCACATTGTCAATGCGCACGTTGAATATTGTTGAAATGTTTCAAGTGATAGCCAAAGCTTACAAAAAATACAGTCTGGTAAAAATAATATGGGCCCTTTATTTTTGAATACCTGTATATTTATTTTAGTACAATTTATGACAATTAAAATAAATATACAAATATTCAGAAATAAAGGTGTTCGTATTATTTATCCAGCCTGTGTTTGCATTGAACTTTGGCTATCACTTGAAACATTCCCACCTGAAATTAAAAACCTATATTATCCCAGAAAAGAAAAGTTTTTGGTAAATCGCAAAAAGCTTGGACCCCCATGACGTATCATCAATGCATCAATGCACACATTTTACTGCTGAAGTTAACAATGTTTAACTTGCGCAATGAAAATGTGCGCATCCATGAATGCGCAGTAAAGATGTGCGCATGGGTCCAAGGGCAAAGGTATTCGGGATAATTTCCCTCGCCAGAAGACATGACAGTGGATATGATGGCAGTTTCCGAAGAGAGATGTAGGGGGCAAGTCGAACTAAAATAATTCTTCGAAGCTAACGTGTATTCACCAATGGCTTAAAGTTTTCTACACAAAATCTAGAGAATGACAACCCTAGTTCCCATTGACAAAGCTGCAACACTTAACTTACCGAATCCCTAGAGTAAGTTTAAATGCCTTGATTTGTCATGAACGTGACATTTTAATCAGTGTTCGAATTTTGCATTCCAATCGAATTTCCTTAATTGCAGCCATGGCAAACGCTATTCCCTCAATAGTTCATTGCATAACTTACAAACGTACCTTAATTTACGATTACAACGAATTGCCTTGCCTTTGTCTGTGATAAAAGGAACATGCCCGTTACACGCATTTTGTTATTAAAATAATAATTAGGTATTATGCCGGTTTCATGAAGGCTCAATATTTTACACGATTCTACTACTACCGATATCAAATCTTTGCACAGGTTTATCATTACCATTAAAATTTAGACTCATTTCAAAATTCCAAGGCCATCTTCAACCTGAAGGTTAATATTTTGCCTGTTACTACTACTGTACCGATATCGTATATTATGTGCATACTTCTTTGATTACCATCCAAAATTTTACACCGGGGTAGCAACTTGTCTGATATTTTTATTTTTGTTTAATTTTATTTCATCTTAAAACAACTAGGCCTTCATATTTAACAAGTAAATATTATTAGCCAATGTAATGAGTACAGTTAGCTCTTAAAATCCAGTTTTTAGTCCGCGCCTAAAAATCCCATATGCAGCACTTATCGAAACTTTTCGTTAAATAAACAGGAAAAATTAAGTAAAATTAGTGCAGTTTAATATTATGTTCGTGAGATGGGTAGGGGATTTTATTGCTTTTGGGAAGATCATTCTATGCCTCAGCCCTCCTGAACCGGTAAGTTATCTTGCCAGTCTCAGTGTGCATCATATTAACAACTACAAGTTGATGATCCAAGACTATATGCATCATTACTTACATAGTAACTATAATTGCTATAAGCATCATTACACTTTGTTAGCAAAAGTAAAGAGTAAACTCATGCAATGTCTTGCCAATCGCGAAGGTATCTCATTGGTCCTTTTGGTCGCGAGCTAGACTTAGATCTGCTTCTGGCACAACTTGCCTCACTGAACTAACACCGTGACAGGTATTTTGTCCACGCAGCCCCACATCTGGAATGCCCTGCCCACTTCTATTAGGGAATTGATCAAATACATCATACACGTATTATCTGTTTGTGAATAGTTGCTTTGTTGGTTCATTTCTGTACTATATTTTTCTGGGGTTCTTACGTGCTCATTTGGTTTTGTCATGCGTTCTGCTCTTTATGTAGTGACGCTATATAAACGCTTCAAATGTATGTATATATGTACATGCCAAAGTGAAAGGCTGCTGGAAATGACATAAACGCCATAGATGTCTTATTTTCTCTTCAGGATGTAAATCGGGCAATTTTTTTTGATGAAATCGTTGAATAGTTCTGCTTTTTAACAGTAAGAACAAAACAAAGCAATCAACCACTTTTATATGATACATGCTATCTTCCAAATAAACAATTACACGTTGAAAGACTAAGATTCAATTTGTTCTTTTATTTCCTAGTATGTTGTTTAAATCCTAATATACTTCAAAAATGTGCTACATGTAGTAAATGACACCATTGACCGGGTTATGTCTGTTATGTCGTCAGCATGTCGTGACAAGCAGTCACGTGATTGCGTTCAATAAATGAATGGAAATACCGTAACAGACCTACGCCCTTTAAATGATCACGCATTGGCTGTTTACCGTACGGTTACTTTCCATAAGTAATTGTAGCGCCAACAAACCGAGGCCAAGACATTACGTGAATGGCAAATAAGAAGAAAGACATTGTGGCCATTTGCGACCGCATGTAACCTTAACGGAAGTGTTATTACCATTGAGCATGTTATATGAGCAAATATGTTGGATACCCGTTACGTTTATATGAATAAATGGTAATATTTTCTTTTAAGGAGTTTAGTTCTAGTAGATTTGCACGTCCCCATCGTTTAGTCACCAACTGTAATTAAACTCCTGTGTGTTAAAGAACAAACAATATTTTTGATAATTTTGAAAATGTCAATTGTATCATTAATCTCTTGTTTTGCTCTTTTCATACCAAATTTGTAAAACCGGAAAGCCCCAGCTATCAAAACTCATTCTGTCAAATTCACTGGGTTATCGTCAACACTTAGTGCCCCTGGAGCACAGTAATGCGCATTGCCCTTGGAGCTCAGTTCTCTTGGAGCAAAACAACACATATTTCTCCAGCAATCCACGAACAGCACAAGGGTTTACCCTCGTCCCTCTGAGCCACTTTTTGTAACACGAACTACAAACGGGAAGGGTGTATAACCCCCATAATTTTCGGTATTAAACGTTATATACCGTAATACTTTGTACCAATGTATAGCCATTAGTCTTTTATATCCTGTGATACCATAATCAAAATTACAAACATTTCCTACATAGTGTCGCCATGACGCATAGGCGGTGGGGGACGTCCCACCTAATAATAAATTAACAGAAGAAAAATAAAGCAATAATTGTCCTGTGCATTTGCATTTTTAAAAAACACGTGTTTTGGACCGAAATATTGTAAAATTGAACCATTTTTAGCAAATTGATTTTCCCTGTTAAACTGGTACAGAATATGCTCGTCCACAACCCCACCTAAATTTTAATGCTTCCGCCGCCGCTGCTATGACGTCATAATGAGAGCGTAACTTCGCAAAATATGAAACTTATGTCCATACAAAAATATTTTGGCCAACATTCAAACGTGCCGATTTTCTCCTAAATAACAAATGAAATTTCAACCTAACTACCAAGTAAAAAAGATGATATTTCTTGGAATAATTTAACAGAGCAAAATGAAAATCATTTACAGTAGAAACCTATGGTGGGCCTCACTAACCTCCTTCACCTCTGTGGTCATTTTAGATGGTCGGCCTACCCCGGGTAAAAGTTGTGGTAAAAGTTTGGATTGTAGTAAAAAGTATGGATCTACGATTAGCTGAAGTCGGTTGAACATAAATACACTCGGCTTTTTCTATGCCGCATAAACCTCCCATTCGTTGTAGTTGGTGTTAGTGCTCCAGCAGCACAACGGTTATGTTTAAATCTTGTATTTCCACCATCCCCCTCCAGGGATGAATTAATTTAACATTGATCTAAAAGATTATATTAGTTTGTGCTCCAAGAACACAATAACACTTAGTGCTCCAGAACCATAATGCTTTAGTGCTAAAGGAGTTCAAAGTGTCAACGACAACTCAATTTTGCTATTTCACAAAGATTGTGAAATCAAACAGAACTACCGCAACCCATTTCGTTCTGGTGTTGCGTCTTACCATCTTTAATACCGTGTTTGCCATGTAGATTCTGTTGATGAGGCTGGTAAACTACAATTGCGATTTTACTGTTTATTTCATTTTCCACATGAGACCAAATTACACTTTACATTGCCAGAATAGATTGGTTCTATACCCATTCGTTCGTGTTAATCTCATTTCTAATCAAATGTTCCCTTGAATACGGAACTGACCAAATGACTTTTGAATTACGTCAAATTAAAGGCCAACTATCAGCTCCCGTCAACTCCCGTCAATTTGCCAACGGCAGAAGAAACTACCCTTCCTATGCGATGATGTCGTCCGCAAACAACACATGCGAACAGCCACATTTTTGACAAAAATCTTTTTTTTTTTAAGAATACAATTTTTTAATCAATGTGAGTTTCGGTAAAGATAAAACGTTCGACATCTGTGTAGCTGCAATACCGGGCGTAAAAAGGCAACGCCTGTCTTAAGGGCAATCAATTTACTACAGCTCAAGTTATTTGTTTTTTTTTTGTTTTTTATCGCTATTAAAACATTTTATTTAGAAACATATGGATTTAAACATCTGCAGACATGGCAAACAAAACACCCATTATCTATACACCCCCACATGCACCCCACCCTGTAATACAGGGTGTCCCAGAAAAAATTACCGGGCAAATAAATTTGGACGTAAGTCGAAAAATAGACGTCAGAATGCAAAAATGCTAAACATCAGAGTATAGCCCATCTTATTCTGCATCTCATACGTCAATTTTACTGCAATCGGTTGACTGATCGCTAAGAAATGAGCGATTACATAACGCATGTGTCAATTCACTTCATTCCAAGTTTGAAAGAAAGATCATTCAACACAATGCGCACTAGTGGTTAAACTGTTAATGGGTTTCATATTTTGTTCTATGAAATCATTTTCGTTCTTTTTAAACAACCTGTTTCTTGTTGGAGAGCTTCCAATTGCAGAAATCAAAGTTTTCTCGGACAAACTCGACAAACTGTTATTCATCTTCAGTGAAAGCATGAATGACATAACACCGTCGGATTTTAATAGATAATGTGGACTAAATTTAACGAGATACACAAACTTTAGGAAGCGGTGAGCGAGTATGAAAAAAGCGCCTGTTGATCAAACCTGGAATGAACTGCATTGATGCACGCATTATGCAATCGTTCATTTCTTCGGAACCAGTCAAACGAATCAAATACAATTTTCGTATGTGATGCACAACATAATAGGCTATGCGCTACATTTTTAATTATTTGATTCTGATTTCTATTTCTCGACTTACGTTCAATTTTATTCACTCGGTAATTTTTTCTGGGACACCCTGTATATATACGCACCTACCAACCTGGTCTCCGAACTAAACTACATGATCTTGAACTGATCATATCAGGCAGTTTTGTAACGGAATAAATCTATTATATGAATATGCATTTGATTCCGTTATAGACAGCTCATCCCATTTCATAATTAGATACTTTTTACCCTTAATTTCCTTCATTCTTCAGACCCTGCCTCTATCGGGGCTAATTTATAGTTTAAGCTTGAACAATATTGTTTTTGAGTGCTATTTTTTTTTTACGGTCGATACCTCCACAAACTTCGCCATACTCTGTAGAATAATTTTACTTTCATATACGCACTAAAATTACCTAGAAACAACAGAGGGCGCTATCACCCTTAAGGTATCTTAAATTGCCATATATGGTCAGATTAAGATCGTGTGTAAACTGACTAGACGGCATTACTGAACATTTTCATCAGGACTGTTATTGAAACATAATTGCAGATTGTTCTTATTTCTAGCCCATTAAAACAGTACTCACAGTGGACGTTTCGAAGTCTTCCAGACTCCTTTTTCTACACTTTTGTTGTTTACCACTGATGATGACTGAGATTTTATTGCCCTCGTTTCTGTTCATGATGGTATCTTGCTTCCTGATTTCTAACTACCGTTTGTATCTATCTGCCTCTTTACCTATTACATTAGCCTCTTTCCAGTCTGTATTATATGATCGCTCTCCTGCACATAATCTGTGATGGCCGATACCCCTCAATCGCGACTCACCCTCATTCATCCCCATTTCATAATTAGATACTTTTTACCCCTTAATTTCCTTCATTCTTCAGACCCTGCCCTCTATCGGGGCTAATTTATAGTTTAAGCTTGAACAATATTGTTTTTGAGTGCTATTTTTTTTTTACGGTCGATACCTCCACAAACTTCGCCATACTCTGTAGAATAATTTTACTTTCATATACGCACTAAAATTACCTAGAAACAACAGAGGGCGCTATCACCCTTAAGGTATCTTAAATTGCCATATATGGTCAGATTAAGATCGTGTGTAAACTGACTAGACGGCATTACTGAACATTTTCATCAGGACTGTTATTGAAACATAATTGCAGATTGTTCTTATTTCTAGCCCATTAAAACAGTACTCACAGTGGACGTTTCGAAGTCTTCCAGACTCCTTTTTCTACACTTTTGTTGTTTACCACTGATGATGACTGAGATTTTATTGCCCTCGTTTCTGTTCATGATGGTATCTTGCTTCCTGATTTCTAACTACCGTTTGTATCTATCTGCCTCTTTACCTATTACATTAGCCTCTTTCCAGTCTGTATTATATGATCGCTCTCCTGCACATAATCTGTGATGGCCGATACCCCTCAATCGCGACTCACCCTCATTCGAGAGTAGTCTAGTCTAGTTTGGTACTAGTATGGTATTGCATTCATTCATTATGTAGTAAATGATACTGAGACAATAATATTGTTCCTTGCTTTGCTTGATACACAAGAAGAATTATTGTTCTGCAAAGCGTAATTTGTAATTCAAATAAATTCAAGTTTCTGGAACATGTAAATTTCAGATTTTAAACATTACCCTCTATTTGTTTATGATCTTAATTTAGTGTAACAGTTTAAAGGAATAATTAATTTTCACATTCATAAAATTATCTATTGTATTCTATGTTTTTGTTGTCGTGAATGACTTAAACAAAACTCTTAACATTCCACTTCAACCGCATAAGGATGGTGCCATTCGTTAATTATACATTCGAAACAGATTCTAAGAGTTTACCCTAAGCTATACAATATTCCAAATTACATTTGAAATCACCAAGACTCAATGGAAACATATGAAAAACATTGGCATTGTTGATCGACGGGAAAAATATAAATAAACATAATTTTTAACCATTTTTGCTGCCGCAAGTATTAAAGGAGACAAGTGAAAAAGTGATCCCGCCGGGAATCGAACCTAGGGTACCAGGATTACAAGACCTGTGCCTTAACCACTTGGCCGCAGGAGCTTCGTAATTAAACTGGATGGATTTTGTTTTCTTTTATTTCCAAGGTGTCCGAAAAAAGATTACTATATCCACGAGTGACTGACGGTAGATGATCTTGGAGAGACAGAGATGATTAAGAACCGATATGTTTTATTATACACTTAGTCCTGCAAAAGTTCTCACGAGATCACCTTGGTCTGGGGCGGACATTTTAAAAATGAATTTAGAAGAGCAGCAATGACACCACTAGCATTACATTCCAGATGTTCAATCTACATCATATGCAAAATTTGAGGAAAAATGAACGAGGCCGTTTTATTTTAGGGCCATTTGTCTATAACTGGTCTTTACATGTAGCCCTATGGAGAGAGTGCCGTTGAGGGCGCTATAACCCCAAATTAAAGAACAAAAATGTGATTTTTAAAAAACGGCCTCGTGCGAATTTTCTAAAATTTTATGTAGAGTATGTAGTATGAACATGTAGAAATATAATCAAGTAGTTACCCTACCTGCTCTTCTCCGAAAAAATAAAAAGTCCTATACCTCAATGATAATGAAACTTAGGTGAAGACCAAAGGGTCAAAAGACTTGCTCATTATGACCAATGTTCCAAATGTTTGACACGTTACCTGAATGAAGTATGTTCTTATGAAACATGAGTTTCTCAACTAGATATTTGAAGGTTTCTTTGTACAAATCCAAAAATTTGGGTTGATGTCCTAACAGCGCCATCTACGCCAGCTCCATCCGGAGGCAGCCGACGATGTGCAGGAATTGGTCAGTCAATTTGAGAAAGTGCTAAGTCTTAGTTCGAAACTGTCAATGAGGTACGTAACATCAACCCAAAATTTTGGATTTGTACAAAGAAACCTTCAAATATATCTATCTTATTTGCGGAGTTTCTCAACTAGTTATAACTACTCAAACGGGATCAATGTTGAAATTTAAAAAAAACTAAAAATCACATTTCCTTAAATAATCACGAGCATGAAAACATTATTCTCTCAACACGCATAACTTCCCAGCAAACACAAAACGCTTTCGACATCATTCGCAAAAGGTTATAAAAGGTTGTCAGAAAACGTTTAAATGTCGGGTTATATAAAGGGTACATTAATGGTATAAAACGTTTTCATAACATTAAGGGATGAGTCTATAGGAATAACGACCAAACAAAGAAATTCTTGTTTAAGCCGTAATATTGTAGTCTTTCAACCCTTTCACAACTTCAGCTGTGTAACTTACAAAAATCCCCGCTAAAAAGTGGTTCTTTTAATTTTAGAAAATACATTAATAATCGCATTGGACTTTTCGTACTGATCGTACTATAAGTGACCACCAGCCTATAATGTTCTAATCACACTATAGACTGGGATTACATGTGACGTCATTGTCAGGCAATTGGTCTCTATTGTTCCTTGTCCGGAAATATGCCCACGCAGTCAGGGACCGTGCTTTTAAAACTCCCGCCAGATCACAATAAGGCCATTGAACTGCGTAGTAGCCATACGTACTCATTGAAGTATAACGGTAGCACGTTCCTTACCGACTCATTATTAATGTGTGGAAAGGGGTCAGGGACGGCATTCTGATCATTCTAATCCTTTCTTTTGAGGTCAATAGATAAAAGAAAGGCCTTGAACACAGGTGCCGAGTTGTAGATAATATTTAATCATCAAAGCTGATGGCATAAGAAATTTCGAGGAGGCAGCGCTTATTATTTCTTGTAAACACAATCTAATGTGGTACTCACTACATGTAGAAGGCCGGGCGGGTCTGCAAATTAGTGCATGAAGCTAGTAAAGATATAGCTTTATGTTCAGTTTGACCTACCTTGACCTAAGGCGTCGGCACGGGTGGATCACTCTGCCTTGCCATCTGTATCATGATGCTTTGCCAAGTTGTTCTCTGTTTTGCTAGCCTTCCAGCTTCTACCAGGGATGTCAAGTTAATGGTTGAGGAATCTGTCTTTATGCAATCCATCCATCTCTTTGGTGGTCTTCCTTTTGGTCTCTGTGGGAGTATACTTGCTTCCAGGAGGATTTTGGGGTATCTTGTGTTTGGCATTCTTTGGACGTGTCCAAAGAACCGCAGTCGTTTCTGAGTTACTTTGTTTAAGATGGTGTGGTTCATTTCTAGCGATTGGCGGATGGTTGAGTTTTGATTTTGTCTAAACGAGATACTCCCAGGATTTTTCTCAGACACATCATCTCGAAGACAAGCAGACGGTTCTCATCTTCCTTTTTCAAGGCCCAGGTTTCTGCACCATATAGCAGGATGGAAAGAACAAGTACTCTGTACAGTTCAACTTTGGTTGAGCGGCGAATATCCTTCGCACTCCAGATTGGTTGTAATCTTTGAACTGCACCTAGCGCTTTGCCTATTCTGTGTTTGACATCCTCCTTGCATGTTCCTCTGCCAGATATTTTCCCCCGAGGTAGATGAATTCGTTTACTTGATTTAGATTATGTCCATTAATATTGATGTTGAGCTGGATTTCTTGTCGACTGATGACTTGAACTTCTGTTTTGGAAATGTTGATTTTGAGCCCTAGGTTGGAGCTATTTTTGAATACTTTGTCCACAAAAGTTTGGAGGTCCCTGGGTGTTTCTGCTATAAAAACAATGTCGTCGGCGAAGCGGAGGTTTGAAATAAGCTGGCCTTGGATATGTGCTCCTATGGTGATATTATCAGTTGCATAAAGCATAACCAATTCGAGGAGGATATTGAAGAGTTGGGGCGAAATTACACATCCTTGGCGTACACCCACTGTTGTATGGAACCATTCCGTGAGGTCACTATTTACTCTCACTGCATTGTTGGATTTGCTGTAGAGGGCCTTAAGCATATTTATTATCTTAAGCGGAAATCCAAAGAAGCTGAGTGCTTTCCATACACCCTCTTGCCATACCGAGTCGAAAGCCTATGTTCAGTTTAATCAATTAAAATACTATGGCTGGATATCAAAAAAATCGCGAGGCATTAAGTATTAATTTTTATATTATTATGACAAAATCCAGTCCCTTCTCAATTGAATAGGCTCCGAGATTAGACTTTCCTTTCCAAAAATAAATTATATGGCCTAGAGGACATGATATAGGCCTAATCTAAACCCATATTCGGTATCCAGAAACCTTCACAGTCTGAGCGGCGCTTGCACTCGCATCGCATTAAACTAGACAAAGTTCGCTAAACTGAGGCCTGCTTCAATTGCCAACCTTTATCGAGGGGCGAGTTTGAGGTTTCATAGTCATCTATTACCTATACCATTTTTCACCCCGATGTGGCAGTGATGTCAACGCGTTGTGAACAGCTGTTTCGCTCGCGTATGTACACCAGCGCCATCGAACTACAGCGAGTGATGCTGCACCTAATCAAATTCGTTTCATATCTCTTTCCCGCCATGAGTGTCGCAAAATACATCATCTCCCCGGGGAGTACAGAGTTATGTTCATTGCATTCTGGAAAACGGACATTTCGGCTGGTGCCTTCATCACAAAAAAGGAATCCCCGATCATCACGATAATGGCGCGCGATCACGAACACCCGGCAAGCGGCAGAGCGTTTCAACCAATGACAAGTCTTGATTGTGTCCGTTTGTCTGCAATGCGCGTGCGCCACGCCGCTCATTGCAACCGGCATGGTAGTATGAAACCAGCACAGAGGAGTAAGATATCTTACTCCTCTGTGGAAACCAACTTTATACTGACGTGACCCCGGATGTGACGTCACTGTCACATCAGGGTGAAATGTAGTCTCGGTACCAGCCGGTTTGTGCTCCTCCGTCACCGTTAGTGACGGAGGAGCACAAACCGGCTGGTACCAAGACTAAATGAAATGGTATTGAACAACGCAAACCAGCCAAATTTGTCATAAGTTTGAATAGCCATTAGAACAACCGTGAATATAGTGTCAGAAAGTCTTACACATCTTAGTATAACCTTGTCGTTAGCGTGATACTGAATGCAGCGCCATATTTGGAATATATTCGTACACGGTGTGGGCAAATAGTTGCTCAAATGTAGGCTAAGTAGGCCTAAATCATGAAAATCGCTTAATCGGAATAATACTAACCAGTAACGGACACCGAGACAGCACTACGTTTGAAGTTTGAGGTAAGTAAAGCTTTTCCTTGTTATAAAAAACAAGGAAAAGGCAGTAATTTTTATCACAACGCGATATTTTAAAAAAGTACATTTTGAGAGGGCCTACGCTGGTTCTTTTGATTCTAGTGTAAAATCTGTTCATCACATGTAGTCCGATTTGGTATCTATGGTCTCATCAAAGTCTTGAGAACTCTTTTTGATGTTATGTTGGTTAACAAAAACAATACTGTTAAAAATAGCGGTATTTATGCAAGCGACGTATCTATTGTGTAAAATGCATTGAAAATTGTCGGCTAAAGAGGGCATAAATTAAAATCGCGAAGAGTAATAGCAACAATAACTATCTACATTCCAAGCGGAAACGCTTTTCAAAAACATACCACCTTTTTCGGGCAATCGCTGAAACCGAAATATGAAATTCTAGGCCATCTGTAAAAAAGTGCGTGAGCAGAAATGACCATGAACTTGGGTCACCGAAACAAGTGTTTATATTGGTGTCAGGCCTATCATAGTGATACAACAATTAGCCCCCAATAATGGCTTTCATTTGAACCGTTATTTGTTAAACTGCGATTTTTACTTTTTGAGAAATCAATGAATGTATCAAAAAACTTTTCGAAAGTCGATTTAAAATGGCATAACCCGTTAAATAACATTTGTTGGTAATTTACTGGGCAGCAAACACAAATGTTTTACAGAAAACATTTAAATGTCGGGTTATATAAAGGGTATAAAAACGTTTTAATAACATTCCAAAAACATTTTTGAAAACATGGTACAAATCATTCTAAACAGAATGTTATTTTGGGGTTGAAAAAATATTTTGCAAAACATGTTTGCCCAAAATATTTCCAATACCGTTTTTAAAATGTTTTCACGACCTTTATATAACCCGACATTTAAATGTTATTAAAACCTTTGTAAAACACATTTTAAGAACATTTCTGTGTTTGCTGGGTGCAAATATTTTAACATAATGTTATTTAAGTGTTGACAAAATGTTTGGCCAAAAATGTTTGCAAAAATAGTTTACAATGACGTTTCGAAAACATTTTAAAAATATTGTTGTAGTGTGTTTTCATACAAAACGTTTTAAAACGATTTCAAGACCTTTATATAACCCGACATTTTAATGTTATTAAAACGTTTTTACCTATACCAAAACCCAATATATAACTTATTTAAAACGTTTTAAAAACGTTTTTGTGTTTGCTGGGTTCGTTACGAACGTGCTCTCATTCACAATTATAACGAACTGCCTTTCCTTTATCTTATCGAATGTATAAATGGTTAATGGAACGTGCCCGGTACAAGTACTTTGGTATTAGCTGAATAATTAGGTATTATGAAGGTATATTGAAAAAAAACAACTTATTTTGCAAGACTCTTTTAACTACCGCCACCAAATCTAGCACAGGTTTATCGTCAACCTGAAGGATAAATGTTTTGTTTATTTTATATAAACAAGTCCAAATGTACTTGACGAGTAAATATCTGTGCAAATGTATTTTATGAAATCTTTGAAGACTTCACTTCCAAACTGCAAGTTTTGAGACAAAATAAGCAATCAACCACTTTCATATGATACGTACTGTCTTCCCTATTTACAATCCTACGTTGAAGGAAGGCGAAAATTTTTCTTAATATGATTTCCTATTCATTTTTGCAGTTCATTATTAGATATTTCGACAAATGTCCTGTTAAGGATACTATTAAAAGAGGGAATGCAAACAAGTATTCCAAGGTGTTTTTTTTTTTTTTTTGGCAAATAACACACAAACGTTACTTACCTAAATTCTACATTCAAACTCACCCACACTCCACAACAAACATTCACCCACACGCACCCACCCCCTATCATATTTTTATATGCGCACACACAGACAAAGATAGAAATAAAATGTTTATATGCATTTTCTAATGAATTATACGGAGATAATTGCACTCTATTTTGTTCTACAAAGTGTGATTTGAAATTCAAATCAATTTGGAAGTTTTCTAGTTTCTGGAACATGCAAATTTGAGCTTTGAGGATTATTACTTTAGAAACCATTTCGCCAACACTTTCAAGTGTTGGTTCTGTAAACAAAACCATGCTATTTACAATTTATAATCTACATTATACTTAACATTTTAAAGGAATAATAACAGCCTCATCCATATTTTAAGTTACTCTTTTTATCATCAGTGACAAAGCACTTTTCCAGTTCAACCGAATAGGGATGGTGCCATTCGTTAATTATACATGCGAAACAGATTTTAGCATATTCCCCCTATAACCATAAAATTTATAATCATATTCAAAATCTATTCAAAATTATATTCAAAAACATCTCCGTAAGACAGTAACATGTTTGTTATTTTTTAGGAGAATTCCCGCTTTGTTAATCAATCTTACTGTTTTCTACTTCTAAAGCAACAGAGAACTTCACAAATATAAGGTGTCATAACATGACTGGTAAATATCCATGTGATAGTCCTCAAGGTATTTTAAAGTTCTGCTTCACCATCAACATAAATTACATCAAAATATCTTTCCTTTTAACTTCCACAACACAAGATGCGCATTTGCTTTTGACTTTAGATTGGAAAAGTTAGAGTGAAATCGAATATTGGATCGAATGTTGTACTAATACCGTGATGTCCTTGGATAAGTTTTTACTGCTTTCCGGTACTGATCATTTTGAAACACCCTGTACAATAACGGTACGTGATTATATCAATCCTTAGAAATGTATCAGTAAGATTTTTTAACTATAAGCAATTTGTCTCCTTAGTCATGTTTAATTTTGCATATTTTGTATTGAACAACAATAATTGAAGGCGTAGTGGCGCAGCTTCGACTTCGACTTAAAATCGCAAGGATGGGTTCGAACTCCTGTAGCACCATCGTTCGGTACACTTAAATAACAGAGGTGTATTAATTGGCACCAGCGTACACTGTGAAGATAAACAGACTCGTTGTACGGGAGGAGTTACGAACACAGGATGCCATCTGTCCCACGCTTATTGACACACTCCGGCCTGTGAATACTGACATGAGCCCGAACCTCATGTCGGTTTTGCGGCTTTGTCATAAATACTAATTACACAATAATTTCAAAACTACTTGAACTTTCCTTAATGCATGTAAATATATTCTACACTTAACTGTAAAGAATCGATGAGGCCATATTACAGTTTTATTTTGAGTGGCATCTGCTTATCACACCGGTGTGATAACACGGATAATGTCTGTATTTTATTCATCAATATTCTGTCTTATAGCCCACACGTCTTGTCTGACAAACTGGTAAAGTTTGTTTATGATAATAGTATGCTGTTATATTATTTGATATTCTTTTAAAATATGTAGGCGTTAGTATATTAAACTTCAGATTATTATTTCACCAGATTATCAAAATCAACTCTGACCAAAATTTAGGTTAATTAAAACATCATCCGTATTGTATTCATCATTAATATAATAGAAAATGTCAAGGTTATGTGGAAATGCAAAATTACTACAAATCACGATCCATCCATGGTTATACTTGCAGACGGAGATGATTGAAAATCAATAGTTTTATTTATACATCATTGGTTTCTGGTACCGTCACGGTTCTCGCGAGACCAAAGGGCACTGAATCATCTTGTACTTGATGGGTTTCTCATGATGACCAATGTCCCTTTTGGGCATCCACTATTGTTATCGTTGACACGTTACCTGAATGGAGTATGTTATTATGAATTATTTTCTTTGAGATATCACATTACTATAAATAGATATCAAAGACTTTCGTCGGGTCTTGGGGCGTAAGTAAAATACTTTTGCAATGTTTTAAATTGATTGGGAAAAGTGTTTCATCCGACTTTTCCTCGAAGCATCCCCAACAAATTGAACCATTGAAAGAGTGCTTATATTTGCTTTATTAAATGAAGTGGACGGTAAATAGAGACATGCTAATTTGATTTTAGTTACTGCATGCATATTATAACGATCAGGTTGCATCACAATATACAGTTAGATCACTGTTGCAATGACATCTGGGTATCGTAAAAATGACAGGTTTTTCCTTTAGTGTTCAGTGTTTTTCACAATGTGTTGTAATTTTGCTAAAAATTTCATTCTGTAAAATTGTTCCTCATAAATCAACTATTCATTAGAATATACTAAAAATGTCATATTCTTAGGATAAATCACGTAGGTTTTCTTCCGGGATGTTTCTTATGTCTCATATAGGCTTCCGTAGATAAAGGTTAACCAAATTCAAACCACCAGCAGAATGTGACCAAGTACTTGCGTACTAATCATTACAACTCCAACATTAGCATAGTATTACCTCAAATATCTTAGGCTTGATGAAAAATTAACATTTGCGAATGCAGAATGGTTTATGGAATGACGATGAAGTTCATAGCAAAATTTGAGGAAGTGCATGAATTATTTGCTCATCTAGCGAAAAGGAACAAAGCTCTCACTCCCGTAGGTAATGAAAACAAAATGTTTTGTCGGATTTCAATTAATCCATGCGAAGACAATTTTAGATAAGTAATATATTGTTAATCTGGAATTTCAACAGAAATTTAATTGGATCAGTTTTGAGAGATCTTAGCTAGAAATACCAACTTTGTTTATTATTATGACAAATATATCTGCGATCCAATCTCAAATGACCCAGAATTGTCATCTTACACGCACCGGAAAGATTGGATAATTACCAGTACTCCTACAACGCTCGCAGCCACAATTTTAGAAAACGAAGAGCTCATCGTTTTTAATCGAGTACATGATATTACTGTATAAAAAGTATTCAGGTGACAGTAACGTTCCCTTCATCCTCTCGAGTCTGTCGAGTTCGTTTTTGCTTTCATAATGTGTTAATCAGACAGCTCTTTATTGCAAACATGTTTCAACATTAGATTTTGAAACATTCGGAAACATTTCAATAGCTTTATAATACATTCAAAACACGACCCTGTAAATGGAATTCTGAAAAACCTGGTCCTTGTGGTTTTCATTTACTGAATCGATTTGTGTCTGAACTCTGATTCAGGTTGATTTAGATTGATACTCCAATCGTAAGCAAAGAACGACTTCAATTTGTACAAAGAATTTGAGTCTGCTCTCGGCAAAAGAAATAACGACTGGTGTGTTGACGGGTGTTACGTATATCCTTGCCAAATGCTGAAACATTTATACTTGAAGACATTCAACATATCGGTTTTTTATGGTTGGTATTAAATAAGATCCAAACAGTTTATCAAACGTATTTTTATGTAAACGCTGAAAGAATAGCATTACAAAACTACGTTTATGTTTTTTGCGTAATAAATCTGTATTGGGCTGTTGTTATGACAAAAAAGTATTATCCTCATAACGACGCAATAATGTATCAAAACCTATTTAGTACATAAGAACCATGATTCCGTTACTGTTCACACTTCTAACGCGAATAAGATACTGAAATCTTTCTAGGAGAACTTATAACTGGGAAATGAAAATTATTTTTACAATGAATAGGCAGGTCCAATATATTATCGTAGTGGATACCGGCTGTCTATCGTTTCTTCTATCCGAATGCATATGGATACAAAACACTCACACCATATAAATGTTCGAGAATAAATAAATAAATAATGAAATACCACAATATAAGATAATTTGTTTGATAAATCGTTTTTGAGTGGATGTTATTGCAGTATACCATAGTGAGGCCATTTTGACAGGTCTTATATGACATTGGTCAGCGCGGCATCTAGTTTTGTCTGAAATTAGCTTTGTATTGTCCAACTTAGTATGTTTCTCATATTTATAAAGCTAAGTTAAGTTGACGTAATAATGGCCATGCCGTTGCAATGACATAATAACAGACTAAAAAACATATCAATATGTCTAATGCTCTAGTAGCTGCTTCAATCATTGTGCACGACCCAGCAAACACAAAACGTTTTCGACATCATTCGCAAAAGGTTTGAAAAGGTTGCCAAAAAATTTAAATATCGGGTTATGTAAAGGGTATATAAAGGGTATAAAACGTTTTCATAACATTCAAAAACATTTTTTGATAACTTACTGCAAATATTCTAATATAATGTTATTTAAGTGTTGACAAAATATTTGACAAAAATATTTTTTTATTAAAACATTTTTTACCTAAATTAGAAACCCAAAATATAACCTGTTTAAAACGTTTAAAAACAGCCATTGCAGTTAGTCTTTTTTTTATAATTTTAATCCAAATAGTAGAGATATTTTTCATAATGTCGGTAAATATCTACATTAAATGAAATGATTGCTTGCCTCGTTCAAAAAAAGCAAAGATTTACTCAGAGCATTATAAAAATATTTGCACAGTTCTTGAAAATACCCACATTGAAAACATCTAAGATAATACACTTTTGTAAATTAAAATGACAAGTAGGGTTTTGAACCGATTAACCATGACAGCGTCATGTATCATAAATATTTATAATGATCATCACGATCTTATAAAATTGATCGGTCCTGAAAAATATAACTGTACGCATTCTTTAAAAGTCAATCAAGCGGTCCAAGCCGTTATAATACTTTGTTAGCTAGTCACGGTGAAGTAAAAAATAACATTGAATTTATATGAAATGTCATTATCAAGTCAGTTACATAATAGTGGTGGATGAAATAACCAACCCGCGAAAATAGCTTCCGAGTTATGGTATTAATAAAGACGTAACGAACAGGCAGCTTGAAGAGGCACTTGCTTTCCCCTTTTTGAAATCGTAAAATAAACGGAGCCGTGACTAATTGAACTCGAATTTGATATCTCCTCCGATTGACGGCGTACTCTCACGACTTATTTTCAAAACGACATCATACGTCCGATAGCAAAAATTTAATTACAATGATTACAAATAATTCGAATCTTGATTGAACCAAAGGCAAGTAAGGTATGTAACCCTGGGTATATGTGATACACTCACACCGGTGACAGAACCGTTATATTTCAATATATTTCGTTTCAATGAGATATATGGATAAATGATAGTAATGTTTCATGCATGTTGCAACATTTCTCACGACTCCTATTGCGTTTCCTAATTCGTGGGCATGAAAATGCTATTATCTTAACACTTATTTATTGCACAACTTCTGTGCCTTAATTAATTCACGATTACTATGAACTCTCTATAGCCTTTATCAAATCGAGTGTATGCGGTTAAAAGGCACGTGTCCGCTACACGCATTTTGTGGTTAATAGAATAATGAGGTATTATGAAAGTATAATGAAGGTTTAATGTTTTGCATGACTTTTCCACTACTGACCTGTGCACAGGTTTATGATTACCATCAAAATTTTGACCCGTTTTAAATTTTCAAGGCCGACTTCAACCTGAAGGTTAATGTTTTGCATGACTCTTACCACTGACATCGTATATGTATATATTTTGTCATTACCTTATTATATTTGAACACAATTATGAAATTGTTAAGTAAATATCTATGGAATTGGACTATTCTATTTACAATCCACACTACCCCTATGGAAGATTTAGCTAAAGTTTTCCACCGAGGGAATATGAGTTTTAAATAGAATTTATTAGGTAACTTCTATTTGTAATACTCACTCCAGCTGTGGAAGATATAGGTAAAACCATGTACATGGGGCGTATGGGTTTCAAAATGATTAACCTTGACCAATTACATTTGAAAAACATACTCCCCCTGAGTAAGATATTTCCAAAATCTTCCACAGGGGTAGTGTGGATTTTAAATGCAATAGCCTATTATAAGCCAAGTGTATCTTACCCTGACCTGCATCACGCGAATTATTTAGAAAAAAATGCTGAAAATACGAGGGTCATTAAAAAATGTCTGCCTCAAGTCTCATAACTACAGTTGGGAAAATGGTAGCCGCTTAAAACTTTTCAATATTCATGATAGTGCCATCTACGTGCAAGATGGAATAGAATACGATTTGTGGCACTTTCAGTATTTGTGGATTACATCAGAATCAATACAAGATTTGATACACATGCAACGGTGATAAAAGTTAAACATTTATTTCAGAAAATACATGTATAATAGTTATTACGAGTTTCGTTGTATATATTTAGAAGCATTTGGACATTGATTGGTATTTCATGTCATTGGACAATACAACCGAAATAAATAATCAAATGTACAAGGAAAGGAAAATTCTGCCTGCAATGTCATCGCCCACATCTATCTCTTAACTGGAAAAAATATCCAGTCCAGTTAATAAATATCTAAATTCAGTTAGCTGAATTGGTAATAAGGCCCTAGACTTCGGTGCGTGAATACGACTTCGAGCGCCGTTGTGTGTATTTCTGTTCTCGTGGTAAAACGTAAACTAAATTCACCTGGGAAGGAACTTACTACTAATTATTGTCCCAGTATATCCATACCAAATTCATGGCGCTGATCCCGGCTTCGATGGTTATTATTTATATAGGCTAACTATGTTGATATAGGCTAACTGTTGATATCGTGCTGCGTCCCTTAATGATGCTATAATGGTCAGCGACTTTTTGTAAAGCACAATCTTTATTTAATATTGTAAAATATAAATCCGTGTTTTTTATTTTATTTTTAAATGTCTGATTACCTCCGCAACACGGTTGTTTGATGTGATCGTTAATTTATTAATTTTTCTAACAAAACACATTATATAATGTTCAATTCTAGACCGGGACAATACAACAGCTATATACACATATATTTAAAAGTTATTTTTAAGATAGATCTTCGTTTCAATATCAAATCGTTCATTATTTTCTGCTTTTTGTGCTATTTTTTATTCTATAAACTGTACATTTGTGTGAAAATTGAGGGCGCTATTTACATATATTCTAAATTTAAATTGAAAGTTCCCTTGGCATTTGTTAGTCTTTTTCAGATGTTCTAATACCATTATACAAGTGTCCATCCCTTGTAAAGATGCAAGCAAGATTTATGATAAATAGCGCCATCATTGTTCAACTTTACTTTAAAATGACACAGTTTTGTATTACATGAAACAACCGTGTCAAGGTGTATATCAGTCATAGCTCTCTTTATGTAATCGAACGAACAACTCATGCAGACGGAAGATTCATCTTCAAGTTTATTTATTTTTTGTAATACATAAATTTACTTCGACAATGTAATTAACTCTGTTAACTTGTCTTGTCAGCTTCTGTGATAACATGAAATCACGTGATAGCATTGAATAAATTAATGGAAATATCTTAAAGGAGTATTTCGTGATCCTAGCATCCTCTTTTTATGACATTTTTCAGTACATATCCACGAAAAAAGCCTATTCCCAAAATTTCAGTTGATTCCGATTTTGCGTTTGCGAGTTATGCACGATTATGTGTATTACACTGCTCCATAGACAATGCGTTGTAATTTCGTTCTGGTGCACCAGAACGAAATTCAAATTTCACGATATCTTTGCAAAACGAATTAATCTGCAAGAAATATTTTGTACATAAACATTATGTAGCCAGAGGTTTCCAGTGATATAAAAATCTCAACTTTTTTTGAGAAAACTGGGGATGAGGCTGTGGATCACGAAATGCCCCTTTAACATACCTACACTCTTTAAACGATCACGCATCATTACCGTACCGTCAATTTCCATAAGTAATTGAAGCGCTAATAGACCGTTCCAAGCCGGGCATAATTCGCATGAATGGCAATTAAGATGATTAAGACATTGTGGCCATCTATGACCGTTTGTAACCTCTGACGAAGTGTTATCACATTAGGTCTACATTTTATCCTTAAAAGTTTTCAATGCATGCTTTTTCCAGCTATTTTCAGCTGTGACAGCTAGTTGCCATGGCAATTGCCATGGGCATAGTGGTCCACCTGTCATCATAACCAACTGGACTTGGGTCACCATACTATATGCCCTCCGGCAATTCAGTGCTTGGGTTACTTTCAACCACTATTCCATAATGGGATTTGCACCAAGCTATGTTCACTACAAGTTTTACTTTGTTCTAAACTCTGGTTATCATTGTTATAATGTTTTTGTTGGTATTTCAAATTGATTCTTTGCACTAAAACAACAGCTTAAATTATTTTCATATAATCACATAAGGAAAATTTATGAAGTGAAAATAAGTAAAAATAAAATAGGATAAAATATCAGTGTCTATGGTCAGGCAGGCAAAAAATGCCCTGGGCAGTCTATTAACTCCTTGCATGCTCAAGAATTCATCAAGATTCAACATTAACCAAGGTAAAATTGTTGCTACTGCATAAAGAATAAAGGTTTAGAAAATATTATTAAGAGAAAGAACCATCTTTAAAAGAAAATATTATATCTAAATAAGAAATTGACCTCTGCATATTGAATAACAATGTTGAACTTTACTACATAGGCCTACTGAGTGTATACCACTGAGTTGCACAGAGATCCAGGGAAGAAGGGAAAGGGTTATTTCTCATGGTTTGGTTGGAGCTGGGAGCCCTCCTGCTGGCAGTGGTATGTGAAAATAAGACCAGGAAAGAAGATTTATTGCCTCTCTTTTCTCTAATCGAGGTAATTTTCCTCAAGTTCTTTAAGGACGCGTCCAGCTGATGATAATTTAAGTTTGTTATGTGAGCAAGGTTTTTTGATACCCGTCAAGTTTATATTAATAACTGTTTATATTTTCTATTTAAAGAATTTAGATAACTGAAGCAGATTTGAATCACTCGATCATTCAGCCCCAATACCCATTCATTCATGTTAATCTTCCTTCTAATCAAAAGTTCCCTTGAAATTGGAACTAACCAAGTAGCTATCACTTTCTGTCATATAAACTTGCTGGCGGTGGGACAAACTACCCTTCCTATGCGACGATGTCGTCTGCAAACAACAGGCAAATTTTGAAGGAAATAAAAAGTGTAAAAAATGTGAACTTATGTTCTATGCCTCAGGAAGAAACTAATTCAATTGGTGTGGTTAGTGAATGTACAGTGCTTCTTAAGAATATCTTGGGAATATCATTCTATAATTTGAAATTATGTAGTAACGTGAGTTTCGGTAAAGGTTCGCAATATATATGAGTATTGAGCAACAAACGGGTGTGAAAAGGAAGAACATGTCTTATAGGGCAAACAATTTACTGCAGGTAACGGGGAATGCAGAACAACTGTCACGAGTTGTTTTTATCTTTACTTTGGACTTGACGAACAGATAGGATATACATTTGCAGATATGGACAAAATAAACATGCATGCATGTGTAGCATTATATGTATTATGCAGTAAATGATACAAGGAAACTAACGTTTTATTCTGTGCTGTTTCATAAGTAACAAAGTGTGATCTTGAATTCATGTAAATCCAAGTTTCCGGAACATGCAAATTTTAGCTTTTAAAAGCTTTTTAGTTTTTCTCTGCATAATATAATAATGGCCTCATCCATATTTTATGTTATTTTGTATATCATGTATGTGTAGCATTGCATGTATTATGCAATAAATGTTATTAGGACAATTATTCTATTCTGTGCTATTTCATAAGTAATAGTGTTCTACAAAGTGTGATTTGTAATATAAATTCAGGTTTCCGGAACATACACATTTAAGCTCGCTTAAGTAATCATTTTCACCGATACTCTTTTCTCTGCAAACATGGCAAATCAAATAATAATAGCCTCGTCCATATTTAATGTTATTTTCTATGACTTAAATAAAAGCAGTTTTCCAAACAAGGTAAGTGGCATTTGTTAATAAGACATTCGAAACAGATTCTAAGCACAATAATCATTCAAAACGATATATTGGTATTTACTAACATTAAAATGGCAAAGGGACTGACTTCCTGCTTCTTACTGTTTTATATGTCTAGTACAACAGAGAACTTCACAAATATAGCTAGGTTAGAATACAGCATTTATTTTTAGGATTAAAAAAATATATTATCCTGTTTTGCCAAACGAGACGTAGCTCAATCCTAATCATTCATTTAGTCCTAACTGGAGATAAAAGATACTTCGATAATGTTATTAACTCTGTTAATGGTTAAAAGGGTTTGTCTTGTCAGCTTCTCTGATAACATGAAATCACGTGATAGCATTGAATAAATTAACGGAAATATCTTAACATACCTACACTCTTTAAACGATCACACATTATTACCGTACCGTCAATTTCCATAAGTAATTGAAGCGCTAATAGACCGTTCGAAGATAATTCGCATGAATGGCAATTAAGAAGATTAAGACATCGTGTCCATCTATGACCGTTTGTAACCTCTGACGAAGCGTTATTATAATTTAAGTTTGTTATGTGAGCAAGGTTTTTTGACACCAGTAAACATTGGTCAAGTTCATATGAATAACTGTTCATATTTTCTATTTTTGAGAATTTAGATCATTGAAGCAGATTTGAACCACTCGATCATTCAGCCCTAATACCCATTCATGATCCTCCTAATCAAAAGTTCCCTTGAATTTGGAACTAACCAAGAGACTTTGAAGTGCGACAAATTAAAGGACAACTTACTATCACTTTCTGTCATAAACTTGCTGGCGGCGGGACAAACTACCCTTCCTATGCGACGATGTCGTCAGCAAACAACACAGGCAAATGTTTGAAGGAAAGAAAAAGTGTAAACAATTGTGAATAAATGTGCTATGCCTCAGGATGAAACTCCATCAATTGGTGTGGCTAGTGTATGTACAGTGCTTCTTAAGAATATCTTGGGAATACAATTTTATTATGTAGCAACGTGAGTTTCGGTAAAGGTTGGCAATGTATATGAGTATTGAGCGACAAACGGGTATGACAAGTAAGCACCTGTCTTAAGGGCAAACAATTTACTGCAGGTAAAGTTGACTTCTGGTAACGGGGAATGCATGTGTAGCATTATATGTATTGTGCAGTAAATGTTACAGGGAAACTAACATTTTATTCTGTGCTGTTTCATAAGTAACAAAGTGTGATCTTGAATTGATGTAAATTCAAGTTTCCGGAACATGCAAATTTTAGCTTATAAAACCTTTTTAGCTTATCTCTGCAAAACCAATAATATAATAATAGCCCCATCCATATGTTATGTTATCTTGTATAACATGTATGTGTAGCATTGCATGTATTGGAATATGCAGTAAGTGTTATCAGGACAATAATATTATATTCTGTGCTATTTCATGAGTAATAGTGTTCTACAAAATGTGATTTGTAATTCATATAAATTCAAGTTTCCGGAACATGCAAATTTAAGCTTTTAAAAGGCTTGTTTAAGTAATCATTTTCACCGATACTCTTTTCTCTGCATATCAAATAATAATAGCCTCATCCATACTTCATGTTATTTTGTCGATGACTTAAATAAAAGTAGTTTTCCAAATGGTGCCATTTGTTAATTACACATTCGGAATATATTCTAAGAGTGCCCACCTAAAAGCACAATAATTATTCAAAACGATATTGGTATTCACCAACATTAAAACCAACTTCCTGCTTCTTACTGTCTTATTTGTCTAGAATAACAGAGAACTTCACAAATATAAGTTAGAAACAGGAATGGAAGCACAACACCGGCGACCTTAACGTAAACAAAAACAAAATTTGATGTTTTATTGGGGTACGGAAAACCTTATACTTCGCCTCACAAAAGTCCGTTTTCCAAATTAATGTAAATTGTAACCGTTTTTAGCCTTACCAATTCGCCAAACTCAGTAGTTTATTATAGATGGCTGTATTTCTCAATGAAGATGATAGAAAGTAGCAACAAAACCGCGCTCACTTGATGTACAACTTATCAGTCAAAGTTCCAAACTTTGAAACAAGAGAATTGATCAAGTAGTTTGTTGGATTATACCAAAATGTCTTAGGGGACTTACTTTTTTGGAAACGTTTATCTTGTGTGAAAATTGGGTAAACTTTGTTTATGATAATAGCATGCTGTTATATTATTTGGTTTGTTATCTTCTTTTAATGCAGGTATTGATATATTAAACTTAAGATTATCTCTTCTTCAGATTATTCAGCAGTGAGTCTTAGTAAGATTGGGGTTAATTAAAACACCATCCGAGTTTTATTCATCATATATAAATTTTAAAATGTCAAGAATAAGTGGCAAATAGGTTTTATTATACATCATTGAAGGCCAATGAAACTGCTTGTACTGGAAGAGGTTTCTTATGATGGGCAAGCAATGCTCTCGGGCATCCAGCATTGTTATCATTACGTTTTGTTACCAAATCGACGGTAATAACTCTTGTAGTGAGAGATCAACATTTAACCACAAATTGCCTCAGGCAAAACTCACTTCCTGGGAACCAAATACACACAAGGTCATTTAATTTAACTCATTGACCCATTTGATTGATTGGGAAAAGTGTCTCATTCGACTCTGATTTTTCATCGAATCAAATCCATCTAAATGAACCAACCATCGATACAGTGCTTATTTGCCTTATTGAATAAAATGGATATTATACAAAGACTAATTTGATTTAGTTACTCCACAATTGTACCACAATACCCAAGTTAGATCACAGTTACAATGACGAATGGGTATCATAAAATTTGGAAGCATTTTACTGTCGTATTTATTTCAGTTTAATTCACTGTAAACGATCATTATTTGCTCCAATGTTGCGGACATTTCCGGCAGTAAATTTGGTGAACCGTTCGGTAAACTTGTTCCTTATCAATACTTAACGTTCCCTAAGAAAACGTTTTGTTTTTTTCAGCCGCTTGTTGGCAATTTAGACCCAATGCCCCCCCCCCACATCTACACACACACACCACACACCAACACCCCACACCTCTACACACTTTTCAAGATTGATTGAGACGCCAGGGTTACTGCTGGGAAGATTACGGCACAAAACAAAACAGAGTGATATCCTTAATGCTCGAAAAACACTTACAACCACCATAACTATTATACTACTACGATAACTAAATACATGATATAGGCTAGGCCCTACCTAATTACCCCAATCAAATTCAATTTATTGCTATCGCTTATGAACGTTTACCGTTTCCTGTCGTGTCATAAAGATGATAACTATGATAATAACTCTTCTTGAGCATTAACTAGTTGAAACTATGACATGTATGGACTTTTGTTTATGACCCTAGAACTACTGAGCCATATTTTATCATTAAAATGAGCGCAAAGGATGGATCTACGATTAGCTTAGGACGTTTGGGCGAAAACGCGTGCGTTTTCTATGGTGGATAAAAAAATCTTTGTAGCTCTAGGGTTAAATTAATTTTATCAACCACGCTTGAGCCTTTTTCAAAATTGCTTAACTGTGTGCAGTGTCATGATAGCGTAATTATTTCAATTAAATTTTATGGACACCATATAAGGTCCAATGTATAATCCAAACAGCTTATTATCTAATTGTTGGCATGTCTTGTAATTCACAATTTGATGAGCTGCTAGTCCACTCCAGGATAGACATCTCCATTCTAGCCACCATTGGATTTTCATTCGAGTGTGATATTAATAATGTTGAAAACAGCCCCACATAGGATTTTGTGTAATCAATAGATAGAAAATGTATCTACTATCATTTTAAATTGCTGTTTTAGTGTGCATTTGCGTGTAACATCATTATTTTTGACATTTTTAAATGTTTAAAAACACACATGTATATGTTCTTGTGTTGTATTCGTATTACGCTGGCTTTGGATGTCGAATTTCTCCCATGATGCAATGTGTATTTTGGACTCTCCCCAGCTAGCTGGAGGCGCATTGTATGTGAATCGACTAAATTGGTTTTGATCAACACAACCTTCAAATCTAAGAAGAACTTTTACTTAAATGCTTGTGGTGATATTGCAGCAATGTACATGCTTATAATATTTCTTGTTTTAATAACAGAAATTACGCGATTAATTAATGGCTTTCCTTTACAATTACCGTAATACCGTAAAAACTCGATAGTTAGCATTATGCTTACTATCGAGCGCTTTAAAACATGCAAACATGAAGAACTCCATCCACAAAAGTGTAGATGGTTTTGAGCAAATGTGTGTCTCAACCCCATTAGCTCAGTTGGTAAAGCGCCGGACTTTGGTACAATTTTCTGTTTTCAAAAGCGCTCGATAGTATATAACGTGCGACAAAGTCTATGTTTATTTTTTGTATTGATGTACTCCTGATATACTGCACTTCAAAACCTTCAACAGAGCGAACACTAACTCTATTTTAGAATTAGTATAGGGGGTTTAAGATTGGAATATATCAAATATGTAATTTACTAAATATCAACTGCCTGAAGCCATCTAAGATGAAAACTGAATTTCGACAAATAATCGAACTTTGTCTTGGTAAGGCAACACAGGGTGAATCTCAAATGTTGAATTTTAAATAATTCGATCCTACTAGAAGAAAGGGGATATTGAAAATATTTTGTTGTCGCCCAGGGCGTGATATTTTTTCTATGGAGATTTAGAGCTTTAATTGTTTTAAAGTGACAGTTAATTTTCTGGGGCATGCCAATATTCACCTGGTCCCATTTCTATACATTGTGCTATACGCAATTCGAGCGGTATTGATCACACCACGCATAATATAGGGAAAAGTGGACCATCTAGAATTGTCTCTACTTTACGTTAAATCACCATAGTACCGTTGGTTGTATCATAAACACACCACAAAAAGAAAGTCCGCACTTATGTAACCCGTCCTACACTAAAACCTGATGTTGTTATGACAATTTGATTGTAAGGTCGTGTGCAGAATCTTATTAATATTAGCTCCAATCTGATACCAAATTTGCTAGCAAACACTCTAATTGACAAAATTAATATTGATACCAGTAGGCCTATATGAAAAGTGGTGCATTCTCAAAAGTTGCAAATCAAAACGATGCACGCGGTCGAAATTACTAAGCGTTGTCAATCTTGCTTGCCCGCTATGAGCCCCTGTCGACTATCCCAAGACAATACTTTACTGATGAATACTTGGGCATGATGCGATCGATATATTTCGGGCTATGTCAATGGTCGTGCTCTGCAATTTACCTCACAAATGCAACAAATTTCATTTAGTGGTATGAAATTGGAGCTAACAAGATTCTACACACAACCTTATCAATCAAATTGTCATACATGATGCAGTCATGTCTACAGTAGAATTCATCACGACCTTTGCAGGACTTAAACCCCATTAAAAGCTATTAAACCAAGATAACACTCATTGAAAACAGCTCAACTATGTTACATCAGATCTTCTCTGGTTAAATTCACACACACATGTGTCTGTTTTACCTGTGTGATGAGCAATGAGCTGGTATTATAGTTTCAGTTGGGTGAACGATTATAAAGCAAACGCAAGGTAACAATTACTGTGTGGCCTTTGTTCACGAAATGAGACAATACTGTGCATATTGTTAACCACATTCTTGAAAATGAGAAACATAATGGCTGTGGGCCGTAACACGGTTTGGAAATAATTTCTTCATATTTTTGGTGTTATCTGTCGTTTACATATCCTTCCTAAAACACCAAAGTGCGAATATTTCCAAACACCTAAATTAGCTAAAATTTAGGACATGTTACAAAACTATATTTCCTAGAATTTCAGAAGAGTACTTTTAATATTGGCCGGTTATTTTTCACACAGCGACGTTAACTAGACAATGTACTATTACCTATAACATACACTAAAACACCAAAGTGCGAATATTTCCAAACATCTAAATTAGCTAAAAATTTAGGACATGTTACAAAACTATATTTTCTAGAATGTTAGAAGAGTACTTTTAATATTGGCCGGTTATTTTTCACACAGCGACGTTAACTAGGCAATTACCCATACTTCTATCATACACTATTTGTAGAGGTTACGCGTCAATGGTAAGAGCACTGTGTATTGTGTATAGGAAAACGGACAGTAACTGCAGTATGAAAAAGATCAGGCTTTGACGCGTTATTAAAGTGCGCACTTTCTTTTTGTGTTGTGTATATTATGGGATGGATAAAAGCCATTGTATCGAGTAATTCTTCTGCTTTCTACTGACATGTTCAAACAAAGAGAGCCCTCATATGTTCACAATTTTCTTTGGATTGTAACTTTTTTGAGATGCACGCTGTAGATAATTCCAGCTCTTTAATTTGCACAAACAAGAATATGATATACTCTCTGAATGTAAAGGAGTATAAAAGGGTGATCGTGAACGAGTAAATTTCACCCAAGAAAGGGTAAAATTTACTCTGGAAGAGTGATATTTCACTTAATTGGAGTGTATCATTAGGAGCTACTAGGCAATCCATAAAAGAGAAAACTCTTACTATATTATATTTAGAGAGTATGAATAAAATAGGTATAATTATGTATTCATGACATGTTTGTTGTAGACAATTATGGCCATACAATAAATGATAAGAATTCCTTGCCCTATTTAAAGTCTCTAAACAACTGTGACCTTTCTTTTAATTGAATTTCATAAGACATCATCTAGGGTTGTCATTACGGAAGGTCAGAACGATAGAGTATCCAACACATGCTAGTTCTGTCTAGTCCCTAATTGAATTATTATACAAGCACCGAGTGGTATTTAGTATCAGATGCATGTTATGTTAAGAAGTTTTGAACTGATTCTAGCATATCCGTTTTAATACCATTTAAGCAAACATTATGTATAAATAGAAATAAGTAAGAAGTTGTTTTAACAACTTCTTACTTAAAAGCACTTGTGTGAAATAGTTACGGCAAGTAGGATGGCAGGAGCCATATTTTACCATTTTAGCCGTTTAGCTAAAAAAAACTGCAGTTTATACGTATATTGATTAATAATAGATTTCCCTAGTTCTTGCGTTCTTCTGTTAAAGGCCAATAGTATAGATGAGGTGACTTCTGACGTCAATGCCTGACAGTATGCGCACGCATTATCAAAATATCCATTGTTTTTTGCCTGACAGTATGCGCGCGCATCATATTTTGATCAGGGCTCGTGTCTTTAAAAAAAACCCGCCACATCACAATAAGGCTATTGAACAGTGTAGTGGTTGTTATCGGTTCACTCAAGCATATCCCTTGCCTTTGTTGATAAACATTGAGGTCACCTCATCTATATCAGAACGAAAGTGTTGGGTGTTTCCCCCCTCCCGAGAAAACAATGTATATGGTGCGGAAACTACACCACTTATATCAAGCCTTGGGATCTCCTTTATAGAATCCATACCATTCCTGTTGTGTGTCAGCTTTATTTATCTTAATAATCGCGACTAAAGTGCAAAAACCGCTAGGTCATGCGCCCCTCCCTTATTCTTTTAATTAATCAATCGATAAGTAACGTACGGCATGACATAGTCGTTATTATTTTAAATAGGCTATCATGGCAATAGGTTAAAACAATTTTTGAATATATCGCCCTGCACTACAAGCAGTTTGCACTCATCGCCTGTGTGTGTGTGCAATCATAGATTGAATACAATACCATTCTTTTCAAAGATACTATTCTTTTCAAAGATACTAATCTTACAGCTGCTATGAATATTCTATAGAATTACGATCGAGGTCTTTATCCCTGTTCTTTGACATCTATGGTTCAATGCAGAGGTACTGCGTAACCGTTTGTTCTATGGTAGTTCATCCTGTTACATCATTACGGCAAATAATGCATCTACAAACGTCACCTTTAAAATAGAAATGCACAAACAAGAAAATAATACTGAAATTTGTCTGGCGCAAATCCGCTTTCTGTCTCGTTGGTAACCCACAAATCTGTATTGTGTCGTATTAAACTATAATGTCTTACTAAAATCTAGGTTAATATGAGCAGACAATTCACCACTAAATTCACACTGTGTTATTGTTTCCTGCCGAAGCACTAACAAATTACTGAATTATGAAATTATTCTTATGAGTTATTCATAACATCTACTCAAGTTGATAACAAAGACTGACGCTGCTGGATAAACATGTAACCCTATCCATATTAGATTATTTCCATGTTCATAAGCGTTATTTCAAACATTTTGTCTTGATGACTTGTCACCATCATATCGTAAAGATATAGTATCTCTTTCATCATAGGTTTAATGACTTACACTCAATTTTCGTGCTGTTTTTATAAGCTTAAAGTTAAGGGGTACTACACCGCTGTGGTAAATTTGTGACTATTTTTGCATTTTTCTCACAAATTAATAACACACTGGTAACAAAAGTTATGTATATTATTGGGGCAAGGAATCTAATTACTACACTGAAATTTCAGTGAATCAAGACAAGTGGTTCAGTAAATATGATAGGAAATGAGGTACATCCTAGCAGTACCTCATTTTCTATCACAAGTATCGAACCGCTTGTCTTGGGTCACTGAAATAATATACATAACTTTTGTTGCCAGGGTGTTATTAGATTTTGAGAAAAATGCAAAAATAGTCACAAATTTACTGAGGGGTGTAGTACCCCCTTAACATCATTTTCCTTTATGTGGAAGATATTTCAGAAGTATGGATGAAGTCCTATTTGTACAAGCGGGGAGGAAAAGGGGAGACTATATGAATTGTTGTTAAGTAATATAAGATTTAGAATGAATTAAGGTTTATTATTTAAGGTCCGGAGGGTACTCCTACTTTAAAGCAGACGTCATGCAGCAATTCGTCCCGTTTTGCCGAGCGCTACTTTTTTCACAAAATTGCTGCTAAATGTCTGGGGGAAAATAGCTTTAAAATAAGACTACGGCCCTTACTTTTTGCAGGCATCATTTGCACGTGATTACATACCACCACAGACAACCGCAAACCGCACCCCATCCACCTCCATCCGCTCCCCCTCCCCCACTCACCCCTTACATACCACACACTCTGGTCAAAGTAAAACGACGTTTAATATAGGTGTGGGAACTCATCTCTACTCATGATAATATAAAAGGTAATACCTGGATGCCCCTCGCGTCCAAATAATGACCGGTCCTAAGTTATATGTACCTGCTGGCCTTTATTCATTTCATCATCGTCAATTGCATTAACATGATCAGTTCCAAGTCAAAGGCATATGTTACTACAGCCTTTGGCAGTTAGAATGAAATAATGGGTATTTTAGAAAATAAAGGCGTAGAATAACCTTTCGTGTAATGACCACAACGTAATCGGGTAGAGTATACATTCGCAATATGACATGTCGAAATGAAATTATATTTATTTTCCAGAAGTTTTGGCGTCAACATTTTAAGTACCCAGTAATTTAATGTAAATGTGATAACAAAATAAATGTAATTGTATAAACCTTTAACAGCTATACTATTAGCCTAATATTAAGAAACCCAATCTTCTCCCAAATTACCTGCAAATAAACTAAGTAACAAAAACCTGATAACGGCCTCCTTTGAAAATATTACTTGCATAAGATGCTAATATAACTGCAACTTTTTGCATTAAATATATTCACTGAGAGCAAGCGTTTTGTGTTTCAGGCGGTAGAGGTGGTATCGTATGAATAATGTCGAATAGATCGAGCAGATGAAAACTGAGGGCGACATAACAATTGAAGAACCAAGACCCGTAAATGCTAACAAAAGCATCAACTAATATGGATACATAGAAGTCTGATATATTTTATTTTAACAGATTGTTCACATTGAGTGTCCATCAACGTACTCGAAGTGTTTATCTTTTATTTAAAGGCCCATTCAGTGATTTATTGGACCAGAACACCTTAAAATTCATCAAAATTTAGATTTTTTTCATAAAGTTTTATTGGAACAAGCATAGATGTGCTACTGAAAGGGACAAAGGTAAACGTGTAAGCAAACTGATGAAAACAAAATCGGACATTAGTATTACTTTTTTTCTTCTTATTATACAGCAAAGGTGTCGAATTTGACATGGTACGGGCGCGATTATTTTTTCCGTAAAAACCTTTGCAATGCACAAGTACATAAGTATATGAGGCTTGATATTACAAAGGCTTTTTACCATTACTATTGTAAAGGAATTTATCAATCTATGATCCACAGTCCAGAAGTTATACTACTATGCTACGAGTCGTTCGGCCAGAAAGGCGTTTGTTTATCATTGATTACAGAATAATTTATAATTATACAGTGTCACTTTTTTATGTTACAGACTTTTGTATGTATGTATAATACAATTATTAATATCATGTGTAATGGTCTTTTTTTTCGTAGGACCAAAATAGACAATCATCTACTGAGAATAGTTGGTGTCACATTAATTGGACTGTCTACAATGTGTGCTTCGTTTGCAACAAGCGTTCATGAACTTTTGGGACCATTGTCAATTATAAACGGTAATAAAAATGATTCAAAAAACAATATTTATTTTCAATATAGACTTTAATAGTCTTTCTTTTTTCATTTCAGCTTAATTTAGCAGTTGTGTTTGTAATATTGCAATTAGATACGTTGTAATAAAACATAACTTTAACTATTTGTATAGAAGTTAGACAATATAATGCACCCGCGATGAGATGTTGCTGCGTCTAACGTTAAAAGTGTTTTATTTTATCAAATTTCTCGAGAAACAGGATACGCAGTTTTTAACCTACACGAGAAAAAATTGTTCTAATAATAAATAAAATAAATACATTTTGGATTTATAAAGCGCCTTTCTCCAGATCTTAGAGGACTCAAAGCGCTGTAATTTCGCTGCAATGGTGAATCATCACAATCAGATCGCATCAACCAGGCCAGTTGCTGCCGAACGGCGCACACCTATCCGCATTTGGATTGTAACATCCACCAATTATCTGTGCAGCTCCCCAAATTCCATTGGGTGAAGGAAGTTTTGATAACCAAACAACTAATCACCGATTTTTGCGATACAGGAGGAAACCGGAGATCCCGGAGAAAACCTGCGAGAGCGAGCATGGAATCGGGATAAACCAAGTGCACATGAGTCCTTGGGCCGCGCCGGGACTTTAACCCGGGACCTCAGTGGTGCAAGGCGAGGGAACTACCGCTGCGCCAACTCGCTCCCCGTATAACAAACTATTACGAGCAAATATAAAGGTATCAAACTCCAAAGAAAAAAAGGAAGCCTGGTTACCTTTTCATTTTAGGGAAATGGGGATAGGCGAATTTATGTATGGCGTAGGGAAGAGTGGCCACTTTCTACCGCAAAAATTGGGGAATAATTGGCAGCGTGAAAACGTAGCCCAAACCCACCGAAACCAATCAATATCAATATTGGGCGGACAAGTAGAGTACTTGTCAGAATATAAAATTGCCATGCATAATCCGGCAACATTCCACCCAATAGTGCGTCTTTACAGGTGTCAATTGTAAAATATACTACCTGGGTACAGCAGAATAATCCACAATACAAGATGTATGGTTGGTAGGGAATCTGAGTGGTTCAGGACATCATTCTGTATACTTTTATGTTAGAAGCAGAACAAGATCAACGATTGCGGTGCCACATCTCTGCTAAATTCGTACAATAAGGAAACAGACATTTGTATCATACTATGAATTGTGCTCATAAGTGGGATATGAAATGCAAAAACAGTTTTTATGGTATCCCTCCTCTTAAGGGGTTAATGTGACCCGGCAGCACAAACGAGCCGTAAATTCCCTAAATTGTATTCTGTGTTACGGTGTAAAATGTGTACGAAGGTCGTGTTCATCGATAACTTAAGCTGGCCCGACTTCCGTCTTATTTTGATAGTCAAAAACTAATCAATAATCCTATTGTTGAAGTGGATAATAAGCTTCTACCTTAGATGGCCGGCTATAGAACTTTTAATAGCTCTGGTCTTTGTTTGCTTTTGCTAAATTCTGTTCAAGTGGTGGGTTACCAGGCATTGTATTTTGTACAGGTATGCATAACCAACAATTAACAATGAGAGAACTTTCTTAAACCTCGTTGACTTGGGGATGATTTGAAATGACCGCCAATTATGACTGTTTGATATATATTGCCAGCAATGTGGAAAAAGAGACACATGTAAAAACGTAAATAGCTATAATTTTGTTGAAGGAGCAAAGTTTAACAAACCATAACCTCGCTTCTGGATATCGTTTGAAGTCAAATGATATACCATTTTTAAGTTTATGATGTTTATTTTTAAACACGAAATAAAACAAAATTGACCGGGGAGGAATTTACGGCTCATTCGCCGTGGACGGTCTAAATGATTAAACTCACGAATTACCAAAGTTGGGACCAAAATTTAAAACCTTTGGTTGTCTTCATCTGGCTGTCTATATGGGGTAGCCCATGGCATCCACACATATAGAGATTAAAGATTTTGGATCCAACGTCGGTTATTTTGTCTAACAAATACGTGAGTTGTGGCACAATGATCATGATGATAACTATATTGACGATCAATATTTGGAAATCTTTTTATTGCTCCCGATTCGGCGCTTACTATTTGAAGAGAAAGAAAGAATGTCGGCATATCACTGCATATGGAAGAGATTTATGTTTACATCTTATTTATTGCAACAATATTATATTATTTTAGATGCCATAATAGGAGTTCCCGAAGAAGGGGGAGTAGGCCTAAACTATATTTTGTGTAACAAAACACCTAAAAATAACCAACTGTTCTTTGTTTAAAATGTTTTCCAGCTTTTTTTTTCCAAGCAGAACAATTTGAAAATCGGAACATTTTACGATGGAGGCAATAATGTGACATTTGTGATGTGATCAGGCAAAATCAGTCGGAAGTCGGAAATACTGATTTTGAGATATAGTCAAACAATGGAAGCATTTCCTTTTGTTTCCTATTGTTTTGGAAACTCTTTAACTGCTCACATCTTTTGAACTTGTTGTCCAAATTCGATGGGGTTTTCTGCAAAATGTATCTTTACAATCCTATAAAAAATCTGGAAATTGAATATGTCCGACATCAGACTGATTTTGCTTGATCACACCACCTTTTGGTATTTAACTTGGGAACTCTAAATCGAATATACGTCACGATATACTTTTTCTGAATCCTTATATTGTATCCAGATTTGACCAACTTTGACATTTGAGCCCTACATAAACGCCATGAGGGTTTTTAGAGCGACGTAACAAACCTGCCATATGATAACGTGTAAGATCAGCTTTATGCCGTAGGTCGCCTACAACCAATGGGGGGGCGGAGGTAATTATCTGCAAGTTCTCGAAAACTGGCAAATAATATCACTATTGTGCCGTTTACCCATGTGTGAGTGTCGAACTTCTCTTTAAAAGTAGGGAGAAGAACTGCCAATGATTTCCACGTAGCTTCATACAGGAATAGAGTTATACAGCACGATACCATTTTCAGCCATGCCCAACCAGTGTCCACGTTGTGGTCGCCCTTCTCAGGCATTTCTGGTCCGACTTGTCTTTTGATTTGTCCTATTATACATGTATAATCCAGATGAATACTGGTTATGTTTCATGATGGGGAACGGTATGTATCAATGCAGAGTTAGAAACTATCATGCCAGGATGGAACAGAAATGATAATTCAAAAGTTAACTTGGTGATGACTAGCAAACATTTCGATCACAAACATGATAAATATTTGAAGGTGTTTTATTCGCACTCTGGAGTAAAGCTAACAATACTTGTTTAAAAAGTGGCTCTGAAAAGAGCCGTTCACTGGAGAATGCCAAAATTCATGTCTATCCCAAAGATTTTTCTATACGGTCGGGAATCCTGTCATTATGTTCAATTACTGTGAGGCTAGTTTATCAGAGTTAATTTCACTGATTGTGTAGCAGTACAGAATATATTTGTATAATTCATTCTTACCCCCAGCGTTTGAAATAAGGCGCGTCCTTGCGTCAAATACCCGTGACAGTAGGCGCGGACCCGCAACTTTCCTACGGTACGGGTCCGTGTGACCCGTAAAAATTGAACCAAGCAAAGAGCAGAAAATCCTACTTTTGTTGTTCCAATGGAAAATCTGGTTCACATAATACGTCCAGCTCCCCGAGTACACTTTCATTTATGGCCAGTATACAGTTCGACCTTTTGCCGTTGCAAAGACGGAAGTTTGCCACGACGTTTTTCTGCCGAGGCCAAATCCACAAAACGTCGGGAAAAGAAACATAGCCCGACCCTGAATAACCTTTTTTTCACTGGTATTTTCCCGTGCAACAGATATCAAAATTTCCACCCTCCACTGCAGAAAACGTCCATAAATCAAATGTCAAATAAGTGGTATTTGGTAGTGTGATACCTGCAGTATGCTGCACCGTGCGGACCATATTGCTGTATACACAAATGGTAGACCAAAGTATAATTATTACACAGCCGTGACGTTAGTCACGGCTGTGTCTTTTTTCTTACAGGTTCTTTCTTCTTCTTCTTCTTCTTCTTCTGCCGACCACTACATTTGCTCTAGCACTTACATACTTACACCGATTTTGACCTAACTTGGTCACAACCATCATTGACCACGCCCCTACATGTCACATGAAACTCGTGGGGTCAAAGGTCACGCAGGGGTCATAGAGGTCAAAAACGTGATTTGAACTCAAAATGCTTCTTCTCTCACAGATTACGTAGAACAGTGACACCACTTCCACACATGCATTGCCATTATCCAGTGTCTATGGGGTCCTCACAGATTTGGGGTCAAAGGTCATTAAGGGGTCACTTCCGGTATAAAACGAAAAACCTTCAATTTTTTTTTATTTTCTAAGAAAAACATAGGACAGTAACGGTATGTTCACACATAAATTGTAATTACCCTGTGTATTTGTGGTATTTTTTAATTTAGGGTCAAAGGTCATTAAGGGGCCACTTCGGTATAAAACGAAATACCTTTAAAATGCTTCTTCTCCCACAAATTACGTAGGACAGTGACACCACTTGCACACATGCATTGTTATTACGCAGTGTCTATGGGGTCCTCACAGATTTGGGGTCAAAGCTCATTAAGGGGTCACTTCCGGTATAAAACGAAAAACCTTCAAACAATTTTATTTGCTAAGAAAAACATAGGACAGTAACGGTATGTTCACACATGAATTGTGGTTACCCAATTCATATGTGGTATTTTTTATTTGGGGTCAAATGTCATTAAGGGGTCACTTCCGGTCTGAGACGAAAAACCTTCAAAATGCCCATTCTGCCACAAGTAACAAAGCAAAGTGGGGCCACGTGCACCCATGCATTGACATTAGCCAATGTCTATGGCCGTTTTCATATATTTTGGGGTCAAAGGTCATTAGGGGTCACAACACGGCTGTGTTCGTGGGTTAGACCACAGCTTAGTCTAGTTCTTTCTTCTTTCTTCTGCCGACCACTACATTTGCTCTAGCACTTACATGCTTGTACCGATTTTGACCTAACTTGGTCACAACCATCATTGACCATGCCCCTACCTGTCATATGAAACTCGTGGGGTCAAAGGTCAAGCAGGGGTCATATGGGTCAAAAACGTGATTTCAACTCAAAATGCTTCTTCTCTCACAGATTACGTAGGAGAGTGACACCACTTGCACACATGCATTGTTATTATCCAGTGTCTATGGGGTCCTCACAGATTTGGGGTCAAAGGTCATTAAGGGGTCACTTCCGGTATAAAGCGAAAAACCTTCAAAATTTTTATTTGCTAAGAAAAACATAGGACAGTAACGGTATGTTTACAAATAAATTGTAGTTACTCTGTGCATATGTGGTATTTTTTTTATTTAGGGTCAAAGTTCATTAAGGGGATACTTCCGGTATAAAACGAAATTCCTTTAAAATGCTTCTTCTCCCACAAATTACGTATGACAGTGACGCCACTTGCACACATGCATTGTTATTACCCAGTGTCTATGGGGTCCTCACAAATTTGGAATCAAAGGTCATTAAGGGGTCACTTCCGGTATAAAACGAAAAACCTTCAAAAAATGTTATTTGCTAAGAAAAACATTGGAGGGTGATGGTATATTCACACGTGAATTGTGTTTACCTATTGTACATGTGGTATTTTTTCATTTGGGGTCAAAGGTCATTAAGGGGTCACTTCCGGTCTGAGACGAAAAACCTTCAAATTGCCCCTTTCTGCCACAAATAACATAGCAAAGTGGTGCCACTTGCACCCATACATTGACATTAGCTAATGTCTATGGGCGTTTTATATATTTTGAGGTCAAAGGTCATTAAGGCGTCAAAACACGGCTGTGTTCGTGGTCTTAGACCACAGCTAAGTCTAGTTATATATTTCATTACAAACTCATACGCCCATCTACCTTTATACGTCCATCTATATAATATATTGACGTACTTTCAATTTCAAATCTACTTACTCAGACCTAGTCAACCTTCCTTTACAAAATTTTCTAAATGTTAAACTATACGGTCCACAACTTATAAGTTCCCCCTAATACTTTTTAGAATAAGTCAAAAAATATTTTACGAAATGTATGTAAAAATGTAAAAAGATATGTATAGCCCTGTATGTTTTACACATGTGGACCAATTTATAGCGTCACACGTCATTGCGTTCAGTCACAATGGTTAATTGTGTAAGAAAAGAGGCCGTTTTAAAAGTTGCACCTGAGTCCATAGCAGTCAGGTTTTCTTTAACAAACACATGGATAGACCTGGCCTACTGTATTGTTAGAGAGCTGACTCCTATGGACTCATATGCAATTTTTAACAATGTTTAAAACGGTCTCTTTTCTAACATAATGTGACTAAACGCAATGACGTGTGACGCTATAACTTGGTCCATTATGTAAAACAAATACGGCTACCCATACCTGTTAATACACCTTTGCATTTTGTCAAATATTGTTCGATTTATTTAAAAAAGTATTTGGGGGGAACTTAAATGTTGTGGACCCTATATATGTATATACCTATAAGAATTGGACGGATAGAGAGACGAACTGGGTTTTGACCAGATCACGACCAGTAACCAAAAATAAAAATAGCGAACAATGCTTATCAACTGAACCGTAAATCCTGTCACGTCTCGTCATTGTTAATAAATATTGCTTATTTCAGTGTTTTTATTTCTATATCCTACCTGTCAAACCAAAGAGTTTAAAAGGAGAGTGCATAAAACGTGGTCTTTTATATCCCTGTGTTATACAGTCAGCGCAATAAATAATAATAGCAGTTCATGTATCATACCCGATTTGGAAATCAAAGTGACAATAATGAACGAAATGGTGTTTTCTTCACTTAAAGTTGTCAATGACGGCAAATGACGCAGAAATAGTTATGAAAAGTTATGAAACTAAAACCGATAGAAGGTAGTTTTAGCATGTTCAGGTAAAATTCGAAGTTGCAACCCTATGTATGCACATCATGTTTGTCATGAGTTTTTTACTTCAAATAGTCCGCGCTACTCACCAAAAGCATGTTGAACATTGTCATGTACTTTCACAAAATATCCCTCATATTTAAATACCAGTGTTTAATGTATGTCTTATCTACTTTGGCCAATTATGGATGAAACTTGTCTCTGTCCTCATTCTAATGGTGATAAGGAAACGCCCCCTCAGACACTCGCTGCTGACGCGCCGAATACCAAATGTTTAACCAATTTTCTAATATTTTGACTATATCTTACTCCAAGTAAATCGGAAAAGTTGACAGCCCTGTAATGTGGCATGCATTATATTCGGCAACAAACATGACAAGAGTTAATGAAGTAGTGTTGCATTCTTGAGAAATGCAGAACACTATTTTAAAATAGTGTGTTCTTATTTATATTTAGTCGCAGATGATCAACAGCTAGAGCTAGAACTCCCACAACTTGGACGATACCTAAAAACGTGAAGCCAGCGTCGTAACTGCCAGTTTGGTCGTATATCCAACCTATAAACATGAATACAACATAATGGTGCTTGCCAATTATTACAGTAAAACAATTCAATTTTTTTTTTACAATTTTCGTTAAAAAAACACATTGTTTTGCTTTTCAATTTATCATGTGTTATGGAAGATATAAATTGCATCACATTTTGATCATGATTTTTTTCAAATAATAAATCGCCCTCATAACCCCACGCCCGCGTATGTATAAAGAGGTGTCCGTTTTAGCCAGCGATATAGAATAAAAACTAGAAAACTAAAGGACCAATCACAGGACGAGCTAGCTGGAGGAATGGCGACCATTATGCTAATTAGGAGATTGTTGTTTATGTCCGTGACGTCATTTTTTGCCAAACATTTTTGTGCCGAAAAATGACGAACAATTTCAGTTTTCTTTCCATTACTGTTATATTGTGAAAAAACATATAGCTGTGGAGTTAGTCCAATACCGTAAACGTTCGCCTAATGGCGCTCTGGAGTTCATGGAAATGAGAGAGCGCCATCCCTGTAAAAGCCGACTATTATCACTGAGCATTAAGGGTACGTGTAGTTAAAGGGTGAAACCTATCGACACATACAATTATGAACAAGATCGAACAAACTTGTTCATGATAATGCGGTAATCATTCACCTGATACGTTGTGGCCCAGCGAGCAGAGCATTAGACTATAGTGCGAGGATAAAGATAACTTGTGGAGAAGATGGTTCGAATCTCATGCAGTAATTTCTGACAGATGTCTGTCAATGTTTTTTTTCTGATTTGAGGAAATTTTATTTTCTATTTTCTTGATTTTATCTTTAACATTGTTTATATAATTTTATTATTTTATCTTGTATTGTCTTTTTTTCATGATTCTTTGTTTTTATCGTTTCATTTTAGAGTAACTCAATCCATTCAATCAAATGTTGTAATGAACCTGTTTGATTGTATAGGCATTTGTTATGTGTGTGAGACGAACTGTCGCGTGCGACAAGTCTTTCAATTCGCGTGAGTGTCCTTGCCTATGCATCAGTGGTCATAAGAGGTATATCATTTTATTCGAAAGGGGGTCCCAAATATACGGGGGTCATAAAGTCTTGGAAGAATAATAGGATGGGGTCATAAAATGTTTTATGACCAAAATGTAGGGAGTCACACGATGACCATAGAAAGTGTGTTATTTTATTAAAAAAAACTGATTTCAATACCATTTTGGGGTTTGGGATCATAAATTTTTGTTGCCGAAATAGGGGTGCGTAATTTTATTGACGCAGACTTTTTGTAAATTTGGGACCCCCCTTTCGAAAAAAAAGATAGCCCTCTAAGAGGATTCAAAAGATAACCTCTGCCCCAATAATCCCTAGCTATAAGTTGTTTGAAACTGTTCCACGAAGGATGTATCATAATAGGCTCAGTCTTCAAATGATATAAATAAAATTTGAATGAGTGAACGAATAAAATCATACAACGACCAACTGAATAGAGGCTGTGCATATGACGTATCATCCCGTATATTCTATTCATATGCATTCAACAAAAGCATGATTGCATCTACCGCGACAGTTCGTCTCACACACATAACAAAATGCACTACGATCAAATAGGTTGATGACAACATTTGATTGAATGGACTGCACTATGGGGCTATCCATGGGCTATCCCTGTAAACCGGTTCAAATCCTTTGTGGCCAATCGATAAACGCAAGGCTATCATTGAATACTGGCTAGGATTCCACAACACAATAAGGCGCTTTGGAAGGCACACCATACCTATAAATGGCTTTCTATATTATGTGCACTCAACAACTATTCAGTATCGAAGCCCGGTATCGAAGTTACGTAATGTTACTATGTCAACGGGATCACGCGCTTAAGTAATGAACCACGATCGAAAGAATCAGTACACAAAAAAGGCATACCAAAATAGCGTGATCGTAATGATCGCCATACAAACAGTGCTTGGTTCCGATACCATCACGGAGTTACGTAACTACTTTGTGGTCTGATAGTTATATGATCAATGGTCTGATCTACTTGGGTTCGATCCTTTTAAAAAAAAAAAAAATAGCTGATCATTTATAATGCATAAATGAATAAAGTAATGTAGTTACACAATTTGAAACATTGAGGCCGTTCTATTTTTCAAAGGTCATTTAACTGTTAAATGTAGTGGAATATATCACGCATTGCTAGGTAGCAAGTGGAGCAAATTTTGTCGACGGTTTTTGTTGCCGTTTGTTCGCAGTGCCTATTTATCTTTTAAAAAAATAAGAAAATTAAAATTAAATTTTAAAAAAATTCACAATACTCGTTAGTAAAATGGGGACAAAATCCAAAAACATTTCTTGACCCTTCTTCACATAAAAGTGGGAGCAGAAATCAAGATTCGAACAAGTATCATTCACCATTCAAGGCGCACCCTCTACCGACTGAGCTAACGGGTCAGACAATAGAAGGGTGTAATTTTGAACTGAAGAATATTAAAAAAATATGAAGAAATTACAATGTTATAATAAGATTTACCAAAATAAGTTAGGTATAACGTATTAATCGATTTACAAATTAAGTCCAATGGCACTTTGAGAAAGAATACCTGAAGAAACCCCAAAACATTTGCTGCTCTAGCAACTAACCTAGTGACCTAAAGTATTGGGTCATGTCACGATACTCTGAGGCATTATGTCCAGGTTGCTCAATTTAACATACACGTATCCTTAATGCTGTTGAGATTTTACAAGGATGGCGCTCTCACATTTCTAAGAATCCAAAAGCGCCATTAGGCGAACGTTTACGGTATGTTAGGAAAATATTCAAACCGATGACCCCATGTTGACACTGGCTAAATAAGCTGTATTCACTCGTAAGGTTGACAGTCACTTTTGCAATTTCGTCATTTTATTTTTCACAGACGAAATGGGAAAATTTGACCTTTGAGGTCATTTAGTAGACCTGTTTACCAGTCGTTTTGATTTTCGTAACAACAGTTCGCCCTTTGAAAAGTGAACTTCGACGTACGTGGTGCGAAACTTTCTTGCCACCACTTGCCAAGTTTTCTTACGGTGCTTCCCGCGTGGTTAATCAGTGCATGAGCGGTAATGACACACGGCACCAGGGCATTTGCTTAACTGCCTTGGTTTTAGCGACTGTTTTCGACATTTTTTTGACACTTTTTGTTTTAAGCATTGGTAACAACAATAGTGTAACTATTATACACGATTAGTTGACATTTTTTCCAATTCTGAGGGACACTTCACCCTCAGCTCAGACACCCATGTTTCGTACAAGCGCCACACGATAGCTTCTAGTGTAGTGTGTCCCTCTTTCCAAAATTCCTGCATCCGCCACTGTGTAAACCCACTTACCTACTACAAATCCGGGTATTTTTCTTAATGCCCCAGATATTCCCATTCGCCATCCAATTGCTTTCGCTAACGAATTTGGGTCTACAATAGACTTCAAGTAGACGTCACATAGAGAATAGGCCGCACCTGTTGCTGCAGTTAGAATTATGTTCGCTATGAAGATAGTAGGGATCGTTGAGGTAAATCTATCTGCCAAGAGCGCGATTGTTGCCACTGTTCCGGATATATACAGGCCACCTCGAACGCTGATAAGATCTCTGGACAGGAAAGGAACATAGATTATGTGTCCAATTAAATTAGAAAATCCAGCAGCGGTCGCTAAAAACGAGGCCTCGTATGGGGAAAGTCCTTTGACCAAACAATGAGGTATGAAGTATACAATCCATCCGGTAAACGTGCTGGCGAAACAAACCGTAACAATGCAACATACTAGAAAGGAAGAATTGGTGAAAAGATCAAGCCCGGCGAGATTTACCAATGCGTATATTCCGCGCTCAAAATTTGAATGATTTAACGGCTGATTTTGCCATCCAAATGCCTCATTATTATCATCGTCATTTTGACATACAGGCGAATATGAATTTCGTAAGTTATCAATTTTGGTAGTTGTAGTGAAATCATATTTTGGTTGCCGTAACAAGATTCCGCTTATAAGCAGATGTAAATTAATGCCTCCAAGAAGTAACAATGCACCACGCCATCCATAGGTCGCTAGAAAAAATTGCGTAACAGGAGCAAATACCATCAATCCCAATGAACAACTGGCATAAACAATCCCAAGAACTAGTGTGTAGTATTTGTCAAAATAAACTGCTAACATCGCCAAGCTTGGAACCCACAGTAAGGTGAATGATATTCCTGTGAAGAGAAATAACAATAATTAATAATGTTGACACCTCTTTTGGCGAAATCAATGCACTTTGATGTTTTGACCTCCATAGAGGCAAAAACGTGACCTTTGACCTTTTTGGTTATAACTCAAGAACGGTACATCCTAGATAGGTCAAACTATACATTTTCTGAATCCTTGTGACTAGAGGAGCAAGTGTGAAATTTGACCCTGTGCAAAGTTCGATGACCTTTTCCCCCCCCCCCCCCCCTTGGGCCAGTTTATATGTTTGGGAACATCCTGATTATATTTTTTGGGTTTCTCAGGAACCTAAAAAAGTTTGGTTTAAATTTGGTCCTTTAGGGGGTGCACAGAAAGTGGTCCTAGAGTGTAAACAGCAGTCGTGCGTTTCATGACGCGTGCATTATATTCTCATACAACCCTCAATGCCATCCAATATTATATAATTACCGTTTATAATAGATAATAATCCAACAAGCTCATAAACATTTGTCGCAAACGACGAACACATTATTGAAAGCCAAATTAATGTACCACCAACAATGCCCAGTAGCCGGTTGTCTATTTTACTAGCAAGTATACCAACAATTGGTCCTAGGAAAATAAAAAACAAACATTATTTAAGCCATATTGTATGATTTGTTCCACAGCGACGCCCTCAATTTTTCTCCAAATTCTACTTTTTGCATGATTGTAATGCCCAGTGGTGTATTAAAATACCACGTGAAAGACTAACCTAAAGTTTAGAAAGGGGTGTTAATAAAGAAACAGTGAAGGACATTATGTCGTACCACCGACAGTTTTTAGATGAAAATGGCAAATTGTTACTTGTATGTAAAAATGTATATACGAAAAGTCAACATTTTCAAATGATCGTCGGCTTTTCCTCCTAGCTACATATACTTCAATTTAATATTATTATATTTATAAATTCTACTTCGAGGACTGGAAGTATGACAACTTTGCGCCTCATTAATGCTAAAGTATACATATTTAGAATGTAAACACTTCGACGAATCCATCTAATTTTGGCAAAAAATTGGCAGTTTGTTTAAACCAGATTATTGGACAACATTTTTTTTTAATTTTCAAAAGTTATGAATAAATTTTTTTAGGCCAAATTTTGGCCAACTTTGATCTGATCAATCAAGTTGGTAAGATGTGTTGATATGGTTTGGTACGATGGAAACAAGAGATTAGCCCAATTTGAAAATTACATAAGCGACATAACTTCCTTTTTTTTCTTTTTTTTATATAATGTTGTTCATTATTATTCCTCACTTCCAGTGGTGCACGGTCAGCATGATAACCCTAGTCGGTCTACAACAAAAATTAATGGTTACCTCCAAGTTCTCGGAAACTGGCAAATAATGTCACCATTGTGCCGATTACCCATGTGTGAGTGTCAAACTGCTCTTTCAATGTAGGGAGAAGTACTGCTAACGATTTCCACGTAGCTTCATAAAGGAATAGAGTTATACAGCACGATACCATTATCATCCATGCCCAACCAGTATCCACGTTGGAATTCCCCTTCTTGGGCATCCTGGACTTTTCTTTTGGGTTTTCCTATGTTTCGTGAGTATGTATCATTAGAGATCTTTACACTATCGTAATAGAAAGTGAACAGAAAAGAGAAAATAACAGTTATAGTTATCGGTGTTGAGTGAACATTTCGATCATAAACATTATAAATGTTAATATACTGTTTTAATCGCACACTCAAGTAAATTTCAAATACAGGTGTTAGTCAGTTAGAGACAAATTAGATGTTGACTAGTCTCACTGCTTACTTACGTAACGGAAAATGGCCAATGGTTGTCTGGAGCGTGTCTGGTTACAAAAAGGTCTATCATAGACCGATATCTACTTGATATTGTTTATACCGCTCCATTCGTAAAACTACTGTACAAAAATACCAAAAAAAAACCTCAAAAAAAACTCTAAACAATAGCCCGTGTTAATGAACCGTAAACTAGGCAGGCCTAGGCCAGGTCATATCTCTGGTTTGTTGCATGCAATTATACCATTTTTCTGTACAGGTTTTATTCTGATTACCCTTCATTGTTTAGTGAGTGTATTTGGATTCTTTTAGAGTACTGAATATATTACCATTGGTATGATTTACGGCCGCCTAAAACCCCATTAGACTCGATAAAAAAATTGTCTAAAATATTGGCCCTTTTAAATGTATTTTCCACAAAATGCAGTGCCAACTCTTATTTCAAACGTAGTAACTTTAGTAACCTTGACTGCATGTTTGAGCCGCAATGTCTCTTTTGTTGTGTTATATCACACATTGTTCGAGGCTTGCTTTTTTTTCTATTTTTTTTTCTTCTTTTTTTTTTTGCTTCTCGATTTATTTATTTTATTCATGTGAAAGAATTAGAAGGAGCCTACAATACACTGAGAACTTTACAGTGTTGTGAGTAAGACATAAAAACTGGTTGGAATCAGCAATTTTCTCTGCTTATTTTCTCAGAACCATGACAACGAAGAGAGGTAGTAATCTGATATTATCGTGTACAGAGTAAGGTGGGTGTACAGGATATGAAGACACATGAATATATAAACACAATATGAACACATAAATCGAGAAGCAAAAAACAAATGGAAAAAATAGAAAAAAAACCCATCCCAGAGCCCAGAAGCCTCGATCCTCGAACCGAGGGTAACATTGTTGGGACAAGAGAAGCAGAATCTATATTTAGTCAAACGTCATACGTCAAACCATCTAAAAAACTCACTGGACCCCTCAAATTTGGCTTTACATGGGTCCGGCAAAAATTAGTAGACCCTAAAGAGATTAAGACCGGCGATAGCCCTGCATCTACTTGTTGTCTACTTAATTTGTTTTTATATTGTAGTCTAGTGATTGTTACTGATATACAGGGTGTCTCAATAAAAATAGGCCCTGTGGATCGGGTGACATAACTTAAAATATCAGCAGTAAAATTAAAAATTTCTTGCAGATTCAAAATCCATGAAGAGTCTTCATTAGATTGGTGCATAAGACATAAAAATCCGTTCACTCGTCACTGAGATAATTGGAAAACTACAAATAGACTCATTTTTGGACCATTCCAATGAGACAATACACATTAACAATAATGTGCTGCATTGTAGTTTAGAATGGAAGAAAGTTACGGGTTGACTAAATATTGTTGGTCGAAGCAGCCAAAAAGGTCGATTTTCATTATCTAAATCAATATGCTATTGAAAAATAACACCTTGATGTTTTTCAAAACTTCATACTTTGAAAACTTGCTTGATTTATTGTTGTTATGTATATACACTTTTAAGTACATACACTTTAAAAAGTGTATGTAACTGGAACGAAAAGCCGTCTATCATATGAAAAATTTGACCTTTCATATTGAAGATAAAGCTTCTTCCCCCAACACAAACACACACACAATAAAACTGGGTCTTCTTAGGAAACAAATCGATATCGATATCTTCATTATGAAAGGATAACATTTTCAATTGATGGTCGGTTTTTCATCCCAGCTACATACACTAAGTACATATCATTAGATTTATGTAGTTTGGTTGTATATCAAAAATACAATATTTGAATAAATAATATTGATATTTGATATCAGAAGGATATTCCTCGTATTCATAATGCAATTCGATATGTCTGATGCGCTCTCAGCTTCCACAAAAAATACTGTGCAAACGTTGCTATGCGAGCCCTTAACCCGAAGAGAAACGTGTGAAATATACTGATATATAATATATATTGATTGATTGATTTTGAACTCCTACTCACCAACACTTGGCGTTTCCTTTTTTTCTTTTATCTTGTTTATAATATACTACACATTATTGTGTATTACCCCATTGGAATGGTCCAAAAATGTGTCTATTAGTACAAACTTAATTATCTCAGTGACGCGTGAACGGATTCGGATCATTTTTGCACCATTTTTCTTCATGGTTTTTGAATCCTTAAGAATTTTTTTATTTAACTGCCGATATTTTATGTTACGCACCACTTTCCAAAGGGCCTATTTTTATTGAGACACCCTGTATTATTAGAATACAAGCCAACACAATTGGTCATAGGTTTTGCGTGGCTAATACAAAAAACCGTGAATTTAGTGCCATCCCCCTGGTATTCCTCTTTATGTGTCAAAATAAAGATGACAACAATGTGACGTTTGGACGGCATAAACAAGCTCTTAAAGATTCTGAGCGAATACAAATATTTGCCAATGTCTCTAAGACAAATAATTCCGTCGCAACTATGGAACTTAATTACGTGCAAATATCCACCTGTGTGTCAGAAGGCCAATGATAATTACGAGGCCTAAAAAATTGAGCGAATGTGGATAAAAACACATTATCGTATTCTTCTCACTATTAGGATCCAGACAAAGAATAATTCATCTATCTTCGATGTAGAGTTTTTGAGTTGTAGGCATAAGGCGACGAAAAAAAGAAAACCTGTTCTACGGGCGGACAGACCTTTCAAGTAGGGTCGGTCGGTCGAGCTTTTTTTTGGAAATGACCCAAAAAATCACCAAAATATGTAAATATTTGCAATTTGGGACAATACAAAAAAAATTATTCTTGAAATTGTCGAAATTTGGGTCGGTATTCATTTGTACAGGAAAAAAATTCCCCAATTTGTTTAAAATCTGGGTCGGTCGGGCCCGTAGAACAGGGTTTTCTTTTTTCGTCGCCTAAAGGTAAATTTGGTCCTTACGTGAGTACAAAATGTTTCTTTTTCTGAATCGTAATAATGAGAGGAATACATATACTGGTATAAATTTTACCCAGATTCGATTTTGACATTTGAGCCATGCATAAGTGACCATTTTGTTTTACGCAAATTAGCATTTCCCCTATTTCCTTTTTGATGTGTTGTTGGGGATGTCTTTTAGATATATTTTGTCTAGTTCAAACGTAAATTGACCAGTCTATAAACCTAATTTCCGTTTTACAGCCGACGTCGCACAACAAGTCATTAAAGATCTTTTATAGCTGACGAAGAAAAAATGCAAACACTTGAATTGTTGACAGTATATACTAGTTTTGTATCTTAAGTATTCTTCAAATACAATGACAAGTGTACTCAACAGACGATCAGACATCTTTAAATCAATACAAGACAGGAAATATGAATAATTAGAACTAATTCAAACATAATATGAACAAACCAGAACTTTCCATTCGTTAAAGTGTCCTTATTATCTGGACCAATTTGGAAACAGCCTCAAAAAAAGTAATTGATGATAAATTAGTCTCAATTGAAAAGGTTATCTCATAATCTCAGAATTATCTTACAATATAAAAATGTCATGTCATTTTGCATATTTGGGCAGCAAAAAATTAGAAAATGTGCCTTCCAAAAATTAGAATGCATAACTTGAAATTAGTCTTTGGGCTTAATTGTTACAGCATACGAAAGACGCCCCAAACACGCAAGATTTGGCTTATTTCCAAAAATTGACCAAATAGTAAAATTTAACTTTATTGCCAAAAAACTAAAGGATTAGGATTTAGGCCCTAGCTATGTTTCATTTAGCAAGATTTTTTTTTCTTTATTTCACAAAATTAATGCTGTGTTTTTCTGGAATCGGGAGTAGGGGCCAGCACAAGTATTTATGTATAAACTTCACGTGTCGTGCATTTCTATTTATGGATGAGTGATCCCTTGAACTAATGGTATTCTGATACTAAAGACTCGCAAAATGGATAATGTATCCAAAGTTAGTCCGCAAATACAGGGCTACTGTATGAACAAGAAATGAAGGTCAAATCGCACTGTGAGCACGTGAGTGACGATACATTGAACCTGGACCACATTAGCGTTTACCACGGTTCAATAGATAAGCAATAGCCTATTCCATGGAACAAACTCTGGAAGCGGTAATAAGAAATTAGCATGTGTCCAATTGCTATTTAATTAGCGTAGTGTTATTAAAGTGATCCCGTGACGTGGTTAGAGGGTGGCAATATGTCGGCAGACAGAGCTTGACTCAAAAGTACGATGATATCTGGTATCTCCGTGACTTTTTAAGCATCACAAGAAAACTATATTCTTAGTTTAAAACAAACAATCAGTATCACCTACTTTATATATTATCAACCACCAGCAATCATTCCGCGTTAAAAATCGACTTGGTTTTCTACTATTAAACCTGCATTACACGAAATTAATTTTTCTGCAATTTCAATTCCGTTTCTTTCAAATATTATTCTGTCCAAATTATGTGAGTCTCATTAACTCCATGAGATTGCTTTTCACGAATTTATCCATTGCCATTTGTGGAGAATTGGGTGTTTCTGACTGAAAAACAACAACCAAACGGGCAAGCAGGATCAGCAAACATAATACTTATTGTATATTCCGCTGTAACAGTAACTATTATTAGAGTCACGCGGTAGCATGACCAGCAAGTTTTAAAAAAAACGACTGATAAAGAAGAATAAACAGATGCACCGCGAGACTATATTTACACGGAACAAACCGCTATTGTTCTATGATATATTCCGCTGGGTACAAAATATATCTAAAACCATGCTAAATCTTATTTACTGTCCAAAGTGTCATATTTTAATAACTCATTATTTCAACAAGTTACACCAATCTTACAGTCAATCCGATTGTTTGATAATAAACAAACATTCTTGCTTTATTTCACGCGGTATTTCATAGCCAAAATTAGTGGCAAGTCATAGCTAATCATACTGATATCCACAATCTTTCGACACTGCTACAGCCATACATGGCTGTCACTGTCGCACTACTTTTTCAGATTCACTTTCAAATATACCCTAGCATTTTCCTGGATACCCTACATACAAATTCTGGATCCCATTCGCCAACAAATCAAGTTTTTCACAATTATTTTATTCTTTCCGGACCACAGCATACATTCATATTAATAAATACTCCACTTTCACACCTCGTTATATCGGGACGTCCCTGTGGCGAAGCGGTTAAGGCCATGGACTTCGAAGTTAGAAACTTCCCACCACTTTTTTTTTAAATGTTTAATTGTCATATTTATTGTCATAAATCAAGAATAACACCATTTCGAACATCCATTGCTATTGTGATATTATATTTTTTCATCAAACAAACATGTTTGATTTTTTATTCACATTTAGGCCTAGGCCTAGGGCCTACTTTCACCATCCAGATGCTTTCACCATGCCTGACTATCATGACATCTTCGTCATTTAAAACACATTTATCAGTGTCTCTGTTCACAGCTCAGACTGAAATTATATTTGGAATAAATATTATAAATTGTCACAAATTAAAATTACAAGCCGCGAAAGATCGCCAACAACTGCCGCTGAATATTGATATTTAGAACCACAAACCGCGAAAGAATCACACACCACGGAATATGGATATCCAACAATCTTAAACTATAAATTAAGCTCCCGATAGAGGGCAGGGCTTGAAGGGAAACTAAAATCACAAACCGCGAAAGATCGCCGACAACCGCCGCTTAATAGGGATATCCAACTAGGGCTACAAAGAACCACAAACCGCGAAATTTGGATATCCAAAGCGATTGCCCGCAGGCCTATCTATTATAAAGAACCACAAACCGCGAAATTTGGATATGCAACAATTGCCCCACAGGGCTTCAAAGAACCACAAACCACGAAATATGGATATCCAGCAAGCTTAAACTATAAATTAACTCCCGATAGAAGGCAGGGCTTGATGAGGGAAATTAAAACCACGAAAGATCGCCGATAACCACCGCTTAATAGGGATATCCAACTAGATTGCCCCGCAGGGCTACAAAGAACCACAAACCGCGAAATTTGGATATCCAACTAGATTGCATGCAGGCCTATCGATTATAAAGAACCACAAACCGCGAAATATGGATATCCAACAAATTAAGACCACAAACCGCGAAAGATCAACAACAACTGCCGCTCAATATTGATATCCAACTAGCCGCAGGGCTATAAAGAACCACAAACCGCGAAATTTGGACCTGCAACTAGATTGCCCCACAGGGCTACAAAGAACCACAAACCACGAAATATGGATATCCAACAAGCTTAAACTATAAATTAGCTCCCGATAGATGGCAAGGCTTGATGAAACCCACAAACCACGAAAGATCGCCGACAACCGCCGCTTAATAGGAATATCCAACTAGGTTGCCCCGAAGGGCTACAAAGAACCACAAACCGCGAAACTGGAATAGCCAAGTAGATTGCCCCGCAGGGCTACAAAGAACCACACACATTAAAACACGATTATCTTGCCTAGTCGGGGCATTTAGACGCTTATGCGCATTTACCAGTTCTGACTTGAAGTAGGCCTAAATCGGACTTACTCTCTGTGTCTCACTGGCATTGTCAACATTGGGTGTGTGTTGTTCATATTTACATTTTCTTTATATATTTCCGTTGCCTTGAATAATTAAAGTATATTAAAATGTATATTTATCATTGTGTACGCCTCTTAACATTACAGTCACGCGTGACGAGCAAGTTTTAAAAATAAACGACTGATAAAGTTTTGTTTAATTATTTATTGTCATGAATCAAGAATAGCAACTTCAAACATCTATTTTTCGTTTTATGGAGCACTCCGTAAGCTGATGACTTTCCAAGCTTGGAGCTGCTTGGCTACATTCATAAAAAGAAAAGAAATCTACCAAAAAAACATTGACAACGTAAAGAAATCAGCAAGTTTAAAAAAACCCACCTCGGCTCACTGTTTGAAACTTGGTCCCATTTTGAACACCAACAGTAAATCAGTGTTTTTATTTTATTTCAACAGAATACAGCGTTTCCAACAAGATTACCAGCCTACTTGTTATTCGTTTAATACAATAATTAATCATGATTATTATAAAACAAAACACAATAGGATATTGGCTTACCATGCAAGAACAAGATAATAACCTTTCAGGTCGTTCCAGAAAGCTTACAAATTAATATCGCATCTGCACATTAAAGATACATAACACTTCTGAAAAATGTTTTAGATTTATATAAATATGATAAAGTTTAAATCAGTACCTTTTACAAATGGGACCAAGTTTCAAAAAGTGAGCCGAGGTGGGTTTTTTAAACTTGCTGATTTCTTTACGTTGTCAACGTTTTTTTGGTAGATCTTAACTCTAATCTAACACACAAGCTGTGTGGGGTAAACCAAAAGCCCTTATCATATTCATCAGCTTTATTCTTGTTATATAGGTTGGATATACGACCAAACTGGTAGCTACGACGCTGGTTTCACATTTTTAGGTGCCGTCCAAGCTTTGGGAGTTCTAGCTCTTGCTGTTGATCATCTGCGACTAAATATGAGTAATAGGAACACAGAATGATCTATTTAAAGAATTTCGAGTTTTTTCTCCACAATCCTGTAGCAAGTCGACATAATGTATCTGTGTGTTACTTGAGTATCTTAAATACTACTTCAATTTAATAATTATTATATAGCAGTCATAATATGTGATAAACTCATGTCATCATGATATAAAACTACATGAAATAAAGCCACAATTATATACAAACTATCAAAAACAAGCGATTTCAAAAAATTAGGACATTCACACACTTACCCTCACGGTCACCCCATACACATTCACCCCACCAACCCACACAATATTACAGAACGTACACACACCCTGTGATGTGTCCTGAGTAATTTACTTTGATTATCTTTGTTTACAAAGTTACATGAGTGGTGACATTTTGGGGGGGATTTCCCTCTCAACTTGATCAAAAACAAATCGAATCATTTCTAATTTTGGATCATATGGGAATACCCCTAGAGATTGTAAAGTGAAGATGATGTCACGGGATTCCCCTCAGGAAGTGATGTCAGGGGATTCCCCTCAGGAAGTGATGAAATGTGAAAGGTTAATGTTATTAAGAGTTGGGAATTCCCCAGACTGCAGAATAGTGTGAAGGTAGTAATAGCCTATTGATATAATGGGGTTTTTCCCAGTGCTTGATACACTGGCAGCAGGAAGTATTTGCGCACCGTAACCACTGTACCTAATAGAGAAACAACCGGGAACCCATTTACTCACTGTGTAACGATAAGACGTGTACAGTCAAGAAATTGTACACAAACTTTATGCCGTCTGCATGTATTTTTGTATTTATTGATTATTATTTTATTATGATTCTTTCTTTGTTTTGTTCATTTATTTGATATTGTGAATAAAAATAATAAAAGTTTCGAATGGGTGTCTTTTCGTTCTTGTAATAAAAACAAACAAAACTTTTGTGTGTGTTGTTTAATTTGGGGGACTATCAGTGTCGTGTACGGGGCAAGGACGTGTAGGGACTCTTTTTTTTTAGCATAGCACAGCATAATAACACAAGATCATCTCTCTTTTTGGAAGATTTGGTAGCCCTTAAAAGGGCTGTTGGGGTTATTTAGCCTTTAAAAAGGCTGTTGGGGTTATTTAGCCTTTAAAAAGGCTTTTTTTGGCATCATCAGATCAGTAATCGATGTGAAAACCCTTGGCTTTGATAACAGCGCGGCATCGACTAATCATGCTGTCGACGAGGTGCATCAGATAAACTGGTGACAAGTTTTCCCATGAAAACTTGACCAGATTTAGATGACGGTTGCACCCTCCTTGTCTTCAAATCTTCCTCAATGGCGTTCCAAAGGTTTTCAATTGGATTGAGGTCAGGAGACTGTGCGGGCCATTCAATCACGTCGAAGCTCCAATCGACTCCCATCTCTTTCAGTGCGTCTGGTGTTGGATCACTGAACCATTCTGCCACGGACTTGGCCTTGTGACATGGAGCATTATCTTGCTGATAAATGAACTGCTCGCCGACCAAACCATGCGCTGAAGGAAGCATGTTTTCTTCCAAAACCTGAAGATACTTGTGTTGATCCATGGTTCCATCAACCAACACCAGATCACCAACGCCTGCTCTTGAAAAGCATCCCCAAACCATGATCCCACCTCCTGAATGTTTCACCGTCCATTTGGTGTATCGTGGGTCCAAAGCTTTGTTGGTTGGTCGTCTAACGTAGCCTTTCCCATCACTGCGAAAGAGGCAGAACCTCGATTCATCAGACCAAACTACCCGCCTCCATTCGTATTCTTCCCAATCTTGGTAACTCTTTGCGAAGTTTTTCCTTGCAGTAAGATGCCTTGGGTGAAGCATTGGGACTGATCTTGGGCGATAAGCTGACAAGTCATTCTCCGCAAGCTTTTTCCTCACCGTTGAAATGCTAGCAGCTGAGCCGGTTGCTGCCAGGATGTCTTGGCGGAGATGCGTGGCTGGCTTGAACGGCGAACGCTTGCATCTTGTCATAAGATTTCTCACTTGAGTCGGTGTCATCACCTCGGGTCGCCCACTTCTTGCTTTATTTTCCATGCTTCCGTGTTCCCTTTTCTTCTTCAAATTGTACCGAATGGTTGACTCAGGTATATTGAGTCGTCTTCCTATCTCTCGATTGGATATCCCTTCCTCAGAAAGTGCAGAAATTTGCCCTTTTTGGAAGTCAGAAAGCTCACTTGTTTTCGGCATTTTGATACACGTGTACACAAGAAGAAAATCACTGCAAGCCAGTTTAAAACCCCGGGAAAAACAATTGGCATTTTGATGGTTCCCTAATTGGATTGAGCTCACGCAATAGCAAAATCATGTCTCTTGGAAAGTCACGGTTATCAACAAAAGTGACCTCTGAAATGATGTCATTTGACCTTTTATAATAGTTTCGAAACCCCCTCAAGCTATATGTGCTTACTGCGCATAAAAAAGTAAACAGATATTTACTGCGCAGATGTTTCAAATACCCATCTTTTTCGTCTGGGAAAATCCCCATAGCGTGATGCAGCGATAATGAGCTGATTAATTATTCATGAGGCAAATGTCAATGGGTATTTTACGTGTGAATTTTGACGACATAAAAACAATAATGAATTCTGACAGCGTGTAAGCTTAAAATACGGATTAAACATGAATTTATTGATGGAATATAAATGATAAACGTACACAACCAGTATTTTCTGGGATACATATGATATTTTATTAGCAACAAGGTGAGTTTGTGGGCAGTGTGTGGTGCGCAAATACTTCCTGTATATAAGAAATTGTAACACAATTATTGACACAGTTGATAGTGTTGATCTGGGCTAGCTAGCTAATATGCTTACAGTCCAATTCCTTCAAAGAAAGGAAATTGCAAACCAGAAATATTTTATGTAGTCAAAGTACTACTATTTGCCATATTGCATCAAAACAAAGTAATCATACTAATTCCTTATGAGAAAATTGAAGCTCACATTAATTTCAGTGTCAAACGACCATCTGTGACAGGTTGTTGACAGGTGAATTAGTATTTCTCATTCATTTGGATGAGAAACTTTCAATTCTCATAGTTTTGTCCCATTCTCATCGCTTTGAAAGAATTCTCATTTTACAATTTCCACTAGTGTAGCACAACTATACATGTATAACAATAGAGAGTGGTGAGTTGCGTTCTGACTCTTCCAAATGTGTTTGACCAATTTTGTTCAGTAAAATAACCGTGCCACAGAATACAACTATATTATTCAAGTTGAAAACCCGAGAAGGAAACGCTAACAGGCAAACCTTTTCATACGTCATTTGAATGATATTTGTTTAGACAATGATACATTCCATTTCGAAAAATCCCGAAAGCTTTTGCATTGAAACCAAAAATGCGTCACGCTGATGTGCACATTGGTCTGTTGGCTACTGCGCAGTTCAGTGTGCACAGTGACAATGTACGCATCGATGCACGCATCGATTACAAAGAATTATGGCATACCGTAAACGTTCGCCTAATGGCGCTATGGAGTGCATGGAAATGAGAGAGCGCCATCCCTGTAAAAGCCGACTATTATCACTGATCATTAAGGGTGCGTGTAGTTAAATGGTGAAATCTATCGACACATACAATTATGAACAAGATCGAACAAACTTGTTCATGATAATGCGGTAATCATTCACCTGATACGTTGTGGCCCAGTGAGCAGAGCATTAGACTATAGTGCGAGGATAAAGAGAACTTGTGGAGAAGATTGATGGTTCGAATCTCATGCAGTAATTTCTGACAGATTATGATGTCTGTCAATGTTTTTTTTCTGATTTGAGGACATTTTATTCTCTATTTTATCTTTAACATTGTTTATATAATTTTATTATTTTATCTTGTATGTGTCTTTTTTCATGCTTTGTTTTTATCGTTTCATTTTAATCAAATGTTGTAATGAACCTATTTGATTGTATAAGCATTTGTTATGTGTGTGAGACGAACTGTCGTGTGCGACAAGTCTTTCAATTCGCGCGAGTGTCCTTGCCTATGATCAGTGGTCATAAGAGGTATATCATTTTATTCGAAAGGGGGGGGGGGTCCCAAATATACGGGGGTCATAAAGTCTTGGAAAGAATAATAGGAGGGGGTCATAAAATGTTTTATGACCAAAATGTAGGGAGTCACACGACGACCACAGAAAGTGTGTTATTTTATTCAATAAGACTGATTTCAATACAATCTTGGGGTTTGGGATCATAAAATTTTTGTTGCCGAAATAGGGGGTGCGCAATTTTATTGACGCAGACTATATGTAAATTTGGAACAAAATAAAAAAAAAAATGATAGCCCTCTAAGAGGATTCAAAAGATAACCTCTGCCCCAATAATCCCTAGCTATATTTGTTTGAAACTGTTCCACGGAGGATGTATCATAATAGGCTCAGTCTTCAAATGATATAAATAAAATTTGAATGAGTGAACGAACAAAATCATACAGCGACCAACTGAATAGAGGCTGTGCATATGACGTATCATCCCGTAAATATGGCGGACTACTCAAATGCATTCAACAAAAACATGATTGCATCTACTTCGACAGTTTGTCTCACACACATAACAAAATGCACTACGATCAAATAGGTTGATGATAACATTTGATTGAATGGACTGCACTGCGCCATGATTACGGGGAAGAAACCGGTTCAAATCCTTTGTTTGGAGCCAATCGATAAACGCAAGGCCTCTATTATTATAATAGCTATCATTGAATACTGGCTAGGATTCCACAACACAATGAGAACATGTTATAAGGCGCTTTGGAAGGCACACAATACCCAAATGGTTTTCCATATTATGTGCACTCAACAACTATTCAGTATCGAAGCCCGGTATCGAAGTTACGTAATGTTACTATGTCAACGGAATCACGCGCTCAAGTAATGAACCACAATCGAAACAATCAGTACAGAAAAAAGGCATACCAAAATAGCGTGATCGTAATGATCGCCATACAAACAGTGCTTGGTTCCGATACCATCACGGAGTTACGTAACTACTTCGTGGTCTGATAGTTATATGATCAATGGTCTGATCTACTTGGGTTCGATCCTTTTAATAAAAGAAAAAATAGCTGATCATTTATAATGCATAAATGAATAAAGTAATGTAGTTACACAATTTGAAACATTGAGGCCGTTCTATTTTTCAAAGGTCATTTAACTGTTAAATGTAGTGGAATATATCACGCATTGATAGGTAGCAGGTGGAGCAAATTTTGTCAGCGGTTTTTGTTGCCGTTTGTTCGCAGTGCCTATTTATCTAAAAAAATAAGAAAATTAAAATTAAATTTAAAAAAATTCACAATATTCATTCGTAAAATGGGGACAAAATCCAAAAACATTTCTTGACCCTTCTTCACAAAAAAGTGGGAGCAGAAATCAAGATTCGAACAAGTACCATTCCCCATTCAAGGCGCACCCTCTATCGACTGAGCTAACGGGTCAGACAATAGCAGGGTGTAATTTTCAACTGAAGAATATTCAAAAAATATGAAGAAATTACAATGTTATAAAAAAATTTACCAAAATGAGTTAGGTATAACGTATGAATCGATTTACAAATTAAGTCAAATGGCACTTTGAGAAAGAATACCTGAAGAAACCCCAAAACATCTGATGCTCTAGCAACTAACCTAGTGACCTAAAGTATTGGGTCATGTCACGATATTTTTTTCTGAGGCATTATGTCCAGGTTACTCAATTTAACATACACGTATCCTTAATGCTGTTGAGATTTTACAAGGATGGCGCTCTCACATTTCTAAGAATCCAAAAGCGCCATTAGGCGAACGTTTACGGTATACCAAAAAGGTGCATTAGTATGATGAGAGTTATGTCTTTTCGAAGATATCTGTCAATTGTTGTGTCCAGAAATCATAAAGTATGCCCTGGGGTGACAAATATGTTAGCCTCATCGTCTGGAGATAGAGGTGATGACCTAATATGCACGCCGCACGACAGGCTATAATTCCAATATAATCAGTGATACTACTTACCGATGTTGCATGTATGAATACAGATGTTTGACATATTGAGCAAAATAGCTCAAAATGCTATATAGCCAGGAATATATTGTTCGCATGCACATTGGTGTGGGCGAGTTTACGGGTGGGGTGTGTGCGGTTTTGTATATGGTTATATTAGGTAGCTGGGGGTTGTGGGGCCCGGAGAAAGGATAAGAAATTGCACCCTTTACCCTTGTTTTATTATTATTATTGTGTAGGGTCATACGTAAATTGGTCTAATCGGCGCACATCCAACATAGCGTCTGGGGCACGTGCCCCCCCGACATCCACCTATCCCCAGCTGAACCCCCAGGTGTGGGATGTGTCTTGTTCAAAAATAACAATGGCGTGCGCCTTTTCTGTTTGTTTACCCGGAGTGTCTGTATAATAAACTAATAATTCTTCTCTGTGTAAAAAGCGTTACCATTGTAAGTCTAATTTCGTCATTGAAACTATACAGTTATATTCCGTTACCGTGTCCTTTGCTGTGTAGGGGTGTGTGTGTGGGGGTGGGGGGTAGGGTGTGTGTGGAGGTGTGAGTGTAAAGGGCTGTGGCATTGCGGGGTTGTGTGTATTGATGTCGACGGTGTCTGTCATACGTAAACAGGCTTTATCAACACGATTGTTACTCGTCAGTTTTACGTGAATTGCAAAGCATATGTCTTCCCAATGACAACATTCGATCGTCTAGAATGACAAGGATTGATAATATTTTACATTAACATGATTAATCTGCAAATTAGGAGACTCTTTAGATACGTTTTGATGAGACAGTCTTGTCCATATTTACTAAAAACCGATGGATATTGGGTAGCGATTATAGCTTGGGCATATTAGTGCTGTGGCATTTTATTCACATTACTAAAACGGTTTAGAAACTTTGGCGAAAGTGTCTTATGGCATCATCAGATTACATTGCCTTTGTGATAATGGGCTATTTTAGTTGCAATACTTACTCCCTATACAAGAGTGTCATGACCATTATCGCCCTCACAGGACATGTAGATTTCAAATGGATTCACCCATGGAGTCACCCATTCACCATGCGAAAAAAATTTGAGATAATGTCTTCCATAGGGGCGTATGGATTTGAACTGGAATAGCTCAATAAACCAACTCTAGGGTGCGTTTCTTTGTGTTCTAGAATTTCACATCAATTTAATTATTTTATACGACATAAATATGACTCCAAGTTGATGCACATAACTCGAAAGATGTTGTAAAAGTCATGTCAAATTACAAATCAAGTAATACAACAATGTTACTATCTTCAGCTTCATCATTTTTGACAATGCAGAAATTTGTTATGAAGAGATTTATGCAATTTAATCGGTCTCTGTATCTTTTTAATCGTGAACCGTTCAAGATCTAATCTTAAAGGGGCACTTCGTGTTCAACAGCCTCATCTTCCATTTGCTCCAAAACGATTGACATAATTTTTATGTCAAAACCTAGGACTACATGTTTGTGTGGATATATCCTTTCTTGACAACGACATCGTCCCATTCGTGACTAGTCCGAAGGGTCGCTAGTTCGAAGGTTCTCTAGTCTGAATGGTCGCTAGTCCAAAAACCAAATGAAGTTTGCCAATCCGAAGGTTCTCTAGTCCGAATATATAATAAAAGTAAGGGTTAGGGTTAGGGTTAGTGTTAGGGTTAGTGTTAGGGTTAGGGTTAGGGTAAGAGTTAGAGTTAGAGTTAAGGTTAGGGTTAGGGTTAGGGTTAGCGAGTCTTATTCTAGACTAGAGAACCTTATTTATTATTCGGACTAGAGAACCCGATATTCGGACTTGCGAACCTTTTTCAGAATTCGGACTAGCGAATGGTAAATTACATGTTCGAACTAGCGAACCTTGGGACTAAGGAGCCTTCGGACTAATGAACCTTCGGACTAGAGAGTTGTCACCGTCCAATTTGCATAATTATATCTGTCGACAAATTACAAAAGAGAAGTCATTTTGTAAACAGGTTTTTTCATGGATATCTAATGAGCTATATCCTTAAAAGAGGATGCTAGAATCGTGTAATGCCCTTTTAAAGCAACTAACATTGCACAAACCTTTTAAGGTTCAAAATTAAACCTCTTACAATTTTACAATGATATCGTATTACATTATGATCAAACACGTTAAAACTCTAAAGATAACAAAACATACTAGCATCTCGTTTTGGTCCATTTAATATTGCCTTTCAACCGTTAGTATTGAAGCAATGTATATTTGAATTCTATGGATGACTAGAGTAGACTAATAATATTGGGGAAACGTTTTATGTAACGAGAGATGGATGCACAAAATTAAAAGAGGTATACAAGTCATATGTCTGGTGAAGTATTTAGTTCATTGTAGAGTAAAAGGTGTTTCTAGAGATCAAACTGATCCAATGGATTACCATTTATGTCATTACAGCTTACTGTCTTTTTCATCACGCGTTCATAATGCCCAATTGACAGTGGTTCAGTTCTTATAATCCACAAGGCCTCAAGCTGAAAGATGATACTTCTCCTTTTTCCTTCCCTACGTCTGCGTATGGAATTAGGAGACAGGAGGATCCACAACGATACAGACTTTGTAATTATAATCCATGAAACAGAACAAAGAATAAAAATAGAGTATCCTCTAGCCGCAGTCAGTAATCAGTCAGTAATCAGTAGTTACTATGATAGGAACAGCAATATCAATGCATTCTTGTGTGTAGTAACCCCGGGGAGTAATATTAAACTTAAAAAGAATTTTTGTATCACCATGATCCACCGCTCTTTGATCCTATAAAAAATTGCGTCGTAAGCTTGCATCGCTAATATGTAGTAGTAGTAAAACTTTATTTATTCAGGGTAAACTCAATTGAGTAATATGTTGATTATACCATTACATTATTATTATTGTAACTACAAAGCAATCTAATACATATACTCAATATAAAGCTTCAATAGGAGTTCAGTGTTTGACCTAATTTCCTGTAACCGAGGGAAATAAATATCGAATATATCGTCACCCTGATACAATAATTGGCTAAGTCATTTTTTTTGTAATTTTGAGAACAAAGTCTGATTATTACTTTATTTGTCTCATTATCATTTGTTCTTGTGTAAAGATTCGTGAATAAATATATTTAAATGCATGATTGAACCATTTTTTGTACTTTGTTCTCATAAAATTACTTAGGCAATTATCGTAGCAGGCTGACGATATTGTGTTAAGTAGGAACAATTTGAAACCGTTTTGTAAAACACATAACCTTAATCCCTGTCCCCTTAATTTTGTTACTCTGCCTCACTAGTTAGTATTTTAATTTTTCAGGGGTGTGAGAGGCCCAGTCAAAAAAGAGGAAAATTGCTAAAATAGCTGAAAAACAGCGTAAAATCAGGTTAAAAACACCAAACTTGCTGAAAATAAAAGAAAACGCGTACATTAACCCTTATTAATTATGCAAATTAACACTAGCAAAATGCTAAATACAATACTTTTATTGTGCTTGTACTACATTATGTACCCAGTGTCAGCTAGATAGTCCTTATAGTTACTTGGTTAATTAACTTTTCTGCTTCCTACCTTCGGCCTAGTTGGAGTTAGCAGAGCCAAACGCCGCCAACGGCAACGAAGTGGTCAATATTACAAAAACGGTGAATACAAAACCTTCAAAACCTCCCGCCCACAGTGTGACAATATAAAGGCAAATTTTAAAGCAGGTGAAGTATCAAGAGAACTTGACTCCGAATCCGTGATGAATGGCTGCTAACGGTTTTGTTACACATGTTACGTCTGTTTCACATCTCGCGTCTCTCAGAGATTATTTACACAACCTTGGAATTAACAGCAAAACTTCGCCGTTTTGAAAGCTCATGTGTCGTATGATTTTTGAGAAGTAACGCAACATAATTTCTGAAATCTGCAATTATTATCCTTATGAATTATTCATGACATCTACTAACGTTGTTGATAACAAAGACTGACGCTGCTGGATAAACCATGTAACCCTATCCATATTAGACTATTTCATGATTTTCATAAGCATTATTTGAAACATTTTGTTTTGATGACTTGTCACCCATCATAACGTAAAAGATAATATCTCTCAACATAGATTTAATGAGTTCACCTAAAAGTAACCTTTCCTATAATGAACCTAGGCTTCTACTTTGGGTAAAATATTATGACGATCTTATTCCGACAGCTTGATTCTAGAAGAGCTTTTCACTACGCAAATGTGCACAGAATGTTTTTTTGAAAAATGACACCTTTATAAAATAGCTGTCGGGCAAAATGTTCGGGAAAAGCGTTCGCAATATACCATGTTGAAGTTTTGGCACTAATGAAATACCTACGATTTTAATATAACATGTTGAAATGTTGAAATTAGATCTAAGGTACAAGCTTTCAACAGCTGTACTACCAGAAAACCAAAACTTCTCCCAAAAAACCTACAAAGAATCTAAGAACCGAAACCCTTATACGGGCCTCCTTGACAAAATTACTTGCATAAGATGCTAATAATTGTAACTTTTTGCATGTTCGTCATGAACAAGCGATTTGTGTTTAAAGGAGTATGTCAATAGATCAAGCAGACTTAAAACTGAGGGCGACATAACAATATACGACCCAAGACCCATAAATGTTGACCAAAATGTTATACAGAAACATAATATGGATACGCTTTATTTATTCATTTTTTTTATATTATTTATTTAATTTTAATTCTAATCATTACAAAATTAAGATTTTGTGTCCCTGCCGTATATGGAACCCTTGATATTCTTCTTGAGTTTGGTTTCTACAAAAAATTGCCTCTCATTTAAATGTGACGATGGTCTTTTTGTTTTTAGTTGACATGAATTTACATCAAGGCCCGTAGCCATATCAGTGATTTGTTTGCGGGAGCGGATATAAAATAGCCTTTATCGGTTGACCCGTAAAATCAAGTGGGCAAAGTAAATTAAGTGGGCAATTTCTTATTTGTTCTTTATAATTTGGACATTCTTGAGTACTTTTTTGCACCTTTCCCTTTTTTAATTTGAGGCGGTACGTGGCACCCCGGACTCTGCATACTTCAATATTTTATTCGTCCTTATTACTTATTACTTATTCGATGCATATTTGTGATGCGATCAAGCAAAATCAGTCGGAATTCGGAAATATTGATTTTGAGATATAGCCAAACCAAGGAACTATTTATTTCCTTATGTTTCCTCTTGTTTTGGAAACTCTTTAAAGCCATATTATAACATTTCTGTAAAAATAGATTAGTATTTATTTTCCATAAAATGTTAGCTTTTACTGTCAGATATGACCCCTTTTAATTTTGAGCCGAACAAGTGAGGTAAAGCATAGAAAATTGGAATTTACTACTAGCGCCCATGCATGTTACTCCCGCGGTTGTGTGTATGTGTATCCCGCACGCCATGTACGTAGTGTGCATACGTATTCGACTAATATTTCCATCGTAATAATAAAATGCCGGTTCCAGCGTTTTATTAAAAATCTCGAATTTTGATAAAACTACAGCACCTAAAGTCTTGAGTTTTACACAGAGTATCTTTATTGACTAAAGTACAGACTTGACATTTAATATGGAATATTTTTTCGCAAAATTCCAAGACTGGACTGGAAGGGGTCTGCATAAACCGCACGGGCTAAATTTAATTGGGGTGTGTCGGGAGATGGAGTAAAATATTTGTTTGATAGGAAATGTGCTTTCCATGAGTTTACATTATGGTGCTCATAATGTAGCGAATTTGGCTAAAATGGCGGATTTAGGGAGGCTGAAATTGAGCTTTGTGGGGGACACAATTTCTACTTTATGCAACATTGTTCTGTTATTATCACATTTATAGGGGTTTGAAGTGGTATTTCGTAAACTTCGTCAGCAATTGGCATTCATCACAGCCGAAATACGCTTGCAATGTACCAATTTCTTTAACAAGGGAGGAGCTTAAAATATGGCTCATAAAAGTTTTACGTACTCAGAAAGTTTGAATGGCACCCCTGAGGTCAAATGTTATAAAATTACAGTACAAAACAACTGCGCGGATTATTGGTTGTCCAATCAACTCACGCTGTTTCTTTGTGTACAGTAAGTTTATAACATTTGGACCCAGGTGGCCATTTAAAATTTCTTAGTGCGTAACACTTTTCAGAGCCATATTTTTAAAAACTCCTCCCACTTTCAAAACTGGTAGATTACAAGTGCATTTCAGGTCTGACGGACACTTATTGTATTTAGGTTCAGTAAATATCACCTCAAACATCAATAAATCAACAATCAACCTCAAATTCACATATTTTACCCCCACAAAAATCAAATTCAGTATCCATAAATCCGCCATTTTAGGCTAATTCAGTACATTATGAGCTCCATTATGTAAACTAATGGAAAGCACATTTTCTGACAAACAATTACTTTACACCATCTCCCGACACACCCCAATTAATATTTACCCCGTGCTGTTTATGCAGACCCCTTCCAGACCAGTCTTGGAATTTTGCCAAAAATATTCCATATTAAATGTCAAGTCTGTACATTACAATCGTGTAAAAACCAGAATTCAAAAACTTTTTGAGGGCGTTCTCCTCAGCAAATGTTATAATATGGCTTTAATTGCTCATATCTTTGGAACTGGCTGTTCAATTGTAATGGGGGTTTCCGCAAAATCCAGCTTTGTAAATGGTTTATACTACCCTGTAAGAAACTGAAAATTTAATATCTCCGAGTTCCGACTGATTTTGCTTGATCGAGTCACATTTGTTCTTGCGAGTACTGTAATTCTTAGAACAGAAAAGGTTTGGGAGTGCACTTATGGGGGTGTTAAGGTTTGACACTATTTTAAAGTGTTGCGATTTGGTAGTTCACAGCATCTTGCTAATGGTAGTCAGCTTTGGCAAAAATCGCATTGCTCATTTCATAGCGAGTGTGTAGAAGAATTCAAATATCACAGATATGCTTTTCTAGGTCCTGTGGTTCTTGAGTTATGTTGTAGGAGGGCTGAAATACCACTTACCTAAACATATATAACTCATTAACAACGATAAATCAAACAAGGTTTGAAAGTATATGGTTTGTAGAATGAAATTTTGCAAAATATCAAAGTGTTATTTTTCAATAATATATTGATTAACATAATGAAAATCGATATTGTTTGGCTGCTTCGACCAACGGTGCCTTGTCTACCCTTAAGTAGGGCACCGTGACTAGATAGAGCTGATAATGACCATCTTCAAAAGGTATTACGTGATGATACTTATCAGCTTTTCTTTCCCAATCTATATACTTCCCTATCCACGCCATACAGGTGGTTATTTCAATAGGTTTCAAATGATATTTGATGTCCGAAAAATGTAGAACCGAGTGTTGACACCGATAAAATTATCTTCTTGAATAACCAGTTGTCATGGTAGTTTAGTGACCTGACATTTTAGTATATCATGAACGCAGGTGTATGTTAAACACTTTGGTCATTGTATTTTGTTGTTAAAGTTCAGGTTCTCTAGTAGTCCTTCCCATTCAACCGATTTTATATAGACTTGTTTTCATATCATACGATGTTAGTTTTACATTGATATTTTTGTAGAAAAGTATCGCTTTATACATCTTCCAGGAAAATCTTCTCAAAAATCATTCGAAACATACCAGTATGTAAATTGACACAAGTTGACTGTTAATTGTCAGGTTTTGTATATCATCTGCAGAAGACGAAAGACGTAAAACAAAAACTTTTTTTACCAGGAATTCACAGCCATTCATCTTGGATCATAAAGTTACACTTTCGTGCTCAGAGAAGTCACGTTTCCTCGATACCTGCTTGCATATCACACTTTTCAAAAATGTCCGGTTTAAAGCACATTTTGTGGTTTCTTTCACTTTATCTTGTTATTTCAACTTAAATGGGAAGAAACCTTTCCTGACAATTATTACCAATATTACGTCAGCATATTTTTAATTTGATGTAAATCGTACATTATAGCGTTAAAGGGTGTGAATATGTTGGAAAACACCGCCCTATAATCCGTAAATAACATGCTACTTATGATCTTGCCCGTTGAGATCCACAAATATTCTGATTTTCGAACATTTGTAAGCAGGATGTTGCCCTGAAGATCATTCGTGTTGTGAGTGTCTCGTGCTTTATACAGGGTGTAACAATAAAATTTATACAATTGCATTTTGACTTCTCAGGAAAAAACTAAAAGAGTTAAACATCAAAGAACTGACACAAAAGAATTATAAGTCGTGTTTCGTCATATAATTAACATGAACTTAATGATAATATGATCTTTCTTTAAAATCTATAAATGAAGTCATGAAATTTCTTTCAAATTATCTTATAAATAAAGTAATTTCTCATATCCCTGAGATATCGTTGGTAAAACTGAGAACAGTTTTTGCATCCATAAGTACAAAACAATAGGATTTTGAACGTCAAACCCACTGGCATCCAGACTATACAGAATAGGCTAACCATCAGTGAACCCGATAAACTTGACATCGGTGAACCAGCTTTGTACTTTCATCCAGCTGTAGCTAGCTATAACTAAAATTCAATTAAAAGGATTTACATTTTAATGAAAACATACCCTTATACAATATTCTTTTCTGATTAACATTTTTAAAACCTCCTTCTTCATTATTTAACATTTTTAAACCGTAATAATACCGTGTAACTTGATATCAGTGAACCCGTTTAAATTTCAGCGTGTACTTATTGAGCCATTCACTTTCAATTCTCTATATTTTAGGTAGATATATGTATTTCGTTATGACAGAAAAAGTCATGTCATACTATAATGAAAATGGTGACCTGACAAGCCGTTTTGTTTTAAAATGTTAAAACTTCTTTGCTATTTTATTATTTGCAATATTATTAATCGTGTTACAATTTTTTACGACGAAATTTTCATAAATAAAAGAGAGACAAGATTATTTGAGAAGCGTTTCCTAATTGCTTTTTTCCAATATTTCGAACCATGCTATGAGCATGATGAGTCACAAACTGGTCCATGGGGGCCAGAGGAGGCATTTTTGAAAATTGACTTACTGTAATTATTAGATTATACATGCAAATAAGCTATCATTTACTGCAAACTGCAAACTCCAAATGTCTAGCATACTTGGTTCTAAAGTTATGAAGTTTATTGATGTCTATTTTCTTATGTATTTTATTGTTTTTAGTGCATATTTTTACATTTATCTCCATTACAAATTTGCCGCCTTTAGCCCCCATGGACCAGATCGTGTCACTTAAATGATAACGTTGACAAGGATTTTATAAAAAGGAGGAGTTTATAAATAGATAATAAATAAATAAATAATAAAAAAATGAATTGAATATGCCGAGGAGTTTATAAATAGATAATAAATAAATATAAAAAAATAATTAATTAATTAATTAATTAATTAATTAATTAATTAATTAATCAATCAATCAATAAATCAATAAATCAATAAATCAATAAATCAATCAATCAATAAATCAATCAATCAATAAATCAATAAATCAATCAATAAATCAATCAATAAATCAATAAATCAATCAATCAATCAATCAATCAATCAATCAATCAATCAATCAATAAATAAATAAATAAATAAATAAATAAATAAATAAATAAATAAATAAATAAATATTTCAAAGTTGTCTCATAAATGTGTGCCAAAAATCGCCTGCCCCCCTTTCGTTCTGCCAAAAGGTCCCCCCCTTTTTTGTGGCCTGCTAACAACACCCCCACCACCCGCCCCCATTTGGCCCTCTCCCGGGGCTTATGAGTTTCATAAGTGTTTACCAGTTAATGCCGGGTTTAAAGTCGAGAAAAGTTTAAAATTTACTTGCTTAAGGAATACTTGAAATCATACTTGTCATGTCATTTATTTTTTAGGAATGCATTTTCAGATATTTTAAAACGTATTATTAGGGTGCTTTTTGAAGGTCCATGTTCACGGGTAATACTCTTTTATCAATGTCAAGTGGCTCCCGGGAACCGAGACTAAAAAGAACTATAAATACTTTCAGGTTATATGCATTTTGTATAGTCTCCGCTGTTAGTATTACCATATAATATCAGTGACGAATCTCCATTAACGCACAAGCTCCGACATTCACAGTCACGCGAAATAATGGTGCAGGAGTTGGATACATTCTTGCATGAGAGTGGTGATAGGCCTACACAGGATGGTGAAAAGGGGGCGAAATCTTGTAATCGTGAGGGAAAAGAGCCGCCTGTAAATTATACACGACAAGTGGTCTATGGACTGGAAGATGTACCCCCGTGGTATGCTACCATTGCGTTTGGATTCCAGGTACTGTATAAATTCACTCTTCTTCCTCAGTCGGACTGGCTTGTTCTCCTCCCTGGTATAGTAATAATAATAATAATATATAATAATAATACTATATCAATGGAACATGACATTAGCTAGCCCGAAATCGTACTCGGTATTTTTCACTATCAGATTCCCACACTTCCACTAGACATGAGCCTGCCCATGGAGCCTACGTTCTGGTGATCTAATACTGTATTTAGATCGCAAGACTAACTTTAAAACCGATTTGATAAATATTATTATTGTACCTTATCAAAGAAAGAGTTGGTTTACTATTCTGTGCCTCGAAGTTAGAGGAATTAATCTTTCTTTACGTTTGTACTTACTTTCGCAGCAATTTCTAGCGAGTTTTGGAGCTATCATCGCAGCTCAAATAATAATTGGTATTAAGATGTGTATGTCGTTTGACACGGTACTAATGGGACGTTTAATAAGTACGGGATTTCTTGTATGTGGCATTGCAACATTTCTTCAATCTACATTTGGATGTAGGTAAGAATTAAGACACAAAACGCTGTGTAAAAGAGAAAGATTATCATAGCAAAAATGCTAACAGTTTTAAAAAGTCAGTGGTGTTAGTCATCAAATCAAATGGACGAATCACATACCAAAATGTTCAGAAGATCCTGGCGAATCTTTTCTGCCATGTTGTCAAATTTGACATGTTACATTTTACTTAGTTATTTCTTTGAAACTAAATGAAATAAAATGCATCTAATTCATTTAATTTGATTAATGGCGAGTTTAAATGTGACACTTTGGGATATAAAATTACAAAAAATCCTCAAATAACTTGACCGTTGTAATTGGCATGGAATCGGAATAGAAAGCGCGGGTTACAAATTTGACAACATGGCAGAAAAAAATCTTCAGACTCTTTGAATATATGATACATGATTTGTCCATTTCAAACATCTGTCCAACGACTGACGAGAAAATTTCATGGGCATGGTCCCAATACTGAAGATCTTGTTGACTATTTTCAGAGCAACGTACTTTGAACGGCTCTTTTTAGCGTAACCATTTTAGAGTAGTCTTTGTACAAGTCATCGTTATTGAGGTGACCGTCTAATGTGAAAAGCTCATTTGAGGGTCGCTACATGCATGCATAATTCTCAAAGAAGTCCCGGAGAAGTCAACTAGTCCTCACGAAAGTTTAGACCCATGCTCGAAATTGTATCTGACGACGAACTCCTGAAAACCTTTCATAAGAATTATGCTAAAGTTTGGTCTATCCAAATAATGAGCAAATATTTGCCTCTTTTCCTATACAGATTGGCAATTATTCAGGGTTCAGGTTCATTCCTCGTCGCCGTATTCACTATCCTAGACCTGAAGGGTCCTTGTCCTATCGTTACGCCAGGTAGGTAAGGTACTACCTTACAATGAGGAATGCAAGTTCAAGTCTATCGCTAATTTAAGAAATGGATGCTTGAATTGTGATCGGTAGAATGATATTTCAGTATGAAAGAGAAAGAAGCCAATATTCGCAAATAATCAATGTCAGCCAAATTGTGACAAGTGAACTAACAGAGGACTGGGTAAAGAAGAACGTGTTGTTAAGAGCCTGCAGATGCAGGATGCCTTGAATCCAATAAGTTGGTATACCCTGACTTCAGTTGAGTACTTTGAATGCCTATACTAGGGGTGGGCACTGACCCATATTTTTGTCAGGAAGCGGTTTTTCTATGGCCAAATTTCATCAGGAAAAAGAATCTGTCAAAATAAAATTCACCAGATGAAGTCTTAGGTCGGGTTTTGGCAAAAATTCAAAATAGCCGCCAAAATAGGTGCTTTTTAGGGATTTTACCACTATTAGTTTAGTTTTAGGTAAAATGCCCCATCTATTATGTCTTCCTATATGTGTTTGAGGCTGCTAATTCTAAATCTACTATTACTATAATGGCCAAATGAATATTTAGGTTAGATAATGGTAAAAATTCAAAATGACCGCTAAAATCACCTTTAAAAAAAAAGATTTTCTACGGACAGTAAGCCATTTATATTGAGTAATGTGTCTTTTCATTTCGTAGACTATAAATCACTACTCTATTAAGCGATATGATTAATAGTGGCAATAATCACCTCAGATAATACATTTTATAATGGTACATGAGGCACCATTATATTAAATGTACCGCACCAAGGCATTTGTTTTTTCTATATTGGAAGGCACGACTGTATGGTGTCAATTGTGTCATTTCAGCTTCATAACAGCTCACCATAGCAGCGGAAAAGCAAACATGAAGCCATAATACCGCTAAGAATCAGCGGGTAGATCAGCTCTATAACGAGGAATGCAAGTTTAAGTCTTTCGCTAATCTAAGAAATGGATCCTTTGTGATCGATGAATGATATTTTAGTGTCCAAGAGCTAAAAAAATGATAATGAACAATATAAGCAAATGATGCCAGCCAAATTGAGGCAAGTGAAATGACAGAAGACTGGATCAAGAAGAGTGTCTGATGACAGCATAATCTCTGAGCAAAAGAATCCTCGCTGACTATGACCAATTAAAATCTCTACAAAGTGAATAGCAAGCGGCGCAAAAAATCTATAGATTGGTTTGATAAAGTCGGGCAATTCAATTGGGATATGAACGCAAATACTTAGGACATATACGTGCAAAAACAGAAACAGATACCCCCCCCCCTCCCTATACAGCTCTGATTGCTCATGAAAATGGAAACAAATAGTATGATCAAAATTGTGTTCGACAGTTCGCGATCAGCGAAAACAGTCAAATACCTGCCATACGAAAGGAGGCTAATATGTATGGTTAGGAGCAATGGGGCGAATCAAGTCTCCGCTCACTCACTAATTCGTCGCTATGAAGGAGTGGGCGATTTTTGTTCCCATTAATAATCTTAACAATTTTTTATACAGCGTCTTACGCCAACAAGAAGGATACCAAGGCGCAAAACCATAAAAGATAAGAAATATGTTAGCCTCCGTCATTTATCACTGTTACTATCTTTTACTTAGGAAACGCTACACAGGAAGAACTACACATTGCTGATGCAGAATGGAGAAGTCGTATGTTGGAGGTACTTATTCTTTAATCCGTAAATTATTGTCAATATTGAGAGATGTTTCACCGTGTTCATTTTGTTTAAAATAGTACTGGGTATTTCTGCAAACAATGCGTCAAATAGCGTTCCTATGTTTGTTGAAATAAGAAATGTTTATTACATTAATAAATTCCACTACCGTAAAAATTAGTTGATAAGCATATGTGCCCATTAATGAGTTGTTCGGACAATTTTTTTCTAGCTTTCTGGTGCTATACTGCTCGCATCTTTAGTACAAGTTATTCTCGGTTCAACTGGATGCATCGGGCTTCTTCTGCGTTATATTGGGCCTATGACCGTAACCCCGCCCTTGACATTGGCCGGATTGAAAGTAACGACCATAGCAGTTAACATGTGTGGTGACCACTGGGGAATTGCAGCAATGTATGTTTCAATGGGATCAATGAAACTGAATATTTTGATTTTAAAAAACATCTTTCAAACATTTGCTAATGACGTGGTATTTAAGTCTTAAACACGTACGAAGTTTCTATAATTAGCTATAATTCATACGTTGTTACAACGTTCGACCGCACGTTTGAATAATACATTCACAGCTTGATGTCGAAACAACGTCATAATGACGTTATATCAAAGTCCGATTTCACAAATGTACGTATTTACAACGTAGATGACTTTTACACGACGTTATAACAACGTAAAATTGTTGGCTGGGAATCACCAGAGTATGTCACAATGATATGTAGTCGATTCCGTTCTTGATTAAACATTTTACGTTTTTTGTTTGTTTGTGTGTGTTGCGATGAAATAATGAAACTCTTATAACGTTAATAATGTGATATTTTCCACAGGACAATTGGTTTGATTATATTGACGTCACAATACTTGGCCTCATTTGATATCCCAATACCAGCTTACAATTCACAGAAACGTAGAGCACGAATCTTCCAATTGTTTCCGGTACGTTGATAAAGAAATCCATACATGATTATTATATAAATATAATAGGACAATCATCCATCTTCAATTCTTAAGGCCGACTTACACGAGGCAATTTTCCAAGCAATTGCCTGTTGCACAGACCGTGGAAAAAGATTGGTCCGTGTATTTTGGATTTGCAAGGAATTAATCCCCCAAGCATCAGGCAAATTAATCCCCCGAGCAACAGGCAAAAAGGTAGAGACATGCTCTACTTTCAAGGTTGTTGCATGCAATCTAACCTCCTTCAGCCAATCAGCTGAGTGCAGGGGCGTAGCCAGCTTTCTTGGTCAGGGGGGCAAAATAAAATTTTGGGGCACAGACGAAAAAAAATTGCAGTTGCATCATACAATACATAGAGACTGTATGTCTTCGAGCTTCCTGAAAAGGGCCTTATTGGGATGATGTGCGCGCGTAGCGGGAAAAAAATGGTATTTTACACTATTTTCGCCTATTATCCGGATAAAAAAGCGATTTATTGTTACAATTTGCGCGGGTAGCGCGGAAATTTTTGTATTTTACACTATTTTGGGCCTGAATTTTGCTAGAAAAGGGCTCCTTGCCCTTTTCTTTTCCTTTGCCCTCCTGATTTTCTCTCTCATTTTTTGTCAGAGGGCACTTTTTCTTTCATTTTTTTCTTTCCCCGCTGGCTACGCTACTGGCTGAGTGAACACGAGCTGGTCGCTGCATTCATTTGGGAAATGTAGGGACCAACTTGATTCACCATCCACAACATGATAAATGTGTGCACATGCTACATTATAATACACTTGTAGGCCTGTGTTGTTGTTGGTGGTGGTGTTTAGCCCTTTTGATCTTAGTTTTCCTTAGCCTTTTCATTATGGAAATTTGTATAGATATACAGGAGAGGATGGCAATCTTTTGCTTTCAGGACAACACATGAGCCACTTGGATATTATTACGAAAATCATTAACCACTACTTATGTTTTGAGTATATCCCAAACCTATGGCCACGCTCAAGGAATTGCTTCGTCTATTTTGATCACTTGCACAGCTTCATGGTCAGTGAGCACATAATCTCACCCACTATGTAATGGGCCTTGCAATGGAAATTGCCTCGTATACGCCCACCTTTAGAGTGGCAGATGAAGTGGTCAATGGTCAGATGTCGATGACTATGATGCAATGATGATGTGATTATGAAGCTGATTGTTGTTCTTATAATTTGTATTACTATGATTATCAGATCATCATCGCAATCATAACAACGTGGATAGTATGCGTGATATTGACGGCAGCCAGCGTATTTCCAGATGATCCGACTAATCCTGCGTATAATGCACGTACTGACATTAAAAATGACGCTCTCTTTGCTACGCCGTGGTTTTTAGCTCCTTATCCTGGTATGTAATGGTCTATTAAAAGAATAATTGAGAGGTTTTTACAAATCATCTCCGGGAGATGCGTCACTGACGTCACATGCAAAACAAAATATTTGATTTTAAGAGGAATCAGCGGATTCGAACGTTACATACGGTGCATTAATGAGTCATGCGCTTTACATGCAACAAAAAATAAATAAATGAGAAACTAAATGACCACAGCAATGCATAAAAAGGAAGCATATGCAAAGAAAAAAAAAAAAAAGTTTTTGGGTTTTTTTTAAACTGGCTTTAAAGGCACTAACAGTTACATCCAAAGCCGAGCGTAGACCTTGCCTTAAGGGGATACTACACCCCTGGCCAATTCTGTGCCTATTTTTGTATTTTTCTCAAAAATTATAGCACATTGGTGACAAGTAAGATATGTATATTATAGGGGCAAGGGCTACAACTACTGCACTGAAAATTCAGCAACTCAAGGCAAGTAGTTATTGATTTATTGATCAAATATTGGGTTTCCCTCATTTTTGACTGTAACTCCACAACTGTTGTCTGTGCTGAAATAAAATTTCCAGTGCAGTAGTTGTAGTCCTTGTCCCTATAATATAAATATCTTACTTGTCACCAATGCTTTATAATTTTGAGAAAAATGCAAAAATAGGCACAAAATTGGGCAGGGGTGTAGTACCCCTTAATGGTTTGTGAATTGTGATGCTATTTGTGAGTTACCTCGGAGCCAGGCAGTCTTGAAAACATACAGAAGAACTTTGAAAATGATGTGTTTGTCAACAGACAACCAGGGAATAGTGTCCAATAAGCATGATAAGATTAAAGCTGAGTGGAGATGGAAAGCTGCTTTGGTTTTCAAACGTTGAAGGCGTGAAATGTCACCAGCCTTGCATGCAGCGAACGAACAGTGCATTGGCGTAGTTCAGTTTGGACAAAATAAGGGCTCTCATTGTACAGCTACATGCATCTTTGTCAATGTACCGACATATATGAGATATTTTCCACAAAACAAAATTCAGAGACTTCAGATGAATTGGTCAGTGAAGTGTCAAAGAATACGCCCAGGTTCCTGATAGGTGAAGATGGAACAATTTCAGTGGCTCCAATGCACAACATAGTATCTGATAGACGAGTTAAATCATGTGGTCACGGCCTCCCAATTTTGTCAGTCAAATTATTTGTTTGTTATTTGAATTCGGTGAAAAATCTAAAGCTTAATTTACTCAATAATACCTTGTTGGATAAAACATTAATGGTCTTTTTTCTTTTTTTCTTTTAAGATGTGAAAGGTGCTGTCAATCATACTTATTCTGTCAATAAAGGCTGGATAAAACAACTTATATGGAACAAATGTGTTTAAAGCTGTCAAGCGCCCTATCACCCATGCGTCTCATCTTAATAATTATATTTTGATAGACAGGAAAGGCCTACAACAGCATGTTGGAGGAGGCGTATAATCGACCGATTAACATGGCTATGATAAATCAATTCAGTTCACATCCCAAACGGTGAAGGCATAGGTCTTGGTGAAAGTTAAAAATGTCAAGAAAGAAGTAAAGTTTACATGATAGGCCTACTATACACCAATACTCCATACATACACCATAATCTTCTATACACCTGTTTGTTTTGTGTGTGATGTCCCCGATTGATGATATGCACAAACTGTGTAACAACTGGTAAGCAATCTGTCTTTCTTGCGACAAATAGCAGGATGATCATTGAAATCAAGACACCGAAATGAATATTCGTGAGATCAAAACATTTAATTAATTTCTTTGGTTTCATTCACTAGTTCGTTTCCATCTAATCTTATGTTTTCTCGACTTTTTCTCCTTCTCCTCTATCCCTCTCCCCGTCATCTTTTCTTAAGTCTCAAATTTATGCTTCTCGTTTTTTATGAACTTTTTGTCTTCAACGTTGCAAAATATTCGTTTTACCAGGGCAATGGGGAAGACCATTTGTTACTGCTGGGGCCTTTTTGGGGGTAACTACTGGAGTTTTTGGTTCTGTAGTCGATTCAATGGGAGATTACTACGCATGTGCAAGGATATCATCAGCGCCAAAACCTCCTAATCATGCTGTAAACAGGGGTATATTGATAGAAGGTATTGCCTGTATATTTGCTGGTGCATGGGGCACAGGCTTGGGAGTGGCTTCTTACAGCGAATGTATTGGAAACATTGGACTTACCAAGGTCAGTATGACGTTTTAAAGATCCATGAACAATAGGAAATATCACTACCCGGGGGACATCATACATATTTGGTGGGTATGCTCCCCTAAATTTAGAGGTGGTGGGGATTTTGGGAGCTGACAACGTATCAGTAAAAGGGGGTCTTTTGGAGCTACGAACAAATAAAATGGGATAATTTGGAGCTACGAACAATCAAAATCAAGGGTCTTTCTTGACTTCCTGGTTAAAAATCGCATGCAAACATCCAGACATGTGAAGAATGAGCAATTTAGTGCCTTTTAGAGCAGAAATGATCAAAATCAAGGGTCTTTTGGAGCAATATTTTTGTCAAGTTTAGGGAGTCTTTCGGAGCTGAGAAATTCTAAATGAGAGGGCTTTCCGGGGGAGCATATCCGTGTGGTCATTTGTGCACCCCCCACTCATTTGTGCACACCCCACTCACACGGAATATTACTAGCATATTATAAATTTATAACGACCGTCAAAGAGGTCAAGTACAATTGGTAATAATCAATAGACTTTTGATTTAACACTCCTAGACATGGTAGATAACATTACTGGAATGTTTCTTTTATCGTATTTGAAAGATGAATGAAAAAATAATAAATGTTGGTATTTATACAGCGCCTTTCACATGTGCACATGTACCAAAGCGCTTTATATTTATTCCGCTGTTGTTAGAATATGCCCGGGATAATTTAGTCAGCTGCCATACAGTGCCCAAGGCATGCTCATACCTTTGGGCGGCGCTCAATGGACAACATTCATAACAGCTCCCCATTTCACCCCTGGGGAGAGAGGCAAGTAAGGTAAAGCGCCTTACCCAAGAGCACAACACGATGGCACCACCAAGACTCGAACTCGCAATCCACCGATTACAAGGCAGAGCCCGTTCCGCTGCACCAACGTGCACCACGATTCTATATGTCTAGGATGCAACACTTGCCATCTTAGTCATGAAAATTGAGAAAAGCACACATTGTGTTTCACAAGGGTCTATTGTCGGTCCAAACATTCTTAAACCACCAGTCGAAATATTTGCTTTCAGGTTGGTAGCCGAACTGTTGCTCAGGTGGCCGGTGTGGTTATGATAATCTTGGCATTTTTCTCTAAGATTGGTGCTCTATTTGCTACTATGCCACACACAATCATTGGCGGCTCTCTTCTTATCGGCGCATGTAAGTTAATCATCTCGCCTTAATGGGCAAACCTCAGCTTGTTATAGATACTCAGTGGCATTTTATGGAAATGTTTTACTACTGCATTAGTGATTTATTTTGTTGAGGGTTCATGCCACTAGATCAATCTGTGAAGCGGCGTTCAACTTATGTTAAGGAGTCTTCATGAATAAACTCATAGTCATGTATAGCTGTATGCATCTTAGCTCTAGCATAGAGCCTCTGCTAACCATAATACAAGCAAATAAGGTCTGCTACTACCATGCCATATCCACAAGTATAAATCTGAGTTCTACGCTGCGCACCTCGATGTCGGCGCTATGCGAATGACATATTGGATCAATAATTGTATGCAAATTTAGTTGGATGTTTGGCAATATAAAGCGGCAGTTTGATACAAAACCAAAGGTCTTATAATCAACAGTTGTAGGCACATTTTCATCATATTTGTAAATAAATATATCAAATGATTATTTTGTTTTCAGCCCTGGCAATTGGAGTAGGTTTATCCCATCTACAATTCATCGATCTAAATAGCACTCGTAATTTGCTGGTGGTTGGGTTTTCACTCAGTGGTGGTTTTGGGATTCCACTGTGGTTGTTAATGCATCCTCACGCGATTCAAACAGGTTATTATACTTATACATCGAGGGTTGAGAGCCAGAAATTCTCAACTCACAACCACTTGCTCCCACAAAATAAGCATACAGTCGCCAGGGCACTGTAGAAGATATAGTCCATTAATCATGACAAAATTCAATAGAAAACAAAAGACATTGTGGGGGAAATATTGATTTTTGAAGACCAAAGCACGGAGCCAACTTTATACTCACTTTGTGGGAGCTGGTCATGGTGCTTTCTGGTTCTGAACCCTCGACATGGACTTTTCAGCATGTTCAGGTAAAACAATCGTTAGAACATCATTTTTTGGCATATGGAAAGGTATTAGACTATGATTAGTATTAGGTCTACGAATAATAGCCTTACTGATTACGAACCGAAAATAAAAATCATCTCCATTTATGTAACAAACCTTCATTGCTCATATCATATAAACGTGTAGGTTCATCTGATTTAGACAGCGTCTTGGCAATTGCTTTAACAAATGATGTTTTCGTTGGAGGAATGATAGGTTTCTTCTTGGACAATACTATTCCTGGTAGGTACAATAGCTTTTTCGACTTGTATAAGTACCTTTCAAACCACAAGTAAACAATACGACCTAATTTAAAGGTGGTTCAAAATGTCGGTTGAAGTGTACTAAGGACGCGTAGAAGGGTCGTAAACAAGATATTTAGGCCTAATTACTGATTTTCAGTAACAGCTAGTAACTTGAGCATCTTACGTCAAAAGAGCTATCACAATGACGACTGACCTGAGTTGTAGGTAACTTGTTATCTCAATATTTTTATATGATGCTGCGATGCCGATTTTCCCACATTTCGGCAGGTCTTCATTTTTGTGCAAAATGTCGAGATGCCGATTTGCCTATAACTCGACAAGTCGTCACTTTGTTGCAAAACACCAAGATGCCGAGTTGCCTATTACTCGGTAAGTAGTCATTTTGGTATGCCTAGATAACGAGTTGTCTACAACTCTCAGATAGGTGTATCCTTGGTATAAGATATGAGACCAGTGTAAATACAACATTGAGCAAGCAGCTTTCGAAATGAACCTGTACGATATGTCAATAGAATATATCTTTACTAGGTTAATTCCGTGCTCGAAGGATAAATCTGCAAATCGTCATTTTTAAGTAAGATGTTGAGATGTGAACTCGGCAATATCGAGATATCGAGTTTATCATTGATTTTAGCTTTTCATATCACTCAACTGGATAAATAAATTTTAAAAACTTGACACACTGTTTTCATCAAAACTATAATATATGATAGTCATATGAAGTAAGACAAAATTTAATTCCCAGTTTTAATTGCCAATCTCACATTTTCAAATTATTAATGCCAATTTCACAGGCAAATCTTAGCTGTAACGTTCCTGCTACTTTCAGGTACCTTAGAAGAGCGTGGTATCCTGCAATGGTTAGAAGCAGCGGATGAAAATGACCCGACTCTAAGCTCTATAAAAGGTTACGATCTTCCGTTTGGTATGAACTACATAAGACGATCAGCACTTTGGAGATATTTACCCTTTAGTCCAACATTCCAAGGTTTTCCATGGGATAAGGATTCAGTGATCCTATCCAAAGGTAAATATTGTACATGGAATAGAATTCATGATTGTACTCTGTAAAACTAGTTTTTTAATGAATACAAATACACCAAAAACATGAAATGCGGTCGTATTATACAGGGAAGAAATTCTTAAGGGATCTGGAATGAGCGTTTTGAGCGTTTCGACAGTATTTTTTGTGGGACATGAGAGCACATCATACATATCGAATTGCAATCTGAATACGAAGAATGTCTTTATGATATCAAATAATTTTCATTTTTTGAAATTCATGATATAATATAAATTTTATGACAAATTATTTGAATAATTTGTAATATTTTAATAAAATATCAAATTTTAACAAATTTGATATTTTTCACATTTTTGATATATAACACTCCTCGAAGTAAATTTTAAAGTGTATGTTGCTGGGAGGAAAATCCGACCATCAATTGAAAATTTTGACCTTTCATATTGAAGATTGTTTGAAGGATTTTTTGGTGTTTTGGGAACAAATCCATATCTTCAATACGAAAGGTCAAAATTTTCAAATGATCGTCGGCTTTTCATCCCACCTACATACACTTAAAGTATAAATCATCAGATTTATAAAGTTCGAGTACTGTTAAATATCAAAAATATCAATTTTTAATTATTTGCCATAAAATGTGTATTACATTGCGAATTTCAAAAATATCAAAATTATTTGATATCAGAAGGACATTCTTCGTATTCAGAATGCAATTCGGTATGTCTAATGTGCTCTCATGTCCCACAATAAATACTGTCCAAACGTTCATACCCCATCCCTTAAGGGAATCTCCAAACGAGGTCTCGAGGAACTGACGGTCTGCACAACATGTGGAAGGATAGGTCTTTAGAGTTAACAAATCAGGTACTTTAAGGTTTTAAGAAACAATTAAATCCGCGTTAGAGAGGAAACCCCGCCAGATCAGCTTTTCTGGGGTTAGCCAAATCTGCCTGGTTATCAAGTTGATCAGTGACAAGTATATTTCTAAAATTTGATAGGTGCGAATTGATGCAATAACATTAAAACATCAATTAGCACCTATCAAATCCAGAGTGAAAAATGTGGGATTTCGTTAAAAAGGGGGCCCTAACTAAATAGAGCAAGTATGATCTGAGATCAAATGGTATCATGCTACATGTATAGCAGAGTGATTCATCAGAAGAATACATATGTGTGAAGTGGTGACGAAATGATATCAAAGGTTTAAAGCCAGAAGCATCTATGTCCAAAATTACATATTACTCATTTCGGCAACAAATGGATGGTTATGCCCTCCATTTGTGGATAACTAACTGTTTAAGTGACTGTATATACCCCAAAGTCACTTACATTTAAATTTTATGGAGGGCAGAAGTAATCGTCCATTTGTTGCCGAAATGAGTAACATGTAATTTTGGACATAGATGGTTCAGGCTTGAAGCCCTCGATATAATCTCTGAATGTGCTGGAGGACTGGCTGCCTGTTCAAAATTAAATGTGGATGTCAAAATAATATTTTTGGGGGACATACGAGGGTCATTGAAATGTTCTGTTTCCACCCTCATATCTCAGCTTCTGCATATAGTAGCCCTTTCATATTTTCCATGATTATAACTTAGGGCATAACAGTAAAAATTGGATACTAGTGTATTTTTTTAAAAGTTAAAATGCATTTTAGTACTTTTCATATTAATGTTTGGTTACACATGTGATTTTAATTTAGTTTTTTTACGGTTTCCCGTGTATCAAATATGATTTTGGTTCTGAGGTCACCTACAAAAATCTATTAATATACACTCCATTGTATAATCATGCTAAGTTTGCAGAAGTTACCATATAGCCTACAGAACAAAAGTTATAAAAGAGGAAGTAGAACTTATTGAATAAACTGCGTTGGTACTTAGCGTAGAAACGAAACACTCACAAGAATAATGTAATAGTTTGTAATGCCGTAATGGAAATTTATATAAACATCTCAAAAAAGCAAGTAACCCCCCTTAAATAATGGCCTTTATTCAAAATCGGGCTATTGTAATACAAATCTGTAAAATGCGTTGGAAGTAGAATTTATGTCTGCGTATTTTGACACCTCACTTGATACGATAACCCAGAAAACAATAAAACACAATTTAATGTAGTGAGGTCCTGATCTGAAAGTTACACTTACAACAATACAAAAACACTCAGATTATCATTACTCAGATTTCTTTTCATTTTACAAAATGTGCAGAAATAAATTCTGCTTCCAACGCATTTTACAGATTTGTGGTACAATTGCTCGTTTTTGAATAATAGTCATTATTTAAGGGGGGCTAGTTACTCTTTTTGAGATATGTAAAGAAATTTAAATGAAGAGTTTTGACAAATTGTTTTTCTTCTGGTTTTGCCTAGATGATACTAAAGTTCAGAATGCTGATATCCAATTGGATGTGAACGACGAGTGTGAAGACCAATCAATCTAACTTGGACATGACGACTAGACAGAAATATATTAAAGATCATATTGGTAGTATTTAAGGATTATAGGACAATTGAAGTAGGTAATGGGGTCGCGCATTATATATGATGCACAAGAACATTTACATACGATGTGGAAACGAAAGAAAGAAAAGTTAACCCATAGTGTTTTAATTAGATTTAATTAGACAACTTATAAATGGCCTGCGCATCATTGAACCAAAACCAAGAGCATGTGCCGGCATGGGGCTCGTAAGCTTGTAACTGATGCTTAATCATCACCAGCATATTATAAGTAGTTAATGGGGTTACGTATCCTGTACAAGAACATTATAAGGCCAAAAAGAGTACTCAAAATGTTCAAACTCAAAACTAACATTCAACACGCCATGACTATGTTTACTAATTATATGTATTAATTACACAATTATATCCATCAAATGCTTATAAAATATAATGATTCTGCATACCACAATAGAAATATCAATAATTTCTGCTAGTTGTATTCAAAATAAAGTACTGATTGAGGCAATATGGCTGTTACAAGTGAAACATGGTGAAATCAAAACGGATATTCTAACAAAACTATAATATATAGACTCGTGCGATGTGCTTTATAGCGAACTATATTAGTTAAAATAATATAAACGCTAAAAAGTCCCCCCAAAAAAAAAGTATATCAAAGCACTATGGTTTTATCTGACATTACTAAATGACCGATGTATCTCAGAATTGTTTTGATTTCAACATGTAGCAATCGACTTCCAGCACAACTATGCATAACAATAGAGAGTTGTGAGTAGCGTTCTGAGTAAATGACTCTAGCTAAATGTGTTTGACCAATTTGTTCAGTCAAATAACCGTGCCACAGTATACAACTTTATTATTCAAGTTGAAAACCCGAGAAGGAAACGCTAACAGGCAAATTCTCCAATACGTCATTTGAATTATAATTTGTTTAGACAATGATACATTCCATTTCGAAAAAATCCCGAAAGCCATTGCGATTGAAACCCCAGATGCAGCATGCTGATGCGCACATTGCTTTATTGGCTACTGCGCAATGTACACTAATAGCCAGAATATAGTCAAGTGACTCTAAAAGTGGAGTAAACTAGCACTGACTCTCAAAAGGAGTCACCTGACTGTCACAAGAGTCAGTTGACTCTACCCGTGGAGTCAATTGACTCTACATTCGTCGACGGAGTCAAGAAATTTATGACACTGCAAGAGAGTCGGACTCTGGAATAGTTTGGCCGTTGACGCGCGTTGTATATTCTCCCATTCCTAAGGGTTCAGCCTAAATTTCGTCATCCTGTCGTCTGACAGGATGAAGAAATATGGCGTGAAACTCAAAGTAAAGTCTCCTATTCCGGCATCTTTATGTACATGGGTATCATTATTTTGTGCTAATTCAGAACTGTCGGAGTGACCCTGTAATGGAGTTAGAGTGACTCTATAATTGGAGTCTGGGTTACTCTAGAAGCAGAGTGCAACCACTATGCGACTCTATGTCTAAAATGACTCCATATTGGAGTCAAATGACTCCTGTGTAGAGTCATCAACGGTGACTCTTCCGCGGAGTCAAGAAATTTATGACTCTTCAAGGTAGTCAGATTACTTTCAATATGGAGTCATTTTAGAGGTACCCTGACTCCAGTTTGGCTTTCAGTGCACGCATCTATCGAAAAGAATTATGGGATATACCAAAAAGGTGTATTAGTATGATGAGAGTTATGTCTTTTTGAAGATATCTGTCAATTGTTGTGTTCAGAAATCATAAATTATGACCTAGGGTGACAAATATGTTAGCCACATCTGGAGATAGAGTTAATGACCTAAAATGTTCGCCGCCCCGACAGGCTATAATTCCACAATAATACTTACCTTTGTTGCATGTATGAATACAAATGTTTGACATATTGGGCAAAATGCTGTATAGCCAGGAATATGTTGTACGCGTGCACATTGGAATGGGCGAGTTTACGGGTGGGGTATGTGCGGTTTTGTGAGAGATTATTTTAGGTAGTCATGTCTTCCATAGGGGCGTATGGATTTCAACTGGAATAGCTCAATAAACCAACTCTATGGTGCGTTTCTTTGTGTTCTAGAATTTCACAATCTCATCAATTCAATAACTTTATATGACATAAATATGAGTCGATGTTGATGCACACAACTCGAAAGATATTATAAAAGTCACGTCAAATTACAAATCAAATAATTCAAAAATATTACTCTCTTCAGCTTCATTATTTTCTAACAATGGCGAAATTTGTAATGAAGAGATTTATGCAATTTAATCGTTCTCTGTATCTTTTTAATCGTGAATCGTTCAATCTCTAAAAGGGGCACTTCGTGTTCAACAGCCTCATCTCCCATTTGCTCCAAAACGATTTACATTTTCATACCATGATAAAATCAGGACTACATAATGTCTGTGTGGATAACCTTTCCTGTAGACTCGCTTGTTTGACAAAGACATCATCCAATAAGCCCAATCGCCATTGTAATGGTTTTTGAGAGAAGTTTTGGGACGCTTTGACATCTAACAAATCTAACCATTTTTCTGAATTTCCCAATAGGTCAAAGGGCAAAGTGTCCCAAAAATGCAAAAAATGCCCCACAATGCATTGCAAACTTCCAATGCCGATTTGGCTTATTTGCATATTCTAATTGTCGACAAATTACAAATGAGAAGTCATTTTGGGTTTTTTCATGGATGCTTGAGAGGATGCTGGAATCGCGTAATGCCCTTTTAAAGCAAATGACTTTGCAAAAACCTTTTAAGGTTCAAAATTAAACCTCTTACAATTTTACAATGATATCGTATTACATTATGATCAAACACGTTAAAACTCTAAAGATAACAGAACATACTAGCATATCGTTTTGGTCCATTTAATATTGCCTTTCAACCATTAGTAGTTGAAGCAATGTATATTTGAATTTTATGGATGACTAGAGTAGACTAATAATATTGGGAACACGTTTTATGTAACGAGAGATGGATGCACACAATTAAAAGAGGTATACATATGAATACATGAATACAAAACCCACCCAAGTCCATGGGAAGTAATTTTAAGAGAAAAACACGTGTATTATTTTAATTCCTTCAGTTATATTTACCTGGTCAATATGGTAAGTCTTAGGTGCAAATGAGTGGGTTAAACTGTATTAAGTATGACGATTAGCATTTCAGGGACTTCGTGGGGTTCACTTTAAATTTTGGACTTGGGTGGTTTTTTGAATCATATACAAAGACAACAATGTTTGAATGAGATTATCACTAGTAAGATAATACAAAATAAAGCACACAGGTATGTATAATGTTGATAAGCATTCTGCCATGTAATATAAACCACACACTTTCCTTTATTAAACCCATTTTTTTCAAAAGTCACTCTGAAGCAATGAATGTGTTACAAGCGGACTTTTATACATACTGGATTTCAATCAATGTGTTACAAGACTCAAATCATGGACTTGGGTGGTTCTTTCATACATGCTCTTTTTCACATGCTCAATAGACACAGTGGATGAATTTGAGTTGTTTTTTCATACATATGACAGGCCTATGCATAGCAACAAAGTCCCATGCTTAAATCAATTTGGCCACAGTATGGACTTGGGTGGCTTTTGTATTCATATATTCATATGTCTGGTGAAGTATTTGTGATGCGATCAAGCAAAATCAGTCGGAACTCGGAAATATTAAATTTTCAGTTTCTTATAGGATAGTAAAAAGTACTTACAAATCTGGATTTTGCAGGAAATCCCGTTGAAGTTGAACATCCAGTTCCAAAGATATGATCAATTACAGAGTTTCCAAAACAACGGGAAACAAAAGGAAATATGTCCCTTGTTTGGCTATATCTCAAAATCAATATTTCCGAGTTCCGACTGATTTTGCTTGATCGCATCACATTAAGTTCATTGTAGAGTAAAAGGTGTTTCTGTTGTTGAGATCAACTGATCCAATGGATTACCATTTATGTCATTACAGCTTATTGTCTTTTTCATCACGCGTTCATAATGCTCAATTGACAGTGGTTCAGTTCTTATAATCCACAAGGCCTCGAGCTGAAAGACGATGCTTCTCCTCTTTCTCTTTCCTTCCCTTCGTCTGCGCATGGAATTAGGAGACAGGAGGATCCACAACGATACAGATTTTGTAATTATAATCCTTTAAACAGAACAAAGAATAAAAATAGAGTATCTATCGCTTTGAGCTCATTCCTCTAGCCGCAGTTAGTAATCAGTAGTTACAATGATAGGAACAGCAATATCATATCAATGCATTCTTTTGTGTAGTAACCCCGGGGAGTAATTTTAAACTTAAAAAGAATTTTTGTATCACCATGATCCACCGCTCTTTGATCCTATAAGAAACAACTCCTTTAAAAATGTGCGTCGTAAGCTTACATCGCAAAATATGTAGTAGTAGTAGCAAAACTTTATTTATTCAGGGTAAACTCAATTCAGTAATATGATACGGGTCTCCCATAAGACCCTGATACAAAACAAATTAAACATCATGACACAATTTCGATTATACCATTATATTTTTATTATTGTAACTACAAAGCAATGTAATAAATTTATATGTCATGCTCAATAAGCTTCAATAGGAGTTTATAGTCTTCGACCTAATTTCCTGTAACCTAGGGAAACAAACATCGAATATATCGTCACCCTGCTACAATAATTGCCTAAGTCATTTTTGTAATTTTGAGAACAAAGTTTGATTATTACTTTTTGTTCAAAGATTAGTGAATAAATATATTTAAATGCATGATTGAACCATATTTTGTACTTTGTTCTCATTAAATTACTTAGGCAATTATCGTAGCAGGCTGACGATATGCGAAACCTATTTGTTATTTGAATTGGGTTAAGGGGGTACTACACCCATTGCATTTTTTGCATTTTGTGGAGAAAAAGAAATTGGACAAAGTGGTATGCAAAATGAAGGGGCAAATCTTCTCGTTCAATTGGTGGCATCAGTATCAATGAAGCTTCTAATGGTATAAGCCAAAAATTGGTACATCACTGATGTTTTAAATTCACTTCATTTTGGAAAGCTTACTATCAACGGATTTCGTTAAAATTTTGGATAATTGTTGCTAACACATTAGGGAAATAATGTTGATATGTAAAATGGGAATAAGTGGTCCCTGATTTCTTTTATGACTTCATGAACTTGGTGCTCCACAACTATCAAAAACGAACCGGTTAAAATGCTTCTATTTTAAATGTTGAGCTATATTTTGTATTTTGAACTTGCGACACTATTTCACTGAAACTTTTTCATCAGTACCCATTAGAAGGACTTTTAGTAACTACGGTGTTAGCGTTTTCTTCAAACCGACCCGCACACTAAGACAAATCCTCGTGTCACCCAAGGATAAGACAGATAAGAAGGACATTACAGGTCCGGTATACTACATCCCATGCCAGGGCAAAACTGTTACCGGTACCGGACAGTGCAAAGAAGCCTATATTGGCGAAACTGAACGCTCTCTGAAAACACGTTTTAATGAACACAGGAGACCCAGTAGTACAGCATCAGAGGTCTCAAACCACATCCACATCGAGTCTCCGGGACATTTTGTGGTCTTGGATAAAGTCCGCATACTTGACAGAGACAGCAGGTGGTTCCAACGCGGAGTCAAAGAAGCAGTTCACATCAAAGCCAACCAACCATCTCTCAACAAAGACGTGGACCGGTTCGAGCTTTCAGGAGTCAACGAGTCTGTTATCAGGTCAAAGGTCAAGAAAATCACGACCTGATACAGTCACTCACTTGCTGATGAAAGATGGAGTACCATCTGAAAATTCCGAGGTAGGAATTAATTCCTTGTGTTTGGATCAAAAGTTTGAATCAAAATCATGATTTCTACCAACACAGATGAACTTTCATGAACAATATACTTCTAGTGTGCTTGTATTACATAATGTACCCAGTGTCAGTTAGATAATCCTTACAGTTACTTGGTTAATTATTACTCCGGCCTAATTGGAGTTAGCAGAGCCAAACGCCGCCAACGGCAATGCAGTGGTCAATTACGTAACAGGGGGATACAAAACCTTCAAAACCACCCGCCCACAATAAGTGTGACAATATAACGCACGTATGAAAGCAGGTGAAGTATCAAGGAAACTTGACTCCGAATCCGCGATGAATGGCTGCTAACGGTTTTGTTTTGCATGTGTCGTCTGTTTCAGAGATTATTTACACAACCTTGGAATTAACAGCAAAACTTCGCCGTTTTGAAAGCTCATGTGTCGTATGATTTTTGAGAAGTAACGCAACATAATTTCTAAAATCTGCAATTATATATTCTTATGAAATATTCATAACATCTACTAACGTCGTTGATAACAAAGACTGACTCTGCTGGATAAACCATGTAACCCTATCTATATTAGACTTTTCCATGTTTTTCTCATAAAGTGTTATTTCAAACATTTTGTTTTGATGACTTGTCACCCATCATAACGTAAAAAATAATATTTCTCAACATAGGTTTAATGAATTCACCTAAAAGTAACCTTTCCTGTAATGAACCTCGGCCTCTACTTTGGGTAAAATATTTATGACGATCTTATTCCGACAGCTTGATTCTAGAAGAGCTTTTCACTACGCAAAACGGGTAAAATGTTCGGGAAAAGCATTCGCAATATACCATGATGAAGCTGTTGGCACCAATGAAATACCTACTATTTTAATGTAACGCGTTAAATTTTTTATTTAGATCTAAGGTAGAAGCTTTCAATATAACGAAAACCAAGCCTTCTCCCAAAAAAACCTACAGAGAAGTTAAGAAACGAAACCCTTATACGGGACTCCTTGAAAATATTACTTGCATAAGATGATAATAATTGGAACTTTTTTACATTTTCGTCATGAACAAGCGATTTGTGCTTCAAAGCGCATGAAAGTTGTAAATAGATCGAGCAGACTGAAAACTGAGGGCGACATACCAATATACGACCCAAGACCCATACATGTTGACCAAAGTGTTATACAGGAACATAATATGGATACACTTTATCTATTCAGTTTATATTTTTTTTTTTTTAATTTAATTATAATTCTAATCATTACAAAATGAAGATTTTGTGTCCCTGCCGTATATGGAACCCTATTGATATTCTTCTTGAGTTTGGTATCTACAAGAAAAAAATCACATTGATTTAAATGCGACGATGCATTTTTTGTGTTTTACATTTTAAATTTGTGTTTTAAATTTACATCAAGGCCCGTAACCATTAGTTTGCGTGAGCGGATATTGACCACTTGACATGTGACGTCATTGCCCGACGGTATGCGCGCGAATTATGGCAATTTCCATTGTTCTTTGCCCATTGTTCTTTGTAGTTTGCTCAGGGCACGTGTATTTTAAATCGCCCACCATAAAGCCATTGAACATTGTAACAAGCATATCATAGACCAGTCCCTCGCCTTTGTTGATAAACAATGATGTCAAGTGGTATCAGTTTTGTGAACCGGATACCCCTAAAATTGTCTTTTTGGCTAATTTGAGTGGTTTAAAATGAAGAATTCCCTTTTTTAATTTGAGGAGGTACACACCGGAGTCTGAATACATCAATAGTTTATTCGTCCTAATTACCTATTGCTTATTCGATGCATGATGTATCTTTGTTCTCGCAAGTACTGTAATTCTTAGAACAGAAAAGGTTTGGGAGTGCACTTGTGGGAGTGTTAAGTAGGACACACCGTGACTAGATAGAGCTGATAATGACCATCTTCAAAAGGCATTACGTGATGATACTTAATCAGATTTTCTTTCCCCAATCTATAATATTTCCCTATCCACGCCATACAGCTGGTTATTTCAATAGATTTCAACTGATATTTGTGACGTGTCATGTCAAAAGGAGACACTTTTGGGCAGGATCGGAAATGGAGAAATAGACAAAAATCTGCCCGGGGTGAAGTTTTCACAATTTGGGTTTGTTGCGAATTTGTGATGTTATTAATGTTTAAAATATTGTCTGATAGTTTCAGACTGGAATATAACTGGCATCTTATATTTTTTGAGACATTTTTCAAGGTTATTCCTACTCTCAACATTGTCAATAATATATTTAAAGGCCGATATCTCAATTTCCATTTTTATAATACCATAACTTACGAACTCAATATCTTCGCTTAGGAATGTCCCATTTCATTGGGGAAAACAGCGTTGTGGAGCAAAATATCTCTATATTTAAGATATGTAAAAACCTCAAAATTGATAGCCTGCCCAAAAGTGTCTCCTTTTGACATGACACGTCACATTTGATGGCCGAAAAATGTAGAGCGGAGTGTTGACACCGATACAATTATCTTCTTGAATAACCAGTTGTCATGGTAGTTCAGTGATCTGACATTTTGGTATATCATAAACGCAGGTGTATATTAAACACTTTGGTCATTGTATTTTGTTGCTAAAGTTTAGTTTTTCTAGTCCTTCCCATTCAATCGATTTAAATAGACTTTTTTTATATCATACGATGTTAATGATATATCATGATGTTTTTGTAGAAAAGTATCGCTTTATATCGCTTTATATCCGCTAAATCTGGGTATCATCGCGGCGCCGTATGAATGGAACAGTCTACCAGAGTCTGTCAGACGTGCCAAATCTTTGCAATGTATCAAGAACTCATTGAAGACATATATATTTAATCTTTGAGTACATTCACTGTTTTCTTCAAATTTTTGTTGCTGAACACTGTTGTATAGATTATGGTGTATTTCAAACATGTTTTATTATGAAGTGACATGAATTTTTGTTATTATATTTGCTGGACATGATGTTTTCATCATATATATTTTCTTTAAACTGTATTATAATATGTAATGACTTTAATATGTAATTTATAGGTGTATTCTTATATGCTTTTGATGTAGTTTAATATTTTAGCTATGTTCTTCTGTTTCTTTTTTTTTTTTTTCATATGTATGCGCCTTCGGGTTGTGTTTTCAATGTAAGGCGTGTTTTATAAATCCCACTTATTATTATTATTATTATTATTAATCTTCCCGGAAAATCTTCTCACAAATCTTTCGAAACATACCAGTCTTTAAATCGGCGCAAGTTGACTGTTAATTAAACCAGGCCACAATGTTCTACAAAATCCAGTTTAACTTGGTCTACATTCAGCTGCCATCATATCTCCAAATATCAACTACAGCAAGTCGCACCCAACATGGTTTCAATTACCAGCAGCCATCCTCCAACGTTGATGTCTATGTGTATTCATATTACCCAAGAGCAGTCCGCATTTGGAACAAGCTACCCATCTCAGCAGTGAGTGTTCCATCAGCTGAGATGTTCAAGACGGCAGCTCTTCCAGCCATCAGGGAGATGCGGACGCCACCAACCCTAAAAAGTCTCTAAGCATCACGTCTCACCAGCACCAGCACACCAGTGTATGCACCTTCTTTGGCACCTTTTTGAGTTCATCGTTTTAATTGATCGTCCTGCACCCTGAGTTTCCACCGCACCGGATGAAAAGGTCATCGATCACCACTCCTAGTTTAGCCAGGATGGCTGCTATAAGGAGGAAACTACTGAAGACTGAAGACTGAATTGCCAGGTTTTGTAAATCATCTGCGGGAGACGAAGGAAGTGAAACGAAACCGTTTTACCAGAAATTTGCAGCCATTAATCTTGGATTATAAAGTTAGACTTATATTTGCTCAGAAAAGTCAAGTTTCCTCGATCGATATATAAAGCACCTGCCCGGCGTTAAAGGCTATGAATATGGTGGAAAACACTACCCTATAATAAGAAAAATAACATGCTAATCATGATCTTTTCTGTTGACATCCACAAATGTTCCCATTTTCGAGTACTCGGATTTATGAGTGTTAAGGAAAATTATTTTGTAAGCAAGATGTTACCCGTAAGATCATACGTGTTGTGAGTGACTCGTGCCTTTCGAATTTCGTTTCAGTACACGTATACTTTGTAAGTGTGAAAAGCACAACATCTATTCATATAACTTTTATTTGTATTCTTGAAATGATCTACTTCACTACTGCGTCAAAATCCTTAAAAGTATTCAAGGTCATCCTGGATCTAATTGTCATGTTCTTCAACCTAAAGACCTTATTTAAAATCTGTACCCGATGCTCTATTTGTATGTTTGTTTGTTTGCTAGACCAAGTAAGCCTATGTATTTGTATGTTCTTTAAACGCGCGTGTAGGTGGGGTGGGGGTGTGTGTGGTGGGGGGGGTGTCGGTACGAGTGTCTTATTTTTTGTGGTCATTGCTCCTTAATCTCAAAAGCAGATGTAAAAGGTACAAAAGGTAAGATACATAAAGCATTCAAAATCACTTTTTATATTCAAAGAATAATGGCTTGAAGGCGAAACGATCGATTGTAAAGATAATTACAACATTCTTGAAATTTGAGAGAGAGATATGTGATCATTGCCTCTTGAAAATAATTCTTTAGCTGTTGTCACTACCTCGTCAGGTCGTACAAAGAAACCGAGGTAATTTGAAAAAAGAACCTACCTACTGTAAATCCGGGTACTATTCTTAATACGACAGATATTCCCATTCACCATCCAAATGCTTTGGTCAGCGAATTTGGCTCAACTACGGACATGTAAACGTCACATAACGAGTAGCCTGCATCTGAAGCTGCAGTTAGAATTATGTTCGCCACGAAAATAGCAGTGATCGTTGAGGTAAATCTATATGCCAAGAGCGCGATTGTTGCCACTGTTCCTGATACAACCTCGAAGGTTATAAGATCTCTGGACAGAAAAGGCACATAGATTATGTGTCCAATTAAGGGATGGGGTATGAACGTTTGGACAGTATTTATTGTGGGACATTAGAGCACATCAGACGTATCGAATTACTCGAAGTAAACTTTATAAATCTGGTGATTTATACTTAAAGTGTACTCTCTAAATGTGAAAGAGTGAAAAATCACTCAAAAAGAGTGAAATCTCACTCTTTCTAAGAGCCATCTGAGTGACAACTCTTTTAGAGTGAAGCTCACTCTCAAGAAAGAGTGAAAAAATCACTCCGGAAAAGAGTGAATCAGAAAAGAGCATTTAGGCCAAAAAAAATATTGTTGTGTTGCCCTCAACCGTCCTACCCTAAATCCTGAAAAATCAGGGTCGCAATTTTTTTTAATTTTTTTTTTAATGATGATTTTTACAGATTTGTTCAAAAACTCAACGTTTTTCACTTAAAATTAATATTTTATTGTAAGACTAGTCTTTAATTGTTGTCTAACAGGTATCCAAAAGTCAAAATTGACAAATGTCCCCTAATTGAACAAGCATTATTTAATATTTGAGGGGAGTTTAAAAAACGGAAGGTTTAACAAAAAAAGAAAAAAGAAAAAAAATAATAATAATCCGACCGTCCTACCCAAATTTCCCATTTTTCAACTTGAGGGCAACACAACAATATTTTTTTGGCCTTATTTATTTATTTATTTATTCATTTAGGCCTATTTTATATACAAGAATATCACAGCAGTTCATAACAGCTACTATGTGCTTTAAATTGTTGTGAGGCTAGGCCACAGGTTAGGGTAGGGCACGATCTAGGACTGTTGAACTGGTCTAAAGCTTAAGCACATACACAATGTGTCGAACTTCAGTGTGGGATGAATGATGAAAAACTATGGATTTAGTGAAGCTAATAGTCAAACTGTTCACACTTGGCAAATACCATGTTTACAGACCACAGTCTGGAGAAGCGTGATGCGGCGTAACCTACATAAGCTTACATATGCGTACATGTAAACCGGCAACTGGGCCGGTAACAAACTGCTCACATATGACTTAAGCTTACTGCCGCCGTTGTCTCCAGAACAAGTGTTATGACCTATACATAAATGTAATTACTATTGAGTATGCTGTCTATTTCTTCATCAAATCCGCTTTCTTTTCGCCATTCATTCGCACACTGTTCGATATCTTGTTACACAAGTTCAACAAACATCGGCCGATTTTCGGCTCTTCTGATTGGCTGACAGTTCACTCCAATAAAGAGTGAGATTTTGCGCCACTTTTGAGCGAGTGAGGCTCACTCGAAATCGCGAGTGAAATTATGTGTACTGTTTTCACTCTTTTAGAGCTAAAACCCACTCTTTTAGAGCTAACTTAAATTCACTCTGAAATTCAGAGTGGTTTTTCACTCTTTTACATTTAGAGAGTATGTAGGTGGGATGAAAAGCTGACTGAAACTGAAAATTTTGACCTTTCGTATTGAAGATATGGATTTTTTCCCAAAACACCAAAATTTATTGGGTCTTTTGGGAAAAAAATAAGAAAGGTCAAAACTTTTTAGGATATATTATTAGATTTATGAAATTTACTTTTACTTTTACTTTTAATAATTTGTCATAAAATTTGTATTATATCGTGAATTTCAAAAAATGAAAATTATTTGATATCAGAAAGACATTCTTCGTATTCAGAATGCAATTCGATATGTCTGATATGCTCACATGTCCCACAAAAAATACTGTCGACACGCTCAAAACGCTCATTCCAGATCCCTTAAGTTAGTAAATCCAGCAGCTGTTGCTAAAAATGAAGCTTCATATGGAGAAAGTCCTTTGACCAAACAATGAGGTATGAAATATACAATCCATCTGGTAAACGTGCTAGTAATACTGAACAAAATGATGAAGAGGATTGTACTTCATATGACGAGAATTAAAAGTAAAATGAGCTATTCTAAGCTATTCTAGTTGAGTTGAAATCCGCACACCCCTATGGAACATATGCCCTTAATCTCCCAGACTAAGGGATGCAGATTTAAAAGCAACCCCATTGAAATTCACACTCTCTGTGTAGAAGATCAAGGTCATGTCTTCGATATGGGGTGTATGGATTTCAACTGCAATAGCCCACTATTATTTCATATTAACTCCCAATCAAGCATGTTTGTAAGAATATTAATAGCTAGATGTCATATACCGATTCTAAGGCCTGTGTCGCATGTGTAAGCATGTAATCATATCAATTAAACGATTTTGTATTTTAAATGAAACATACTCTTCTAAATAGCGCCAACCATTTTCTTTTAGACAGAATATCGTTTAACTTTACATCATTGAACCATCTGTGTACTTTCATTGAGTTGTAAAAAATCCGACAATTCAATGAAATGGATTTACATTTTAATGAAAACAAACCCGAAAATAACTCCGACCATGTTCTTTTCATTTTCTGATTAGCATGTATGTTTCCGTATAACATGACATCATTGAACCAGATGCGTACTTTTATCGAGCTGCAGCTAGTAAAAAGAAATTACAGAAAATTCGAAGTCATTTGCACTTTCAATCCCGGGGGCACTCACTAAAAATGGGTGACGGGGATGTGCATCCACATTGAACCCCATTTTTCAACTCCCTCCTTTTTGTTTTACTGAACTATATTTTTTATATCTTGACCCACAAATTTTCTGTCTCACGGAAAGAACCCCTTTTTGGTAAGATTTTCACCAGTCTCACCCAAAAACATCCATTTTTGGAACCTTCTCACCAAAAGACTCACTTTTTGGTGTCTAAGCTCTCACCAAAAGACCTCTAATATCGAACTACTGTCCGCATATCCCCATCACTTCCAAAGTCGAGTGCCACCCCCTCCGGCCCACCCCTGCAAATGTCAACTTTTGGAACACAATATGCAAACATTAATTGTTTAGATATAAATGTATGCGAAGCATATTAGAAAGTTCCTATAGAGTTTTTTTTTTTTTAATTTTAACCCATTCTAAACGTTGATCAGGCGGCATAGGACACGCAACACGGACGTACGAGGCTGGCGAAGATACAGGGCTGACAGCCCCATTCACAATACACGGTTAGCGATTATAAATGGACAATTAACATACTTGCAGTGGGGTACTTTGCAGAACCCCAACGGTTTTAGAGTAAGATAATTTTGCTTTGACACCACATAACAAATTTAGAATTGTTTGTGAAGATTTCATGATTATGTGTTAATCCAATGGCGACGTCAAAAATAGCGATATCGCATCCACCATCATCTGACGTTGATGGCATTTTGGCTCGACGAACACAAATCAGGCCGATAACAGCGAAGCAGAAAACTAAAAGCAAGGACGATTGTGTATCTGGCTACATAGGTTTTCAGTTTTCCGCTTCCCTAATCCTGACCTGATTGGAGTTAGCCGAGACAAAATGCCCTCAACGGCTGCAAGGGGCCAATTATAATAAAGCTCTATACTGTTTTCAAAGCTGCTTTTTAGAGCGTTTTGTTTAAAAAGTGTCCCATAAATGTGTGTACAAAATCAACCCCCCTCCCTCGACCTGCCTTAAAATGCTTACTCCACCCTTTTCTGACTTCCGAACAAATCCCCCACCTTACATACGGCTCATTATTACCTTGGGATATCCCCTTTCTGTATTTCCCCAGTTGCATAATAAGTATATCATTATGCTATCCAAAAACCCGACCCAAATTAATGCAGAGTTTAGACTCGAGAAAATTTAAATTTATTTGCTTTAATATGAAATGACACTTGTCATATTTGTTTAGAGGTGCAGTTTCAGGTCACTGATTATTTAACTATGTTGCTTTTTGATGGTATTACCCTTTTGTCAGTGTCAAGTGACCCCCGGGACCCGAGACTGAAATAACTATAATTTTATTTTTACTTTTTATGTAGCGTCAGCTGTTGTTATTATTACCAGACAAATGAGGAATCCCCATAGAACACATTCACGCGAAATAAGGATGCAGCAGTCTGATATATTCTTGCAAGGTATGAATAGTGATACGCAGGATGGTGAAAAGGGGGAGAAAACTTGAAATCATGAGGGAATAAAACCGCCTGTAAATTATACACGACAAGTGGTCTATGGACTGGAAGATGTGCCGCCGTGGTATGCTACCATTGCGTTTGGATTCCAGGTACTGTATACCTTCGGTCTTCCTCCACCGGAAGATAGAGGTTGTTCTCTTCCTGCTCCTTAACTAGAATAGTAGTAGTGTATAGTAACATCACCAGAACGCACGTTCCATAGGGAGGCTAACTTTGAAACAGATTTGGTAAATGTATTTTTGTACCTGCAAACATGAATATATTGGCAAATGTGATGCGATCAAGCAAAATCAGTCGGAACTCGGCAATATTAAATTTTCAGTTTCTTATAGGATAGTAAAGTGCATTTACAAAGCTGGATTTTGCAGAAAACTCCATTGAAATTGAACAACCAGTTCCAAAGATATGAGCAACTAAAGAGTTCCCAAAACAAGAGGTAACAAAAGAAAATATTTCCTTTGTTTTGGCTATATCTCAAAATCAATATTTCCGAGTCACAAATATCCATCCTCCTTTTACATCAAAGTAGAGCGTTTATACTCAAATTCCTCGATCAACACAAGAATTAATTTGGGGGGGTGCTTTAAAGACATCAGATGAATTGACCTTCGATTACGTTTGTACTTATTTTCACAGCAATTTCTAGCGAGTTTTGGATCTATCATTGCAGCTGAAATAATAATTGGTATTAAGATGTGTATGTCGTTTAACACGGTGCTTATGGGGCGTTTAATGAGTACGGGATTCCTAATCTGTGGCATTGGAACATTTCTTCAATCTTCATTTGGATGTAGGTAAGAACCCAGACACAAGGACCGCTGTGTAAAAGAGAAAGATTATCATAGCAAGAATGCTAACAGTGTATCAAGTACGTAGTGTTCGATGTTTGAAATGTAGTGTCGTCACAGATATTGTTGCCTTTTTTTCAGAGCAACGTGATTTGAACGGTTCTTTTCAGCGCAACCATTATAAAGTAGTTTTTGAACAAGCTATCGTTATGTAGGAGTTCCTTTGAGGGTAACTCTATACATTGGTCGCGTGCATGCATGCATAACTCTCAGAGAAAAGGGTTAGTGCAGGTGATATTTTTAAAGCCCTCCGCTAATGCTAAAGTATATCTGAATAATGAGCAAAGATTTGCCATTTTTTCTATACAGATTGGCAATTATTCAGGGTTCAGGTGCATTCCTCGTTGCAGTAGTCACTATCCTAGACCTGAAGGGTCCTTGTCCTATTGTTACGCCAGGTAAGTAAGGGACTGTGTGTTAAGATCAAACTCTTTTTAGCTTTTCATTTCGTTAACTTAATCAAACAGTGTGTTGGTATGTATTCGTGTGAGAATTGGAAAATGTATATTTGACCTTGCGTCTTTACGGCTCGTAACAATATGTAAAACTTTTATAAAGTATAATAGTGTCTTACGCCGAAAAGAATGATCCAATGCGCTTTAACTCAAACAAAACCAAAATAATACCATAAATATTTCGAAATATATTAACCTCTGGGTATTTTTTCTCGTTTTGTTAATGTGTTTATCTTTTAGGAAACGCTACACAGGAGGAACTAGACAGTGCTGATGAAGAATGGAGAAATCGTATGCTGGAGGTATTATCTTTTCTTTCCAAATATTATTATTCCTCTTCTTATAAATAATATTGTCAATATTTATATAATATTGAATGGAGTTTCATGTGATGCAAGAAAATATTTTTCTTCCGAGTGCAATATACTTGTATCGCACGAACATAAACCATTCAATATTATTATTATTTATATCAAACTGATTTGGTAAAAAATAATAATAATATTGAATGATTTGAATTAATTTGACTGATTTGACGTAGCCCAGTGCGAGTATGATGCACAGTTAAAGCTGTACAATTTTGAAAGACTACCATAACAATGTCATGGTAAAACAATTAAGAAACATACACTGCGGATTTAAGTTAAATGGCTCCTGACATTTCACTCGCCTTAAGGAATACAATCAAAAGTAAAATCAATTGTTTCAATTTTCTTCTTTTCTAGATTTCCGGTGCTATGGTGCTCGCCTCTTTTGTACAAGTTGTTCTCGGTTCAGTTGGGTGCATCGGGATGCTTGTGCATTATGCTGGGCCTATGACAATAGCTCCTGCCGTGGCATTGGTCGGAATGAAAGTTGTGCCCATATCTGTTGTTATGTGTGGTGACCACTGGGGAATTGCAGCAATGTATGTTTAAAGGGATCAATGAACAAAATATATCAGATATGTTTTATAAACTGAAACATTAGAGAATGAAAGAAACGATTTCACTCTACACTTTTTTAAAGTAAAATGGGCTATTCTAGTTGAAATCTTATTCGGATAAATACGATTTGAACTGATTCAATTCAGAACAATATTATTATTACGAACTCTCCCGCGTTACAGACAAAAAACTTAAATGAACGAAGCCCTCTAGTCATAATAATACAAAAGGACGCTGACGTGGACGGTTTAGTAGTGATCGGTTATTTGTCCGTATGTTGTAATCACCAGGGTAATCAATTAAAATGAATTAAAATAGTCCGTTTCTGATAATTATTAAATATTTTACCTGTTTGGGATAGGGTTTTTGTTTATGTGGGGGGTGTGTGTGTGTTTCGACTAAATAATGAAACTGTTATAACGTTAATGTGATATTTTCCACAGGACAATTGGTTTGATAATATTGACGTCACAATACTTGGCCTCATTTAGTATCCCAATACCAGCTTACAATTCACAGAAACGTTTTTATATAGGTAGAGCACGAATCTTCCAATTTTTTCCGGTACGTTGATGAAGAAGTACATACATGAGATTACGGTCGAGTGCAGATCCGTCGCAACACGCTTTTCAATACGGAATGCTAACCTCATCGTGACATCGTCCAAGCAGCAAAGTTCATTTCCAATTGAAAAAAGCGTTATCCGACGGATCTGCAGTCAACCATTCTGTGATTATTATATAAAAATAGATTAATCGTCAATCTGACCTTCATAGAGTGGTATATAAAGTGGTCAATAATATCATGACGATGACACTGATGCAATGATAATGTGATCATGGAGCTGATTGTTGTTCTTATAATTGTTATTACTATCATTATCAGATCATAATCGCAATCATAGCAACGTGGATATTATGTGTGATATTGACGGTAGCCGACGTATTTCCCGATGATCCGACTAATCCCGCGTATAATGCACGTACCGACATTAAACATGACGCTCTCGTTGGTATGCCGTGGTTTTTAGTTCCTTATCCTGGTATGTAAAGGTCTATAAAATAATTTGTATGAAACAATTGAGATGTTTTTACGAGTCATCTACGGGTCAATCCATACCATATCAAGGAGGGCTCCTACCTGACCCTCAATATTTTACTCATATATTGTATCTGAAGAGATGTTAAAAATTTGCAATTTTGAGGTATGTAGCTCTTACGGATGTTCTGTGGCAGCCGTAAAGTTGGACCCAAAGGCTGCCTTTTGAATAAATTTCATCTTTTTATTCACCCTATTCGGCAAAGCAATTCCGAAAAGTTGATAGCCCTGGGTAAAATGAGTTTTTGTAATACTGGGGAGAGGGGGTCGAAACAAAAGCACAGCTGTTTACGTTCCGGAGGTTGGGTCTGGGGTGGGTTCTTAAAGGGGAATATTGGAATGTCATCTTTCCCTGGGTAAGATCAGGCAGCAAGCCACTAGGCCACGGCTAGATGGTGACACGAGTAGCTTTATTTCACCTTGAAGGCATGAATAGTCTTGCAAATACGGGATAACTTCCCCTAGGCCATCTAGTATGCCTGAATTAGTAGGACTACAACTGGTATCTACTGGTCAGTTTATATTCTTTATTTTTACATCTGTTATTTTTATGTGGGCCTTTAAGGATAAGGAAAGGGTGGTAGTGTGCCGGTCGGAATTTGTATTGATTTGTTGTCATGTTTAATTGAAACACTTTGGGTTGGTAAACTGTTCATTCTTTCTGATAAGGAAAAGCATAAACGATGGCAACGTCACGGCGCTTAGCTAGGATGGAGGATTGGCATCGAGCAGCAGGAGGCATAAGTGATAAGGGGACATACGCTATACATCTGCTTGCATAGTTTTCCTGCGGTTTTGTGTGTGACGTCCCTTTTATGTACCCCAGAGATGATTGGAACAACCTGTGTAACAGCTGCTAAGCAATGCGTGTTTCTAATTCCCACTGCTCTCATTTCTTTCTCCTACCTCCTCTTATCTTCCTTTAATCTCTCCCGTAATCTTTTCTTCAATTTTTCTGAACTATTTGTCTTCAACGTTGTACCTTCTTCAATAAAAGCAATTTTATTTTATTCGTTTCACCAGGGCAATGGAGAAGACCACATTTTACTGTCGGGGCCTTTTTGGGCGTAACTACTGGAGTTGTTGTTTCTGTACTAGTTTCAATTGGAGATTACTATGCATGTGCAAGGGTATCCTCAGCACCAAAGCCTCCTTATCATGCTGTAAACAGGGGTATATTGATAGAAGGCATCGCCTGTATATTTGCTGGTGCATGGGGCACTGGCATCGGAGTGACTTCTTACAGCGAATGTATTGGAAACATTGGACTTACCAGGGTCTGTATAACATTTGAATACGTGAACAAACATATGAAATAGTAGTCTACTACTATCATTAATAACATAAATTCATAACGACCGTCAAGTACAATTAGTAATAATTGACATGATAGATAGATAGATAGAGAAACGCTCCCTGTTTTCAATTTCAGACTTTGTATCACTCAAGTATTTTAAATTGATGGAATGTCTCGTTTAAAGTGTGTGACGGGTTCAGAGGAAACCTAGGATTCATAACCTGTCTTCGCAGTAATAAAATTTGGAAGAAGAACACATTATGTACCATAAAAGGTTGTACCATAAAAATGTCCAAACATTCTAAAACCAGCAGTCGAAACATTTGATTTCAGGTTATGATAACCTTGGCATTTTTTGCTAAGGTTGGGGCTCTAATTGCTACTATGCCATACCCGATCGTTGGTGGTACTTCTCTTTTCAGTGGAGGTAAGAGCATCACTTTGCCTTTAGACTTTAGGGGACAGATCACAGCTAGTTATATATAATATTTTGCTACTGCGTTTTATTTATTTTGTTAAGGGATCTGGAATGAGCGTTTTGGGCGTTTCGGCAGTATTTTTTGTGGGACATGAGAGCACATCAGACATATCGAATTGCATTCTGAATACGAAGAATGTCTTTCTGATAACAAATAATTTGATTTTTTGAAATTCACGATATGATATAAATTTTATTTTTCACATTTTTGATTATAACAGTCCTCGAAGTAAATTTTATAAATCTAATTATATATTCTTAAAGTGTATGTTGGTTGGAGGAAAAGCCGACGATCAATTAAAAATTTTGACCTTTCATATTGAAGATATAATATAGTATAGTATTGTATAGTTTGTGGTGATCAGTCAAACATTCAATTGGCAGGGGAAATCAAGCAAATATTGCTTCACAACGCCTCTGGTAACGCCCTTTCCTACAAACCAATTTTTCGGTTATTCGTGGGGGAAAGCCTCTGGACGAGAAAATCCGCAAAAGGCGTGCGGGCAGCTCCATCCAGAAATTGTTAAACACTTTAATTTGGGGCAAAAATAGTGTAATGTTGCAAATTACCACAGCATATAACCTTTGTTCTAAAAGAGTGTAAAATGGAAAGGTATTGCGCGCTTCGTGCGCAATTGTCCCAGTAAAACAGGCCACAAATTATGACCATCAGAAACATTTTCATCGCCGTTCACTGCTGATATGCCACATGGGACACGAATATAAAAGCAAGTGTGCAGCCTGTATGGCATATATAAACTGGCCTCAAAAAGAAACTTATAATTTTTCACAAGGTCATATCTTAAAATCCTCTCCATAAAAATGAACAAAAATTGCACACAGGATTACTTCAATACTCTACTCTAAACACTGGTCAGTAACCAAACAGTTTTCCAACTGACACAACAGCAAAATGCACTGACATGCAACACCTTCCTGGACCACTTTCACAGCGCCAGTTTACCTGGAAACGTGACAGCTTGATAATCAATCCCTCTGGCTCAATATCGGGACTTTTTTATTTACAATATTTACAATATTTATGGCCAAATTAGTGTGAAAAAGGCTAAAAGCGCGGCTTTCATCAATCTTTTCTTGCGCTTGTCCTTGGCTTTTGCCAAGCCAACGGTCCAATTGCAATATGCTCGACTTCCTTAACCCTTTCCTCGGGGTCTGTCACTGCGATTTCAGCTCTATAAAATAATGTCCTGATGATGCTTAGTTCATGAGCGATAGGATGGTGTGAATCAAAATGGAGGTATTGATTCGTGTGTGTGGGCTTTCTGTAGATGGAGATACTCACGGATCCGTCAGCGTTTCGTGAAACTTTGGTATCCAAGAAGGCGAGGTATACATTAACTTCCGATTCACTTGTGAACTTGATATGCGAGTGCTGGCTGTTGATATGCTCCGTGAAAATGTACACATCGGTTTCGCTAATGATTACGTATGTGTCATCCACATAACGAAGCCATACGGATGGTTTAACAGATGAATTGCGCAAGGCTCAAAACTCAAAATGTTCCATAATACAGGTTTGCGATCAGCGGACTGACCGGACTTAGTCTACCCATAGTACAACCCCCACATTGTTGATAAAATTGTCCTCGGAAAACAAAGTAGGTGGTGCTGAGGCAGAATTCCAACTGTTGTATGACTTGGTCAGCGGTAAGCATTGTCTTTTCTTTCCAGCTGACGTCCTTTAGCAAATCCTTGGCTACATCCAATGCGCTATCCACGGGGATACTTGTATATAATGCAGATACAGCATAAGAGATCTGAATTTCACCCGGCTCAAGGCACAAGGATTTAATACGCTCAATAAAAGATTCAGTGTTTTTAATATGATGCTCACACAAAGTATCTGCAAGGTACTTAGCGGATTCAAATGTTACTGAATTGATGCTCGAGACAATTGGTCGGAGAGGTGCTCCCTCTTTATGGACTTTCGGTAGCCCATAAAACGATGGCATACAACATGATGAGAGGTACAACTTGTAATCTGAAAGATTACCCTCCGACTTAAAGTCGTTCAGTATTTTGATAAGCTTATTTTGGTAGGTCTTGGTTGGGTCTTTCTTAAGCTTAACAAACGTATCTCCACTGTCTAACAAAGTATTAGTAATCTTCCGATCATACTGTTCAGGGTCAAGTACAAAAGTAGCCCTGCCTTTTCTGCAGGCAAGATGGTAATGCTACGATCCTTCTTTAGAGTGTACAAAGCATCCCGTTCCTCTTTAGATATGTTGTTCTTTGGCGGTTTGGCAGATTTTAACGCACCTGTTATGCGAGCCTGTAATTCCGCCGCCGAATCATAATCAATACGAGTGGTCTTGTTGTATTGAAGACGCTTTATCGCGTATTCAGTTTCGGTGATGATATCTCCGACTGGTATATTCTTCGGAGACGGGGCAAAATTCAACCTCCGCAGTGCTTAAATTCCGCGAGGATAAATTCACAACCCACTTATCCTTGTTAAAGTTGGTATCCTTAGTCGAATTCCGGCGATAATTCCAAGTTTTCGGGAAGTGATTTCAGTCGCTCAAGCTTCCGAATATTGCGCTGTTTGAATTGCGGACGCCAGAACTAAATCGTGATCAAGGACTGGAATTGTCAACCCTCTACAACGCCCTCATTCGACCAAAAGTCGCCAATGATCAACAAAAGGGCATTACAACATCCTAGGACTTCTTCTGATGAAGATGTGTGTCACACATCGAAAATTCAAGGTTAGTTGGATTTTTGTGCTGAATGTCAGTTTAAACTTTTAGAAATTGTTTATTACAAGCACGTATGAACTTACATTCGAAGTAAGGGACAATAAAACTGTGGGTGCACTATTCTACTTCAGTGCCAATGAGGTTAAGAAAATCTACCTTACAAAGAGTGTGCTGACATTCAAAATTTATATGTCTCGTGGACAAACATTAAAATTGTGTATCGCTGTAAAATGTGCCATAACAACAGAATTACGGTAAGTGATAATTACTTCGTTTTTTCAAACAAGGTCACTAATGAATATATCATGTGTTTTACACCCTAGAAGTTCAATCAGGTTATAAAATAAAGATGGATTCTTTGCACTATTGCAATTGTTTGACTCACCCTGTATATTGCTTGTGGACAATAAACACCCTGTTTATGGACTGAACATCTTAGTGGTTTAAGTTGAGCACTATACAGTACGACAGCAACTTAGCTCACTTCCGGTAATTTTTACCGGCGTGACCTTTGCTGTTACGTAACGTAATGTTGAAAATCAGGTGGCAAATACAGTTTTTCAGAAAACATTAAAAAAATGGAATACACGAGTGGTTTCTCCCTTCATTTCCATATTGAGCCCATAGATAAGATATGAAACATGAGTATAAGGCAAACAGTAACGTGTAAAAGTTCAATTATTGTGGAGAAAATGAATGTTTATTGTGCGCGAAGTAGCCTAAAAAATTTTAAAAAATGCATGTCACGATCACCAAAATGGTTATATCTGCAACTATGAGCCAACGCCGGTCGTATGCTTTTCTGTAATAATAGATATTAGCTAACTTGAGCTTGTATTAAATTTTCAGCGAAAATGATTGGTGGAACAATCGAGTCGTAGGTTGGAAAGTTGCTTTCAAAACGGCTTCCCCTCGCAATCTTGCGTGACCATAAGTGACCAGTGTCAGCAGGAAAATTAACAGCCGGCCTTGTCCATATAATCGATTAATAATTGTCAGGATCGTCCAGTTGACTACAGTGATATTTATTTATTCATACAAAATACTGCTCTGTCATACAAAATATCGAAGTCAATATAAAACGTAATTTCAAGCCATTTGACTGAACTTACAAACAGTTTATAAAAGATTATTGTTGAACGAGACACTGAATTAGAAATAACATTGCAAAAGGTACGAGAATAAGTTAGCAGGTTGTGATGGTCTAGTGGCTAAGTCCGTGCCTGAAGTGCGTGAGGTTGGAAGTTCGAACCCTACCATAGCGGTTTTTGTGTTTTTTTTGAAAATATTTATGATATTAGTAAATAACTTTCAGGAAGGGTTTCTGATCATTTGAAGCAGAAATGATGAGGTAAAATGAAAGAAATCATTTTTTTTCATCTTGACCGCTTGTGGTGTTCTATTGAAGATAATTAAAGTTACTCTAGACAACGAAACGCTGATTCCAATTATGTGTATGTCTGGGTATGGTGTAAGAACGGTGTAAAAATTACAAATAATATTATGCCAAAATATCAGGTTTGAAATTCGTAAATTATGGCTGACGCTATCTTATTTTTTTTAATATGTAGGCCTACGCATAAAGAAAAACATTGCAAACGTGTTGCATAGAAATATTTTTAATTGATCATAATACTGACGGGCCTACACCATAGGCCTAACAGAACAAGAGAGAAAAAAATCGAAATACTGTAGGATTCGAACCTTCAGCCTCTCGCACTTCAAACCACGGCGTCAACCACTAGACCATCACAACCTGCTGTAACATGCTTGTATCTTTTGCAATCTTATTTCTCATTCAGGGACTCGATCAACAATAATATTTTTAAAACTGCTTTTAAGTTCAGTCAAATGAGGTGATATTACTTTTTATATTGACTTCAATATTTTGTAAGTCAATGCAGTATTTTACTTGAATAAAGAAATATCACTGGAGTCAACTGGACGATTCTGACGATTATTATTCGATATAATGACAAGGCCGGCTCTATTTTGCTAGTGACACTTGTCACTAACGGGACACGCACGATTGAGACACGGGCCGTTTTGAGAGTAACTTTCCAACCTACGACTCGATTGTTCCACCAATCATTTTCGCTGAAAATTTAATACAAGCTCAAGTTAGTTAATATCTATCATTACAGAAAAGCATAAGACCGGCGTTTGCTCATAGTTGTAGATATAACCATTTTGGTGATCGTGACATGCAATTTTTCTCATTTTCAATATTATTCAACTTTTACTTGTTTTTGTTCTTTGCACAAATGTTTGGTATCTTATCCGTGATCATGGTACACAATTTAAGCAAAAATCGACCCGTGTCTCCCATTTCTGGAGCTATTTCGCTAAAACATGTTTGCCGGCCAAATTTTCAACATTTAGTTACGTAACCCGTGTTCACCAACCCGTAAAAATTTTCTATCGAACAAAAGAGGTCACGAAGTTGCCGTCGTACTGTATAGATATTTAGTTCATGAAGAGTGTGCTTAATCTTTTGTAATGAAATTTGTATGCACCTTTTTTATACAATTTGCCGACAACTTATGCACCTTTGCATCACTAAAGTTGCAGAAATATTATCACATTTTGAGAACTTTACGCTACTGCGCGGCAGGTTAAGAGCTGGTAGGGAAACGTGTGTATTTCATTCAACATTTAATAAAGAGGTTCTGTGTACTTTTCTGGAGTTATCGAAAATGATAATTCAATTAAATGAAATGACATTTTAAATGAAACCTGCCCTTCTAAGTGCAAAAGGATTTTTACAGATATTAATTTCGTGCAATTGTAGGCACCTGTGCAATTGTATGCATTTTTACAGAGTTTGTATTCATTTTTGCATATCAATACCATCAATACCATAGACTTAATGACATTAATGATCATAGTGTGTACTTTCATGGAGCTGTAGGTAATTAAAAATAACGACAAGTCAATTAAATGAATTAGCGAAATACATTAGTGAACCAGACATGTATCAAGTGTATATCATTAGATTGATAAACTTTACGTCGGGGACTGTTTAATGTCAAAAATATCATTTTTTAATAATTCGTCATAAAAATTCTATTATATCGCAAATTTCAAAAATTCAAAGTTATCTGATATCAGTTAAAGCCATATTATAACATCGCAAATTACGCACATCATGGGTTTCTCTACCGGATGTTGAATTGTGGGAAGAAATTCCGGTACAAACAGACTTCCGGTAGAGAAACCCAGGATATGCGTATTCACCGCCGCGATAACAAGTTAATCATCACCACAAATCGTAAACAAATCGTTTCTGAGTTTGATTGACGGGTGACATCAGACACAAGCTAGTTTTTAATTCAGTCTCCGGATATAAGAAGAAAAAAATTATGTTGAGTGCAAAATTTAGTACCCTTTCAATTGAAAGATTATGGTTAGAAATCGTGTTTGAACTGCATAGCTTCCACTGTGAAATCATGTTACAGCAGAGTGATTCGTCAGCAGAATAAATATATGCGAAGTGCGTGGAATGACATCAACTGTGATGAAATAATATGATCTCTTAAATACCATTGAATATCTGGCGATGTTAAATTAATGATATATTTGGACTGTGTATAATTGTATCACCTTCCAGCGTATGTTACGACATCAATTATTAGGCTTTGAAACAATGTGGGTTTTTTTTTCTCCTTAATTTGTCCAGACGAAACTAGAGTTCAAAATGCCGATATGATCCAGTTTGATGTACATGATGAGCGATCAATCAAAATTGAACATGAAGACTAAATATTGTAGCCTGTATAATGTAAAGCGTAAATTGCTTCATTTTATACAAGTTTCTGCTGAGTATCTAGCTCAGCTGAGCTTGCTCGCAATATTGACATTATATCTTTCACTTTGAAGTTCAAATTTGTGTTTGTTTATTCACAATTATCTCAAACGACATATTTGTAGGCTATGGAAGATCATGCGTTCCGGAGGTTAAAATAACCAAGAAAATAAAGGTAAATAAATAGATAAATATTTACCAGATAATATTCGTTCATATAATATTCAGCTAGGCTGAAGAAGACAGTCAGACAGTCATTACTTCCTGGGAATGGTAACAGTTAGTTACCGAAAATATTACTAGGTAAATGTTTATTTATTTAATTTGCCTTTAAAATATTCTTGGTAAAAATAATAATTATCACAATCTATGATGCAATTTTATCAGTTTCGGCGTCGAGCAATGATTAAAGGAGGAAAGAGGAAAAGTGATCCCACCCGGGAATTGAACCCAGGACCTCTGATTTACGAGACCAGCTCCTTAACCACTTGGCCACGGGAGCTTCAAGATTAGGCAGACTGGGAATTCAACCTATAAGCGGTCACTTAGCCCTACTTCCTCCGTGCAAGTCATCCCGATGTGGCTCGGGCTTTGACAAGCGTAAATAATGCCGTCCTCACTGTAGAGGGACATAACATGAAAAACAGCGGCTTTTTTCGACAAGTAAGCATACAAGAGATTGTGTGTTATTTTTAGGGGAAACACTTATTGATTGCAAAAAAAGTTCCCTCCCTTCTCGCCATGTCAAAAATTACTTGCCGCCCACCCCCGGCATGCCCAATAATCTTTGCCCCTCCCCCCTCCTCAATTTTACCATCCCCTGGGCTCATTGCACAAGTGACAGGGAAACAAAATCATTATTTTTAATGAATATAATTAAAATTAAATTTAAAAAAATTAAAGATTAAATACAGTGTATCTGTGATATTGTTTAAGATGTATATTTATGGGTCTTTGGTCGTCGATTGCTATGTCGCCCTCAGTTTCCAGTCTGCTCAATCTATTGACAACATTCATACTACTCCCCGAAACACAAATCGCTATTTGTTTTTCGTGCTAAAAAGGAAAAGGAAGATGCACAGGGCAATTATTGCTTTATATAATTATAGGGGTAGTTCCCCATTAGAAAAAGGGGGCATCCCCACCGTCCGCCTATGGATGTTTTTTTTCCAGAAATTACTAAATGTTTCAAATGGAACAGGTAAATGTTTCCGGCAAAGGGAGTGACCGTCATTGGTCCTGAAAAATGAGTTACAGTAATGTGTGATGTGCCCTGGGTAATTTAATTTGATCATTTAACTTTGTTTGCAATTTAATGCTATTTCGTGAAAGATGGGAGCACCTTCCAAGTAATCATGCAAGAGTTTGTGTGTTAAGACATGTTTAGGGGAACACTTATTGGTTGCAAAAACAATTCAGCCATAATTTAATAATATCTTGGAAATCTCCTTATCGCTCAATGTCATCATAGTGTTGCACCGTTATGAAATGAACAAATGAAAACATGTTTTCGTGGCAGATCTGAGTTAGAAAGTTGTTGTAGGCTTTCCAATGTTTTTATAGTCAACAAAGTGATCTTTTCTTCCCAAAAGAGGAATATATTCCTCTGTTAATTTGCTGAAGTCTGGTTTATGAAACAACACATCTGTCAATGTAAGTAGCGTAGGTGTAAAAATTCTGTTTCCTGAAGAAAGCGAGTGATTGGTGAAAGCAGCACCATTTTTGGAAATTGTAATCTGTGCAAGGATTTGTGCGCAGAGGATATATAAATTATTCAAGTCTACAGTGATTTTCGCAGGACAAGTTTGAATCAGGATATACATCAGTCGTCCGGAACATTGAGTTGAGTGCAACAGAACTTTGTAATCAACAAGAAGCAGACTGTCGGATAAGTAGTTTTTAGTGTGATTGTTACAAGTCGTAAATGATTCAAGGCCAAAAACACTTTAGAATGCACTACAAAACACACTGTTTGATTAAGTTAACTATATCTGAATCTTTAATGAAAAGTCAAGTTTATCATTGATCTTTCAAATGAACATTAATACATCGACAATCATTTAGAATCAATAAAATGGAATGTTTTAACTGTTACTTAACCAGCAGCCTTCTTCTTGTTGTTGATTGCAAAGTTCTATTGCACTCAGTGTTCTTGATGTGTATTCTGATACACCTGTCCTTCGAAGATTCAAAAAGCAAACGAAATAAAAAAGGAGAAAGCCCAAAATCTGGTTTTACATTTTAGAAACGTGTAATATTTACTTATTGTTAAATACAATTATAGCTCATTACCAATAGTCATGATAGCATAACGTCTTTTACCCCTTTGATTCTGTTTCAAAACCCGGCGGTGAAGCATATTTTATTCGTGTTCACTCAGATCTTCAACGTCGCTGTTCTATTTGCAATAATACGTCCTGAATAAATTTGAGCTCGCTTAACATTAAGGGTTAAAAGCAAATTGGGCTATTCCAGTCAAAGTCCACGAAGTCCATACACCCCTATGGAAGACATGACCTTAATTTTCCATACAGGGGGTGCCATATGGAAAGGTTTCTATACGAAAACAATTACACCTGAGCACACATTTTCGTCCAAGAGCTCTCAAGCAAGCAGTGAATTGTATCCGCACAGTCTTTGATTACACTACACGGTTGAGTGCATAACAATGTAAGAGCTGCGGAGCTTCTAGCTGAAAATTGGTCTCTTTGATTGTTTTTTGTCGAAATCTCAAGTGTTCCCTTCATCCAATCAGAATTTGTTTTATATCAAACGAAAGCTGACACTTCCTCCTAAAAAGATTTTTCGTCAACTAGGTCAACAGATAACACAATTCAATGTTATAGCAAGGCGAATGTGGAAACTCTGTTGAAAACTACCTATCCAAGCACATTTTTTGACCAAAATGTAGGTTTTAAAAGTCAAAACCTCAAGTGCTCCTTACAATATTTTTCAAATTTTATGTCATTGAATAAAAAAAGCACACTTATATTGTCCATACACTACCGTCATTAGAATGAGCAATGGTCAAATCTCTTTAAATTGCAAATCTTGTGCAAAAGTCACTATTTTCTCCTATTTTGTCATACGGTTGTAAATTCAATGAACTATGACTTTGCTAAAGAGCGCTTACATGGATTCAACTGCAATAGCCCACTATTATTTCACATTAACTCCCAATCAAGCATGTTTGTAAGAATATTTATACCTAGATGTCGTATACCGATTCTAGAAATGAACTTGTTATAACCTAATATAATCATGCAGGCCCTCTTCTGGATACGTTCAATCATCAAGGACAGCAGAATATCGTTTAACTTGACATCATTGAACCAGATGTGCGCTTTCATTGAGTTGTAAAAAGCCGACAACTCAATTAAATGAATTTACAACCATTGTAATAATTCCAATCATTTTCTGATTAACATAATTTTTCTCAGTGAATCAGTTTAACTTGACACCAGTGAACCAGCTGTGTGCTTTTATCGAACTGTAGCTAGTAAAAGGAACAATAATCAGGTCATATGCATTTTCAAATCCCCACTCCTGCAAATGCCAACTTTGGGAACCCAATATGGAAACTAGATATAAATGAAGTGTGGGCGTAGCGAGCAGGAAATGGATATATGTGACCGTCCACCACAAAACGCTCGTAAAGTCGACGGTTGTATTCATATGTACCTCAAGTTGGCGCTGCATGTTTCTCATTTTGCTAGTGCCAGTCAAACACATTTTAAACCAATCATTGATCGTTTTGTTGAAGAGGATAATAAGCTTTTACTTATGTATAGAATTCGTAAATAGCTCTAGTCTTTGTTTGCTTTGGCTAAATCCTGTTCAAGTGGTGGTTAACCAACAATGAACAATGAAAGGACATTCCTGAACCTCGTTGACTTTGGGATGATTTGAAGTGACTGCCAATTATAACCATTTGATATTTAATACCAGCAATGTGGAAAAAGAGAAATAATGTAGCAGCGAAATAATGTACCCTTTTGCTGAAGGAGCAAAGTTTAACCAACTATAATTCGGCTTCTTGGTATCGTTTGAAGTCAAATGATATACTAATTTTAAGCTTATGATATATATATTTTCTAAACACGGAAGAAAACAAAATTGACCAGGTGGTGGACGGTAACATTTAAACGTTCATATAGAGTTATCTTATTATGGCCCCTTCCAGCCGTTGATGACTTTTTAGCTCGGCGAACTCCGGTCAGGCCGGAAATAACGAAGCGGAAAAAAGCGAAGACGAGTGTGTAGCTAACTACACAAGTATTTAATTTTCCGCTTCGCTAATTCCGGCCTGATTGGAGTTAGCCGAGCCAAAACGCCATCAACGGCTACAAGGGTTCAATTATAAGAAAACTCTATACTATTTCCAAGCATTTTTAGAGATTTTTAATTTTAAAATGTCATAAATGTGTGTCAGAAATCCCCCCCCCCCTCGATCTGCCACAAATTGTGTACTCCACCCCTATCTGACCTATAATTACTGCAGCCCCTTAATGAGTTTCAGTGTTTTCCCAATTGTATAATCAATAGTTCTGTATCCCGAAATCTGGCTATGAGCTAATGCAGAGTTTAGGGTCGAGAAAATTTAAGATTTATTTGCTTATGGAGTATTAATACCCTAAACAGGTACTCTAAAAAATGACACTTGTCATATTTGTTTAGAGGTGCAGTTTCAATGAGTATTTAGTTAGGGTACATTTTGAAGGTGACACCCTTTTGTCAATGCCAAATGACCCGGGATGCGAGACTAAATCGCTATTTATTCTTGCAAGGGAAAGTCCTGGTGTAAATTAGTAATTTTACCAGGCAATACTCCAGGACCTCTGACCTATCAATATTTCCTCAAAATAGAACCAGGACTATTTTTCAAGACATATTACACTCTCCAGAGAGTTTATCTGGAATATTGATGACCTTTCCACACTCTTGGTTAGTTACATCTATGTCCCCATGTAGAATGCATCGCCAGGGCAAGTCATCCATCAAAATAGAGTTTATGGTTATTATGCAGGCAAGGCATGTGTCCTCGTGTAAAACCCAATTAAAATAGCTATAATTTTTTATTCATGGTACATGTATTTTTATAGCCTCAGTTGTTGTTATCATTTAAAACCCCGCAGTGATTTATAGTGCGCTACGCACAGGCACAACGCCTAGACGTGATATCCACAAGCCTCAGCACATTTTACAGGTCTTATTACCACACAAATGACGAATACCCATAGAACACATTCACGGAAATAATGGCACAGGAGTCTGATATAGTCTTGCATGAACAAGTTATGTGTAGTGATACACAGGATGGTGAAAAGGGGGAAAAAAACTTGTAATCTTGAGGGAAAAGAACCGCCAGTAACTTATACACGACAAGTGGTCTATGGACTGGAAGATGTGCCGCCGTGGTATGCTACCTTTGCGTTTGGATTCCAGGTACTGTAAAAAATTATTCTTCCGTTGGACCCACTTGTTCTCTTCCTGCTCATTTCCTAATTATTATAGTGTAGTATATAGTAATATAATAATAATGCTAATAGTAAATCAATGGAACATGACATCGCAAGACGTACGTTTCATAGGCATGCTAATTTTGACACCGATTTTGTACATGTATTATTGTACCTGCGAACATAAATTGGCAAATAGGCATCCTCCTTTTACATCAAAGTAAAGAGGGTCTACTTCAATTCCCTGATCAAAACGAGAGTTATGAACGATTCGACGGTATCTTTTGTGGGACATGAGAGCACATCAGACATATCGAATTGCATTCTGAATACGAGGAATGTCCTTTTGATATCAAATAATTTTTATTTTTTGAAATTCGCGATACAATACAAAATTTATGACAAATTATTTTGATGTTTGATATTTTTTGATATTTAACAGTCCTCGAAGTAAACTTTCTAAATCTAATGATATGTACTTAAAGTGTGTGGAGCTGGGATGAGAAATTTGTCCTATCGTATTGAAGATATGAATTTTGTTCTCAAAAACACCAAAAATCATATTTCAATACGAGGACTAATAAATATCAAAAATATGAATTTATAATCATTTGTCATAAGATGTGTATTATATCGTGAATTTAAAAACGAAAAGGATACCAGAATGCAATTCGATATGATGTGCTCTCATGTCGCACAAAAAATACTGTCCAAACGTTCATACCCAGCCCTTAAGACATCAGATGAATCAATTTTGATTACGTTTGTACTTATTTTCGCAGCAATTTCTAGCGAGTTTTGGATCTATCATTTCAGCTGAAATAATAATTGGTATCAAGATGTGTATGTCGTTTAACACGGTGCTAATGGGACGTTTAATAAGTACCGGATTTCTTATCTGTGGCATTGCAACATTTCTTCAATCTACATTTGGATGTAGGTAAGAACACAGACACAAGGACCATTGTGTTAAAGAAAGTGTTAAAGAGTGTTAACAAGTCCGTACTGTTCGATGTGGAGTCGTCAAAAGTAATGTTAATTATTTTCAGAGCAATATTATACTTTGAACAGCTCTTTTCAGCAGCTTTCAGCACAACCATTCTAAAGTAGTTTTTGAATAAGCTATCGTTATGGAGGGGATAGCCTACTATGAACAGTTCCTTTGAGGGTCACTGTATACATCAAAGAAGTACCATTTAGAAAATTACGAAAACCAATGTAGGCGAAATTCTTATAGTTTGATAAGCTCGTAATCGGCGGGGCTTATAACATCGCGGATTAATATCAATATATTTTATTTTGAGAACTGCCTTGTGACAACTCGCCAGAAGTATCACAAATTGTTTTATAGGTCCTATATTTTGTCTATATTTTATTGAACACGCACAATATAGACCAGACAGGTCAACAATATGATCGCTCTTAACCTGGGTCTACTTTTCGGCGTAGTGGTCAAAACCTAACAATACCCGCCGATTACGAACTGATCAAACTATAAAACCCTCCATTAAGACTAATGCTAAAGATATGTATATCCAAATAATGAGCCAATATTTGTCTGTTTTCCCATACAGATTGCCAATTATTCAGGGTTCAGGTGGATTCTTCGTTGCCGTAGTCACTATCCTAGACCTGAAGGGTCCTTGTCCTATTGTAATGCCAGGTATGTAAGGGACTATGGGTAAATTTCGAATCAGGCGAATAATAATAATAATAATAATAATAATAATAATAATAATAATAATAATAATAATAATAATAATAATAATAATAATAATAATAATAATAACTGAAGTATTGAACTTTTGTTCACAACACACAAATTTGCTCACCTGAAATTTTCGATTCTTAAGACTACAATCTTCTTCAGCAGACTGATCCAATTCGTTGATCGATTTGATGACTCTTGACTTGTGACGTCAGAACTGGATCGTAGACTCTTGCTAAGTTGTAGCGCCCCCGGATGTGAATGACCTCTTTGACTCCTCGACAGAGAACCACGGTACTTCGAAAGAGGAGTCAAAGAGGCCATTCAACCTTTTTTGAATAAGGACGGGGTCTTTCAGAACATTATGTGCAACAGAACTTTGTAATCAACAGGAAGACTGACGGATAAGCAGTGTTCGAATTATATTTTTTACCTTTGGTGCACGTTTTCATCTGATGCAGAGCTATTTGAAGTGCAGTCTCAATACAATCACAATAAATTTACAATTTCGTAGGAATCTTCAATATGGGCCTGAACATAAAGCACATAGACTAAATAATAAGATGATACCATTAATATATGTTAGGCTCCGTTTTCTTTCTCGTTTTGTTAATGTGGCTATCTTTTAGGAAACGCTACACAGGCGGAACTAGACAGTGCTGATGACGAATGGAGAAATCGTATGTTGGAGGTATTATCCTTTCTTTAATCCGTATATCATTGGTAATATTTATATATAATAATAATATTTATATATAGGCCTAATATTGAATGGATTTATAGAGCGATTTTAAATTCATATTCTAAAATTAACAGAACCACGTTTTAGCGTGAATTTACGTCAGTTACACAGTTGTAAAGTTACGAAGTTGTAATAGTATTGAAAGACTACTGTAGTCTCCTCCGCAGCCAGTTTGGTTACGCTCCCTTCACACAAACAGTCTGCCAATGATAAGGAACTGGTCCTTTTTGATTGGCTAATGGTTTTCTGACGACGTCATCCAGCTTGACTTCAAACAAGGCTTTCAATTGGTCGATCGGCTAGACGGCTACTTCATATTCATAAGCAATTTTGACCCGGAAGTAAACACTTGCGAGATTGCATCGCTCGCCATCTGACTGAGGTCAATCAAGTTCCCGTATGTACAGCTCTATGTGGACCCAATACACACATATTGTACATGGAAAACACTGTGACAATACGTAGTGTATTGTCACGGTGAAGACCGTGCTTGGAAGAGTATGCTGTATGCTAGCATACGTATGGTCACGGTGTATAACGTTGTCAAAATACCACGTAATTTAGTACAGTAATAGCGCCCTCTGTTGGTCATAACTCACTTTAAAACGTAGTTTCAACGTAGTGAAGAAATATTTTAGGTAATATAACACTATAGAATATAAAAACTAGTATTTTTAGAAGTTACATTTCAAGGTCGTTACATTAAGGTTACTCAAGGTTTTAACATTAAGGCTGTTGTTTTTTAATTAGAGACAGCCCGTCACCCTTAAGGTTACTCCTTGTTGTTTGTTGATGCTTGGGCCCAGTATCAACCAAAAATATCAAGGCCGCAGGGCCGGTAGGCCTGAGGCCGGAGACTCCCATATGACGACTAAACACTCCAAGTGGGACCCCAATATAAGGGCCCCGCAGGGCTATAAAGCAAGAGTAACCTTAAGGATGACGAACTGATAACGAAAATTCTGTTAGATTTACGGACAGCTCGTCACCCATTACATAGGCCTACTTTTACACTTTTTTTTTACTCTTTACCCCATAATTTCCCTCATTCTTCAGGCCCTGCACTCTATCGGGGGCTAATTTATAGTTTAAGCTTGTTTGCTATTGTTTTTGGAGCAACATTGTTTTTTTATAAGCCACCCCCAGCCAGCCCCATACCTCATTTTGATTATTCTGCTTTTTATATTCTATGGGGTCGCATATTACCTCAAATATTTCTTCACTACGTTGAAGTTACGTAATTATGACCAACAGAGGGCGTTATTACTGTACTAAAGTACGTGGTATTTTGACAACGGTGACCATACGTATGCTAGCATACAGCATACTCTTCCAAGCACAGTCTTCACCGTGACAATACACTACGTATTGTCACAGTGTTTTCCATGTACATACGTGAGGATCAGGTGTACATACGTGTAGCCAATCAGAAACGTCGTTATAAGTGGCCATTGGCAGACTGTTTGTGTGGAGGGAGCGAAACCAAACTGGCTGCGGAGGAGACTAAGACTACTGCAACAATGTCATGGTAAAACTAGAATATGTACTTTTGGTTGTACTATAGTCCTTACTCTTAATATTAAAAAGAAGTATACACTCTAGGTTTTAGTTAAATGGCTAACACTGGAAAAATATGGCTCTTGCCATCTTTCTCGCCTTGAGGAATACAATTTAAAGTAAAATATATTTTTATGTTCTTCTTTTCTAGATTTCTGGTGCTATTCTGCTCGCCTCTTTCGTACAAGTTGTTCTCGGTTCCATTGGGTGCATCGGGATGGTTTTGCGTTATGTTGGGCCTATGACGATAACTCCTACCGTGGCATTGACCGGAATGAAAGTTGTGCCCATAGCTGTTACTATGTGTGGTGACCACTGGGGAATTGCAGCAATGTATGTTTCAATGGGATCAATGAAAATATATATCAGTTCAACAAAATATATCAGATATGGTTTTAGTTTTTTAAAAAACACTTTTCACTATACGCTACTAAAAAAGTTCTTATTCGGGTAAATACAAATTAAACCAAAAACTAATTCAATTTAGCTTTATTGCGGCACCGTGTGGAGGTTTGAGTTGAGTTGCCCGCGAACATTCACTGTGCCAGCTCTGCGGACCTTGCCGGGCTATTCCTCGCACTTCCGAGCGATTGCGATGGAACGCTTTTGGAAAGCGATGGGCAATCGCCTAATTTTGCGATGCATCGCCCGTCGCATTTGCATTTATACTTATCACGGCGATAGCGATTGCAGACGAAAATTAAAATATTCTAAATGCCAAAAAAATACATTTTTAAAACATCAGTTGCTGTCAATGATTATTGCTTTGAATTAAGTCATCACCAAAAGTTAATAATCGAGAAAGGTAAATTAATTAGTAATCGATCCAGTTGGTTGTTTATGGTTGGTTGACGCATTTATGTGTCAGGCAATATCGCTGGGAAGTTGAGATTTCTTCAACTAGCAAAAGCGACGTCGTTTTTGCCTCAGCGATTTGAATCGATTGATCGGCTCGACGCTCTGGAAATGTAAGTAAACACTGAGCAAAAGCGATCGAGTATAAATTCAGCTTTAGCTTTTATATTCTATGGTGACAAATATTTATTAACAACGTTCTTTTAAAATACGATTATGATAAATATGATTAAAAGCAACAGTGGGCGCTATTACTTTTTCTCATAAACTCAGGCGGCATAGGAAGCGTAACACGTGACGTACGAGGCTGGCTAAGATACAGGGCTGACAGCCCCATTCAAAATACACGGTTAGCAATTACAAATGGAAAATTAACATACTTGCAGTGGGGTATTTTGTCGAACCCCGACGGTTTTAGCGTAAGATTTTTTGCTTTGACACCACATAACAAATTTAGATTTGTTTGTGAAGATTTCATGATTATGTGTTAATCCAATGGCGACCTCAAAATTGGCGATATCGCTTCCATCACCGCCTGCATAAACTGCCGTATATGATCAGTTTAAGATCATAACTGACTATATACGGCAGTTAAGTTGGGAGACCAGGTTGAATCACCAGGGTAATTACAATGATATGAATGAAAATAGTCCGTTCTTAATTAATTATTTGAACATTTTTCCTGTTGGGTTGGGATAAGGTTTGTGTGTGTGGGGGGGGGGGGTGTTTCGATGAAGTACTAAAACTTTTTAAACGTTAATGTGATGTTTTGCACAGGACAATTGGTTTGATTATATTGACGTCACAATACTTGGCCTCATTTGATATCCCAATACCAGCTTACAATTCACAGAAACGTTTATACATTGGCAGAGCACAAATCTTCCAATTGTTTCCGGTACGTATAAAAAGGTTTATACATGATTATTATATAAATATAAAACAATCATCAATCACCTTAAAATGGTAGATAAAGTGGTCAACAATACCATCAGATGACTATGATGCAATGATGATATGATCCTTATGCCTATTGAGATACCCGCATGCAGAGCAAACAGTGGTTTCTTCTTCTTATACCCGCATGCGAAGCATGGACGGGTATATTGCCAAACTGTGGTTTCTTCTCCTCCTCCTCCTTCCATCAAACACTTCATTCTGTCAAGGCTAGCGCTAAAACTACAAGGGCCCCAGGGCCCACATGTGGTACACTTATGGACCCTACCCCGTAGATGTGCCTTTTGCCCATCTCGGCCCCAGAGGTGAAAGGTAACGGGCCCAGGGGTCGAAAGGTAAAAACACAAATCATGCCGTTTCTCATCAGATGAAACAGCCTCAGGGTCCTGAGTTGGTACACTGATAGCCCATAGGTACTCTATAAATACAAGTATACATGAGCCCCATATGTTATATATTATGGGCCCAGGGCCCCAATTGTTAAAAATAAGGAGCTCATATGTGGCACATGTATGAGCCCTAAATTGTAGATGTGCCTTTTGCCCATTTTGGCCCTAGATGTTCAAGGCTAGGGGCCCCAGAGGCCCAAACGTTAAAACAAAGGACCGGCCGTTTCTCAGCAAATAAAGTAGCTACAGGGTTCAGATTTGGTACACTAATAGGTCTTCAACATTATATTGTTATATGTTTATATGAGCCCCATGTGTCACACAATATGGGCCCCAGGGCTCCAAACGCTAAAACATAGGGCCAGCCGTTACTCAGTAAATAAAGCAGCTACAATGCCCTGCTTGAGTCAACCGTAAGAACTAGAGAATTATACTTCAACATACGTACATGAGCCTCATAAGTCAAATATTATGGGCCCAGGGCCCCAAATGTTAAAACAAAGGGCCGGCCGTTTATCATCAAATAAAGCAGCTCAGAATTTTTACACAGATAGCACATGAGAATTATATTGTTACTACATGTAACATAATTCCACCCACCCCACACACGTAGGACTAAACAGACAGATCCGTATTATAATATATATGATGGTAATTGGAAATAGCAGCGTGAAGCGCTAAGGCTGTTCCAGTTAAATTACATACCCATTGGCTGTTATATTTAATTTACATACTCCCTCTGAAATGGCCCCAAAATAGGCTGTTCCGTTTAATTTACATACTCCCTCTGAAATGGCTGTTCAATCTAATTTGCATACACCCTCTGGAATAGTTTCCCCAATCATATTGCATAGCCTCACTGCGAATAAGAGAGACTGACAACAGCAACCTATGGAGAGTAAGATGTGTGGTTGACTTAACGAACATAAACTTCTTCCCACCCACCAAGTCTGAGCCCCGTACAACCTACTACGTTCTCACATTAGCAGTCACAGACGAAGAGGCATATCTTCAGACAAACCTTCAGACATATCTACAGAGAATAGCGTATTATTATAAACATGTAGATATGTACATATATATGAGCCCCATATGTAGCATATTATGGGCCCCAGTTTCACTATTTACACATTTTTCGCCTAATTGGGCGACTTTTTAAAAATTTCTCTATATGTGGTTCGAGTGTGCAACCTGCATTAAAATAAAGCTCGTGAATTGGACTTTCAGTTTTTCCACATTTTTCACCTATTGTGCGACTTTTTACAATTTCTTTATTTTAAGTCCTCAGCAAATAAGGACTGTAAGTTTATCTACACCGATAACATGCGGGTATAGCCGTATTTGTGTACAAATATAAGGCCTTCTAGTTCTCTTTCCTCTTCCTTTCCTATCAAACACATCAAAGTGACAAGGCTAAAACTAAAACTATCAATATGTGGTAGGCCTACACTTATGAGCACTATCCCGTAGATGGCATTTTGCCCATCTAAGAGGTCACGGGCCCAAATGTAAAAATACATATCATGCCGTTTATCATCAAATAAAGCACTGATAGCCCCAGAGGTATTCTATAAATGAGCCACATTATGTCGTATATTATGGGCCCAGGGCCCCAAATGTTAAAATAAGCGTCAACAGATTGACAAAGCCAGCTCTAAAACTTCAAGAGCATTATAGCCCTATTTGTTTTCAAATATAAGGCCCTCTTTTTATTCTTATAATATTGTTATTACTATATATGACCATCAGATCATCATCGCAATTATTACAACGTGGATATTTTGTGCAATATTGACGGTAGCCGACGTATTTCCAGATGATCCGAGTAATCCCGCGTATAATGCACGTACTGACATTAAATATGACGATATCGTTGCTACGCCGTGGTTAGAAGCACCGTATCCTGGTATGTAACAGTCCGGTGGCAGATCATGGTAGGTTGGTTTTGCCATTTGTAGTACAAAATGAGATTTCAAATGGTGTAAAATTGTCACCCCATGGCAATTCTAGATATCCAAGGTCAATGACTACGACTTATCGTTGTGAAGTTATGAACAAAAAGGTCAAAGGTTAAAAGGAAATTCCACAGGGGTTAAAATTAAGGGAAATTACCAAATGAATTTACCAAAGGACGATTCCTGATTCGGCTGTCTGCTGAATTCATAACGATATGTATTCTGTGGTGTCAAAACGAGTAATGTATCAGTGTAAGATCATTTGTAAACTAACTATATGCGGCAGTTTAGTTGGGAGACCAGGTTTGGTGATGACATACCGGTATTTCCATGATCGGTAACTCAAGTAACGAGAAAGTAACGAGATTTAAAATAACAGTGCCAACAATTTGTGACCTGTTGGCTTATAGCTCCGGAACTACAAGTCGAAGGTATGTCACACTATACATTTTTCTGAATCCTTATGATCAGAGGAACATTAAAAACAATTAGGCAATTTTGAATCATGGCCCTGCCAAGGGCAATTCTACACCCCATCTTATTTTGTACAACCTATAGAAAAAGGCTTTAACTGGCAAAACCATCTAACCTGATAAAAAGAAATAGTTTGTAGCCGGACTATAACGGTCTATAAAATATTGTTTGAAACAACTGAGAGGATTTTTACCAATCATTTAAGGGAGATGGGACATACTGACGTCACACACAAATGAACTTTTGTAAAACAAGGAATCAGCGGATTCAAACGTTCAACAAAATTATTTGTAATGTATTTTCTTCAACGTTTCACCTTCTCCGATGAAAACAATTGAATTTTATTTATTTTTCTAGGGCAATGGGGAACACCATATGTTACTGTCGGGACCTTTCTGGGCGTTATTACTGGCGTTCTTGCTTCTGTACTCGATTCAATCGGCGATTACTATGCATGTGCAAGGGTATGCTCAGCACCAAAGCCTCCTAACCATGCTGTAAACAGGGGTATATTGGTCGAAGGTATCGCCTGTATATTTGCAGGTGCATGGGGCGTAGGCTTGGGAATGACTTCTTACAGTGATTGTATTGGAAACATTGGACTTACCCGGGTGTGTATAACATTTTAATATATACATGAACAAATATAGGTAATATTAGTCTATGATCATAGCATGTCATCAATTCATAACGACCGTCAAGTACAATTGGTAATAATCAATATAGTTTCAATTTTGCACTCCCATTCATAATTGATAAATAATATCTAAATATTATTAGTGGAATGTGTCTTTAAAAGTATCAGGATGCAACACTAGCCATCTTTAGCCATAAATTTGAGAGAATCATACATTGTGTTCCGCAAGGGTCTATTAGCGGTCCGTACATTCTTAAGCTATCAGTCGAAACATTTGATTTCAGGTTGGTAGCCGAACTGTGGCTCAAGTGACCGGAGTGGTTATGATAATCTTGGCATTTTTTGCTAAGGTTGGGGCTCTATTCTCTACTGTGCCATACCCAATCTTCGGTGGTGCTCTTCGCCTTTCGACTTTCGACGTTAATGGACAAATCTTAGCTAGATGGACATTTTTTTGCTATTGCATGTGATTTATTTAGTTGAGGGCTCAAAGGACAAATTCATTCTATGAAAACGCCTTCTGCCAAAAGTTTACCACGCCTATTATAGTGCTAACTTTATAGCATAATAATTGTGCAAAATAACAATTTTAGCATTGAAAAGCGCAATTTACTACTTTTTAATCTGAAGAGAAAACAACGCGAAAATGTAAATGATATTTACGACTATCTGCGCATGAACATACGATGTCAAAACATGGTTAGCAATCGGAAACGAGCGACAATCGGACCTTACATATTTCCCTGATTTTCTCAACAAAACGGAAACTGTGGCGTCATTGTAGAATGTATTTATCAAGTCATTTCTCTCTTTATCATACGTAAAGGAGAATATTGCTATATGTGACCGTACACCACGAATGAGCCGTAAATGTCCTCAATTGTATTCTGAGTTACAGTGTAAAATGGGCATGAAGGTCGTATTCATAGGTACCTCAATTTGGTGCTACGTGTACCTCATTTAATGAGATACACGTAGCACCAAATTGAAATACCTATGAATATGACCTTCATGCCCATTTTACACTGTAACTCAGAATACAATTGAGGACATTTACGGCTCATTCGTGGTGTACGGTCACATATTTAGTTTATTGCTAAATCATGTTATTTACTATTTTCTTGGATTCGGGCAATGCAAGGCGGTCCATTGATAAACAAAACCAAAGGTCTTATAATCAACAGTTTTTAATTTTTTTAATGTCAACCTATATCTCGTAAATAAATGTACAAAGTGTTTATTTTATTTTCAGCCATGGTATTTGCAGTAGGTTTATCCAATTTACAATTCATCGATCTGAATAGCACTCGTAATTTGCTGGTAGTTGGCTTTTCAATCAGCGGTGGTTTTGGGATTCCACTGTGGTTGTCCAAGCATCCTCACGCGATTCAAACAGGTTATTATACATGTATTTTCAGGCAAAACAATCATTAGAACATCATTATCAGATATACGGCCTATTAGTGCACACTTGTTATTGATTCAAGCATTGTGCACAGCCCCCGGGACAGCCATTACACCTATAAAAACCATCTGAAACTTCGTGGTTTCTACTATTATCGAACAATATTTGATAACGATGATTGTGACGAAGATAATGATGACATTAATATGATGATGATGATGATGATGATGATGATGATGATGATGATGATGATGATGATGATGATGATGATGATGAGGAGGAGGAGGAGGAGGAGGAGAAGGAGGAGGAGGAGGATGACATTAATATGATGATGATGATGATGATGATGATGATGATGATGATGATGATGATGAATGATGATGATGATGATGATGATGATGATAATGATGATGATGATGATGACGACGACGGCGATATTGATTCCCTGTGCCCAACATTTCCCATAACTTATTGTTGGGTACATGGAAGAGCATTAGACCATTACGAAACGACAACCAAAATTATCCACAGTTTATGTAACCAAATTTTATTGTTAATATCATATATACATGTAGGATCATCAGAATTAGACTCCATCTTGACAATTTGTTTTGTAAATGATGTTTTCGTTGGAGGAATGATAGGTTTCTTCTTAGACAATACCATTCCTGGTAAGTACTATGTAGAAAGTGTTTTCACCATAAACCGACGGTAATTACTGTTATATTGGTTGTAGTAAGCTGTCACGATTTGACCACAAATTGTCTCAAGCAAAACTCACTTCCTAGGAACTAAACGCCACACAAGAACATAAGATGTCTCATATCCCTGATTTTATGTAACTCATTGAACCAGCTGTGTCATATAATGCCTTTAGCTACAATGGCAGCCTAGTAATATGGTTACCTTAGTGACATATATCAACCTCAGTAGGGAATTCCAGTCGTAATCAATTCTGTTCAGAACCATAAACAAGAAATAATTTTCAAAATTAATTTGCTTTGGTGACAAGCCAAAAAATCGATCACCGTCTAGTACTTTCCCGGGAGTACTCTCAAGTATGCGCTATTGTAACCGTGACAGTTCAATTATGCGCTATTGTGATCTCGAAATAAACATACCGACATTTGTTAATCTCTCCGGTTATGTACTTAAACCAACCGGCGGTTGCTACTCAAGCATTCCTGAATATTAATATTCTGACAACCGGGCGGAACCGGCGGGCAACCGGTGGTCGAGTCTTGAATTGATCTCTAAGGCAGCATCTCGTATAACCCTCCTTATTTATAATTCCATAAAACATTTGATAAGATTTTCACAAAGTTTTAAATTAAATCAAATACTGGAACTTACATTTTTGCAACTTGCTACGTTGCGTCTGAAACCATAAGACTTCATCAGGCAACTGACCCGCTGGTCTGGTCATGTGACACTTTGACAATGTGAAGTTTGATAGTTTCAGACGCAACGTAGCAAGTTGCAATAAATGTAAGTTCCAGTATTTGATTTCATTCGAAACTTTGTGATTCTAATGACTGAGAATATTCACTATATGATAAGATTTTATAATTGATTTTGGCTTTCCATGTCACTGAAATGAATAAATAAAAATAAAAACTTGACACACTGTTTTTTATCAAAATTGTATGAATGTGATAAAATATGACATGATCTAATTCTCAGTTGAAATGGCCAGTCATGTTTGTCAAGCATATGTTTCATAATTCTGTATTTATTCACCACAGCTGCATTATTACCATTATAAAAAATAACAAGGGAAAATCTTTGATGTAATGTTCCTGATACTTTCAGGTACCTTAGAAGAGCGTGGCATGCTGAAATGGTTAGAAGCAGCGGATGAAAATGACCCGACTCTAAGCTCTATAAAAGGTTACGATCTTCCATTTGGTATGAACTACATAAGACGATCAACACTTTGGAGATATTTACCCTTTAGTCCAACATTCAAAGGTTTTCCATGGAATAAGAATTCAGTGATCCAATCCAAAGGTAATATTGTACATGGAATAGAATACATGATTATACTCTGTAACACAGATGCACACATCTTTTCGTATCTTTTAAGGAAAACAAAAATACCCAAAAACTTGGAATATTGTCCAGAAACATGCAAAAACATGCAAAATTATTCAGGGAGACTTTCAAGGGAGTCTCGAAATGAGGTCTTTAGAAACTGACAAAAGGAATAACATTTGCAAGGATTAATGCACGGAATAGGTCTTTGGAACCAGCAAATCAGGTACTTCAATGTTTTATAATCGGAGACTGAATGAAAAACACTAGTTTGCGTCTACCGATCAACTCCCCATAGCCCGTAAAAGGAAGTTTCACTCATCTGATTCCTCCATCGGGAAAAGGAATTGCAGAAAAAATATGCCTATAATTGAAAACCGAATTAAAAAGACTAGTTTGCGTCTGACGTCAGGGCGCGGCGTGATTGGTTGCAGTCCTGCGCAGTGCGGCATTTTTGGTCTAGTTGACAGGACGTCATACGCAAACTTGTCTTTTTAATTAGATCTTCAATTATATTACCTTGTGAAAGTAATAACGGTACAAACTGACTTCCTGTAGAGAAACCATGATATGCGTATTCACCGTCGCCATGATATTTCAATCATCACGACAAATCTTAAACAAATCGTTTCCTAGTTTTAATGTTCAGTCTCCGATTATAAGAAGAAAAAACATTTTACATTGAATGCAAAATTTGCGATTTTGATGAAAAAAGGAGGTCATATAGAAAAATAGTATTTATACCATTTTAAAAGATTGTGATTAGAAATCATGTTTGACTTAACAGCTTTCACTGTCAAATTATGTTACAGCAGAGTGATTCGTCAGAAGAATAAATATGTGCGCAGTGCTTGGAATTACATCAACTGTGATGAAATAATATGATCTCTTAAATACCAATGAATGTCTGGTGATGTTAAATTAATGATAAATTGAAAATGTGTATAATTATATTACCTTCTAGCATATGTTAAGACATCAAATATTGAGCTTTGAAACAATGATTTTTCTTATTTTGCCCAGATGAAAATGCTGATATCCATTTTGATGTACATGATGAGCGTGATGACCAATCAATCTAAATTGGACACGAAGACTAAATATTGTCTGTAAAGTGTAAATTGCGTCATTTATACCTCTATTGAGTGTCTTGCTTGCAGATTATATTGACATTATACCTTTCACTTTGAAGTTCAAGTTTGTGTTTATTCACAATTATCTCATACATATTTTCAGGCTATGACAGCTTATACATTCTTTTAAGATAACCGTGAAAATTAAATAACTTTCATCGCAGGTAAACTAATATTTGTTGATATACTATTCAGTTAGGGTTAAGAAGACAGCCAATCATTATGAAAGTTTATAATATTCTTGATAAAAAATAAACTTGTCATAATATTTGTGACCGTTCACGGCGAATGAGCCGTAAATTCCTCCCCGGTCAATTTTGTTTTATTTCGTGTTTAAAAATAAACATCATAAACTTAAAATGGTATATCATTTGACTTCAAACGATATCCAGAAGCGGGGTTATGGTTTTTGTTAAACTTTGCTCCTTCAACAAAATTATAGCTTTTTACGTTTTTACATGTGTCTCTTTTTCCACATTTCTTGCAATAAATATCAAACAGTCATAATTGTCGGTCATTTCAAATCATCCCCAGTTAAGTCAACGAGGTTTAAGAAAGTTCTCTCATTGTTAATTGTTGGTTATGCATACCTGTACAAAATACAATGCCTGGTAACCCACCACTTGAACAGGATATAGCAAAAGCAAACAAAGACCAGGGCTATTAAAAGTTCTATAGCCATCTAAGGTAGAAGCTTATTATCCACTTCAACAATAGGATTATTGATTAGTTTTTGACTATCAAAATGAGACAGATGTCGCGCCAGCTTAAGTTACCGATGAATACGACCTTCGTACACATTTTACACCGTAACTCAGAATACAATTTACGGAATTTACGGCTCATTTGTGCTGCCGGGTCACATTTATAAAAATCATAGTACGAGCGTAATAACAATAATAATAGTAACAATGATAATAGAATTGAATTGAATTGGACTGAATAGTAATAATAACAATAATGATAGATATATAAGACGAGTATCCCGGCCTGTATGTGTATGTTTATTGGGCTCCGACTCATAATCGGAAGGTTGCGGGTTCGAGCCCCGGTGACGCCATCGTGTTGTGCCCTTGAGTAAGGTACTTTATCTCGATAACTCCACTCCACCCATGTGTGTAAATGGGTACCGGCATTCTTAAATGCTGGGAAGGTAACAGGCTCGGTGTGGAGGAGGTCACTACAGCAACATTACATGGAGGAGTCTGGCCCAATCGCCAATGAAAGAGATATGCGTATTCCGTTCACTGTTTATATACAGGTTCGCCTCCTTTACCTTTTTTTGTATGAGTAAGGAATATAAAATCCAGAAGTGACAATTTGTCATTAGCAAACAGCGCATTGATATTAAAATGATCCTGTGACTTTCTCAGAGGGCGCTAATATGTCTAGTGATAGAGCTCTGGTATAAAATCAATAATTCATGCAGGAGCCAAATGCCATCATGTTTGTTAGTGTAGATTTATTCACACAAGGACACGAATACGAACACACAGACGAATGATGGAAGGTCAAGTGATTTGTCCATGGTTTTTGTGACTTCAAATACTACTTGCATTTCATTTGAAATTTTATACCTGTCGAGCATTTCATTCGTATTATTGACAGTAAATCCTTTTGTCGACAGTATTATTCCAAAAAATCATTTCCATTTCAAATTAAAATATTTTTTGCCTGTTTCCGGTGTCCCATGAACTTACCAGGGAGCGATTTTATTCTGAATTGTTCATATCCCTACACAAAGCACACACACATCCACCACCCTCACCCGCCCCCACAGACCCGTGCACAACACCTAAAATGCAATATAATGCCGAGAATGTTAACTTTGCTTTTAACGTTCACCCGGGAATCATTGCATATACTCCACCCAAAAGCAAGCAAACAAACAATCACAAACAAAACGCCTCGCCCAAACACCTCGGGTAGAGATTTTACATAAGGTAGTATATCTTACTATAAATAGGGAAATGTTGTGAGTAGTATGTGTATCTGTGAGTTCTGTGTTCTTAAATGAAGTACATTGTGGGTGTAATTATAAGTATAAAGCAAAATTGTGGGCGTTTTTTGATCTGTGGGATTACTCCCACAATGTAGATGTCTCCAAATGGCATTTTAGTGGCCAATTCCTTTCAATGTTAAAGTGTTCAAATTATCCCGAAAAGGTCCATTTTAGGAACTAAATCCACTTTTTGAATGTTATCGATTGAACCAACACCCCCCGCCTCAAATTAAACTTATCACTGGTATCTACGCTCTACGTGCCCGGATGTATGTTAAATAAACACACAATGATCATCCTCACAATTTAGGGGCTGTGCAATAATTATGAGTCCCTCGGGGGTAAAATTTACAAATAGTGTACCAAAAATTGCTTGCGGGCTGACAAAAACCTTTGCCCCCCCCATTCATAGGAACTGTCGCTTATTATTACGATGGAAATATTAGTCAAACGCATACGCGATGTTCATAACACAGCGTGCGGGACGGTGATCTACACAACAAAGGATAGTACCGTAACATGACCGAAGGAGTGATGCGTTTTGGCGACATCGGTGCCAGTAGTAAATTCCATTTTTCTTTACTTTGCCTGATTTGTTCGGCTCAAAAATAAAAAGGGCTATAGCTGAAAGTAAAAGCATTTTATGGCAAAGAAACACTAATCTATTTGGATTAACAGATAGAATGCATCCATGATATTATTTGAGATGTACATTTATTGGTCTTCGGTCTTCGATTGCTATGTCGCCCTCAGTTTTCAGTCTCCAAAATCTATTGACAACATTCATACTAATCCCCAAAACACAAATCTCAGTGTTAAAGTGTTCAAATTATCCCCAAAAAGGTCCATTTTAGGGAACTAAATCCACTTTTTGAATGTTATCGATTGAACCAACGACCCCCCCGCCTCAAATTAAACTTATCATTGATATCTACGCTCTACGTGCCCGGATGTATGTTAAATAAACACACAATGATCATCCTCACAATTAAGGGACTGTGCAATAATTATGAGTCCCTCGGGGGTACAATTTACAAATAGTGACCAAAAATTGCTTGCGGCCTGACAAAAAACCTTTGCCCCCCCCCCCATTCATAGGAACTGTCGTTTATTATTACGATGGAAATATTAGTCAAACGCATACGCGATGTTCATAACACAGCGTGCGGGACGGTGATCTGCACAACGAAGGATAGTACCGTAACATGACCGAAGGAGTGATGCGTTTTGGCGACATCGGTGCTAGTAGTAAATTCCTTTTTCTTTACTTTGCCTGATTTGTTCGGCTCAAAAATGAAAAGGGCTATAGCTGACAGTAAAAGCATTTTATGGCAAAGAAACATTAATCTATTTGGATTAACAGATACAATGTATCCATGATATTATTTGAGATGTACATTTATTGGTCTTCGGTCTTCGATTGCTATGTCGCCCTCAGTTTCAGTCTCCTCAATCTATTGACAACATTCATACTACTCCCCAAAACACAAATCGCTATTTTTTTGTGCTAAAAAGGAAGATCAGTGCAGTTGTTGCTCCCCTTAGAAATTACTAAATGTTTCAAATGGAACAAGCAAATTTTTTTCGGCAAAGGAAGTGACCGTCATTGGTCCTATAAAATGAGTTACTGTGATGTGCCCTGGGTAATTTAATTTGATCATTTTACTTTGTTTGCAATTTATGTGTATTTTTGTGTATTATGACATGTTTAGGGGAAAGACTTATTGGTTGTAGAAACAATTCAGCCATAATTTATTAATATCTTAATAACAAATAATCTACTTGCCTTCAAATAAAGGTACCTGTGAGTCAATTTACATAGCCAATAATGTAATATCATTCGAAGGAGATTTCGAGTACAACAAAGTGATCTGTTCTTCCCAAAAGTCTGATTTATGGTAGGACACATCTGTCAATGTAAGTCGCGTAGGTGTAAAAAAATCTGTTTCCTGAAGAAAGCGAGTGATTGTTGAAAGCAGCACCATTTTGGGAAATAGTAATCTGTGCAAGGATTTGTACGCAGAGGATATATAAATTATTCAAGTCTACAGTGATTTTCGCAGTTTGGATCAGGATATACATCAGTCGTCCGGAACATTAAATTGAGTGCAACAGAACTTTGTAATCAACAAGAAGAAGACTACCGGATAATTAATTATTAGTGTGATTTATAAAGTGTATTGTTACGAGTCGTAAATGATTTAAGGTCAAAAACACTTCAGAATGCACAACAAAACACACTGTTTGATTAAGTTAACTATATCTGAATCTTTAATGAAAAGTCAAGTTTATCATTGATCTTTCAAATGAACATTAATACATCGACAATCATTTAGAATCAATAAAATGCAATGTTTTAACTGTTACTTAACCAGCAGCCTTCTTCTTGTTGTTGATTGCAAAGTTCTATTGCACTCAGTGTTCTTGATGTATATCCTGATACACTTGTCCTTCGTAAGAAGATTACTGTTCAGCGAAGTCCAAAAAACAAACGAAATCAAAAGGAGAAAGCCCAAAATCTGGTTTTACATTTTAGAAACGTGCAATATGTACTTATTGTTTAATACAGTTATAGCTCATTACCACTAGTCGTGATATCATAACGTCTTTCACCCCTTTGATCCTGTTTCAAAACCCGGCGGTGAAGCATTTTTATTCGTGTTCACTTCGTGTTCACGTCGCTGTTCCATTTACAATACACGCCCCTGAATAAATGAGCCTCCCTTTATATGGGCTATTCCAATTGAAAACCATACACCCCTATGGAAAACATGGCCTTAACATTTGTTTAGACAGCAGAATATCGTTTAACTCGACATCATTGAACCAGCTGTGTGCTTTCATTGAGTTGTTAAAAGGCCGACAACTCAATTAAATGAATTTACAACTATTTTAATAACTCCAATCATTTTCTGATTAACATAAATTTTCTCATTGAATCAGTTTAACTTGACATCAGTTAACCAGCTGTGTGCTTTAATTGAGCTGTAGCTAGTAAAAGGAGAAATAATCAGGTCATATGCATTTTCAAAATCCCCTCTCCTTCAAATGCCAACTTTGGGGACCCAATATAGAAACTAGATATAAATGAAATGTGAGCGTAGCGAGCAGGAAATGCATTCCTATTGGGTTATCTTATTATGGCCCCTTCCCGCTGTTGATGGCTTTTTGGCTCGGCGAACTCCGATCAGGCCGAAAATAACGAAGCGGGAAACTGATAGTGAAGACAATTGTGTAGCTGACTACGCAAGTATTCAGTTTTCCGCTTCGCTAATTCCGGCCTGATTGGAGTTACCCGAGCCAAAACGCCATCAGCGGCTGCAAGGGCTCAATTATAAGAAAACTCTATACTATTTCCAAGCATTTTTAGAGAGTTTTAATATTAAAAAAAAGTGTCATAAATGTGTAACAGAAATCGCCTCCCCCCCAATCTGCCACAAAATTGCGTACTCCACTCCTTTCTGACTTGCTAATAAAATTTCCCCTCCTCATTTTACCCTACCCCATTATCTGGGGATAATTACTGCAGCCCCTTATGAGTTTCAGTGTTTTCCCAATTGTATAATCAGTAGGTCTGTATCCAAAAATGGCTATGAACTAATGCAGAGTTTAGAGTCGAGAAAATTTTACAATTTATTTGCGTATGAATTTCCTGTTTAGTGTATTGAAATGGCACTTGTCATAGTTGTTTAGGGGTGCATTTTTAGATCACTGAGTATTTAATTAGGGTACTTTTTGAAGTTGATACCCATTTGTCAATGTCAAGTGGCCCCCGGGATCCGAGACTAAAGCACTATTTATTTCTTACAAGGGAAAGTCCTTGTATAAATTGGTAATTTTGCCAGGCAATACTCCATGACCTCTGACCTATCAATATTTCCTCAAAATAGAACAGGGGCTATTTCTTCAAGACATATTACACTCTCCAGAGAGTTTATCTGGAATGTTATGACTTTTGTACACTTTTGCTATGTATTTACCTGGTTAGTTACATCTATGATGTTATAGGTCACATAGTGGACCCCAGATAAATTTGATTGAGGTCATATTGCTGGGAACAAAATAATGTCCCCGTGTAGATTGCATCGCCAGGACAAGTCATCCATCAAAATAGAGTTTATGGTTATTATGCAGGCAAGGCATGTGTCCTCGTGTAAAACCCAATTAAAATAGCTATAATTTTTTATTCATGGTACATGTATTTTTATAGCCTCAGTTGTTGTTATCATTTAAAACCCCGCAGTGATTTATAATGCGCTACGCACAGGCACAACGCCTAGACGTTGATCCACAAGCCTCAGCACACTTTACAGGTCTTATTACCTCACAAATGACGAATACCCATAGAACACATTCACGGAAATAATGGCGCAGGGGTCTGATATAGTCTTGCATGAACAAGTTAAGAGTAGTGATACGCAGGATGGTGAAAAGGGGGAGAAAACGTATAATCATGAGGGAAAAGAAACGCCTGTAAATTATACACGACAAGTGGTCTATGGACTGGAAGATGTGCCGCCGTGGTATGCTACCATTGCGTTTGGATTCCAGGTACTGTATAACTTTGGTCTTCTTCTTCCGTCAGACAGGCTTTCCTGCTTCGTTCCTAGTATAATAGTAATATAGTAATATAATAATAATGCTAATAATAAATCAATGGAACATAACATCGCAAGAACGTACGTTCCATAGCCAGACTAACTTTAAAACCGATTTGGTAAATGTATTACTGTGTCTGCGAACATGAATTGGCAAATATGCATCCCCCTGCATCAAAATAGAGGGTCTACTCCACCTGATCAAAACGAGAGTTCTTTTTGTGCTTTGAGGGTTCTGTTATGAACGATTCGACAGTATTTTTTGTCGGATATGAGAGCGCATCGGACATATCAAATTGAATTTCGAATACGAGGAATGTCCTTCTGATATCAAATAATTTTGATTTTTTAATTCGCGATATAATACAAATTTTATACAAAAATTATTAAAATTTGAAATTTGTAAATGTGTGATATTTAACAGTCCTCGAAGTAAACTTTCTAAGTTAATGATATGTACCTAAAGTGTATGTAGCTGGGATGAAAAGTCGACGATGAGCGCCGGCTTTTCATCCCAGCTACATACAATTTAAGTACATATCATTAGATTTATAAAAATTTACTTCGAGGACTGTCAAAAATATCAATTTTTAATCATTTGCCATAGAATGTGTATTATATCGCGAATTTTAAAAAAAATCAAAATTATTTGATATCAGAAGAACATTCTTCGTATTCAGAATGCAATTCGATATATCTGATGAGCTCTCATGTCCCACAAACAATAATGTCCAAACGTTCATACCCAATCAGAGAAATTAATTTTGATTATGATTGTACTTATTTTCACAGCAATTTCTAGCGAGTGTTGGATCTATCACTACAGTTCAAGTAATAATTGGTATCAAGATGTGTATGTCGTTTAACACGGTACTTATGGGACGTTTAATAAGTACCGGATTTCTTATCTGTGGCATTGGAACATTTCTTCAATCTACATTTGGGTGTAGGTAAGAACACAGACATAAAGACCACTATGTAAAAGAACAAGGTTATCATAACAAAATGCTAAGAGTGGAGTTGTCAAAAGTATTGTTGACTATTTTCAGAGCAACATACTTTGGACGGCTCTTTTCAGCAGCTTTAGGGAGCACGGTGGCCGAGAGGAACGGGCTCCGACTCATAATCGGAAGATTGCGGGTTCGAGCACCAGCTACGCCATCGGGTTGTGCTCTTGAGTAAAAGGCACTTTATCTCGATTACTCCTCTCCACCCAGGTGTATAAATGGGTACCGGTATTCTTAAATTCTGGGAAGGTAACAGACTCGCTGTGGAGGAGGTGTAGCGATCCCCCTATAGCAACATTACATGGAGGAGTCTGGCCCAATCGCCAATGAAAGAGAGATGGCACTCCGATCACTGTTTATACAGGATCGCCTCCTTTATCGTTAGTAGTTTTTGAACAAGCTATCGGTATGGAGGGGCAGCTTACTATGAACAGTTCCTTTGAGGGTCACTGTATACATCAGTCGCATACTCCCAAAGAAATACCATTTAGTAGTCAATTAATCTTCACGAAAATTAGTGTATGCAAAATTCCTAAAACCCTCCATTAAGAATAATGCTAAAGATGTGTATATCCCAATACTGAGCCAATATTTGCCTTTTTTCCTATACAGATTGCCAATTATTCAGGGTTCAGGTGGATTCTTGGTCGCCGTTATTACTATCCTAGACCTGAAGGAGCCTTGTCCTATTGTTACGCCAGGTAGGTAAGGAAATATGGGTAAGTGTCAAACTCTTTTAGGTTCAATTTCGAATTTCAGTTGAATCGTTCTGGTACTCCATTGTCCCATGATTTGGTATACTAAATAACATATAGATTGACTATAGAACACAAACTAACACTAACTAAAGCCTAACCAATATATAGAGTATTCGACAATATCATAATTTCATTCAATTAGGGGCAGGGTTGGGCGGGGATGAGTCTCACCGCTGTAGCCAAGAGGGAGGGTAGATCAACTATCCCATTCCCGCTGTTGGCTGCTGGCCGCCGGAATTTTATATCGTTTTTAGCCTATTTTGACCATTTTGGTCAAATTTTACTCCGCACCCTAATGTTACCATACTCCTCCCCTGTCCCCCCTGAAAAATTGATGGAACGAATAATTTCTTTGTGATCAAGCCACACTCATCACCAATTCGTCACTATTAAGGACTGGGCGATTTTTGTTTTATAGGTCACATAGGAGGCCCCAGATATAGTTGATTCAGATCATATTGCTGGAAACAAATGTCCCCATGAAAATTGCATCGCCAGGGCAAGCCATCCATCAAAATTGAATTCATATTATTGTGATATTATTGTGATATTATTGTGATATTCATATTATTGTGATGCACCCTGTATAATCTAAATATACCAAACTCGTGTAGTATTTGCTGGAGTAAAAGAACAAGGTGGCTTGGTTCAAATGAAGATGCTTTTGGCCAATCTAGGCAATTGATTCTTGTAGAATTATTCAAAAGATGTGTCCACGCTGTAATGGCAGATGACTATGACTTAACTCACAAGTTGAATGCAAATACATTTAGTCATAACAAAAGTTATGGAAACAAGCATAACCAATCTAAGACAAACGAGGGGGCGCCCAAGAAGGGAAAACGTAGTCTACTTTACCACAAAGTAGCTCAAAGTAGTGAATGAACCTCGCGTTTTCAGATAACAAAAGGTGGGACTGAATTGAAACCGAGAATAACTTACAATTACTCTAAGAAAACACTGTAGGATGTACAGTGGGTCAAAGGAACCTGTATTCAGTCAAATCAAGAAAAAGAATTTCCACAAAAGGGAAGTGACACAGAAAAAGTGTGTGAGGAATTTAAACCATTTGCGTTAGAGTGAGTTGTATCACTCTACCACAAACGGTTTAGAGTGAGTTGTATCACTTGATGATACATTAATAGTTGACGGAAATGTGCCCTTTAATGGGGATAGTTTAGCAGGTAATGCGTCTATCTACGGTATTGGAGTGTATCTCTCCACAAAATTAACTGACTTGGTTTTGGTCACATGGTCTGATACCATAGGTATCAGACCATATTTTCAGTGAAAGGAGATATCATGGAGTTAGGAAATGATTTAGCAGGGTGGAGGTTTTTCGTGACCCAATATTCATAGATAAACCCCTATTTTTAGGAGGATAATTGTGAGGAAAATGAGATATGTTCTGCATAGCATGTGCAGTTACGCGGATAATGAGTAAGAAGGCTTCCTGAGAATAAGTTGAGGATAATGAAAACCAAATTGGTGACTTGGGCTTCAATAATATTTGGAAAACATATTTGTGTCAAAGTTAAATGAGAAAGGATATAAACGTCCTGCTCTGTGGAATAAAAAGTTTGGATCAGGATATACATCAACAAGAAGACTGACGGGTAAGCAGTGTTCGAATTATTTTCTTACCTTGACACCCCATTGTGAATGCTGTGGCAATTTCAACTGATGCAGAGATATTTGAAGTGCAGTCTCAATACGATCCAAACATAAAGCACGTAGATTAAATAATAAAATAATACCAATAATTTTTTTTAATTTTTTTTCTCGTTTTGATAATGTGGCAATTAGGAAACGCTACACAGGAGGAATTAGACAATGCTGATGACGAATGGAAAAGTCGTATGTTGGAGGTATTATCCTTTCTTTAATCCGTGAATATTATTGTCATTATTAAATATGAAGAGCTTGTTTCCAAACCATGTCCACATGGTCCACAAACACATGTGTCTAATTTACCTGTGCGATATTGCTATGGATTGTGATGCTATAGGTATAGTAATTTCAGTTGGATGCACCATTACAAAGCAAACAGTAACTGGATGGATGCACAGTAACAATACTGTGTAAGGCCTTTGTTTCCCAACTGAGAACAATAGTCTGCATATTGCATAGCAGCATTGTTGTGGTAAATAATGGCTTGTTGATGGTACAACAAATTTTTAGCGTGAATTTATGTCAGTTATACAGTTGTAAAGTTACAAATTTGTAACAATATTGAAAGACTACTGTAACATTATCATGGTAAAACTAGAATATGTGACTATCCACCACACAACTGAGCCCGGATGTCGCCAGTGCCACTATTGAGATATGCTCCATTGAACAATAAACAATAGGAAATAATGGATTTATTGACTGTTTTATTGATTTTTCACTAATTTTTCATGTCAACTATTAAAAACATGATATACATCATTTTAAAGCTAATTTCAAGCAGAATATGCAGTTGTGCTGGATGGTCACATATGTACTTTTGGTCGTGAATTTTACTCTTAATATTAAGAAGTATACACTGCATGTTTTAGTTAAATGGCTAAACTGGAAAAATTTGGTTCTTGATATTTCACACGCCTTAAGGAATACAATTTAAAGTAAAATAATTTTTAAATTTTCTTCTTTTCTAGATTTCTGGTGCTATTCTGCTCGCCTCTTTCGTACAAGTTGCTCTCGGTTCAATTGGGTGCATCGGGATTCTTTTGCGTTATGTTGGGCCTATGACGATAACTCCTACCGTGGCATTAACCGCAATGAAAGTTGTGCCCATAGCTGTTACTATGTGTGGTGACCACTGGGGGATTTCAGCAATGTATGTTTCAAAGGGATCAATGAACAAAATGTATCAGATATGTTTTTAGTTTACAAACTAAAACATTAGAAACACCATTAGAGAATAAAAAGATACAAGATTTTGTTTTCACTATACGCTACTAAAATATAAAAAAAAGTTCTTATTCAGGTAAATACAACCCAAAACTAATTCAATTCAGCATTATTGTCATACTCCCGCGTTACAGACAAAAACTAAAATGAACGAAGCCCTCTGGGTCATATTAATACAAAAGGATGCTGACGTGAAATGTGATGCGTTGAGATATTTCGAAAGTCACCACCATATTGGATAGATGTGCCAAAAGCAATAGTTTATTGAGTACTATACTTATATTTAGTCATTGGAAATCGGGAGCATTTTAACAAATCATTTCTTTTTTACCTACTGGTATTACAACACCTGAATAATAATTAGAGACGCAGCCTATGTGATCTAATAAACTAACCTCTAACGTTTCCCTATGAACTCTAACCCTTCTGCAATATGGCGCCTATTGTCTAGACCTATGCTACATCATCCTGATTATTACGCCATTTCCGTTTTTCCCTAATTCATAGAAGTTTGCTGGCTATTGTTTTTGAGCGTTAATCGTTCATTTATAATAGTTATTATTTATGACAAGAAATAAGGTACCGCTATGATGTACCTCATTTCCTATCATTATACTGAACCGCTTGTCTTGAGTCACTGAAATTTCAGTGTAGTAATTGGATTCCTTGCCCCAATAATATACATAACTTTTGTTACCAGTGTGTTATTATTTTTGAGAAAAATACAAAATAGTCACAAAATTACCACAGGGGTGTAGTACCCCCTTAATACGCACTATATACGATTAAAAGCAACAGTGGGCGCTATTACTCTTTCTCATAAACTTCTTTATATGATCACTCAGTTTAAGATCATAACTGAGTTAGAGACCATGTTGAATCACCAGGGTAATTACAATGATATGAATGAAAATAATCCGTTCTTAATAGTTTTTTGAACATTTTACTTGTTTGGGTTTGGAAAAGGTTTTTGTATGTGTGTTTCGATGAAGTAATGAAACTCTTATAACGTTAATAATGTGATATTTTCCACAGGACAATTGGTTTGATTATATTGACGTCACAATACTTGGCCTCATTTGATATCCCAATACCAGCTTACAATTCACAGAAACGTTTACACATTGGTAGAGCACAAATCTTCCAACTGTTTCCGGTACGTTGATAAAGAAGTTTATACATGATTAATATTATATAAATATAGAACAAGCACCAATCACCTTAAATGGTAGATAAAGTTGTCAACAATACCATCAGATGACGATAGCGATGACTTTGATGCAATTATAATATGATCCTTGTGCCTATTGTTATACACGCATGCAGAGCAAGCAGGGTATATTATTATCCTGTGGTTTCTTCGTTCTTCTCTTTCCTCTTCATTTCCTAAACATAAAACTATCAATATGTGGTACACTTATGGACACTATCCCGTAGATGTGCCTTTTGCCCATCTTGGCCCAAGAAGTCACGAGCCCAAATATAAAAATACAAAGCATGCCGTTTATCATCAAATAAAGCACTGATAGCCCCAGGGGTATTCTATTTTGCAAGTTTACATGAGCCACATTATGTCGTATATTATGGGTCCAGGGCCCCAAATGTTAAAATAAACGTTAAACGTCAACAGATTGACAAAGCTAGCTCTAAAACTACATAAGCACTAGAGCTCATATGTGGCACACGTGTGGGCCCTTACTTGTAGATGTGCCTTTTATCCATTTTGGCCCCAGATGTTCAAGGTCACAGAGGCCCAAATTTTGTGTCGGTCGTTTGTCAGCAAAAGCAGCTAGTACAGGGCTCGGATTTGGTATACTAATAGGTCTTTATTATATTGTTATATGTATATATATTATATAAGTCCCATATGTAATATGATATGAGCACCAGGGACCCAAACACTAAAATATAGGGCCTGTCATTACTCAGTAAATAAAGCAGCTACAACGTGCTGCTTAAGTATACTGAATTACTGATAGCACTTAAGAATTATACCTTAACATTATGTATGTACTTAAATAAAATATTAGGGGTTAAATGTTACAACAAAAGGCCGACCATTTCTCGTCAAATAAAATAGCTTCAGGGCTGAAGGAATTATATTGTTATATGTATATAAATTTGTATGAGCCCCATATGTTGCATATTATGGGCCCCGGTGCCCCAAAAGTTAAAAAGAAGGCTGGCCGTTACTCAGTAAATAAACCAGCTACAATGCCCTGCGTTGGTATACTGATAGCATATAAAAATTATATCTTAACATATGTACACATGGGCCACATAGGTCAAACATAAATGGGCCACAGGTCCATAAATGTTAAAACAAATGGACTGCTGTTTCTCAGCAAATAAGGACTGCAAGTTTGTGTATACCAATAACATGTGGGTATCTAGTTGTTCTTATAATATTGTTATTACTATGCCCACCAGATCATAATCGCAATCATAACAACGTGGATATTGTGTGTGATATTGACGGTAGCCGACGTATTTCCAGATGATCCGACTAATCCTGCTTATAATGCACGTACCGACATTAAACTTGACGATCTCGTTGCTACGCCGTGGCTAGAAGCTCCGTATCCTGGTATGTAAGAGTCCGGTGGCAGATCATGTTAGGTTGGTTTTGCCATTTGTAGTACAAAATGAGATTTCAAAGGGTGTAAAATCGTCACCCCTGAGCAATTCGAGATATGACTACGACTTATCGTAGTGAAGTTATGAATAAAATGGTCAAAGGTTAAAAGGGAATTCCACAAGGGTTAAAATTAAGGGAATTTACCAAATGAATTTACCAAAACACGAATCCTGATTCGGCTCTCTGCTGAATTAATGACGATATATATTCTGTGGTGTCAAAACGAGCAATGTATCAGTGTAAGATCATTTGTAGACTAAGTTAGTATATACGGAAGTTTAATAGGGAGACCAGGTTTGGTGATGACATACCGGTATTTCCATGATCGGTAACTCAGGTAACGAGAATCAGTGCCGACAATTTGTGACCTGTTGGCTTATAACTCCGGAACTACAAGTCGTAGGTATGTCAAACTATACATTTTTTTCTGAATCATTATGATTAGAGGAACGTTAAAAACAATTCGGCAATTTTGAGTTATGACCCTGCTCAGACTTCCGCTCTCCCCATGGTTCATTTAGAATTGGGTAAATGAATCACGAAAGTACTCCGTCCTTCGGAGGGGACATTAAGCAGTCGGTCCCGTGTGCAGAGAGCCATACCTGTACATGTATCGCGCAGCCAGTTTCGAAGAGAGTAGGGTGTTAACCCCTGACCGTTCCCAACCCGTCCCAATGAAAATAAGCTTCAATAGAGGCTTTCTTGGATTATCCAGGGTTGTCAAAACCCGAACAAATCAAATCAAATCAAACCAGGGGTGACAATTCTACACCCCCATTAGAATAATAATCAGCAAGAAAAAGGCTTTAACTGGCAAAACCATCTAACCTGATAAAAAAAATAGTTTGTAGCCGGACTATGACGGTGAATAAAAATATTTTTTGAAACAATAAAGAGGTCTTTACCAATCATTTAAGGGAGATGGGACTGTTACGAGTCCTACTGACTCAAGGCCAAAATCACCTTTTACCCGAACTCACACGAATGCACAACACAAATACACTGTTTGATTTTAAGCTAACAAATCTAAGTCTTTAATTGAAAACAAAGTATGCTTGGTACATATAACAACAATTACAATAAAATCACACAATCAGTTTTATTCTATCGGTACTTAACCAGCGGTCTTCTTATTGGTGATTCTAGAGTTCTTGCAATGTTCTGAACGACTGATGTAATATATCCTTATTCACTTGTCCTGTGAAAATCAGCGAAGTCCATTGTACACTAAGAAATCCTTGCGTATAAAATCCTCATACGAAAATGATGATGCTTCCTCCAATCTCCTTTGCGCTGCTATCTCCACAAATATACCTCCTTGCGCTGCTTTCTCCACAAATATATCTGCTATCTCCACAAATATACCTCCTTGCGTTGCTTTCTCCAAAAATGGTGTTTCTTTCACCAATCACTCTTTTTCCAGGAAACAGGTTTCTTTAACACAGCTCCGCTGTTTTTGACAGATGCGTGGCCTTCACAAACCCAGCAAACTCCAGCAATTCGACAGAAGAACTTTAATCCTTTGATGAGGAAGAGCACTTTTGTATACTCGCAATCTCCTTCGTTGCTGTATTAAAATTAGCTCAATTATTGGCTATGTAAACTGGTTAAAATTTACTTTTTTGAAGCACGCAGACCATCACACACATGAGGAGTTTACTATCTCCCATGACATTCTGTAAAGTCCCAACAAAAGCCTCCAGCTTTTTATATCAGTACTGATGTAAAAAAACCATCATCTATTAATAAACCATTACTTCAATCACATTTTCACAACATTGCTGCAATCTTGGGATTTCCCAAGATTAATTATACACATTCACCTTTCACATTACATCACTTCCTGGGGGTTTTCCTGATGGTGCAATTATGAACTGGGGATTTCCACGTTCCAAACATAGATCTGACTTTGTTTACAATAATTTTGGGGGAATTCCAAAATGACTTTCCACACCATTATCTTGCACGTACAAGGGGTTTTCCCATCTCATGACATACTTTCAGCTTGTAAACAAAGTTAAATAATTAAATTAAATTAAATTACTCAGGGCACATCACAGGACATACAGACGACTGACGTCACACACAAATGAACTTTTGTTTATTTGTAAGTTTATACGACTAGTCCAATAAATTTACCACTTACTTGCAGACATTTCGAAAACTATCAGTTTTCTTTTTCGATAGTATTGTTGCAATGACGATCTGTATACAGCTGATTTTGACTGCTGCTTAGTAACTGAGTTGCCAGTTGATTTCTCTAAGTTATTAGATCTTCAAATATGTGCCTTAAGTTGTATTTGTTGATGGTATTGCCCTGCTTCCTTATGATTTAGTGATTGCTTCTTGTATCTCTTTTATATCTGTTGCTCTCTTTGTCCAAGATCCTAGCCTCTTCCCATTCAATGACATACTTGTTTATATCAACCACATGATCTGTAATAGTGGATTTATGGCTTACAGATTGCGATGCCTTTCTGGTAGCTGTTTTGATATTGTCGCCGATTTCATCAGCCTCAGTTTGATGTTCATCAAATATTTTCTTAATTTTCTGCCTGTCCCCCGACGTAAGCCAAGTTACAGTTCTTGCAAGGAATAAAGTATCATATGTACAATTGTGCGGTTCCCATTTGTTTAAAATCTTAGAAATGCTCTCTGACACACCTTCGACATAAGTAACGACAATTAACCCTTTCGCTGAGGGCGTTAACTTCATCTTTGGCAACAATTTCCGTCATTGCAACAATTCGAAACGACTGCAAGTAAGTGGAAAATTTATTGGACTAGTTGTATGAACTTACAACTAATAAATCTACTGTGAACAGTCCTGATAAATTTGATCAAGAAAAGGGCTGTCAACAGCCACGCATTCGGTGTAAGTTTCACGCAATTTCACGTCAACTAACAAGGCAACGTCACGGCAGGATGCATCGTTTGAAAGATTCCAAGATTGCGGGAAAATTTGCTCGACGCTATACACCAGCTTGCATAGTTTTTATTATTTTCTGGATTTGTTCTCCTTCCTACTCTTCTCTATCCCTCTTAATTTTATGCCCCTCCTCTTATATGATCTATTGTCTTCAACGTTTTACCTTCTCCGATGAAAACAATTTTATTTTATTCGTTTTTCTAGGGCAATGGGGAAGACCATATGTTACTGTCGGGGCCTTTTTGGGCGTACTTACTGGAGTTTTTGCGTCGATACTCGATTCAATTGGAGATTACTATGCATGTGCAAGGCTTTGCTCAGCACCAAAGCCTCCTAATCATGCTGTAAACAGGGGTATATTGATCGAAGGTATCGCCTGTATATTTGCTGGTGCATGGGGCACAGGCTTGGGAATGACTTCTTACAGTGATTGTATTGGAAACATTGGACTTACCAAGGTGTGTATAACATTTTAATGCATGAACAAATATAAGGAATATGAGTCTACTATCATAGCATATCATAAATTCATAACGACCATCAAGTACAATTGGTAATAATCAATATAGTTTCAATTTTGCACTCCCATTCATGATTGATAGATAATTCATATTAAGACTTTATGTCACTTAAATATCTAAATATTATTGATGAAATGTCTCTTTAAAATGATCAGGATGCAACACAAGCCATCTTTAGCCATACAAATTGAGAGAATCACACATTGTTCCACAAGGGCCTATTGTCGGTCCGTACATTCTTAAGCCATCAGTCGAAACATTTGATTTCAGGTTGGTAGCAGAACAGTTGCTCAAGTGACCGGAGTGGTTTTGATAATCTTTGCATTTTTTGCTAAGGTTGGGGCTCTATTTTCTACTGTGCCATACCCAATCTTCGGTGGTACTGTTCTTATCAGTGCATGTAAGTTCTTAATCTCGCCTTTTGACGTTAATGAAAGTCTACCACGCCTTGTAGTGCCATCTTCGCATAATAATTGTGCAAAATAACCATTTTAGCATCGAAAAGCGCAATTTACTAGAACTTATGAGTGTGATCTCTACAAGTCTGAAGAGAAAACAACGCGAAAATGTATATGATATTTACGACTATCTGCGCATGAACATACGATGTCAAAACATGGTAAGCAATCGGAAACAATGGAAATCGGACCTTAAACAGTGGCGTCATTTTCGGAGCGGTCTAGTTATACAGAATGAATATATCAAATTCAAAATGAGAGGTAACTTTACCTACCTGATCCATGCTGTGTCTGTTAAAGTCAAAGGGGAGGTTCTATCAATTTCACTTAGGCATTGGAATGTATTACACAAAACAATGTACTTTTCTGGATTTTTAGCTGCAATAAAGTTAGCGTATTAACTGGTCAGTCTGTTTGTATTGTAGTCCTGATATAGAGTACACACATTACAGTGACGCCTTGAAGAAATAATATCAATGCCAGGAGGTTTCAATTTCATCCAACCCGGTATTATTCTCAGTATTGTGTCTGTGGGGGTGGGGGTGGGTGTGTGTAGAAATGTATTTATTATTTAGTGTTTTCTCTCTTAATCATACGTAAAGGAGTATACCGGTATTGCTATATTAAGTATATTGCAAAATAATGTTATTTACTATATACTTGGATTTTGGGCAATGCAAGGCGGTCCTGTGATAAACAAAACCAAAGGTCTTATATCAACAGTTGTAGACATTAGTTTCAACTTTAATGTCGTAAATAAATGTACTAAATGTTTATTTTATTTTCAGCCATGGTATTTGCAGTAGGTTTATCCAATTTACAATTCATCGATCTAAATAGCACTCGTAATTTGCTGGTAGTTGGCTTTTCAATCAGCGGTGGTTTTGGGATTCCACTCTGGTTGTCAAAGTATCCTCACGCGATTCAAACAGGTTATTATACATGTAGTTTGAGGCAAAACAATCGTTAGAACATCATTATCAGATATACAGCCTATTAGTACACACTTGTTATTGATGATTCAAGGATTGTGCAAAGCCCCCGGCATAGCCATTAAACCTATAAAATAACCTGAAACTTCGTAGTTTTTACTATTATCGAACACAATTTCATAACGCTGATTGTGACGAAAATGATGATGACATTAATTGATTTTATTGACATGATGATTATGATGATGATGATGATAATGATGATGATGATGATGATGATGATGATGATGATGATGATGATGATGCACCCCACCGATGATGATGATGATGATGATGATGATGATGATGATGATAATGATGATGATGATGATGATGATGATGATGATGATGATGATGATGATGATGATGATGATGATGATGATGATGATGATGATGATGACGACGGCGGCGATAATGATTCCCTGTGCCCAACCTTTCCCCTAACTTATTGCTGGGCACATAGAAGAGCATTAGACCATTACGAAACGACAACAAAAATTATCCCCAGTTTATGTAACCAAATTTTATTGTCAATATCATTTATACATGTAGGTTCATCAGAATTAGACTCTATCTTGACAATTTGTTTAGTAAATGATGTTTTCGTTGGAGGAATGATAGGTTTCTTCTTAGACAATACCATTCCTGGTAAGTACTATGTACTAATGTATTTTTTTCACCATAAACAAGACTTGTTGACTTGAACTTTAACATCTTACATCAAAATGACGACTTGTAGGCAAAATGCTCCCTGGCCATTGTCATATGAATGCAAGATTTTGAGATCCCGATTTGCCTAGAACTCGGCAAGTTGTCATTTTGGTGCAATAGGTCGGAATGCCGATTTGCCTATAACTCGGCAAGTTGTCATTTTGGTTCAAAATGTCGGAATGCCGATTTGCTATAACTCGGCAAGTCGTCATCATTAGGTTCTACTGCCTTAACAGAATTTATCACGTTTTACCTACTTTTCCATCGAATTAAGCTGTCAAGATTTGACCACAAATTGTCTCAAGCAAAACTAACTTCCTAGGAACTAAACGACACACAAGATCATTTTATGTAACTCATTGCCCAAGCTGTGTCATATACTGACTTTAGCTACAATGACAGGCTAGTGATAAGGTCACCTTACTGGCATATAATAACCTTAGTCATGTTAGTAGGGAATTCCAGTTCATACTGCAGTTACTGTCCGTTTTCCTATACACAATACACAGTGCTCTCACCATTGACGCGTGACCTGTACAAATGATGTATGTTGGGAGAATGGACACTTGCCTAGTTAACATCACTGTGTAAAAAATAACCAGCCAATATTTTATTTATTCTCCAAAACTTCTAGCAAATATATTTCTCTAACATGACCTAAAATTACAGCTAGGTTAGATGTTCAGAAATGGTCGCACTTTTGTAAAATATGAGTGAGGGCAAGGCATAGCTAGCCAACTCCCCGTGTTATTTGAATGGAGATTTGACCGAAAATATTGGTATCGGACCGCTCACTTCTGAAGGATGCCACAAAAAAACCGGTAAAAGCTACATTTAAATTATTCTAAATAGGTTCTAGAAAATAAAGTTTTGTAACATGTCCTAAATTTTTAGCTAATTTAGGTGTTTGGAGAGGGTCGTACTTTTGTGTTTTAGGAAGGACATGTAAACGACAGATAACACCAAAAATATGAAGAAATTATTTCTAAACCGTGTTAAGGGATCTGGAATGAGCGTTTTGAGCGTTTCGACAGTATTTTTTGTGGGACATGAGAGCACATCAGACATATCGAATTGCATTGTAAATACGAAGAATGTCTTTCTGATATCAAATAATTTTCATTTTATGAAATTTCCGATATAATACAAATTTTATGACAAATTAATAAAATTTGATATTTTTCACATTTTTGAGATATAAGAGTCCTCGAAGTAAATTTTATAAATTTAATGATATATTCTTAAAGTGTATGTAGCTGGGAGGAAAAGCCGACGATAAATTGAAAAAAGACCTATTTTTTGTTGGTGTTTTGGGAAAAAAATCCATATCTTCAATACGAAAGGTCAAAATTTTCAATTGATCGTCGGCTTTTCATCCCACCTACATACACTTTAAATATAAATCATCAGATTTATAAAGTTTACTTCGAGTACCGTTAAATATCAAAAATATCAATTTTAATGATTTGCCATAAAATGTGTATTACATTGCGAATTTCAAAAATCAAAATTATTTGATATCAGAAGGACATTCTTCGTATTCAGAATGCGATTCGATATGTCTGATGTGCTCTAATGTCCCACAATAAATACTGCCCAAACGTTCATACCCCAGCCCTTAAGTCAAAAATCATTATGTTGCTCATTTTCAAGAATGCTGGTTTACAAAAAGCACGACATATTGTCTGATTTCGTGAACAAAGCCACACATAACATTGTTTCCTTTCGTTTCCTTTATAATCGGTTACCCAACTGAAGCTATGAATACCAGCTTTATTGCGATATCGCACATGAAAACAGTCACTTGTGCACAACCAGAGAAGATCCGATTTAATCAGTTGAGCTGTTTCAATGAGTGTTATCTTGGTTTAACAGCTTTTAATGGGGTTAAGTCCTGCAAAGGTCGAGATGAATTCTACTGTAGACATGACTGCATCATGTGTGATTCTGTTCAGGCAGAGGTACCTAATGGGAGCAGAATGTGGAGATAACGAGTTGTCTACAACTCAAGAATTGGTTGGAATTAAGTAGCTTACGGAATAAAGCCAGTGGCGTAGCTGCCGGGGGGCAGGGGCGACCGCCCCCCCCCCCGGCAAAAATTGCTTATTTGGGCCCCCGCCCCCTAGTGCAAGGTAAAAAGAGGAAAAGGAGGGAGAGAGGGGAAAAAAGAGAGAAGATAGAGGGGGAGAGAGGGAGAGGAAGGAAAGAGAGATATTGGAATCCATACGATATGCAATACCATACGATCATTATCAATAAGCCTGGCAAAATTGTATATTTGGGCCCCGCCCCCTAGTTTGGGCCCCCGCCCCATACAGGCTTGCCCCCGGGGGCTTGCCCTCCCCCCTGGAAAAAAAATCCCAGCTACGCCGCTGAATAAAGCTGTATATCCCTGCAGTAGAAGATTTATGTGCTGGACTTAATTCCGTGCTCTTTTACATGAAGGGTAAATCTGCAAATCATCATGATGATGTAACATGTTGTGTTCTCGGTATAATTGAAGACAGAATTAGAAAGACTAGTTTGCGTCTGACGTCATCTGTCAATCAAGCTCGAACACGGTTTGCTTACAAGTGTCGATTTGCTGAACGCGGCGATAAAACTGGCCGCCTTATAGTTAATTTTGCACCTTTAAACATACAAACCTTCTCAAAAGTTAGATCTTTATAGTAGGAAACTTTTTTCCCGAAGGCACCATGTCAACAATGCCTAGAAAAGTTGCTTTTTGCCTTGTAAAAGTACGTAATTTTTCGTCATTTTCTGCTATTCTTTTTCTCCGATCGGCATCAGATAAATCAATCTTCCTTTTACGCGCTATTTACCAATAAAGGATCGTATTTTGATTGACAGTGACGTCAGACGTAAACTAATCTTTTTATTTCTATTTTCAATTATAACTACTCATTGTATCGCAAAATATTACAAATCAGTATAGCAGCATCTCGTATAATTCATCTGATCTACAATTCCATAAAACATTTCATAAGATTGTATCATTAATTTTGGCTTCAAATATCACTCAACTGAATAAAATAAAAACTCGACCGTGATGAAGTAGGACATAATCTAATGGTCAATCTGGCTGAAATCATAGGCGTAGATCCCGGGGGATGGGGATAAATCCCCCTATTTTTGCAAGGGGGATGGTCCATACAATCATCCCCCCCAATGTTGACGCCTTATAATGGGTTTCTGATCAAATTAACCTCATATTTGCTCATTTTAGCCACCAAAATACAAATTTTCGCGCGCATTTATTCTACTTTTACAACATATTTAATCAGTTTAGCTTTAAAATAGCAAAATTTTTCGCGCGCTTCAAGCGCATTTGTAACATAAACTTATTATGTCGCTAAAAGGTGCTGGATTGACTATACTTCGAGAATTTTTTTTCAAACTCCACCCCCCAATGTCAAAAAGAAATCTACGCCACTGGCTGAAATGGTCAATCTGGCTTGTTTGGCCGCATACGTTTCATAATATGTATTCACTACAACTATATTATTACCATTATAAAAACTAATCTTTGATGTAATGTTTCTGCTACTTTCAGGTACCTTAGAAGAGCGTGGCATGCTGAAATGGTTAGAAGCAGCTGATGTAAATGACCCGACTCTAAGCTCTATAAAGGGTTATGATCTTCCATTTGGTATGAACTACATGCGAGGATCAAAACTGTGGAGATATTTACCCTTTAGTCCAACATTCCAAGGTTTTCCATGGGCAAAGGATTCAGTGATCCAACCCAAAGGTAAATATTGTATATGGAATAGAATACATGATTGCACCCTGTAAAACAGGTGCAAACATGTCTTTGTGGCTTTCTTTTAATTGAAACAAAATCACCCAAAAACCTGGAATATTTTCCTGAAACATGCAAAATTATTTCAATAATCACGACAAATCGTAAACAAATCGGTGACATCAGACGCAAACTAGTTTTTAATTCAGTCTCCGAATATAAGAAAAGAAAACATTTTCCGTTGAGTGCAAAATTTGGAATTTTGACGAAAAGAGAGTGATTCGTCAGAAGAATAAATATGTGTGAAGCTCTTGGAATGACATCAACTGTGTTGATATATTATGATCTCTAAAATACCATCGAATGTCTGGCGATGTTAAATTAATGATAAATTTAGATCTGTATACATTACTTTCCAGCATGTGTTAAGATATCAATCGAGCTTTGAAAAGAAATGGTTTTTTTTCTTTTTTTTCCCAGATTAAACAAAAGTTCAAAATGCTGATATCCATTCTTATGTGAATCAGTGTGTGCACGATGAACGTGATGCATGATGAATCTAACTTGGACACGAAGACTAAATATTGCAGCCTGTAAAGTGTCAATTGCTTTTATCGATTGGCTCCAAACAAAGGATTTGAAGCGGTGTCCTTCACCGTAATCATGGCGCAGTGTTGTCCATTCAATCAAATGTTGTCATCAACCTATTTGATCCTAGTGTATTTGTTATTGTGTGAGACGAACTGTCGCGGTAGATTGCAATCATGCTTTTGTTGAATGCATTTGAGAAGTCCGCCATATTTACGGTATGATGCGTCATTATGTACAATCTCTATGCCTTTCACTTTAACGTTCAAGTTCGTGTTTATTCACAAATATCTTAAATTACATTTATTATGAAAGCTCCGGAGGTTAAAATAACCAAGAAAATTTACATCTCAAAATAAGGTAAATAAATAAATTACTATTTCGCCTGTTAATATCTGTTAATGTAATGTTCAGCCAGGCTGAAGATGAAATTTAGCCATTTATTACTGCCTGGGAATGGTAACAGTTAGTTTAAAATATTAGCAAATAAATAATAATTTATTTGCCTTCAGTTTCCGTTGAAAGATTAATATTCTTGGTAAAATAATAATTGTCATAATGTTTATAAAATCATAGTAATAACAATATTAATCAAAGTAACAATAACAATATAATTAAATAATAATAATAATAACAATAATAATAGATGCAAAATATTTATATAATATGTATAACAACATTTTACTCATAGTTATCTATATTTTGAATAAAGTGCTCAAACCCAAATGGGAGGGCGCATAACAATTCAAAGCACCGACCTTCCAGAATAGGTAGTCGTTACTCTGAGTTTCAGAGTCTCAGAGTAACGACTACCTATTCTGGAAGGTCTGTTCTTTGAATTTTTATAATATGTATATGTATGTATAAGTCAGAATAAAAAAACACGGCATCCGTTCTGTATATTATAGAGTCAATACTTCCAATCAAATGTCCCTGATACCGGATACTTTTTATAGCAATACAAAAGTCCTGAGTTCGACCATCTCTAAATTCCATCCACTAATTGCTCTTTGAAACTTAATTTTGTTATGTCTTGACAAATCAGACTGTAGGTAAAGACGAATATCCCGGCCTGCATAAGTTAGCGTACATTCATGCGTATATTTGTTGTAAGAGTAAGTAAAATATCAAATCCTGAACAGACAATTTGTCATTAGCATATTATGTCCAATTGTATTTCAAACAGTGTATTGTTATTAAAATAATCCCGTGACCCGTGATTCTATTATAATAAGTTTGTAATATGCATCGTATTGAATAACTGGGAAATGTTGGACCAGCTGTATACTTTCATTGAGTTGTAGCGAAGTAAAAAAAGCAATATAATTTAATTCAGTGGATTTACATTTTAATGAAAACCCACCGATCTAACTAACTCCAACCATTTTATTTTTATTCTTTGAGTAACGTGTTTTTTCTCAGTGAACAAGCTGTGTACTTTCATCAAACTGTACTGTGTGAGCTATATAGGTATAAATATAATGACAAAAAAAATTCGAGTCATTTGCACTTTCAAGTTTTTTGACCACTTTAATGTGAACTTTGGTCCAGATATAAACATCTCAAAAAAAATAATTTTCCCCTTTAAATAATAGCCATTATTTAAACACGGGCTATTGTATTATAAATCTACAAAATGCGTTGGAAGTAGAATTTATTTCTACACATTTTGACAACATGGCTAAATATTGACGTCAAAGCGTACATTTAAATAAATGTAACCCAAGATTTGAAAGTTGCAGTAAATTCTATTGATTTGTATTCAGTGATAATGGAAGGAAATTTGTGTAATGATATCTGAATGTTTTTGTATTGCTGTAAGTGCAATTTTCAAATCTGGACCTCATTACATTAAATTGACCGGTTATTGTTTTCTGGTCTATCGTATCAATTGAGGTGTCAAAATTCGCATAAATAAATTCTGCTTCCAACGCGTTTTATAGATTTGTAATACAATAGCCTGTTTTTGAATAATGGCCATTATTTAAAGGGGGTAATTTTTTTTTTGAGATGTTTATATTTATGTGAGCGTAGCAAGCAGGAAATGCATATTTGAACGTTCCTTATTCCTAGAGTTTTCTTATAATAAGCCCAATTACCATTGCAACTTCCGGTTTTTGAGAGCAGTTTTGGGACACTTTGACCTCTGATATGTCGGGCAAAGTGCTGTAATTATTGATAATTAATTTATTATTGTAATAATGTTATCATTACAAATAATAAAATAATTAATTTATACAATAACCGAATTTGGGGGTTTGTTTTTATTCTAGTAACACGTTTTAAATTATATTTTGTACGCACAAAACCCCAATTTTTCTGAATTTTCCCGATAAGTCAAAGTTTCCAAAAACTGCCAAAATTGTCCCACAATGCATTGCAAACTTCCAATGCCGATTGGGCTTATTGGCCCCTTCCAGCCGTTGATGGCTTTTTGGCTCGGCTAACTCCAATCAGGCCGGAAGTAGCGAAGCGGAAAACTGAAAGTGAGGACGATTATGTACATGGCTGCACTTCGCTGATTCCAGCCTGATTGGGCTTAGCCGAACCAAAACGATAATTTAGTTTACATCGGGAAGACAGACAGAAAATTCGGAGAAAGACTCGAGGAACATACAACTGAGGCTGAAACAAAATCGGCGACAACATCAAAACAAGAGCCACCAGAAAGGCATCGCAACCTGTTATTCATAAGGCCACTATTTCAGACCATGTGGTTGATAACAATCATGTCAATGACTGGGAAGAGACTAAGATCGTGGACAAAGAGAGCAATAGATACAAAAGATGGATAAAAGAAGCAATCACCATCAGGAAGCGGGGTAACGTACATTATGAACAGAGATGAGGGGCAATACAACTTAAGTCACGTATTTGACGATCTGCTAACTGAGTAAAAAACAACTGGCAACTCGGTTGCTAAGCAACAGTCACAATCAGCTGTAAAAAGATCGTCATTTCAACCATAGTATCGACAAAGAATACTAACAGTTTTCAAAATGTCTGCAAGTAAGTGGATAATTTATTGAGCTAGTCGTATGAACTTACAACAAACAATTCTTTTATGATGAACTGTCCTAATGACTTTGTTCAAAAATCAGATAAAGTATAGCTTGTTCTATCTACAGCGTACGGTTATAGAGTTATGGGAAAATAGGTAACATTGTGACGTCATGGCCCTAGTAACATACAACGTCAAATAACGTTGTCAAACCGTTTTCATTACGACATTAGTTGTAACAACGTTGCTGTTGGTACTTATGACGTTATGATAACGTTCTGATATCTGGCTGGGACTAAAATAACTATAAATATTGCATGGTACATCTATATTTATAGCCTCAGCTAGTGTTATTATTACCAGTCGAATATAATTATTACCAGATGAATGACGAATCCCCATAGAACACACTCACGGAAATAATGGCGCAGGAGTCTGATATATTCTTGCATGAACAAGTTATGAGTAGTGATACGCAGGATGGTGAAAAGGAGGAGAAAACTTGTAATCATGTGGGAATAGAACAGCCTGTAAATTATACACGACAAGTGGTCTATGGACTGGAAGATGTACCGCCGTGGTATGCTACCATAGCGTTTGGATTCCAGGTACTGTATGAATTCATTCTTCTTCCTTCGTCGGACCCCCGGGTCGGACCATATGGAAGTTGTTCTTTTTCTGCTCCTTAACTAGTATAGTAGCAGTATAGTAATATAATAACAATGAATCAATGGAACATGTATTTAGATCGCCAGAACATACGATCCCTATCCAGGCTAACTATTTGGTAAATCGATTTGGTGAATGTATTATTGTACTTGCAAACATGAACATATTGGCATCCTCCTTTAACATCAAAGTAGAGCGCTTCTACACCAATTACCTGATCGATCAACACGAGAGTTCTTTTTTTTCTGTGCTTTGAAGACAGCAGAGCAATAATCTTTGATTAATACGTGTGTACTTATTTTCACAGCAATTTCTAGCGAGTTTTGGATCTATCATTGCAGGTCAAATAATAATTGGTATCAAGATGTGCATGTCATATAACACGGTGCTTATGGGACGTTTAATGAGTGCGGGGTTTCTTATCTGTGGCATTGGAACATTTCTTCAATCTACATTTGGGTGCAGGTAAGAACACAGACACACTGTGTAAAAGAGCAAGATTATCATAGCAAAAATGTTAACAGTCGTAATTTTAGATGTTTAATATGTGACACGATCTGGTCCATGGGGGCCAAAGGAGGCATTTTTGAGTTACTGTAATTATTACATTATGCATACAGTAGGCTATCATTTACTGAAAACCCCAAAGGTCTAGCATACTTGGTTCTAAAGTTATGAAGTTTATTTTCTTATCTATTTTATTGTTTTTACTCCATATTTTTGCCTTTATCTCAGTTTCAAATTTGCCGCTTTTGGCCCCCATGGACCAGATCATGTCACATAATGTAGAGTTGTCAAAGATATTGTTGACTATTTTCAGAGCAATGTGCTTTGAACGGCTCTTTTCAACGCAACCATTCTAAAGTAGTCCTTGAACAAGCTATACTATCGTTATGTAGGAGACAGCCTACTATGAACATTTCCTTTGAGGGTCATTGCATACATTGGTCGCGTACATGCATGCATAATTCCCAAAGAAGTGCCAAAGAAGTCATCTAATCCTTAAAACATATAGAACTATCGGTGCCCGGTTAGGTACCGATGACTCTTAACGTCAATCCATGGATTGTATCAAGCACAATATTAACATTTGCATAGTGTTATTGTTTTTCATTTAAATAAAAACGAATGCACTGTACAAATGTTCAGGGTACGATAAAAAAGTGCCATCGGTACCTCTTCGGGCTCCGATAGCACTATAGGATCAAACAAGATGTTGTGCCTAAAGCATAATTCTAAAGCTGAGTATATCCAAATAATGAGCAAATATTTGCCTTATTTCCTATACAGATTGGCAATTATTCAGGGTTCAGGTTCTTTCTTCGTAGCAGTAGTCACTATTCTAGACCTAAAGGATCCTTGTCCTTTAGTAATGCCAGGTAGGTAAGGGATTATGGAGCAGGCGAATCAGCCTGGGTAATCCACTTTCCCATAATAATAATAATAATAATAATAATAATAATAATAATAATAATAATAATAATAATAATAATAATAATAATAATAATAATAATAATAAAAATAATAAAAATAATAATAATAATAGTAATGATAATAATAATAATAATAAATGCTTATTTCGGTGGTTTTTAAGAACCACGACTGCTTTCCATATCCTCCTGTCCTGCATTGCCGTTCTAAGATCAGATGCTCCAGTGTCCTGTTAAAATACATCTACATATATAAGGGGTTGTCTGCCAGGGTTACTTGTTCCATGTTTGGGTGTCCAATTGATCAGATTGGCTACAGATTCGCTCTTACTCCTGAATCAGTGTCCAGCGAAGCGTGTCTTCCTTTCTCTGATCTTCTTGGAGAGTCTTGGAAGGTCTCCGTACAGCTCTTTATTGCTTATGTGCTGCTTCCAATAGCTTCAAATGGATGTTGTACACTGCCCTAAGCATGCGAATGCAACAGCTCTACGCCTCTTTAGATCGTTTGGTTTATGGTCCAGGCTTCACATCCATACGTTATCACAGACTCCATTGTTGCACTGAACACTCGCCTTTGGAGTTTTTAGGTTGAGCAGACATCCAGATCTTGCTAAAAGCTGTTACATGATCGAGTTTCTGAGCTTGTATTATCTCTTCTAGATGGAATCCAAGTGCTTCTTCCTTGCCATCTATAGCCTAGACTATGCCATAGTCTATTTTTGATAAATAAAAGCATGTTAATCATGATGAAAGCATTCAGTTGAACTCGAAATTATACTGATATTTAATACATCAAAATACTAGTATAAAATTGTTATGAAAAGTTAATATAATTATATTAGTGACAGTAAAAGTAAAGTGGCTTATATTATTGAATGCAAGTTATCATAATGTCATAATTGTATTGGCACTTCAATACTGAACAATTCTGATTTTAGAATCTGCCAGTTTATTAATCACGAAATTCCAGGTTAAAAATAGACTATGGACTTTCAATTTTAAACGGGATTTTGAACGGGCAAAGTCCCTAACACTCACACTGTCAATCATACTTGTTTATCAATCACATTTAACCGCAAGCAAATACAAGACGCGTTCATGCACATATTGACGTGTTCATGCAATTACGCAACACAAAGGCGGGGTAGGCCACATACTTGTGTACCATGTAGTTATTAATGGTAATGACATGTACCCGGAGGATTTAAACCATAACGAGATCTGGGCGACCAATCACAAGCCAGATCCATTTAAAGAGGCATTACATCATGGCCAATTTTAGTAGGCCAGATTTCCGACAATCTCATCCATAGAAGCTCATATACAGCCGTGTTAAGCATCTCTGACCGCAATCCAAAGTCAGTAGTCTACTTGGGAAGCTAACAAACAGAGGGAGTAGGGTGACTGAAAAGATCAGATGTGAAAATCTATCAATTGTGCACACATTAATTAAATCAGAGTTTTAAGCTTAATACAATATCCAGAGTATGCACAATGGGCAAGTGGACTACGGGGTAGTCTATCTATAGCCATTCTCAAGGCATAGTCGATCACTATTGCAAACAGATAAGGGCAAGTGTATCGCCTTGCAGAACATCAGCTAGAATGTCAAATAGCCCGTCGTTGTTCCACGCCATGTTTATCTCAGTTGTTGAGCACTGGTCTTGTATCCTTTTTACCTTTTGACTTCTCTGTTGATCTGTCTATAATTGATATGGTCTGAATCAATGTTGAAGGCCTTTTGCTTTCTTTAATTCTATGCGTTTTTCACAGATCTCAAACGCTTCATCTGACATCCAAACATGCTTCTTGCCACTTGCTCTTCCGAAGACCTCTTCCACAGTGTCTAAGAACTACTCATTCGGCTGATTTTTGAAGCTGTCTATGGCCAATCGGGTTGCAAGAAGTGGAACAAGTTTTCCTCCTATCGTGGCTTGACATTCTGCCGCAATGTCAGGATCTTTGAGCTTTTCCAAATAAAACTTGATTTTTGAGTTTTGCAAATTGGATTTTGCAAATACGGCCTAAACAACACGACTGTTTTTTCATTATTAAAAGAATTATTAAAAACAAAAAACAATTTATTAAAAAAATAATTATTAATTTGTTTCAATTATTAACTTTTTTTAATTATTCAACATATAAATTTATACAAGTACAATACAATGACAAATCAAAATCATAATCCATATAAGCAACATGCTGTATTAATCCAGCTGATTTTTAAAGCAACTTCTCATTCAGCTGATTTTTGAAGCTGTCTATGGCCAATCGGGTTGCAAGAAGTGGAACAAGTTTTCCTCCTATCGTGTCTTGAAATTCTGCCGCAATGTCAGGATCCTTGTGCTTTTCCAAATCAAACTTGATTCTTGAGTTTTGCAAAATAGACTTTGCAAATACGGCCAACACCACTGTTTTTTCATTATTAAAAAAGATTATTAAAAACAAAAAACAATTTATTTAAAAAAAATTTCAATTAGTTTTTTTTTTCATTTTTTATTACCTTTTTTTAATTATTCGAGATATAATTGTATACAAGTACAATACAATGAAAAATCAAAATCATAATCCACATAAACAACATGCTGTAGTAAACCAGCTGATTTTAAGGTGTCATTTATTGCTTTGTTTGCGCAAACTGTCAAGCACATCTGTATGAATACGGTATGTGATATTTGAATTCTTCTACACATTCGCTATAAAATGATCAATGCAAATTTTGCCAAAGCTCCCTACCATTCGCAAGATGTTGTGAACTACCAAATCACAACAGTTTAAAATAGTAGCTAACCTTAATGTTGCTATATCTTTTAGGAAACGCTACACAGGAGGAACTAGACAGTGCTGATGAAGAATGGAGAAGTCGTATGTTGGAGGTACTATCTTTTCTTTAATCCGTAAATATTATTATCAATCGAGACATTTTTCACGTAAGGCTAAAACTGGAAAAATCCCGGTGTCATCTCATTTTAATCTAAAATATATCGTCTGATTTTCTTCTTTTTTAGATTTCTGGTGCTATACTGCTTGCCTCTTTCGTACAAGTTGCTCTCGGTTCAGTTGGGTGCATCGGGCTTCTTTTGCGTTATGTTGGGCCTATGACAATAGCTCCTTCTGTGGCATTGACCGGAATGAAACTTGTGCCCATAGCTGTTACTATGTGTGGCGACCACTGGGGAATTGCAGCAATGTATGTTTCAATGGGATTAATGAAACCAAATATTTTAGATGTGTTTTTAGTTTAGAAACTGAAACATTAGAACCACCATTAGAGAATAAAGGTTACGATACTTTGCTTTCACTATTAAAACTTTCTTATTTTAGGTAAATACGAAAAAAATAAATACCAAAAACTAGTCCACTTCAGAACAAAATTATTGTCATGAACTTTTCCGCGTTACGGAAAAAACTAAAATGAAGCCCTCTGTAGTCATAACAATGCAAAAGGACACTGACGTGGACGGTTCGTAGTCGTTGGTTATTTGTCCGTATGCTGCAATCACCAGAGTAATCACAGTGTTATGAATTGAAATTGTCCATTTCTGATAATTATTAAACATTTTACCTGTTCGGTAAGGTAAGGTTTTTGTGTATGTGTGTGTGTGTTTGATGAAATAATGACACTCTTATAACGTTAAGGGGTGGGGTATGAACGTTTGGACAGTATTTATTTGGGATATTGGAGCACATCAGACATATCGAATTGCATTCTGAATACGAAGAATGTCCTTCTGATATCAAATAATTTTGATTTTTTGAAATTCGCAATGTGATACACATTTTATGGCAATTATGATTAAAAATTGATATATTTGATATTTAACAGTACTCGATGTAAACTTTATTAATCTGATGATTTATTCTTAAATTGTATGTAGGTGGGATGAAAAGCCGACGATCAATTGAAAATTTTGACCTTTCGTATTGAAGATATGGAGTTTTTTCACAAAAAACCAAAAAAAAATGTCTTTTTGGGGGAAAAAAATTTATATCTTTAATATGAAAGGTCAAAATTTTCAATTAATCGTCGGTTTTTCCTCCCAGCTACATACACTTTAAGAATATGTCATTAGATTTATAAAATTTACTTCGAGGACTGTTATATATTTTTAAAAAATGTGAAAAATATCAAAGTTTAATAATTTGTCATACATAAAATTTGTATTATATCGTGAATTTCAAAAAATGAAAATTATTTTATATCAGAAAGATATTCTTCGTATTCAGAATGCAATTCGATATGTCTGATGTGCTCTCATGTCCTACAAAAATACTGTCGAAACGTTCAAAACGCTCATTCCAGATCCCTTAATCTTATAACGTTAATGTGATATTTTCCACAGGACAATTGGTTTGATTATATTGACGTCACAATACTTGGCCTCATTTGATATCCCAATACTAGCTTACAATTCACAGAAACGTTTACACATTGGTAGAGCACAAATCTTCCAATTGTTTCCGGTACGTTGCTAAATAAGTACATACATGATTATCATAATTATAAATATAGAACAAACTTCAATCTTCTTAGAGTGGTAAATAAAGAGGTCAATAATATCATCAGATGACTATGATGCAATTATGATGTGATCGTGAAGCTGATTGTTGTTCTTATAATTGTTATTACTATGACCATCAGATCATCATCGCAATCATAACAACGTGGATATTGTGTGTGATATTGACGGTAGCCGACGTATTTCCAGATGATCCGACTAATCCTGCTTATAATGCACGTACTGACATTAAACAAGACGCTCTCGTTGCTACACCGTGGTTTTTAGCTCCTTATCCTGGTATGTAACGGCCTTTCATACTGCAGTTACTGTCCGTTTTCCTATACACAATACACAGTGCTCTCACCATTGACGCGCGACCTTTACAAATAGTGTATGTTAGAAGTATATTGCATTTGCCTAGTTAACATCACTGTGTGAAAAATAACCGGCCAATATTTAAACTATTCTCCAAGCTTCTAGCAAATATATTTCTCTAACATGACCTAAAATTACAGCTAGGTTAGATGTTCAGAAATAGTCGCACTTTCGTAGAATATGAGTGAGGGCAAAGCATAGCTACAATCCCGGACATAAGTCGTTCGAACACTTGTGTCAAAGTAGGACTGTTTGAGACCGTATTTCTGATATACTTGACATATTAAAATGTCGCTTTCTTTGACGTGAAATCTGAACCATTTCCTACTACTACACCCCCCCCCAGCCCCACCAATCAATGTTGGATGTTTCTAGGAGAAACAAAACAAAAAAAACAACCAACAACATTGATCAGGGGGAATCGGGCATATTTGAGGTACCCATGTTAAAGTGTTCGAACAATTATGACCGGGATTGTAGCTCATAGCTAGCCAACTCCCCGTGTTAATTGAATGGAGATTTGACCGAAAATATTGAGCTATATTGGTAACGGACCGCTCCATTCTGAAGGATGCCACAAAAAACGGTACAAGCTACATTTAAACTATTCCATGAAATTCTAGAAAATATAGTTTTGTAACATGTCCTAATTTTTTAGCTAATTTAGGTGTTTGGAAATAGTCGCACTTTTGTGTTTTAGGAAGGATATGTAAACGACAGATAACACCAAAAATATGAAGAAATTATTTCCAAACCGTGTTAAGTCAACAATCATTATGTTGCTCATTTTCAAGAATGCTGGTTAACAAAAAGCAGGCCATTGTCTCATTTCGTGAACAAAGGTCCACATACCATTGTTTCCTTGCGTTTCCTTTATAATCAGTTACCCAACTGAAGCTGTATTATAGCACCTCATAGCGATACCGCACATATAAAACAGACACATTTGCACAACCAGAGAAGATCCGATTTAATCAGTTGAGCTGTTTCAATGAGTGTTATCTTGGTTTAATAGCTTTTAATTGGGTTTAAGTCCTGCAAAGGTCGAGATGAATTATACTGTAGACATGACTGCATCATGTAAAATAATTTGTTTGAAACAATAATTGAGAGGTTTTTACATCTGCGTGAGATGGGACATACTGATGTTATATACAAATAAATCCCTTTGTTTAACAAGGAATCAGCGAATTTAGTTTTATAAAATAATTCTACAAGGTTAGCACGTGCGAGTATGTGTAAAAGGGGGCTGTCACCTCTCACGCATTCGGTGTGAGTTTCACGCATTTGGGGGTTTTCTCACGCCCTCACACGGCCGTTCGCCGCCTATGCGTGATGTTAACTTTTATCTAGAGCGCCCTCAGTTTTGACTTAAGGAGTCTTATTTAGTTAAAGTGGTGTAGGGCGATACAAAGAGTAAAGTCTCCAGCATACTTTCCTGCCGCTTGCCGCTGCGGCAAGCGGCAGGGCGTTTCAACCAATGACAAGCCTCTATTGTGTCCGTTTGTCTGCAATGCGCGTGCGCCACGCCGCTCAGCGGCAAGCGGCAGGGTAGTATGAAACCAGCATTATAATTGTAAACTACCGATACCAATTAGCACACAAAAGTATAGCGGTACTGTTGACTCAAAATTCCCATACCGCCCAACCCTACATAGTTACCGAATGTAATCGGTCGCCGATAATGGCGACGAAATGTCCTTTCGAAGTTGAAAATAGCCCATTTTGATCACTAGAATAGACCCACAAAAACACTCCCAATTATATTTTATTATTTTTTTCAAGTAAACCAGAAGCTTAAATTCATGCGAATCATACCGTACGGTATAGCGTATTTTAGTCAGAATATTGGTACATAAAATCAGTTAATATTCATCCTCGCTTTATTTACAAGTAAAACAGATGCTAATGATAATAATTTGTGCGAGCATAACAGTGTCACAGTCCATATACTTTGCAGAAATGATATGACATGTACTGATAATACACGCACTATAGCCACTCATGATACTGTACTACAGTACAGTATTGTAAACTGTACATAGAAACCCAAAAGTATAACATGTAGTGTGTGTGCGCTGACTGAAATCATTGTGAGTTGCGATTTTGTTGTCAAACCCTTACGAAGCATTAATTTGCTTCGTGTGAGATACGTACGATACGCTATGACTTTTCGCTTGTTTTTACCAATCTCGATAAATTCTCCATTTTTTATATTTTGTCCTTCCGTAGTTCTTTACAATGCCAAAATAGTGTATCGGTATGTTCTGATATCATCGTCGCACTCTTCCGAAGAACCAATTTGGTCCGATTTACAAATGTAACGCTACGCGATGAGTTTTAGCTTGTTTCAACCAGCTACGTAACTAAATGCTCTACGGGCCAAAATTTCCGATAAAATTCTACATTACATATAATTTTATGTACCGGGTTCCGTAGCAATTTACGGGTTCCGTGGCAATTTATGGGTTCCGTAGCAATTTACGGGTTCCGTAGCAATTTACGGGTTCCGTAGCAATTTACGGGTTCCGTAGCAATTTACGGGTTCCGTAGCAATTTACGGATTCCGTGGCAATTTACGGGTTCCATTGCAATTTACGGGTTCCGTAGCAATTTACGGGTTCCGTAGCAATTTACGGGTTCCGTAGCAATTTACGGGTTCCGTAGCAATTTACGGGTGCCGTAGCAATTTACGGGTTCCGTAGCAATTTACAGGTGCCGTAGCAATTTACGGGTTCCGTAGCAATTTACGGGTTCCGTAGCAATTTACGGTGCCGTAGCAATTTACGGGTTCCGTAGCAATTTACGGGTTCCGTAGCAATTTACGGGTTCCGTAGCAATTTACGGGTTCCGTGGCAATTTACGGATTCCGTGGCAATTTACGGGTTCCATTGCAATTTACGGGTTCCGTAGCAATTTACGGGTTCCATTGCAATTTACGGGTTCCGTAGCAATTTACGGGTTCCGTAGCAATTTACGGGTTCCGTAGCAATTTACGGGTGCCGTAGCAATTTACGGGTTCCGTAGCAATTTACAGGTGCCGTAGCAATTTACGGGTTCCATAGTAATTTACCGGGTTCCGTAGCAATTTACAGGTGCCGTAGCAATTTACGGGTTCCGTAGCAATTTACGGGTGCCGTAGCAATTTACGGGTTCCGTAGCAATTTACGGGTTCCGTAGCAATTTACGGGTGCCGTAGCAATTTACGGCTTCCGTAGCAATTTACGGGTTCCGTAGCAATTTACGGGTTCCGTAACAATTTACGGGTTCCGTAGCAATTTACGGGTGCCGTAGCAATTTACGGATTCCGTAGCAATTTACGGGTTCCGTAGCAATTTACGGATTCCGTAGCAATTTACGGGTTCCGTAGCAATTTACGGGTTCCGTAGTAATTTACGGGTTCCATAGTAATTTACCGGGTTCCGTAGTAATCTACGGGTTCCGTAGTAATTTACCGGGTTCCGTAGTAATGCTAAAATAACATACCGGTATATTCCGATTTCAACATCAAGTTCTTATGAAAGATCAATATTGGTTTTGTCACATGCGTAAGTTACGTAACAATACGCAAAGAGTTTTCGCTTGTTTTTACCAGCCACGTTACAACATTTTCTGCGGGGCCTAAAATCTAGATAAATTCTAGATTTCCATGTTGCCCGTAGTTCTTTGCGATGCTGAAATAGTGTATCGGTATGTTCCGATATCATCGTCGCACTCTTTCGAAGGACCAATTTGGTCCGTGTTACAACTGTAACGCTACGCGATGAGTTTTAGATTGTTTCAACCAGCTACGTAACTAAATGCTCTACGGGCCAAAATTCCCGATAAAATTCTACATTGTCTGTCTTGTTCTGTACTGGGTTCCGTAGTACTTTACGATGCTGAAATAACATACCGGTATGTTCCGATTTCATCATTAAGCTCCTACGAAAGACCAATTATTATGTACGCAACAATACACGATAAGTTTTAGTCTATTTTAACCAGCTACGTAACTTATTTTTTACGGGACCTAAAATCTGGAGTAAATTGTACATTTTGCTGTGTCGTACTTCTTTACGATGTTAAATAGGCTAAAATAGCGTACCGGTATGTTCAGATTCACCGTCACAGTTTATGTTTTGGTGAAAAAAGACCGAATTTTTCCACCCGTCTACATTCGGGCCACTGACCGGGTCTTCAAGAATCGGACTTTCACTTTGGAATAGATTCAATTAAACTTACATTAATTGCTTTAGCTTAGAGACAAAATTATTGTTAAATTGAAGATATTGGACACTTTAACTATTATATAACCATGATCTAATGGGATTTTAAGGAAGCTTAACTTTCAGTAAGCTTAAAAACTTAACTTTCAGTAAGCTTAAAAACTTAACTTTCAGTAAGCTTAAAGCGTATTACGTGTCCATATCTTCAACATACTCATCAGTAACGGTGGGCATTCGCCGTGTAGGCGTCTGACACGCCACAAACGTATATACGAGACTAATAGTTTACCCCCTCAGTTTTCGTTGTTTTCGATAAAAGTGGACGTTAAAAACGGCCGTGCTCACGCCAAGGTAGTAAATTTGCACACATCATCAAAATATAGTTCTATCGCCGAGCGATTGCGATGAAACGCTTTTGGGAAGCGATGGGTAATCGTCGAATTTGGCGATGTATCACTCGACGGTTTTGCATTTATACTTATCACGGCGATAGCGATTGCAGACGATTATTATAATATTCTAAATGCCTCAAAATAAATTGTTCAATCAACAGTTGCTGTTAATAATTATTGCTTTGAATTAATTCATCACCAAAATTTAATAATCGAGATAGGTAAATTAATTAGCATAATAATAGATACAGTTGGTTGTATATGATTGGTTGACGCATTCACATGTCAAGCGATATCGCTGAGCAGTTACACCACATTTCGCCATAATTCATTCTAGAAACGCTTGCTGTTAGAATAAGAAAAATTTTAATGCTAAATTATTGCACATTCTAGGGAAGCGTGGTTACTGTTTTGAAATAACCGAGTGAGAGGGTTTTTAAGAAAATATTTTTCCTGTCAAAACTGAAGCATCCTCTGTATAAAAGAAAATATGAATATTAACTGCACATCATATATAACTATTCATGATACCCAATTGTGGCATATTTGAGGTCGTTTATGAAGCAGAGAATTTTATTTAAATTTTATATACGCCAAAATATTTTTTAATTGAGCAAGAATAAGGATAGAAAAACGTTAAAAATCTATGTATAAATAACATTAGACCCGGCAAAAGATTACTGTTTCGTTTTTATGGTATTCTAATCTTTTATTTCCCGAAGAAACATTTGGGGTCTAAAATGGATTTTTGATGTAATTGATAAAAACATCGAACGTGTATACAAGAAAAATGGTAGGTTTTTCTCTATAGTATTTTACTGACCATGGAAATGTACTGAGACACAAGCACGTGTCAAAATCGATATAATGTATTGTCCATATAGACGCCCAGTTATCATGCTTATCGTTGATTTTTTTGTATAAAACACGCAGTTAACCACAATTGAGCGCTAATAATACACATAAATGTTTTTATTTAAAATATAATTCCAAAATATGGTACGTTTTCTGCCTTTGCTTGTCACGTGGTAGGCCTATGTTGAAGTTGCGATTATATCTTCGAATAAGTTCCAAATGAATTCCAACAAGACAAGTAGCCGAGTGGTCTAAGGCGCTGATGGGTTTATAGTGTGTCCAAAGCAGTCCGCCGCCGTGAGTTCGAACCCCGCCTCCGCCAAACTTTAATGAAGTAAAATTAAAATTGAAATTTTACTTTTAAAAAATTTCATATTGGGGAAATGTGACTGGCAGAATTTATGTATGGCGTGGAGTGGTGTGCTGAGAAGTTGAAATTTCTACAACTTGAAAAAGCGACGTAGTTTTTGCCTCAACGATTTGAATCGATTGATCGGCTCGACGCTCTGGAAATGTAAGTAAACACTGAGCATGCGTGAGAATCGCTTTTCTGCAAAAGCGATCGAATTCAGCTTTAGTCGGTAAACAATATTACCGTCCCAGTACGCCCCTGTTCGATAATAGCACACGCCAAGAATATTCAGAAAAGTTGATGGAAAATGAGTTTTTGTAAAGGGTTAGGAGGAGTAGATATGGGAAACAGTGATTCTTCAGTTTTATTCACTCTACTAATTTGCTTTTTCCTAATCTCATTCTTTCTCGATTTTTTCTCCCACCTTCTCTTATCTTCCTCTACTCTCTCCCCGTGATATTTTCTTTAGTTTTGCTAAACTATTTGTCTTCAACGTCGCACCTTCGCCAATAAAGTTTTTACTTGTTTTACCAGGGCAATGGGGAAGACCATATATTACTGCCGGGGCCTTTTTGGGCGTAACTACTGGAGTTTTTGGTTCTGTACTCGATTCAATTGGAGATTACTACGCATGTGCAAGGATATCCTCAGCACCAAAGCCTCCTAATCATGCTGTAAACAGGGGTATATTGATGGAAGGCATCGCCTGTATTTTTGCTGGCGCATGGGGCACTGGCATCGGAGTGGCTTCTTATAGTGAATGTGTTGGAAACATTGGACTTACCAGGGTCTGTATAACATTTTAATACATGAACAAACATGGGAAATCATTACCGGTATATCATAAATTCATAACGACCGTCAAGTACAATTTGTAATAATCAATATAGTTTAAATTTTGCAATCCTAGACAGGAAGAATAGAGAAAAGGTCCATATTTTCAATTTCAAACTTTGTATCACTCAAGTATTTCAAATTGATGGGATGTCTCTTTTACATTATCTAAAGGGTTCAAAGGGAACGCATGATTCAACACTTGCCTTCGTTGTCATGAAATTTGGGAGAAGCACACATTGTGTTCCACAAGGGCTTATTCAAGGTCCAAACATTCTTAAACCAGCAGTCAAAACATTTGATTTCAGGTTGGTAGCCGAACTGTTGCTCAAGTGACCGGCGTGGTTATGATAATCTTGGCATTTTGTGCTAAGGTTGGGGCTCTAATTGCTACTATGCCATACCCGATCGTTGGTGGTGCTCTTCTTGTCAGTGGAGGTAAGTTCATCATCACCCCTTTGGACCTTGGTGGACAAATCTCAGCTAGTTAATGGACATATTTTGCTGCTGTATTTGATTTATTCTGTTGAGGGATCTTACCACAAATTCAGTCTATGAAACTAAAGCGGGTTCAGCCAATCTTGTCTATTATACATGTAGTGCCATATTTGCATAATATTTGTGCAAAACCAGTACAATATCAACAATTTTAGTATTGAAAACCGCACTTTACTAGAACTTGTGAGCGTGAGCTACGTACAGGTCTGAAGAGAAAACGCGAAAATTTAAGTGATATTTGGCCATGTGTCATGAACTGGGGTACCCAATAGGGTGTTGTTGTTTAATTTTGAAGTAAAAATGACTTATTTGTTATAAGTAAATAAGTGTCGTCTGTTTCAATTCTATAAATTTGCATTCATTTTAACGCCTAGAATGTTCTGCTTTATTAGATACCAAAAATATTGTTCTGAGTTTTCAATAAAACAAAGTTGCGAGTAATTATGTAAACGAAGATACAGGGTGGTGCAATCGGGATACGGAATTGGAATACGGTTCACATTTTAAGTCTATGGGAGAACATGTACACCAAGTTCATCAAAACTTAGGCCCAAAAAACATATTTGTCAAAAAAATCAAATGCGAAATGCGGTTTGTTTGGGTTTTTTTTAATCCATGTCTTCAAATGGCAAAAAAGCCTTTTTTTGCTGCAAATTGGAATGGGAATTTACAGTGGGTCTCTCCGACACACACACAAAAAATCATATTCAATATATATCCCCTTTCACCCTACAGATTAAAAAAGGTATTTTAACAAATGTGTGATGTTTTCTCCAGTAGTTTTTCACTACGCTCGTATGTTGTGTAATGTGTAAATATTTACTCCAATAGTGTTTTATATTATTTTTTGCGAATTTTCTGGGTTTTGGGGTGTTTTTTTTTCTGAAAAAAAAAAAAAAAAAATTCTAATGCGCAAAATAAACCGTCAAAAACATAATGCGCGCTACAGGAAACAAACTTGTTTTTTTTTTAATTAATTAATCTATGATCCAACAGTATGGGTTCTAGGGACACGGATAGCGCATCATCTTATATTGAAACACTAAATAGACCCTATCATAGCAAAACATACTGCAGTTACTGTCCGTTTTCCTATACACAATACACAGTGCTCTCACCATTGACGCGTGACCTCTACAAATGATGTATGTTGGAAGAACGGGCACTTGCCTAGTTAACATCACTGTGTGAAAAATAACCAGCCAATATTTAACTTATTCTCCAAACTTCTAGCAAATATATTTCTCTAACATGACCTAAAATTACAGCTAGGTTAGATGTTCAGAAATAGTCGCACGTTTGTAAAATATGAGTGAGGGCAAGGCATAGCTAGCCAGGTACCCGTGTTAATTGAATGAAAAAAAGAAAAAAAATATTGGTATCGGACCGCTCACTTCTGAAGGATGCCACAAAAAACGGTACAAGCTGCATTTAAACTATTCTCTGGCAATCATCATGATGAGTTGCTTATATAGTATGCCGAAATTGGGTACTGTAGGTGATTGACAAAAGGTCGCACTTTTGTGTTTTAGGAAGGATATGTAAACGACATATAACACCAATAATATGAAGAAATTATTTCCAAACCGTGTTAAGTCAACAATCATTATGTTGCTCATTTTCAAGAATGCTGGTTAACAAAAAGCAGGCCATTTTCTCATTTCGTGAACAAAGGTCTACATACCATTGTTTACCCAACTGATTCAGAAGCTGTATTATAGCAGCTCATTGCTATATCGCACATATAAAACAGACACATGTGCACAGCCAGAGAAGATCCGATTTAATCAGTTGAGCTGTTTCAATGAGTGTTATCTTGGTTTAATAGCTTTTAATGGGGTTTAAGTCCTGCAAAGGTCGAGGTGAATTCTACTCTAGACATGACTGCATCATGACTATACATTTTCTTAAAGGAAAAAGTCTATTCTTTCCAAGATCTATATAATAGGGGAACGTCTTTAGCAGTTCAGCGGTATTCCTGTATTTTTCACTCATTTTAACTGAAAAGTTCGTAATGTGTCATTCCGTGTATCATAACATCAACTACGGCCAACCTTATTAAAGTATACATAATTGGGTGGACCATTGCATCAACTTTGCACTAATATGATTGCGTTTTGATAGTAACTACTACTAGGGTTTAGATGTCGCATATTTTTGAGGAGGTGCTACTTGCTGGCATCTTTTTTCATGCATAAAGATTTTCACCTGTTTAATACACCCTCTCTCTCTCTGCCATATTTTGGAAATATTTGACATTTTCTTCATGGAGACTCTTAATATCATGCATAGCTGTACACATTATATAAATAATGTATTGCAATATTGGTAAATAGTGTTATCTACTTGGATTCTGAGCAATAATATTCGACACCAAAGGTCTCATAAGCAAAAGTTGTAGGCTTAGTTTCAACCTATATGTCGTAAATAAATGTACCAAGTTATGCAAGTGTTTATTTTATTTTCAGCCATGGTACTTGCAGTAGGTTTATCCAATTTACAATTCATCGATCTAAATAGCACTCGTAATCTGCTGGTGGTTGGCTTTTCAATTAGCGGTGGTTTTGGGATTCCACTCTGGTTGTCCAAGCATCCTCACGCGATTCAAACAGGTCATTATAGTATTTACTTTTCAGGCAAAACAATCGTTAAAATATCTTTATAAGCCCCGGGCACAGTCATTATAAAGTCACCCGAAACTTTGCAGTTACTACTAACACTATTTCATAACGATGAATGACAAAGAAAATAATGATATTAATGTATTGATAATGATTTTGATGATGATTTCGATGATGATGATGATGATGATGATGATGATGATGATGATGATGATGATGATGATGATGATGATGATGATGATGATGATGATGATGATGATAATGATGATGATGATATCGACAACAAAAAATTATTTCCAGTTTTGTAACCAAATTTCATTGTAAATATCATATATGCATGTAGGTTCATCAGAATTAGACTCCATCTTGACAATTTGTTTAGTAAATGATGTTTTCGTTGGAGGAATGATAGGTTTCTTCTTGGACAATACTATTCCTGGTAAGTAGTATGCAGGAAGTTTTTTCACCACAAACAAGACTTATTGACTTGAACATCTTACATCTTACATCAAAATGACGACATGTAGGCAAATTCTTACCTGGCCATTTTCATTTGAATGCAAGATTTTCAGATACCGACTCGGCAAGCCGTTATTTTGTGCCAAAATGTCAGGATGCCGATTTGCCTATAACTTGGCAAGTCATTTTGGTGCAAAATGTCGGGATGCCTATAACTCGGCAAGTCGTTAACATTAGGTACCACTGCCTTAACAGAATTTGTCATGTTATACCTAATTTTCCATCGAAATGGAAGGTAATAACTGTTAACAGTTGTAATAAGCTGTCAAAATTTGACTACAAATTGTCTCAAGCAAACCTCACTTCCTAGGAGCTAAACGACATACAAGATCATTTTATGTAACCCAGCTGTCTCATAATTATACTGACTTTAGCTACAATGACAGCCTAGTGATATGGTCACCTTACTGACATGCAATAACTTCAGTAGGGAATTCTAATTGTGATCAATTCTGTTCAGGCAATGAAACCTGCCTACAACTCGAAAATTGGTGTATACTTAGTGTACAATATTTATGAGATGGACTAGTGTAAAGACTCGAGTAATGAAGAATTAAGCAGCATACAGAATAAAGCTGTATAATACTTCAATAGAAGATTTATGTACTTGGCTAATTCTGTGCTCTTTTTAATACACAAAAAATAAATCTGCAAATCGTCATTATGTATGTTATGTAACAACTCATTGTATCGCAAAAATCGCGGTTGCAAATCAGTTAAGGCAGCATCTCATATAACCCTTCTTATCTACGATTCCACAAAATTTTGGACAAGATTTTATCATTGATTTTGGCTTTCTATTTTACTCAACTGGATCAATGAAAAACAAAACCTGTTTTAAAAATTGTATGACTATGAATGTGATTAAGTAGGACATGATTCATGGTTGAAATGGCCATTTCATGCCATGTTTGACAGGCATACGTTTCATAATTCTGTATTTATTCGCCACAACTTTTATAACTATAAAAATAAACATCTTAGATGTTATTTTCAGGTACCTTAGAAGAGCGTGGCATGCTGAAATGGTTAGAAGCAGCGGATGAAAATGACCCGACTCTAAGTTCTATAAAAGGTTACGATCTTCCATTTGGTATGAACTACATAAGAGGATCAAAACTATGGAGATATTTACCCTTTAGTCCAACATTCCAAGGTTTTCCATGGGAAAAGGACTCAGTGATCCAATCCAAAGGTAAATATTGTAAATGGTATAGATTACCTGATTGCACAATGTGAAACGGGTGCAGACATCTATGTGTCTTTCGTACTTTTAAAGAGGAAGTCTCGCCAGGTCTTTGGAACTAAAAAGTCATGTACTTATATTTATAATCGGAGACTGAATGAAAAAGACAAATTTGCGATCAATTCTGCACAGCCCGTAATTGGTTAGTACCGTGTAAAAAGAAAGGTTGAGTCATTTATCGGAGAAAATGAATTGCAGAAAATGGCGGGAAAATGACGATACTTTTACAAGGCAAATAACGCATATCCTGGAATGTCGAATTGTGGGAAGGAATTTCGGTGCAAATTGACTTCCGGTAGAGAAACCCAGGATATGCGTACACCACCGCGATGATAATCATCACTACAAATCGTAACAAAATCGTTTCTGAGTTTGATTAACAGATGACATCAGACGCAAACTAGTTTATAGTTCAGTCTCCGAATACATTATAAGAATAATAAAAATTTATGTTGAGTGTAAAATTTGGGATTTTGAAGAAAAAAAAGAGGTCTTATAGAAATAGAGCTAGTATTTATACCCTTTCAACTGAAAGATTATGGTTAGAAATCGTGTTTGAATTTAACAGCTTCCACTGTGAAATCATGTTACAACAGTGTCATTCGTCAGAAGAATAAACATGTGTGAAGTGCTTGGAATGACATCAACTGTGATGAAATAATATGATCTCTAAAATACCACTGAATGTTTGGCGATGTTGAAATAATGATATATTTAGATTGCATCACCTTCCAGCATATGTTAAGACATCAAATATTGAGCTTTGAAACAATGATTTTTCTTATTTTGCCTAGATGAAACTAGAGTTCAAAATGCCGATATCCAGTTTGATGTACATGATGAACGTGGTGACCAATCAATCTAACTTGGACACGAAGACTATTATTATAGCCTGTGAAGTGTAAATTGCGTTATTTATACCACTGCTGAGTATCTTGATTCCAGATTATATTGACATTATATCTTTCACTTTGAAGTTCAAGTTCATGTTTATTCACAACTATCTCAAACTACGTATTTTAGGCTATTGAAGCTCATACGTTCCGGAGGTTAAAATAACCGAGAAAATAGAGGTAAATAAATAATATTTGTTCATATAATATTCAGCTAGGCAGGCTGAAGAAGACAGTCAGACAGTCAATACTGCCTGGGAATGGTAACAGTTAGTTACCGAAAATATTACCAGGTAAATGTTTGTTTATTTGCCTTTGAAATATTCTTGGTAAAAAATAATATTATCATAATATTCATGACAATCATGGTAATAACAATATTAATCATAGTAAAAATAATAATTGAATTGAATTGAATTGAATTGAATTGAATTGAATTAAACCCTTTCTGTACAGACAGTCAATACTTCCAATAAAATGTCCCTAATACCAGATACTTATCTATTATAGTAATACAGAAGTCCCGGGTTCGACCATCTCTAAATATTCCACCCATGCCCACTGACTTTACTTGACCCATGAAGACAAATCACACCGCTTCTGTGGGTAAAGACGAATATCCCGGCCAGCAAAAGTTAGCGTACATTGATGTGTATATTTGGTGTAAGAGTAAGGAATATCAAATCCGGAATATCAAATCCGGAATATCAAATCCGGAATATCAAATCCGGAACCGACAATTTGTCACTAGCATGTGTCCAATTGTATTTCAAACAGCGTAATATCATTAAAATAATCCCAGAGGGCGATAATATTCCAAAAAGTCATTTCCATCTCAAATTAGTAGATTTTTGTTGCAAAATCAAGGTTGGATGTTTCCGGTGTCCCGTTTTTGTTCAAACCATTTAAACGAGAAGTGTCTCTGGCGTTAAATTTCACTGTTGTAATGAGAAAACTGATTAGTTATAAGCTTTCTTCTGATAGCAGAAGTTTGGGGATGAGGCTATCGATGAGGTCAATGACCTTTTAACAACATGACGAGTAGCTACATGATGACCTTGAATTGAACACTTGCTAAGATTTTGAGGTTCTATGTTTTGACGCAGTTGTTAAGTAGTTCTCTCAAGAATAAAAATAAATGTTATATGAATAGATGCATTATGCAGTTACTGTCCGTTTTTCCTATTCAGTGCACACACAGCGCTTCAATTGATGTGATATGCAATTAGGTATAGTATCGGGAACCTGACTCTTTTCCTGATTCGGTAGTTTGTTATCAACAAACTGCCGAACCAGGAAAAGTTTTTACTTTAGAAAACCTAATAAATTGGAAACTAATTGTTAACACAAAACGTGTAAACATATTTTAATTCCTGATATTAAACACAAAATGTTTTTGAGTCCCGAGCATATCGTCGGGTGCATCACATACTGGTCTATCTTGAATTTTTGACTTTTTTGAGAAAATTGGTATATAGTTCTTTTTTACGGAGCTCTTCAAATACAACAAATTACAGACCTCAATTTTCCTAGATAATTAGTTATAAAATGTTTAATTTAAACTATATATGATTTTTTCAAAATACGTATTTTCACATACTAAAAAAAAAAGAAAAAAACACGCATTTCTAGAAAATCGCAATTGAAAATCTTCGTATTAAGTTTACCTTTCTATAATTTAATTAGACTACGGATTTTCATGAAAGTGGTTTTAAATTAAAGCATACACTTAGCAGATTTATTTAAGTGGAATCTTTAATTATATTTACGTATGTAATATTGCTTAAAACTACACTTAAGTTGTAGTTCTGTATGTGAAATCGTTAATTTCCCGATATCGTATTGAAAGTGCATTACATACTGGTCTATCTCGAGATAGACCAGTATGTGATGCGTCTAAAGTCACATCATTGTTCGCGAAATCGAGATAGCCCACAAGATAGACCAGTATGAAACGAATTTTAAATACGATATCGGGAAATTAACTATTTCACATACAGAACTACAACTTTAGTGTAGTTTTAAGCAATACTGCATACATAAATATAATTCAAAATTCCACTTAAATAAATTTGTTAAGTATATGCTTTAATTTAAAACCACTTTCATTAAAATCCATAGTATAATTAAATTATAGAAAGGTTAACTTAATACGAAGATTTTCAATTGCGATTATCTCGAAATGCGTGTTTTTCGAGATAGACCAGTATGTGATGCGTCCGACGATATACATTATAATGACATGATAGCACAAAATTCTCTTAACACAAACTAAAATCCAAACCCCAGACAATTTTTGTTCCACTGTAATTCCTACTGGTGCCGTCCCCAGAGGTACACTGCATGCATGTTGCCCACCAACTACCCTTTGAGACAAAAATACATGTAGCTGTGTCATTTGATGCCTATAATGAATCCAATTTGCATGGCCAGAAAGCAAGGTTATCACAGAAATAATGATAATTACTTTTGAATAGTAACCTGCAAAATTCAGCAGGTGCCCACAATTATCTGTACGTGCATTGATAAGCTTTTACATTTCTACCCAACTGCTTGCAGTTCAAACCTGTAAACCTTAAATTTACCTGCATATGTTCATCTAGGCATTGCAGTAATCTGTAATGTGCAATTCCCATTAAGATTGTATGATTTGTGTTAAAAAGAGACCGAAACATCCACCATTTTCAGTACAGCTTGTTATAACCAACAGCAAATTTGAAATAGCAGTTCGTGATCATGTGACATGTATGCAAATTAGCTTCCAACTGCTTATAAGGTATGACTGCCTATTAAGCCTTCATTTAGAGCTTTATTTTGATGATGAAAAAAGCGGGAGTTTTAAAAACACGAGCTCTGAACAAAATATAATGCTCGCGCATACTGCCAGGTAAAAAACAATGGAAATTCTGATGATGCGCGCGCATACTGCCAGGCATTGACGCCAGAAGTCAACTCATCTATAGCCTGACCAATCAATGCAGCTATCAGCAAGAGCTAGCAAGCGAGGCAACATTTGAAGAGGCTTTTGTCGATAGTCTATTGATATGATAACAACTAACTAAATTGACATTGGATAATAATTGGGGCGGGCTATGATAACTGACACCAAAGTCACCGTACAAAGATAATTCTTTTAAAGGACCATACTGCAGTTACTGTCCGTTTTCCTATACAAAATACACAGTGCTCTCACCAGTGACGCGTGACGCCTACAAATGATGTATGTTGGGAGAATGGACACTTGCCTAGTTAACATCACTGTGTGAAAAATAACCAGCCAATATTTTATTTATTCTCCAAAACTTCTAGCAAATATATTTCTCTAACATGACCTAAAATTACAGCTAGGTTAGATGTTCAGAAATGGTCGTACTTTTGTAAAATATGAGTGAGGGCAAGGCATAGCTAGCCAACTCCCCGTGTTATTTGAATGGAGATTTGACCGAAAATATTGGTATCGGACCGCTCACTTCTGAAGGATGCCACAAAAAACCGGTAAAAGCTACATTTAAATTATTCTAAATAGGTTCTAGAAAATAAAGTTTTGTAACATGTCCTAAATTTTTAGCTAATTTAGGTATTTGGAGAGGGTCGTACTTTTGTGTTTTAGGAAGGACATGTAAACGACAGATAACACCAAAAATATGAAGAAATTATTTCTAAACCGTGTTAAGTCAAAAATCATTATGTTGCTCATTTTCAAGAATGCTGGTTTACAAAAAGCACGACATTGTCTGATTTCGTGAACAAAGCCACACATAACATTGTTTCCTTTCGTTTCCTTTATAATCGGTTACCCAACTGAAGCTATGAATACCAGCTTTATTGCGATATCGCACATGAAAACAGTCACTTGTGCACAACCAGAGAAGATCCGATTTAATCAGTTGAGCTGTTTCAATGAGTGTTATCTTGGTTTAATAGCTTTTAATGGGGTTAAGTCCTGCAAAGGTCGAGATGAATTCTACTGTAGACATGACTGCATCATGCCTTTTCTAACAAAATAAAACAGTGTCGGGGCCCGGGGGTGGGTACTCAGTACAAATGACCATACGGGGACGTGCCGCAAATATGGGTAGCATTTTCAGCCTTTTGGTATATCAATGACCCCTTTTTCAAAGCCTCTTTTGGTATATGAATGGGTCCTTTTTTCAAAATTTTCTCAATTTTTTCGGAAAATAGCCCAATTTTCCCCTAATCTATCCAAAATTTTCAAAATTTTCCCAAAATTTTGGGAAAGTTTGTAAAAACTAAGGCAATTTGGGTTAAATTCGGCTGAAAATTGGTATATTTATGGGTCCACTTTCAAATTCTCAGCGGCACGTCCCTACCAAAACCAAACTTGAGTATTTTGGAGGCGAGCTATAACAACGAGTAGGTTATGTATATTTATTGAGTTTTCGTCAACACACAGTGCTCCAAGAGCACTATAACTTTGTTACGGATGTGAGTAAATTTTGCTAGTTTTCTACAATGCAGTGGTACGATACGGTACGGTTTTATTTGTGGATTGATGAAGGGAAGGTGGTTTTAGCTTTAAGTATATACGCAAAGATGGAACAGTTTCGGCTGTCAGCTACTGTGGGACAGTCGAAGTTCAAGCGCGTATTAAAATCCTAGTTGAAAAGATCACGTCGCAAAAATGAACATTGACTTTTTTCATAGTAAATAAATCTCGAACCGGTATCGTATATCACCTGGATTTGTTGAGAAAAAAACCGGAAATTGTATTGTAAAGGGTAGGTATTAAACCTCAACAATAGCAATCAGTAAATGAGTTCCAAGTTCATGGCACTCTCTTCTATATTCATTCCGTCAAGGATTTGTGTTTAACAAGAAAGAGTTTTATCCCCTACGGGTGGACTTTTTGTCATTGAAATGAGAGGCAAGTTTTTAGCATTGACTATTTGATATTTATCAAACTTGCAGAATATTTCAATTGCCTGCAGACAGCGCGACAACTCGCGGTTGTGCTCACCAGTGGCATAACGCGAGTCATCAAATGGAGGGGGGCACAAACTGTTTTTCGGCAATTTTCCTATGGGATTCTCTTAATTTTCCGATCGATTTGGGCCCCTATGCCCCGGGCCCCCGGGGGGGGTTCTTCCTGGTTGAAGGTATACGGGGATGTGCCACGGTTTTGGGGTACCTTTTCAGCGATTTTGGTATATCGATGGGTGGGTTTTCAGTGGATACCAATGCGCCCAATTGGGCGCATTTGGGCAAAAATGCCATTAAAGCGCCCAATTATGGCAAATTTGGGTGCTTTTTGGGTGCTTTTTCTTGAAAATTGGTATACTAAAAAAAAAAAAAAACAGCAAAAAGTAGGTATAGAGAAAGTCAGCATCCGAAAGTCTGCGTGGCACAACCCCGTAAATTTTTTCTAAGAACCCCCCCCGGGCCCCTATAACGCTATGCCACCGGCGTTCTCTATGCTATTTCGCAATTGTTCAAGAGACGATCTGTGTCATTGCAACAATGTTGCCAGATTATTTTTCATCAACAGATCGGTAAAATGTGAGGCTTAAGGGGTACTACACCCATTGCATTTTTTGTGTGCATTTTTTTGCATTTTGTGAAGAAATGAGAAAAAAATTGACAAAGTGGTATGCAAAATGAAGGGGCAAATCTTCTCGTTCAATTGGTGGCATCGGTATCAAAGAAGCGTACATGCTTCTAATGGTATAAGCCAAAATGTGGTACATCACTAATGTTTTAAATTCACTTTATTTTGGAAAGCTTACTATCAACGGATTTCGTTAAAATTTTGGATATGTGTTGCTAACACATTAGGGAAATAATGTTGATATGTAAAATGGGAATAAGTGGTTCCTGATTTCTTTTATGACTTCATGAACTTGGGGCTCCACAACTATCAAAAAACGAACCGGTTAAAATGCTTCTATTTTCAATGTTGAGCTATATTTTGTATATTTAACTTACGACATTATTTCACTTGAACTTAATTAAGCCATAGGTAACAGGTTACCACAACCACACTACAACAATGTTGAAAAGGATTGTATTTTTTGTCACCTATACCACCATATTAGGTAGTTTTCCGTAAGCTTCATTTTTGTGATTTTGGTAACTATTTTATATTTATTTGCCCAATCTATCTCCACTAGGCAATCTAAATTGTACTCACAATTTACATCCCAAGGTATTTTAGTATATCAACCTCACACATTTCCATTATATATCCAGTAACAGAAAAAATATCAAAATTGATGCCTCATTATGACATGTATGATATCACAGACTATCACATGTATTCAAAATGGATGCCTGAATTTGACCTGAACCAAGTGACCTATAACCTGACCTTTGATGACCTTATAGCCTTTTTAAATCTCTTTTCCTAACAACACATTATAGAAGATACATACATGGTGTAGTGTTAAATTGTCTATGTGGAAGAGCTTATTTAATTTATTCAGTGTTATAATCAGTGAGTACATTTCTATAGATAGTATAACAAAGGATTTAATGTATTCTATTCATGTACTCTACTTGAACATGTTGAATAGAATAAATTATGGTTTCTTATGAAACATACATCTGAGTTACTAGGATACAGTAAACAAAAAATATATAGGGCTAAAATGATTTTCTAAAATGGTTTAAAAGCACTTTGTATGTAGAGATATTTTATAAGTTCAGGACATGAGGTGATGAACATATTTATATACTTCATAAATTTGCAACAAAAAAAAGAAGAGGGGTACTGATGAAAATCAGGGTATTATACCCCCTTAAGTTATTACCAATCGTCCCTGTTTATCAAAGACCCTTACATACTCTCGATGTTGAAGACATAAACAGGGCCGGATTTACAATAGTGCCAGATGGGCCCGGGCCCATGGCCCCCAAAATTGCCTTGTGCAGTGTGTGCATCTTCCATTTTAGCCGAAAAATGCCATGTTTTGGGCCAAAATAGGGTACAAAAATTGAAAAATTTTAGGCGATTCGCGCGCACTGGTCTGTTATATAGCAAAATTCAGCTTCAATGTAAGCTAAACTAGTCTTAGATTGAAAATTTTTCGCGCGCTACGAGCGTAAATGTCGTACTAAAATCCAAAAAAATTGGCTACTTGAGTGCACATGTCTTCCTCACGGGGCTTTTGGGGCCTCAAAGTTTTGGCATGGCTCAGGGCCACTAAAAAGGTAAATCCGGCCCTGGACATAAACTAGTAACGACAGTTCTTCTTATTAAGTAAGACTTGCTGCCAGAAACCTGTACGCAGTCGCCATAATCCTGTTCTTGACGGCCACAAATAATATAGTATCAAAAACATTTTTGTCATAAAAAGAACGAATGTCAATTTCGTTTGAATTCGTGTACATGAGGGTCATGATATATACTACTTTTAATAAAGGAAAAAAGTGCCGCTTTTTATTAAATGGGATATTTAAAAAAAATTGTTTTGATGTAATGGGCATCCCTTTAACTTGGTTTCACTATTGGGCTTGTCCAGGCTTTCTAGCCTATTGTTATAAATAAATGAATAAAAATAAAATTTCGATTATTAACATGAACTCTACCCTGAACAATATACGCACGCATGACACGGTGATCTGACCTTTTTATTCTGTATGAGTACATGCCGTATCGTATAACTTATGTTCATTTATGCACAACTATTGAAGCTTAGTGGTAATCCAACTTCAAAGTTAACACACGGGTAACAACATCGTGTAACTTCAACTCAAGTATTCGCAACGGTGCAACGGAATAGTTGTCTTCGTGAGCCAAAAGTTAGGTAATGTGCTATTGTTTTCAAACTGATTTAGGTTATGGTGTATACATACTTGCTTAGTTGAAATTAGGTTAAGTTTATGTGAGAGATCATAGATGACGTCTAATGTCATCTTAATGATAATCTACTTTAATTCAAAGCGCTGTAATATCGCTGCCACTGGTGAATCATCACAATCAGATCGCATCAACTAGGTCGGTTGCAGCTGATCCCGGCGCAAACATATCCGCACAATAGATTGTAACATCCACCAATTATCAGAGCAGCTCCCCAACTTCAATTGGGTGAAGGAAGTTTTTGATAACCAAACAACAACAAAAGCAGCGAGTATGAACTAGGACAAGGCGAGGGAACAACCGCTGCGCCAACTCGCTCACCCACAGATACTACATGGTTTATAGAGAGGAAATGGGGCATAATATTTTCCCAAGGTCACTGGTTACGGGCCTATCATCCCGAACCCATTTGGTGAGGGGTGCTTACCGAGGGAAAATAGTGTGCCCTATTTCCCCGATGTAAACAATGTAGTATTTTGTTTTATTACACCTCACTGTGATTCTGGGGACTGTGACTCCATAGTAAAATAGGCCTAGCACTCGTGATTAGAAATGGCCAATGATTGGCACGATTAGTTCATGAATATTTATGAGGTGTATGCAAATAAAATTAATCGTGATTTGTCTGTTAAAATTGACACTTCTGTTACAGCAACCATTAGGCACGGTTGTTTTATGTATATAGAATTGGCTTCATTATTAAGTAAATGCAAACTATAGGTGGCGCTCTTTATCATAGATCATATTTCTTAATTTGCAAGTGGTAGGTAATCAATACTGCCATTAAAACAGGTGGAATAGGTGAAACAAGCAACAAATTTTATAAACATATTTCATCAACAAATAAAAGGAATTATTTGTATCAAAAACCTGAAAGAGTAATTTCCAGTATTTAAATAGCGTCATCAATCTTTTCATAAATAGATACATTTTATATCGGTGTGTGGTGTGTGTGTGTGTGTGTGTGTGTGTGTGTGTGTGTGTGTGTGTGTGTGTGTGTGTGTGTGTGTGTGCGTGATCAGTCTGACACTGGCGATGAGCATTGCCTAAAACTGGGACTTAACGTCGACTCTCGCCAATGGACGAGACATTTTGTGGTTAGTGGAGTATTGAAGTACAACAAGGACAACCAAAAGCGATCATGACATATCATATATACACAAATGCGCTAGAAAAGGATTTACTGTCTGTCAAATTAACTTAGAGACTCGGTTTTTATTATTTATTAAAAAATATATATGGTTTAGAAAAAAAGTCATCGAAAAGAAAATGTTCTAGTGGACCTCGGACATTTTGAAAATGTTTTTCTTCATGTCGACTTTTATTCAATTTTGACTACATTTCGACAATAAAACGGGACCATACAATTATTCCTAATGATTAAAAACTTTTGAAAGGAAAGTCCATTTCAAAGTTAGGGGCGATTAAAATCGAGGTCACGTATTGGCAAATTATATTGATATTTTTACAAAAAATTTTTCCAAATATTGTGTCAATACTTAAATAACATTATGTTAAAATGTTTGAACCCAGCAAACACAGAAATGTTCTTAAAATGTTTTTTTTTAAACATTTTAATAACATTTAAATGTCGGGTTATACAAAGGTCATGAAAACGTTTTTAAAATGTTATTGAAAATATTTTGGGCACACATTTTTCGCAAAATATATTTTCAACCCCAAAATAACATTCTGTTTAGAATGTTTTGTATCAAGTTTTCAAGAATGTTTTTGGAATGTTATTAAAACGTTTTTATACCCTTTATATAACCCTACATTTAAACGTTTTCTGTAAAACATTTTTGTTTGCTGAGCAGTAGATTATCAAAAAATGTTTTTTTAAGGTTATGAAAACGTTTTATACTCTTAATATACCCTTTATATAACCCGACATTTAAAACGTTTTCTGACAACCTTTTACAACCTTTTGCGAATGATGTCGAAAACGTTTTGTGTTTGCTGGGCCTATAATAACATTTGTAATAAATATTCTTAATGTGGGTGAGAGGTAGTAAATTTAGTGTATATTATAAAAATTGATAGGCAGGAACAATGTTTAATACGCAATTCACTGTCAGGGCTCTTTGTGGATTTTTAAAAGACTAGTAAATAAAAACAACACATTGTACTTTTAAACACGTGTTAAATTTTGAACGAACAAAAAGCTTTCACAACATTATTATGTCTAAAACATTTAAAGTTAAGAATTTATTTTGTTTAGTAAAATTTCAAAGGTGTTTGGGTGCCTGGGGTTTGAGCTTAGCAGGACTTTTATTAACTCTCTTCACGCGGGTGTCGACTGCAGACGACAAGTTTCAAAAAAAAAATTAAATTCAAACATTTCAGTAATGTAAATTGTCATGACCATATTTGGAATAAGCATGAAAAATGCATTAAAATGAGTACAAACAAGCCTAGTATTGGTCCAGTAGTTTTTAAGATAGCCCTTGATATTTTGAGAAAAAATTTCAAAACTTCAACTTTTTTCCGTTGAGGCGCATGGCTACCACGCAGAGCATTAAAAGGATACGTTGCCTTTGACAATTAAAGATTCTGCTAAGATCTAAAGCTCTGATTGCTAAAAAACTTAAACAACATTGAATAACTAAAATTTATGAAACAGTTGTAAAAATGTTTGTAAAGTTTAGGAAGAAACAAGAAATGTCTTTAAAAAAGACAATGCCTCCATGATACCAGTGGGCACCTTTGTTATTAGTTAAGGAGACACTTATAATGCTAGCTTTAAGGTAACGCTATTGGATATAGATTTCTGTCTGATTGAAATATGTAAGTCCTTTCTCTCCTGATTACAAGGCTGAAAATTTTATTTTAATCGGATATTCGGTTACCAAAATATGGCCTGTCAAAATGGTGCGAAACCAAGAAGTTGGCAACAAATTTCTTTTATTTTTGTTATGCAATGCTGTCAGGTAGGCCTTATTTTCTAATTATATATGCAAGAATTATACAAAGTAAAATGTTCAGATCGGCTACAAAATAAGATATAAAACCCATTGATGCCTTTGGCAAATTTCCATTTGCATAATTAATTAGGGCCCTAATCAACTTTTCTAATAAGTGGCCCTAATTAATTATGCAAATTGAAATTTGCCAAAACGCAACCGTAATTTTGTAGTAGGTATAGTGTGTGTCCTACCCATGTTCCATGCCTCAGTACCATAGCTCTTTTAATTGTATCTGAAATCTTTACTTTGCATAATTCATGCATTTAATTAGAAAATCATCTGGTAACTGGACTTGTCAAAAATATAGAAAATAAAAAGAAAGTTGTTGCCAATTTTTTGTTTTGGTTTCGCGCCATTTTGACAGGCCATATCTCAAGAACCGAATGTAATCTAGCTACAGGACATAAGCTTTAATATATTATTTAAATAGAAAGAAAATCTAAATTTGTGCATTAGCCAATAGGGCCACGGTTTTGCAGATAATTCTGATATAGGCCTATAAAATAAGACCTTCAAACTTTCAGATATGAAGAGTTCCAGATGCAGGCAGCCGTTTCTGTTTTTTAAATAAAGGCCTAAGTTGTATCAAGAGTCATTTCTCGTGGATTTTTTGACTGAAAATTACGATTGTAACGTTTCAGAGTATTGGGGTAAATGGAACGGTGGGGTAAATGGAACGCTGAAAATACAATTCCCTCAATGTTCGTATCAGATTCTTTTATGCTTGTTTATTATATTTTGTATTCAGGACTAAAATAATATTAATATTATTATATTTAGGGGGTCTTTTCATATGCCATTACTTTTTTGTATGTGTAATTGAATAAAAAAATCAAAAACATTGTTTTGTTTTGTTTCCTTCGTTCGTGCTTTGTCTTGCATCGAAATATCAACACCTTCTTTGTAAGAAGTATTGTGTGGGGAAAGATGATTCTTGCATTTTATTTTTATTTTTATCTTAACAAACAAAAAGCAAATTTCTCAGTCATAGTCTTGAAACGGTCATGGGTATGCATGCAAAAATATTGCAACAGTACTCAGTAGAATGTAAAAAACTGACATACATAAAATGACCAACCACGCATGGGAATTGGGGAAGCAAATACTTTAAAACGAATTATTCCGAATTATATCAACGCAATAAAATTGCAATACTTTAGTACATGTATTTGAACAGCAATGAAGCCGGCCATAGGCGCGGCTAGGCGTATCATACCATACATTGCAGTTCAAACAAGGATTCTCTAATATGCATCATGATCATGATTGTGGCCTAGTCGAGCTAGGCCTGCATGCCAGTCGATCTGCTGACTCGCCGCGGCACAAAAATACCTCCAATTTTGCACAAAACAATCCATGATGTCAAATTATCACATCCAAAGTGTCGCCATGAACGTCAGCTTCAACTTCTCCAGCCAAAGTTTTTGCATTGATAATCAGGTTTCATGTAATCATGAAATTAAACCTTGTTTGATGTGTATTCCCATTGCCACAGCATAACGGTTTTCCAACTTGTCTTCTACGATAAAGCTGCTGATGAGCGCTGAGGCTACAACCTATAATTAAAGACCGAATTTAAAAAAGACTAGTTTGCGTCTGACGTCATGACAAAGGCGCGCCGTGATTGGTTGCTGACCTGCGCAGTATGGTATTTTTGGTCTGGTTGACAGGACGGCATACGCAAGCTAGTCTTTTTAATTCGGTCTTCAATTATACAACATATGAGTTTGAAAATATTCTAATGCATAATTCATGAACTTGATAGATCCACGCCATTGGCGCCACGTGCTAGGTGTTTCTAGAATCCCTATAGAATAAGATTAATTTTAATGCTAATTTATTGCACATGCTGAGGAAGCGTGATTACCTTTTTGAACATTCGGAAATGGCGATAGGCGAATTTATGTATGGCGCAGGGAGGTGGGGGATATATATTGGGCTCTAAATATTGGGCGGAAATTAAAGTACTTGTCAGAATATAAATTTGTACAATCGGCCTACATGCCGCGCAATGTGCGGCATTTTGGGTGTCAATTTCAAAGCAAACTACCTCCTGCGGAGGCAGAAAAAAAAGAAAGCAAAAAAAAGAAAGAAAGAAAGAAAAGATGTGCCAACTATTAATTTCGTTGATTGTAGTTATCATATTTTAATAAATCAGCGTTATCAGTGTATGAGTATTATGATGAGTTGCATGGTCATGGTCACAGTGAATTAACTCCAACAGAATCAAGACACCAGATCCCTAATACCAATAATTATGACCAAGACTGAATTAACCGCTTATTTACTTCCTCGTTAGAATCCGTTCACAAACACTTGTTATGGGGGGCCTGATGTAAAAAGGGGGCCCTGAAAAAATTTGACCCACCTAAGGGGGGGCCTGAAAAAAATGACCACAAATTTTCCTGGAAAAATTGAGTTTATATGCTTTTCTATGGGGTTGACCCATAATTTTTTCAAAAAGGGGGCCCTGAAATTTTTGAGGTCTGTAAAGGGAGGGGGGCGAAAAATTTTCGCGATGACTTTTTTTGGCATCAGGCCCCGCCCTTACAAGTGTTTGTGAACGTTCCCTTACTTGTATTTTGTTGTTGGTGAACTCACAAGTGAGATATTAAACTTGAATTATGTACAGCTTTTATACGTAAATCTTTTCTTTTGGGGTTGGTCCATGATCCGTAGAAATTGTAAATTGTTTTTGTGACTTTAAATACTACTTATACAGGGTGTCCCAGAAAAAGTTACCGGGCCAATGAATTTGGACGTTAGTCCAGAAATAGACATCAAAATCCAAACATCAAAACATCAGCGTGTAGCCCATTTTATTCTGCTTCCTATACGTAAATTTTACTGGAATCGGTTGACTGATTGCGAAGAAATGAGCGATTACATAACGCATACGTCAATTCACTTCATTCCAAGTTTGAAAGATAGATCATTCAACAAAATGCGCACTATAGTGGTTAACTGTCAATGGGCTTCATGTTTTGTTCTGTGAAATCCTGTTCGTCCTTTTTAAACAATCTGTTTCTTGCAAAACATTTAATTAGGTTTTGTTCAAATTTGAAGACCCGCACGATATTGAAAACGTAAGTTTGCATGTAAGATGATGTTCGGTACTTGTAAATATCCTTTTTCGTTAATGTTGATTTAAATGTTGCATAAATAATTATTGCATAAAAGAATTCCAGCTGGCTTAAAAAAATCTCACATACATTAAATTGTAATGCAATCTTTTTAAAACTGCAACATTAATGGTATCAAAAATCACATGTAAACTGTAAGCACTTGATCATTGTCATTCTTGGCTTAATGCTCTTTGGAAAGTTAAAATATAACAATTTGCACAACCTAAAGAATTAAAGTTGGAAAGCTTCCAACTGCAGAAATCAAAACTTTCTCGGACAAGCTGCTTTCTTCTTCAGTGAAACATGAATAACATAACACCGTCGGATCATAAAATAAATAATGTGGACTAAATTTAATGAGATACACAAACTTCAGGAAGCGGTGAGCTAGTATGAAAAAAGTGCCTGTGATCAAACTTGGAATGAACTGTATTGATGCGCGCATTATGTAGCCTAATCGTTAATTTCTTCGCAACCAATCAACTGAATCAAATAAAATTTCCGTACGTGATGCACAATAAAATAGGCTATGCGCTACATTTTAATTTTTTTGATTCTGATGTCTACTTCTGGACTTACGGTCAATTTTATTCACTCGGTATTTTTTTCTGGGACACCCTGTATTTCATTTTTAATATCTTAAAACTGCCGAGCATTTCCTTCCTTTTATTGACAGCAAGTACTATTATTCCAAAAAGTCATTCCCATCTCAAATTAGTAGATTTTTGTTGCAAAATCAAGTTTGAATGTTTCCGGTGCCGAACCAAGAAAAGTTTTTATTAAAAAAAAATTAATACAGTGGAAACTAATTGTTACACAAAACGTGAGTCCTATAACGACATGATAACACAGAATTCTGTTAACCCTAACCCGCCTGAATACTACAAAATACTACTTGATATATGCGCTGTTCGTGCATGCATCCCACGTGGTGTGATGACGCAATAGCCCTAAGTCATATACCGTATTCACTCGATAGTTAGCACATGTGCTTACTATCGAGGGCTTTTGAAAACGTGCAAAAACGAAAAAAAAAATGAACAGCGCCATCCACAAAAGTGACAAAAGTGTAAAGGGTTTTGAGCAAATCATCGATACACATAGCTATATACGAACAATTAAACCTACGAATTTGTGTGTTAACTACATTAGCTCAGTTGGTAAAGCGACAGACTTTGAATCATCTTAAGAAGAGCGAGCTGAGCAGGAGTTCGAGGCTCGTTATGAACTTTTCCGTTGCTTTAAAAAAGCATCAAAATATTCCAATATCTTTTTTAAGTTATGTAAAATTGTGTAAAATGTCTATCCTTTGTGGAACACAATTTCTGTGTAGCATGGAAAATCATTTACATAGGATGTGATAATTTTGTGGAGATACAGAATGCTAGAACAAACAAAATGATATTTTTCTGGAATGTGTACACCGTACGCTTGGTATTCCTACTGATTTCGATACTGAAATAATTCTTAAGATGATGTTCTTTGAAGATTTATGTTGGCATTTCTAGAGTCTGTCATTATAGGCAAACATGTAGGCTCATTTCGCAATGTACAAGACAAGCCACGCGCTGTGTTGTAACTGTGCTTGGATTCGTACCAGGGTCTATTAATCAACGTATTATTCATGCTTGCTCAACTGAGAATTTGTATACCAGCAACTCGCATGGTACAATGGGTGGAAGCCGTTTAGGGCGAGTTTCCCGACAGGGGTCTTATTAAGCCGTAGTCTTAAGGTGGCCTCGAGGCTACTAAGCCTAGCCCGCTCTCGAAGCCCGAGTCTTAACTCTAGCCGGATTTCTTCAACGCAAATTTAACCTAGTCTTAGTGGCCTTGCAGGCTTAACGCTTGACAACCTCGTCCCTTTCAACCAGCGACTTAATTGTATAGGCTGTTGAAGGTAGATGTACATGAGCTGTGGTCCTCACGGTTTACCGTACATACTGCAGTTACTGTCCGTTTTCCTATACACAATACACAGTGCTCTCACCATTGACGCGTGACCCCTACAAATGATGTACGTTGTAAGAATGGGCACTTGCCTGGTTAACATCACTGTGTGAAAATAACCAGTCAATATCTAAGGTATTCTCCAAACTTCTAGCAAATATATTTTTCTAACATGACCTAAAATTACAGCTAGGTTAGATGTTCAGAAATAGTCGCACTTTTGTAAAATATGAGTGAGGGCAAGGCATAGCTACCCAACTCCCCGTGTTAATTGCTTTTTCCCGAGGAGTGACGTCACGACTTCGACAGCAGATGAGCAGCTAGTACTGTGCTCCGTGCTTGCACCCTCCATCTGGCGATGTTAGCACGATTGTATTAAAACAAGTTCTGCCAAGTTAATATAGAAGTTCCAGAGAACATTTTGGTGTTAAAACTGTTTCGTCAAGATGAGTCCTAAGCCGAAAAGACTGGATTCGAGTCCAACAAAATCGCCGACAGCAAAAAAGCAAAAGCTTAAAGGCCCACGAGATACAACCGAGGTCGAAGGTCAATCGGATCAAAACATGGATGCCCCCATGGGTCCACGGAAACGTTCGCTGTTGTCGGAACTAGATGCAGCGAATGCTATTTCTCAACAAGACAAGAACTCTCCGCCACAGTGGTTCATTGAGTTTGAGATGCGTTTGGATAGTCGTCTTGAGAAATTGAATTCCTCGATTTCAGAGAAGATAAAATCCTTGGATTTTGATATTGAAACTCTTCGGGAAGATATTACATATTTGAAGAAGGAGAATATTGCTTTGGTTGATAAGTTAGACGACCTCGAGAACCGATCTCGTCGCAATAACTTGGTCATATTTGGGGTCCCAGAACCCACAGATGGTGGTAAAGAAAGTTGTTGGAAAACTGTTGCAGACTTTTTTAAGTTTGCTGAAGCTGAAGAGCAGGATTTTCTTTGTTTGGAAAGATGCCACCGTACTCCAACTTATAAACCAACTAATCAACAAGACAAGCCAAGGATGATTCATGTGAACTTTTCATCATTTGTTGCAAAGGAGAACATTCGGAGAGCATGTTTGCAGAAGTTGAAAACTGAGCAATACAAAGGTAAAAAGATCTTCGTTGGGGATGACTTGTCTCGTAGAGTCCAGGATATGCGTAAGAAGAAGATGGATCAATTCATCAAATTGAAGAAAGAGAACAAGAAGCCCTTCTTTGTCTACCCTGCCAAGATAAAGTATCGTGACCAGCTGACTGGTAGAGTTACTACTGTTGATTAAACTTTTATCTAGGCCCTTTAAGAGCATGGTTCGCGGAGTTGACTGACATTGACTGTTTAAAATGTAAGAAAAATGAAAACACTTTCTTACCATGCTTTTCAAGTCTTTGCATTACAATTGTGTTTGGCTCAAATTTTAGATGACATTTTGCATTTCATCTCTGGACATTGACTTTAAGTTTTCAAGTGAAATGACATTTGTGTTTTAAAAAGAAAAACAATCCTTTTTGGACTGTTAATCATGTTGAAGTTGTTTTCTATCACACAGGACTTTGAAAACAAATTTGGTATATTGCAATGTTTTTACATCGCTAGATTTTGGGTTGCGCATGTACGATGTTGCCATCTTTTTGCAGCGCCTGTCTGGTCGTCCCAATTTGCCAGGTCTGGTTTTCTGATCTGAAGGCTTGGCTCTTGTTTTTGGTGCATCGCGCTCAGCGTTTTCGTCGGTTAATCATGTCGTTTTTCTTTTTTCTTTTTCCAATCATTCCAATCACTTCCAATTTTTTGGCAGCATTTGACACTTTAAATCTGGGTATTATTATACATGTGCATGTTTTTATTTATGAATCCAATTGTGTTTCAATACATGATCATGCAGCCATATATTTACTGTTCATATTTTTAATTATCGGTATAATTTGTAGGATATCAGTGTGGTGCGTCAGTAAGATTATACATGTTGTGCATTATATTATGTATATTGAGTTTTTGAATACACTGTACATTTATAATAAGAGTTGCCATGTGTGGGTATTTTTGATACATCATCATGCCGCATAAATTAAGTACTTTTAATTGTAGAGGGATCCAAGATAATGCTAAGAGAAGAAAGGTGTTTCATTATTTACGTTCTATTGATTGTGATATTATCTTTCTTCAAGAAACACACTCTTCTGCTGATGATGAAAACTAGTCCGAGGTGCTCTGACGATAACACTCCGATCGCCAGGCAATCTAGTCCGAGGTGCTCTGACGATAACACTCCGATCGCCAGGCAATCTACGTTATTAACGTCAGAGAAGGACTACGTCCAGATTAGGAGGGATAATTGACTGCAAACAAATTGCCCCATTTTCTTTTACTTACTTGCTATGGCTTATTCCACGGTCTCATGTAGTCTCCTCCATCATATGAATATTTAGAGCTACATTTTAAACTGTCATTGTGTCTAAATCCGCAGTATTTTAACGATAATCACAGGCACTAAATCGTTCAAATTCATCGATAAATTTTTTACATGAGTGCTATTACGCATGCGCAGAAGATTGGATTTCGCCAATGACGTAATTGGATATCCCTGGGCGATATCATATTATTTCGTTTCATTCCCACTCAGGCATGCACAGTCACGCATAGCCACTCAAGTTCTTCCTTTTAATCGTATAAATTTAAAAGTGCTTAGAATTGCTTAGAATTTTAATACTAGTATTAAGACATTACCTTTTGTAATTATTATAATTATATTCTTTATAGTTGTTTATTACTGGTAGAATGTTCTATTCTTATTAATTAATTAATTATCTGGTAGAATGATTTATTCATATTAATTAATCAATTAATTAATTAAATTTAATTAATTAATTAATTAATGAATTACTTACTTAATTAATTAATTAATTAATTTTAATTAATTAATTTTAATTAATTAATTAATTTGGTTCTTTTTTTTTATATATAGGTTACTTAGCTACTGGTATTAGTATTTGTGACTGTGATATTTTTGTTTCTGTTTTTTATTGCTTCGAATTTTCTTAAGATATTCCTTTTGTAATTTTTCATCGGCTTATTTAAATGTTTGGTTTTTTTAACAGAAATTACGGGGTTTTTTTATTGTCTTGTTTATTTGTGCATGAAGAGCCAGAAATATGCCCCTCCCCAACTCAACACAAAAGCTAGCAACCAACCATGAGAGTTACAAAATAGCGCGAAAAGGAATTATTGCACCACCCCTTAACTGATTAATAAAATATTTATCGCGATATAGGCCTATGCACAAGTATTATTTATGAAAACAGCGTGCAGCACGACTCTTAATATTAAGTATGCCTACAACTAGTGAAACCACTGAACTATTTTGTGTAAAAAATTAAAGCGCCAAAAACCATCCGCACAAATAGTAGCATATAAACCCACCAAAACGGTATAACGCTCATTAAATCGGTGTTGTTGTCGAACTAATCCTCCTAAAGCTCGTATTAAAAAGACAAGTAATAAAAAGTTAACTAAATGCTAAAAAATGATGTAGGCCTAGGCCGAAAAATTGTGTATTATTTTTTTGTCCTAGACACTCAACGATAAACCACTATCAAGTATGAATAAAAGACTGTTAATTGTCCAAATAAATCAATTTATAAACGTTGAGGAAGTTGTTCATTTTGTCATTTTGTAAAACAAAAATTAAAATAACTAACCTGACAGATTTCAGGATCATATTCCAAGATTTATTTTCTCATGCCGCGCTCGCCCAGGCCTGCATGTTATGCCGTCAAGAAAATCAACCCTTGGCCTACATTTTTCAACATGCAATATAATTCCAATGTGATAAATAGTGAACGTTGCATTGAAGATGAGGATGCTTGGACGATACAGATATTAAGCACATGTTAAATGGGGGTGGGGTATGGGGATGTCCCAGTTTGTTTAACAAGGGCAATTATTATTTGGCCAAACAATTTTGGTCACCTGAGGTCAAATTATTAAAAATTATCATATGCATGGGCATCAAGTGTAGAGTCAACATTTAGAGCCAAAATTTTGAGAGGTCATTTTCGGGTCACCAAAGGTCATCCGAGGTCAAATGAGTAAAAACTGTCATATGGGCATGAGACTTGGTTAATACAGTCAACATTTAGAGCCAAATTTTTTGAAGGTCATTTCGGGGTCACCAGAGGTCATTGGAGGTCAAATTATTAAAAACTGTCGTATGGGCATGAAACTTGGTGGGTACAGTCAATATTTAGAGCCAAATTTTTGAAGGTCATATCAGGGTCACCAGAGGTCATTGGAGGTCAAATTATTAAAACTGTCACATGGGCATGAAACTTGGTGGATACAGTCACCATTTAGAATCATATTTTGGTAAGGTCATTTGGGGGTTACCAGGGGTCATCTGAGGTCAAATTTTTAAAATGTTGTATTGGCATAAATTCTCTGTCGAGATTTGATCAGCAACTTCAAAAATTGGTTTGATTTACACTTATGGATTTCACGTTCAAGTCATTAACTGTTTTGACCGTGATATCATCAAAATAGGGGGTATAATTTGCACTGTCCGCGAAATTTGGATAAAAGAGGTACTTGGGAAAAAGCGGCGATAAGTTTATGTAAATATTAAGTGTCATTGAAAAGGGGTGTTTGAAATTCTTGTCATTGAAAACCACAAAAAAGTGGTTGTTTTTGGCCAAATTTTGTCCTCGACAGTGCATGAAAAGTTGGGGTAAATTTGATGAAAAATCAATTTTGCCAGGCTTATTGATAATAATCGTATGGTACTGCATATCATATGGATTCCCACATCTCTTCCCTCCTCCCTCCCCCCCCCCCCTCTCTCTCTCTCTCCTCTCTTTTTCCTCTCTCTCCTCCTTTTTCTCTTTTTTCCTTGCATACTAGGGGGAGGGGTACCAAATAGGCAATTTTTTGCCAAGGGGAAAAGTCCCCCCTGCCGTAGACCACTGGTTCCCCCTCTCAAGTTGGAGATAGCACATTACCCATAATTTGTTTAATGTCATCTATGGTACATGGGAAGACATGAAAGAAGCAGTCCAGAGCACAGCAAAGAAGTACATCCCTAGAAAGATGAAACGGAAACAGCCGTGGATCTCTCAGCAGACCTTAAACCTAGCTGATGACAGGAAGAGAGCAAAGGCAGATGGAGGAAAGGAAGAATGGGCACGCTTAAACAAAGAGGTCTCCAAAAGAGTTAAGGAGGACAAAAGAAACTACATCGAAAGGAAGTGTGTGGAAATGGAAAGATGTAAGGGTGACTCAAAAATAGCTTTTGGTATTGCCAAAGAACTTACCAAGAAGTGGACCCCAGGATGGATGTTATAAATGATGAGAAAGGTAACACTCTTACCGAAAGTGTAGACATCAAAAGGCGATGGGTTCAGTATAGTTCCCAGCTGTTTGAGGCACAAGATGACAAGGTGTATGTACAGTGTGAAACGAGTGAGGAAGAACCTCCACCATTGAGATCTGAAGTTGAGCTTGCCATGGAACAAATGAAAATGCTAAGTCACCTGGCATTGATAATGTAGCTTCTGAGTTGTGGAAGGCAACTGGGATCGAAGGGATAGGCCTAATGTGGCGTCTATGTGGTATCATCTGGAAAAAGAAGAAATGGCCGAGAGACTGGTGCAGGGCAGTATTTATTCCACTGCCAAAGAAGGAAATTTGAAAGAGTGTGCCAATCACCGGACCATCAGCCTGATTTGTCATGCAAGTAAAGTGCTTCTGAAGATCATCATCAAGAGAATGAAGAACAAAATGGAGCAGGAAATATCTGATGAGCAGGCAGGATTTCGTGAAGGAAGGGGTACTAGGGACCAAATTGTCAATATCAGGAATGTGATTGAGAAATGCAGAGAGCATAGACTTCCTCTTTACATGTGCTTCATAGATTACAGTAAAGCTTTTGACTGTGTTAGCCACCCTCAGATGTGGGAAACTATGAAAAAGATGGGTTTTCCAAGTCATCTTGTGGATCTGATCAGCTGCTTATATGAAGACCAAGAATCGGCAGTCAGAACAAGTAGTGGAGACACAGATTGGTTCAAGATTGGAAGAGGCTTACGACAGGGCTGTGTGCTATCACCAAACCTATTTAACATCTACTCTGAAGACATAATGAGAACAGCTTTGGAGGGGTTTGAAGGTGGAGTGAAGTTTGGCGGTACAAGAATTACTAACCTGAGGTACGCCGATGATACCACTCTTATTTGTAGCAGCAGAGTAGAGCTGATTGATCTTTTGAAGCGCATCAAAGAGGCCAGTGAAGAAAAACACCTTCTCCTGAACACAAAGAAGACAAAAATAATGGTTGTAGACAGAGAGAAAAAGTGATGAGTTTGTGATAGATGGACAACAGATTGAGGAGGTGAAGCAATTTGAATATCTGGGTTCAATGATTAACAACAGTGGTGACAGCACAACTGAAATTAAGAGAAGACTGGCTATTGCAAGGACAACTGTGCAGGGCATGTCAAGCATATGGAAAAGCAGAGGCCTATCCATTGACCTCAAGGTACGCCTACTTCGTGCAACTGTGTTTTCCATTGCCACTTATGGATGCGAGTCTTGGGCTATGACCAAGAATGATAGGAAAAGAGTAGATGCTTTTGAGATGTGGTGTTACAGGAGGCTTCTACGAGTGACATGGAAAGACAGGAGAACAAATTCCTGGATCCTTGACAAGATTGGTACAAGTCTAACCATCAGAAGCGGCATAATGGAGAGAAAGCTGAAGTACTTTGGCCATATTGTCAGGAAACATGGAGGTGTAGAAAAACAGATTTTGCAAGGGGCCATGGAAGGCAAACGAGGAAGAGGACGTCCACCAACATCTTGGACTAATGACGTGAAGCTGGTTTCTAACCAGGGAATGCAAGGTGCAACACACTTGGCATCGGATCGAGTGAGATGGCGTACTCTTGTGAAGACCACAGCAGCGCTACACAGCGCCACCTGACACAGAGAGAGAGATGGTACATGTACTCTGTACAAAATCGCCCCCACCCCCGCCTTGGGAAAAAAATCCACTTTTTCAAAATCAGCCCCCCCCCCCAAATGAAATCCTGCGTACGGGCCTGATGATATGAGGGAATCTAACTCTCAAAATAACAAAATAAGGGCTGTGCAACAATTATGAGCCCTGGGAGGTCTGAAAATTGTGAAAAAAAAAAAAACAGTTGGGGAAGACAGTACGGAAACGCTTTAATATGCAAAGTTTCCTGCACGCTACACTCGCAACATACCTAATTCTAGACCATTTAAGGTTTGCAAATTGGGATCCCAAAATTTGGCATGTTCAAAGGGTGGGGGAGCAAAGATTTTTGGCGGCCCGAGGGGGGAGGGGGCAAGCGATTTTGGCAGGCCGAGATGGGGGGGATTTTTGGCGGGCCGTTTGGAAATTTAACCCCGGGGGGCTCATAATTATTTGTTTTTTATTTTACTTGGTCTAATTTATTTAATCCAAAATAAATTAACACATAAACATAAATCAATAACAGTTTATAAATCATAGTAATAAAAACACTGCTTCCTCATAAATAGATTTATAAAATGGGAAAACAAAATTAAGAAGAAAAGAAAATGCACAAATTCACATAATTAAAAGTAAATACTTAGTATAAGCCTAAATAAAGATATGATGATGATAATAATAATAATAATAATAATAATAATAATAATAAAAAGAAAACAGTAAATATTTATACATGATTAAATGTGAATACCTATCCCAAGAAATAATTCATTTACATTACTACATTTGTATAACACTGCTATTTCAATTTAATCGGCTAAAAAAACCGAAAAAAACCCCATAAAAACAAAAATGTACGATCTTTTTGCGATATCGCCCAACCCTAAACTCAAAACCAGGAAGTAATTTGACAAAATTGAATGCACGTGACAGTGCAAGATATAACCGAGCTAATATAACTTAATTTCTGCTTCTAAGAGGAATTACTTTCTTTAAAGGCCATGGATGACTTATAAAAAATATATGAAATAACTACTGGAGCAAGGCAGGAGGTGAGCATGAGGTTTCGAATAAATCGGTTGCGCACGTAAAGACCCACGGCGCTTATGGTTGGCTATTCGGGTCATTACGTGTATTAATACGTGTATTCGAAATTTCGAATACGCGTAATAGAATAGGCCAATCAGCGTTGAGTTTCGAGAACGTGGGAGGAATTTTTAAAGCCCGTGTATTTAAATCGAGGCACGTAAACAACCTCGTTCACTGCAGATAAAAATTCGGAAATAATTTTAATCCTCACCGTGCTACATCACGCCGTTTTTTGTAAGAAAATGACGGGAATGAACAGAACATGCTAAAAGATCAGAGAATAAAGTCGTTTTTGGTATTTTCATATCTTTTTAGGGGAGAAGGGTTAAAGGTAGGCCTATCGGCTTCCTTGATACAAAATGCTTTTTCAAAAATTCTCTTGGGGGAATTAAAATGCATTTATTCCGTGTTGAAATATTTTCTAATGTAGCAAATAATAGATAGGATACACTCCACTATACCAACTTATTCCGTCCTGGAATAAAAACATTTTAAACAGCGGATAGTGTATGTAACAAATGAATTAGCAATATCTGTATATATATGTCTCCACACTGAATCCTAAAGTATTAGGCTAGGCTAAATATAAATTATAATAGGAATTATTCTTTGAAAGTAGAGAATATTAGAACAGTGACCGTATCCTGCCCCTAAAGCGGCCGATACCGAACAACACATGTACACAGCCATGCCCTTGACCTGCGGTTCTCTAAATTCTGAGGGATTTGCATGCTGGTCAGGTACAAGATAAATATACAGAGTGACCTTCAACTTCTCCGTGTTTGGTCAGACCTACTGTATAGGCGTATGCTGCATGGGGTATATCCTGCATAAGTTAGTGTTCATGTATGTTCAAACCTGAAACTAGTATAGGCCTACCTCAGGTTCAAACACATGTTTCACACTGAAGTGTACGCTGCATGACTGTATGTTTCTGTTTTCAGGGATGATTATCCTAATGTCTAATAAATGATGGGGGACAGTAATTTGGTAGTATGCACCCTTACAACACTCATCGCGCGGTGTTTCTTTATGCAAAATAAAAGTTATGCAAAACATCATACTTTGTAAGTATGTAGAAATGAATGCTATATCGGGTCCGTTTCAAAAGCTTCAAAATAATCTTCATTCATATTCTTCTGCCGCTTCTTATAGTTTATTCTTATGATAATTATAAGCTTTTTGATTATTAAGTGAAGTTTGTTATTAGTGCACGAGGACAAGTGCCAATTGCGTTGATATCACATGCGGGCAGTCTCACGAGGTCGAAATTGTAACCCACGTTCTCGAATCTAAACGCTGATTGGTTGATTCCATTACGCGTATTCGAAATTTCGAATACACGTATTAGTACACGTTATGACCTGCTTAGCCAACCATAGGCGCTGCCCCGGTTTGGGCCTATACTATATTACGTAGCGTTGTAGTAGACCAGTGGGACAACGAAAACGCTACGTGAACGAGCTAGATGAAAACATGTGGAAAAATCAATGGGGCGAGCAAGCTTGGTTTTCCAGCTATGCTTCGAATAGTAGAGGTGTTGCCATTTTAATTCGTATTTCTGCATCCCCTGTTTTTCATTCCCATTATAGTGACCCCAATGGCCGTTATTTGATTGTCTCAATTGAAATTAATGGCTTATCTTTGGTTTTGGTTAATATTTATGCCCCTAACACTGATGACCCAGATTTTTTTCTTGATGTGTTTGCCAAAATAGACCAATTTAATTATTCATCTTTAATTGTGGGTGGTGACTTTAATGCTGTGTTGGGTCCAATGGATTATCAAGGTGGTAGACAACAACATTCAAATGCTAAATCTAGTGAAATGATTTCTGTTTTGATGGAAGAATTTAATTTATGTGATATTTGGAGAAGTTTCCATCCTAATCTAAAACAATATACCAGGCACCAACGTAGCCCAAAAGTTTTATCCAGGCTGGACTTTATCCTGATTTCTGACAATTTTATGAATAACTGTCTCCATTCAAAAATTGTTCCAGGTGTACAATCTGATCACTCGATTGTTACATTGCAATTTAATGATGGTCATCCTATTAAAGGCCCTGGGTATTGGAAACTTAATACCTATTTTTTACACAATGATGCTGATTTCATTAAATTGGTGAAAGAGAAAATTAAAGAATTTAAGAATATTCATCAAAATGCAGAGTGTAATCCTAACATTTTATGGGATACTCTCAAGTGTACAATTACAGGTGTCTGTATGGAATATAGTGCAAGGAAAAAGAAAGAGAGAAATGCTCAGAAAACAAAGTTATTGGATGAAATTGAAAAGGTTAAAATTCAGATTAATAATACCAATAATCCATCAAATGATTCCTCTTTTATCCAGTTGGAGGATCTTGAGGCTCAATTAAATAAGATTTTGGATTTTGAAACGAAAGGTTTGATGATTCGTTCCCGAATTCGATGGGTGGAAGAAGGCGAAAAAAGCACTAAATATTTTTGCAATTTAGAGAAAAGATCTTGGGAGAGAAAAAATATTCATAAGATTAAAAATGATTTTGATGCCTTCATTTCTAACCATTCTGATATTATGAATGAAATCCAAAACTTTTTCCAGAATCTATATACCAATCAAACTGTTGGGCAGAATGTTGACAATGACACCGATAAATTTCTTGATAGTATTGAAATTCCTAAATTGACTGATGAATGTAAACAATTATTAGAAAATCCTATTTCAAAAAAAAAAAAAGAATTGTATGATACTCTTACTTCTATGAAACATAATAAGGCTCCAGGCTTTGATGGTTTTCCTTCAGAATTTTATATTGTGTTTTGGCCTGACATTTCTGATATGTTGATAAACTCCATTAATTTTTCCTTGAGAGTGGTCATTTGTCACAATCACAAAGAAATGGTATTATTACATTACTCCCTAAGAGGGATAAAGATCCTCTCTTGATTTCAAATTATAGGCCTATTTCTTTGTTGACTGTGGATTATAAAATTCTTGCTAAAACTTTAGCAAACCGTATGAAAAAATATTTGACCACTCTTATTGACCCGGATCAATCCGGGTTTCTAAAAGGGAGAAATATTGGTACTAATATTAGATTAATTATCGACATTATTGAATATACCGAAACTAACAAAATACCAGGGGCAATTCTTCTCCTAGATATTCAAAAGGCATTTGATAGTGTCAACCATGTGTTTCTTCTGCAAGTATTAAAACGCTTTAATTTTGGTGATAACTTTATCCATTGGATCAAAACACTTTACTGTCAAAGAAAAAGTTATGTTATGAATAATGGTTTTCTTACAAAGGCCATTGATATGAATAAAGGTATTTTTCAGGGTTGCCCGATTTCGCCATATTTATTTTTGATGGTGATTGAAACGATGGCAATTGCTATTCGTCAAAATGCCAGTATTAAGGGCATCCCCATTGAAGACAGAGAATTAAAAATTTCTTTGTTAGCAGATGACTCAACCTGTTTCTTGGATGGCTCACCCGATTCTTTTCAAAACTTGTTTGATACCTTAGATGCTTTTGCTAAGTGTTCTGGCTGTCATATTAATCTTTCTAAATCTGAAGCAATCTGGATTGGCTCCAAAAAGGTTCCCAAAATTTTCCCCTTTCTGAACAAGGTCTGTCCTGGAAAACAAATCAATTTAAAACCTTAGGTATTAATTTTTCCCTGAATATTAAATCTATGTTTGATCTCAATTATAAAATCAAACTTAAGCAGATTGAAGGGACTTTAAATTGTTGGAGAGCTAGAAACCTCTCGATGATTGGCAAAATTTGTGTCATCAAATCTCTCCTCCTCCCGCAACTTCTGTATCTTTTTTCAGTTTTATGCATCAAAATTCCAAAATATTATTTTAAGGAGCTTAATAAATTGTTGTATAAATTTATTTGGAATGGGGGCAATGATAGAGTCAAAAGAAAATGTTTATGTAATGATTTTTCAATGTGTGGCCTGCGCATGATTGACCCATATACTTTTAAAAAAAAAAAAAAAATGTCCTGGGTTAAACTGTTGTTGGATAACGGGTATGTTAGCTTATGGAAAAAAAATTGAATTATCTGTAATGGATCATTATGGTGATATGTTATGGATTTCATATGCTCCAGAAAGTATTTTAAATAAGTTAAATTGTAGTCAATTAGCAGATTCTCTTAGAACTTGGTACATGTACCGTGAAAGTGCTGTGAAAGTTAATTTTGATGTCAACTTTTTTGACCTTGGTGCTTGTCAATGTTTATGGTATAATAGAAATATAAGGTCAAAATCTAAGCAGTACTTTTATTATGAAGAATGGTGTGACAAAGGTATTTTGCTGGTAAATGACTTACTTAATCCCCCTCCCAGGTAGTAAACTTTATGAGGAATTAATTTTGGATTTTGATATTTCTCCTCGTGGCAGACAAAATACAATTTTCTGATGAAAAACATTCCCAGTTCTTGGCTTGATAATCCAAACATTGGAATTTTAGATGTTTTCAATCGTGTGGTTGATAATCTTCTCAGTTTTCAAAAATTCCAAAACATGCTTATTCCATCATGATTGAAAAATGTATTCCTGAAAAGCGTATTGGTGTTTGGAATTCATTGGTTGATGATTCGCAGGACTTGGACTGGGAAGAAATCCACTTACGTAATTTTAAAAGCTCCATTGATTCTCGTCTCCGTTCATTTTACTTTAAAATTTTTCATAATGCAATTGCGTTTAATGATTTTCTGTACAAAATTAAAAGGCGGGATTCACCATTATATGTACTTTCTGTGAAAAGATGCCTGAAACAATTACTCATGTTTTTTGCGATTGTGAAGTGGTTCAACCTATTTGGAAGGATTTGCTTATCATCATTAGAAATAAGCATGATATTAATTTTTCCATTTCAGTTTTTGACAAAATGTTTGGTGTCCCTGATGATCAATTCTTAACTTATCTATTTTTATGTGTTAAGTATCATGTATTTGTGAGCAAGTTTCAAAACAAAAAACCAAATGTTATTAGCATTAAGGCCTACATTAAGAATAATAGGGAAACAGAATATTTAATTGCGAAAAAGAAAGGTAAACTCAGCTACCATTTCCGTAAATGTAGATTTGACCTGTAATACTTTCTTTTACGTTAGGTAATGGCTGCATGATCATGATATACATGTATATTTTGAATTACCCAACAATGTACAAATGTACTTTCATGTGTTAAAATTTGTTGTCTGCTGTTTTTTTTAATTTTTTTGTGATTATTGTAATTTGTTGATAATTGTTTTTCTCATTATAAAAATCTAATAAACATTGAAAGACAAAAAAAAAAAAAAAAAAACTCCCCGTGTTAATTGAATGGAGATTTGACCGAAAATATTGGTATCGGACCGCTCACTTCTGAAGGAAAAAAAAAAAAAACGGTACAAGCTACATTTTAGGTATTCTCTGGCAATCATCATGATGAGTTTCTTTATATAGTATGCCGAAATTGGGTACTGTAGGTGATTGACAAAGGGTCGCACTTTTCTGATAAATAAGTGACAGTGAACATGAAATATCAGCGCCCATAAACCCAAGTTAGTAGCTAGTTAGTGGAGGCCGTCACGGGACTGATTATTGATTATTGAAGTGCCTTATTAATAGATACGCACGATTTAGGGCAAGAAAAACAAACCGGGACACTTTTGGAGACATCATCATCATCATCATCATCATCATCATCATCATCATCATCATCATCATCATTGACATCATCATCATCATCACTTTCTACATTTTTTCTAAACAACATAGGGCCTACCGTTTTAATAAGATTTTTTTCTTGAAATGCATGTAACTATAATTATTGTTTAGAGCGTGATGAAATAAAACATCACGATTTTCATCACAAAACAAATATAATGCATAAGAAATCGTTTGTTTTAGAGCGTGATGATGAAATAAAACATCACGATTTTCATCCCGAAACAAAGTAATACATAAGAAATCAATTTTTCGAAATAAAACATCAACATTGTCATCACGAAACAAAGTAATACATGAGAAATCGTTTGTTTTAAAGCGTGATGAAATAAAACATCACGATTTTCATCACAAAACAAAGTAATAGGCCTACAAAAGAAATATATTTTTCAAGAGTGATTGAATAAAACATCACGATTTTCATCACGGAACAAAGTAATACATAAGACATCGTTTGTTTGATTGCAATCAACCGCGACAGTTCGTCTCACACACATAACAATGCCCTGCGATCAAATAGGTTGATGACAACATTTTATTGAATGGACTGCACTGCGCCATGATTACGTGCACCGGTTCAAATCCTTTGTTTGGAGCCAATCAATAATTTCACGTACAGCCTCTATGCAAATTAGAGTTTACACACGCTGCAGCTGGGGTAATCGACCGAAGCTTGTTGCCGTTAGTGATCGAATGCATGAGCTTATTTGCTTTACTGAATCGATTTACTGGATTAATTTCCTGTTAACTGGGTTTAATGCCACAAAGGTCGAATCGCCTTTGCCATGGACCATGACTGCATCATGACTAACAAGGTTGCCGTCTCATTATCGCAATGTTCCCCGCGCAAAGACTAGCCTGGACTCGCGGTCTTGTGCTTGGGCTTATACCGTACACAACTTGATGCAAGAATATTGTGTCTGTTTTTGTGTCTTTTATGTATTATTTTATTTCCACTTGACTTTTATGAGTCCAACTTGTATGAATGATACGCCTATGCTTTATACTCGTGATTTTTTCTTTGCATCCCAAAAAGGATAAAACTGTAAGCCTAATGGAAAGGAATCTGTGATTCCCCTAAAAAGGAAAGCAACCAACGTGCTATCTACTGCTGATAACAGTAGTCTTCTCAGATCTCACATGAAGTTATCTCTTGGTACAATATTTATAAATATTTAAGTAGAAGATAGCAATATTATATGCATCTTATCCGTAAATTCAGTTTTAATACTGCATGCATTATTGTTTCGTGTCAAATATTTACTATATCTTTACCAATTTTGTCCTTCTTCTATTGGTATAATATAGGCACTCCAAAATAATATTGTAATAGGCCTACTTATGAAAAGTACGAGTATCAAACTATTAAGGCTTGGATAGGGACAGGTGGTATCATATAGGTCTTCATATTTGATGATGATGATGATGATGATGATGATGATGATGATGATGATGATGATGATGATGATGATGATGGTGATGATGATGATGATGATCATGATGATGATCATGATGATGATGATGATGAAAGAATTTTTTTTTAATTATATCGTTGTTAAAAAACACATCATTCAAAATGATTAGGTCTTATGATAGGAACAGCTACTTAAAAAAATTCAACTAACTCAAATGAACATTAAAATAAAATGCTGAAATGTTCAACTAAATCGAACAATTACCTACCCACAGTGGCGTAACTAGACATTTTCATTTGGGTTGGGTTGGGGGAAAGCGGGGGCAAACATAATAAATGAGGGGCAGTCATCGTTCATGCTGTTTGGGTTTGTAAGGGGTGGAGTGGGTCTGAGGAGTTATGGGATCTGCTTGGAATGTGTCCCCGGAACATTGGCGTAGATTTTTTTTGACATGGGGGGGGGGGGGAGGTGGGATTGAAAAAAAATTATGGTACAAATGCCATATTTAAGGTATTAAAGCTGGTGACATATAGGCCAATGGTACAAAAGTGGGATTAATGCAATTTATTCAACCTTAAAAATTGAGTTTTTAAGGTTAAAATGACCAAATAATGAGGTTAATTAATAACTCTCAGAAGTAGGCCTAATTTACCTTTTTTCATGGGGGGTGGAAGAGCCCCTGCTCCCCCCCTAGACGCGACTGCTTACTCATGTTAATTGAAAGACCGTCAAAAATATGAAAGATAAACTTTGCGTTACAATTTACATAATTTGTAAATTGAAATAGACCAAGGCTTACGACCTAAGACCTGCTCTGAGGCAGGGCCAAGAAAAGCCGCTGTAAGCCTGGTCTAACAGGCTTGCGTAGACTACGGCTACAGAAGACTGATTTCGAGAAATGCAAATTTTACTGAAGCCTGGGGCTAATCCTACAAGCCTGGCCCACGGGCTAACGAAGCCTCGAGGCTATGGTAGCCGTGCTTCGGGAAATACGTTTTCAGTTAAGCCTGGTCCTACGACCTCTTAAGCCTTGAGGCTAGACAAGCCAATTGCTAAGCCACCCGTCGAGAAATTCGCCCTTACAGTCCCTCCATATAGAGGCCTTGCATGTGACGTATCATCCCGTAAATATGGCGGATTACTCAAATGCATTCAATAAAAGCATGATTGCAATCTACCGTGACAGTTCGTCTCACACACATAACCCTGCACTACGATCAAATAGGTTGATGACAACATTTGATTGAATGGACTGCACTCCGCTATCACTACGGTGAAGGACACCGGTTCAAATCCTTTGTCTGGAGCCAATCGATAATTTCATGCAGGGCCTCTATACAAGGTCCCTGATTCAATAAAGCACACAATGTAACAGGCACAATTGAATCGGAGCGGGATTTTACATGTTACACAATGAGCGTGTTTATAGTGAGACAATCTTTCCGTTATTTAGCTAAACTACCGCGCAGTCTAGATCTGCAATGGTTAGTAAAACATAAACAAATGTAGACTGCGTGGCAGTCCAGCTAAATACCGCATAATCTGGCTTACTATAAACACGCTCTTTGTTTTTTTTATTTTTCGTATTGCACAAAATCATAAAAGTATAATGGATAAGGTTAAAATTATAAAATGCAAAAGATTTATTTGCGGTTAAAAAGCATGTCCATATCACGTTTAAGTCGCAGTTATTGTGTCCTTCTTGATGTAAAACGAAGTCAGTATTTTGAAATAGACTGCGGAACTTAGTCTTCAATGATAGTCATTTGATAGAAGGGAACCATCATCAGAGCCTTTGAAAAATATGGAATTTCTGTAGAGTGTAATGGCAAAGAGGACCATGACCACCTCATTTTAACATTGAGGGCATACCCAACTACATTGTTTAATAAACAGGCCATGACCCCAGTATGAATAGAACAAAAAGAAAGAAGAAAAAGAAAAGAAAAGAAAAAACAAAACAAAATAAAGCAAATAAGAAACAACTTAAAAAGAAACAAAATGAAAAACAAAGCAAAAAAAGATTAATTTATCAAGAAAAGCTCAAACCCCAAAATAAAAATTAATCAACGGAAAAGTTTATAACGAGCCTCGAACTCCTGCTCAGTTCGCTCTTCTTGAGATGATTCAAATTCTGTCGCTTTACCAACTGAGCTAATGTAGTTAACACACAAATTTGTATTTTTGTTTTTTGTTTTTGGTTGATTTGTATGGCGCTTTCAACTACTGAGGTTATTTGCGCCAGTACTCACTCCTTTGTCAAGTTGTACCTGTATAACTCCATTCAGTCACAATACATAATTTTCTGCATCACTGCATCTTATTTATTTCTATCCTCTTCATGTCTATCTCGTTGATATCTCCTGCTGTATCTGCTCGTACACTAAAATCTAGTCTGCGTGGTAAAAACCAAACGGTGTCTCTTCAGAGCCACACCAGGCTGAGTCAGCCGAGGAAGGGCTAAAACGTGGTCAAATTACTTTGCATGATCCTACGCTAGCTTGACTTCCCCGCATCCAAGCCTGTTCCCCAGAGCCCAAATTAGCGTTATCCATCCGATACCACGTGGAGGTTTGGGTTGAGTTGCCCGCGAGCAATTACTTTGCCAGCTCTACGGGCCTTGTCGGACCACAAATTTGTAGGTTTAATTGTTCGTATATAGCTACGTGTATCGATGATTTGCTCAAAACCCTTTACACTTTTGTCACTTCTGTGGATGGCGCTGTTCATTTTTTTTTTTTTTTTCGTTTTGCACGTTTTCAAAAAGCCCTCGATAGTAAGCACATGTGCTAACTATCGAGTGAATACGGTATAGGCACGGTTTCGCTGGCCAGCGAAGCCCAAGACCCGTGGCAAAGTGTCGCCGACCGAGTGCTTGGCATGCGAGGGGTCTCGGGTTCGAATCCCAGCCAGAGCAAACAACTTCTTTCCTTCTTTTCTCTCTTTATTCTTTCCTTCTTTCCCTTCCCGTCGCCGAAAAGCCCTTAGGGGGTTAGGGTTAGGTTACCACTATCGAAACTCAGTATAGGCTTCCTTAGGTTACCACTATCGAAACTCAGTATAGGCTTCCTTAACCCTAACCCGTCTGAATACTACAAAATACTACTTGATATATGTGCTGTTCGTGCATGCATCCCACGTGGTGTGATGATGCAATCGCCCTAAGTGATATATAGGCACGGTTTCGCTGGCCAGCGAAGCCCAAGACCCGTGGCAAAGTGTCGCCGACCGAGTGCTTGGCATGCGAGGGGTCTCGGGTTCGAATCCCAGCCAGAGCAAACAACTTCTTTCCTTCTTTTCTCTCTTTATTCTTTCCTTCTTTCCCTTCCGTCGCCGAAAAGCCCTTAGGGGTTAGGGTTAGAGTTACCACTATCGAAACTCAGTATAGGCTTCCTTAACCCTAACCCGCCTGAATACTACAAAATACTACTTGATATATGCGCTGTTCGTGCATGCATCCCACGTGGTGTGATGACGCAATCGCCCTAAGTGATATATAGGCACGGTTTTGCTGGCCAGCGAAGCCCAAGACCCGTGGCAAAGTGTCGCCGACCGAGTGCTTGGCATGCGAGGGGTCTCGGGTTCGAATCCCAGCCAGAGCAAACAACTTCTTTCCTTCTTTTCTCACTTTATTCTTTCCTTCTTTCCCTTCCCGTCGCGAAAAGCCCTTAGGGGGTTAGGGTTAGGTTACCACTATCGAAACTCAGTATAGGCTTCCTTAACCCTAACCCGCCTGAATACTACAAAATACTACTTGATATATGCGCTGTTCGTGCATGCATCCCACGTGGTGTGATGACGCAATCGCCCTAAGTGATATATAGGCACGGTTTCGCTGGCCAGCGAAGCCCAAGACCCGTGGCAAAGTGTCGCCGACCGAGTGCTTGGCATGCGAGGGGTCTCGGGTTCGAATCCCAGCCAGAGCAAACAACTTCTTTCCTTCTTTTCTCTCTTTATTCTTTCCTTCTTTCCCTTCCCGTCGCCGAAAAGCCCTTAGGGGGTTAGGATTAACAGATAATTTTGTTTAATAACAAGGTTCCACTGTAATTCCTACTGGTGACGTCGCCAGAGGTACACTGCATGCATGCTGCCCACCTACTTGTACCATATACCACTACCCTTTGAAACAAAACTGCATGCAGCTGTGTCAGGTAATGCCTATAATGAATCCAATTTGCATGGCTAGAAAGCAAGGTTATCACAGACTAATTTTGAATAGTAACCTATGCACATGCAAGTGCATGACTGCAAAATTCAGCAGGTGCCCATAATTATCTGTACGTGCATTGATAAGCTTATACATTTCTACCCAATTGCTTGCAGTTCAAACCTGTAAACCTTAAATTTACCTGCATATGTTCATCTAGGCATTGCAGTCATCTGTAATGTGCAATTCCCATTAAGAATGTATGAGTTGTGTTAAAAAGAGACCGAAACAGCCACCATCTTCAGTACAGCTTGTTATAACCAACAGCAAATTTGAAATAGCAGTTCGTGATTATGTGACATGTATGTAAATTAGCTTCCAACTGCTTATTAGGTATGACTGCCTATTAAGCCATCATTTAGAGCTTCATTTTGATGATGCAAAATTCATTAGATCTTCAAGTATATTAGAGCTTCATTTTGATGTGATAATATAAAAAGTATTAGAGCTTCATATATCGACTGCCTAAATATTTCATATAGACCTTCAAATTGATCAAGCTCATGTATGTTACTGCCTGTGTAACTTTGTCTAAGTAACAAGCCTGATCCTGGGTCAGGCGAAATTTCTATAATATCACGTCCGTGCTCTAACTGCCCTACCGTTTGTGTAAGCGGTTACTTTATAGCCTGACCAATCAATGCAGCTTTATCAGCAAGCGTTGAGCAATGTATATAGAACATTATTTTGAAGGAACTTCCTAACAAAATGAAACAGTGTCGGGGAAAGAAGCTGGAGGCGAGCTATTACAACGAGTAGGTCTGTAAATTTATTAAAGGAAGTCTCCGGCAATCACAACATTATTCCTTAGGCCTATATGTTAGAAAAATAATTATCAAGCACGAATCACATGGTTTTATTTAAAACAAACTCATAGTGACCATAAAAACGAATAAAAACATCCGTTTCTCAACACGCGATATTCAAAATTCCCGGGCGCCGAGTGCAATGACGTCCCAGTTATACAATGAAGGCTGACGACAATTAAACACAAATAACCATTGCGTCATTGCACAATTTCGGCGCGGGAATTTTGAATATCGCTTGTTGAGAGACGACTGTTTTAATTCGTTTTTATGGTCAATATGAGTTTGTTTTAAATAAAACAATGTGATTCGTGCTTGATAATTATTTTTCTAACATATAAGGCATAATGTTATGATTGCCGGAGTCCCCCTTTGTTATCGTCAAAACACAGTGCTCCAACTTTGTTGCCGGTAGTTATATGTGATGCGATAGTCGGAACTCGGAAGGCAAGGCTAATCCAATGTGAGCTGACAACATTTCCTTCCATGGACACTGAATACAAGACAATAGGATTTTCCTGCACCTTTCAAATCTTGGGTTACTTTCATTTCATGTACGCTGCGACATCAATAAGGTGACCATTGCAACACATGAGGTGTCATAATGCGCAGAAATAATTCAACCGTGTTGGAATAATGGACATTAATTAAATTATTAAAGGGGGTAAGTACTCTTTGGTAGATGTTTATATTAGGGATTACGGTTGTGACAATTAAATTTTGCTATGCAGTAGTATGGTATTATTTGTGGATTGATGAAGGGAACGTGATTTTGAGTTACACCCGGCGTAAACTTACGCTAACATTGATCAAAATTCCACAAATATTTTCCCTACTCCTACCGCGTGTCTACACCTAGCCTACTCCTAGCACTACGCCGACTAGTTCCACCAAGTATTCACTTCTGGTCGGCGTAAACATTGGCTACCACTTCCGGTGTTTCTGTGACCTTTATCAATCACGCGATATGTAAACTTATGTAATTTCTTAGTTCTGACCAACAAAAGGTCAAACTTACTCCGGGTGCCAGGCGTAATCTCCGTTTACATTGCAACTTACGCCTGTCGGAAGTTACACCCAGCTCGCTGCTCCTGACTTTTGTCAGGAGTAAATCGTCGGACGTACGCCAGGCGGAACTTACGCTGACCATCGTTCACACTGCACCTACCGCTACTCCTAGCAACTTGCGCCGACCAAGTTCCGCCGGGCGTACGTCCGACAATGTGAACACGACTAGTCGTGTTCAGATTGTCGGACATAATCTGTGATTAACAAATAGTTGAACTGTTTGTTGCACTCTCTTGATGCTGCGTACTTTGAATGAACATGTGCACATGCATTGTTTATAATTATGATTATGATGATATAATTACCATTAAATGGCCACATGTGTCTTTTGGTAAAGGGCATGTGATTGTCAGAAGACAATAATTTATACAAATTACACCATGTATTTTCGTGACAAAGTGCACTAACATATAGTTGTCCCGAAAGTATGCGTTTGTATTTTCGGGACAAGTATGTGTGCAGTATAAATAGCCAAGATATTACTTTTACCAATTATGAGTCCTTTTCCAAAAGACAATTGACACCTATGGCTGCTTAATTGGATTTTTATTATAATATAGACACTATATGTTCACAAATTTATACAAAGTACGTAGCATCAAAACAGTGCAACAATTTGTCACAACCACATTATCGGTTGCAAAATTTGGAGTGTATACACAGAGATGGAAACGAGACTGTGGGCAGTCTATAGGCCTAAATATTAGTGATAGGTTTAGTATATAGTATTAAAATCCTAGTTAAAAGATCATGTTGCAAAAATGAACATTGACATTTTGCATAGTAAAAACATCTCGAACCGATATCGTATGTCGCCTGGATTTGTTGAAAAAACCGGAAATTGTACTGTAAAGGGTAGGTATTAAATCTCAACAATACCAATTAATAAATGAGTTCCAAGTTCATGGCACTCGCTTCTATATTCATGCCGTCTGGGATTTGTGTTTAACAAGAAAGAGTTTCATCCCCTACGGGTGGACTTTTAGTGATTGTAATGAAAGGCAAGTTTTTAGCGTTGACTATTTTCCAATTGCCTGCACACAGTTTGACAGTGCTCTAGTGGCGTAGCGTGGGTCATCAAATGAGGAAGGGGGGGGACAAGTCGTTTTCCGGCAATTTTCTTAATTGGGAGGCACGTGCCCCCGGGCCTCTATGACGCTACGCCTCTGGTGTTATGCTATTTCGCAATTGTTCAAGAAACGATCTGTGTCATTGCAACAATGTTGCCAGATTATTTTCCATCAAGTAAGCCTGCCAGAAGCCTGTACGCAGTCGCCATAATCCTGTTCTTGATGGCCACACATAATATAATCTCAAATACATTTTTGTCATTAAAAGAACGAATGTCAATTTCGTTTGAATACGTATACATGAGGGTCATAATATGTGCTACTTTTAATACAGGAAAAAAGTGCCGCTTTTCATTAAATGGGCTAATTTCGATTATTAACATGAACTTTACCCTGAACGATATGGCGAGTCAACAATCACGGCAATTCACAGTAGCACGCACGCATGACACAGTGAGACCTTTTTTATTCGGTATGAATACATGCCGTATCGTATAACTTATGTTCATTTATACACAACTATTGGAGCTTAGTGGTAATCCAACTTCAAAGTTGTAATAACTTCATCTCAAGTATTCGCAACGGTGCAACGGAATAGTTGTCTTCTTCAGCCAAAAGTTAGGTAATGTGCTGTTGGTTTCAAAGGTGATTTAGGTTATGGTGTATATGTACTTGCTTCGTTGAAATTGGGTTAAGTTTGTATGGGAGGTCATAATGATAATTTACTTGTACTTTGAATAATAGTGTAACCTACAAATAAAAGAATGGATTTATATAGCGTATTTTGCAGAGGATTCAAAGCGCTACAATATCGCTGCCACTGGTGAATCGTTTCTCAGTTTGTGTGTGTGGTCGGTTACATTGACGATGAGTACTGCTTGAAACTGGGACTTAACGTCGACCGAGACATTGTGTGGTTTATAGTGGAGTAGTGAAGTACAACAAGGACAACCAAAAGGAATATTACCAGTACCTTGCACATCATTTTCGGTGATCGTTAGAGTGGCACTTCTGTTTTCGACAGATTTTACCTATCATGGAATTGGACGAGGTCTTCCGATATTTGGGCAACTGGGGTCGTCATCAGACTTTCATTTTCATATTTATGAACATATTTTGCTGCGTCTTTCCGGGGTGGTTAACTATGTCGGTAATATTCTTTACTGCTGATCCTGAAGACTACCACTGCACTCCTCCAGAAGGTTACTATCCCAATGAAACTATCCCAGGACTCGTAGATGGTGATGGTGTTGATCGTGTAGACAAGTGCAATATGTATGTCGTAGATAATGAAGGTATCGTGACTGGAAATTTAACCACTTGTCTAAACGGCTGGGATTACGAGACTACCGTAACAGGGGAAACTACTATGATAACAGACGTAAGTAGTGATATTTTATTTAAACACTATGGACCAAAATGGCCTCATCACAATGGCATAGTTCAATAACTTCAATTAACCAATTAATAACAATGTTTGCAAAATTTGACCTCAAGTTTTTTGTATCCAAATTTTCAAAGATCATTCAATGAATTTACAAATGTATTGGGGTTGAAGATTATTGTGCCCTAATATAAGAGCATGTTGTGGATCCTAGTGCAAGTTTCTGATTTGTGTATGTTATGTCTTGTCAATCAGCTAATTAAGAAAACAAGAAAAAAAGATATGGAAAAGAAAAGAAAAACATGACATATAGGTACAAAAATCATTCTCCAAAACTTTTCATCGTTTAAACTAATTTGTTGATCTTGATATTGAACTACTGTAAAACCTCGTCTACAATCATATAGAGTGCTTTTGATGAAAGCTAAATCAATCAAGACGCCACCCATCGACACATTTATAATATTATGGAGTTTGAGCAAATTAATTACCGATACAAGTATTATACAAACAAATAATATTGTAAGATCTATTTATTGTATTGGCATATTTACGACTGTTTCGTATTAATTTAGCTTTTATCAAAAACATTTGATATGCTTGCGCTTGTAGGTGAGCTTTTACCGTATGTCATTTGAAATAAGGCCATTTTAACTTTAAAGTAAATATTCGTTCTTAAAATAACTTCATTTTCAGGTTTTTTTCATCACGCCCTTTGCAATTTAAATACACTCTGGTGGCATATAAAAAGAACAAGCTATTTCACGGCTTGGTTATCAAAAACTACAATTCATTTTAATGGTAACCTCTTTAAACGACCCAAAATATATTTTAGTAATAATTTTCATTATTTTGCTCTGCATGTTTCTAGCCAGTCACCCATGCACACTATTAATAGTTGTGGGAAATAGTGATCCCAGGATAGCTGAAATGTCTATCGACAAACTCTCCCAGCTGTCTTAAACAGATTCTGGGGTTTTGACTTTTGTACATGCAATAACATTGCTATGGTGAGAAACATTTTAAAATGGTAACTGAAAGCAAATAACGAATACAGTCGTAATTGTCCATTATTGTCACGTAGAACTGATAATGTTAATTTACTTTAATGGAAGCGCTGGTATGTACTTTTCTTTACAAAGTTTATGTATGAATGCGTTTGGTGAGCAATATGTAGATAAAATGTTAATTCGCCTGCAAACAGCCTGCTAGAACGAAAATAAAAAGCCTCTTTTAAGAGTTTAAGAAAATCCTGTTTAAGATAAAAGGGATTTTTCTTTAAAGGAAATTTTGTCAATGGAATTTAGTTTACTAACATACGTGGCCTTGAGATTAGAGCATTCGCTTCTGGTGCATACCGTAAAACCTCGTCTACAAGCATATAGAGTGCTTCTGATAAAAAAATTTAATTAATCCAGGCGCAATTATGAAATTTGAGCAAATGAATTACAGATCCAAGCATTATACAAAAAGTATTATTATAAGACTAATCTATTGTTTTGGCATATTTACGCATGTATCGTAATTTATGTAATCTAGCTTTCATAAAAAACACTATAATTATATGCTTGTAGACGAGGTGTAAAACCTCGTCTACAAGCATATATATACGTAAATATGCCAATAAAAAATAAATTGGTCTTACAATAATACTTGTTTGTATTATGCTTGCATCTGTAATTTATTTGCTCAAATTCCATAATGGGGAAAGCTAAATTATTCCAGGCGCCATTATGGAGTTTGAGCAAATAAATTTTTCATTAAATGTCATTAAATAAAGGAGCAGACTTATATTGTCCATATTTTGGCTTCATTTTAATATAATGTTTGTTCATTTTTTTATACTGTAGTTTGACTTGGTATGCGACAAGTCACTATTGGCAGAGATTGCCGCGTCCCTGTTTATGGGAGGGGTTCTCGTCGGTGCACTTCCAATTGGTCAGGTAATTTATACCAGGGTCTATACTTTAATATAATATATCTATATACTTCTATGTAGTATATCATGTCTGGGCAACCTTCTTACCTCACCCAGCCAGAAATAACCTATGAAAAAGTGAGTGGGTCGTAGATTTTATGGCCATTAATGGACGATTTTGAAGTAAAAATTATTAAATTTTCTACCCATTTGTGTGTATTGATTTGGTTAAGTAACACAATTTCTGTATAACTTTTTTGATATTAAATAATGACAAAATTGCGATCAAGTCACAACGTACACTGCTGAAAAAGTCATCCGGAGGATCGTAAAAATCATCAAAATTCCGGTTTTGGCACCTTCGTTAGTGTCATAGATGTGCTAACATAGCCTGCAATTGGATAAGCTAAAAGGAGAGTATTAAAGACAATAGAAGACAAATTTGTCATTTCAACAATTGAATGACTTATCCTTCACTTTTAGGCAACTTATAAACAATTTTAATGATGTAATACTTGCGCAGGGATCACTGAATGGGCCTTTAAGGAATCGTTGCACAGCATTTTTGTGGGGCCTGCTGTATACGAGGAATGTCCTTCTGATATCAAATAATTTTTATTTTTTGAAATTTTATAATAAAACTTGTATGGCAAATTATTACAAATTGGGGGGAAATCGTCAATACTAAAGGTCAACAGCCTCCCAGCTGCATACACTTCAAGTACATATCATTAGATTTATAAAGTTACATATCATTAGATTTATAAAGTTAACTTCGAGGACTATTAAATGTCAATAATATAATTTTTTTATAATTTGCCATAAAATAGATATTATATCACAAATTTCAAAAAATCAAAATTATTTGATATCAGAAGGACATTCATCGTATTCAGAATGCAATTTGATGGTATGATGTGCTCCCATATCCCACAAAAATACTGTGCAAACGTTGCTATCCGATCCCTTTAGTAGGAGTTCTTTATCTTCAAGAGCTAAGAGTCTCGCAAGCCACAAAAAGTTGTCGGCGGGCCGCGCGTAACCCGCGATTGCCTACCACTCGTTGTAAATAGTATAATTTACATCCCAATAAACAATACCGCAACACTCCTCTACAAAATACAAGTTGCATGCAATCCGAGCTAATCCGTATAGCTAAAAGAGAAACGTATGGGTGGATAATCAACGTCCCTAGTTATTACCAGAGCTCTGAGTATTTGGGGTTAAAAACCAAAAAGCTAAGGGGACTCAATGTATTCGTCGACGAGTGAAAATTAGTTAGTTACAAAGGAAGCGGATGTAACAAGAACTTCAATTCCATGTTGAAAAGTGTTGTAAATAATTGTTTTCGCTCTTTTCGGTGTGGTTCCTGAGTGGTTCCCCTGATCACTCCGATGAATGGATCACTCTTACATTTAGTGAGTACCTTTCTTTTACATTTTGGTACACATTTTATAAAGAGCCTAGCTTATAAAGGGCCTAGTGTTTTGTTTCATTAATCATAATTGTGCATGTGATGTAAACGTAACTGTTTTATTGCTTGAACAGATCCCAGACATTGTAGGAAGAAAGCCAGTATTCTTTGTGTCTTTAATAGTTGAGGTAGTGGTTGGTGTTGGTCTTGTATTCGCTTGGAATTACTACGCTATACTTGTTCTTTGGGTTCTTGCAGGAATGTTTCGAGAGGTAAGTCGTTATATACTTGTAAGAAATCGGGTTTAAATGCACTTACATGTAATCGAATTGAACATGTGTACTGACAGCAGCATATCATGACAGCGCTCTTTTTTAAAAAGTCATAGTTCATTGAATTTACAACCGTATGACAAAACAGGCGAAAATAGTAACTTTTTGCACAAGATTTGCAATTTAAAGAGAATTGACCATTGCTCATTCTAGTGACTCTAGTATATGGACAATATAAGTGTGCTTTTTCATTTAATGACATAAAATTGGTAAGGAACACTTTGACTTTTAAAACTTACATTTTGGTCAAAAATGTGCTTGGATAGGTAGTTTTCAACAGATTTTCCACATTCGCCTTGCTATAACATTGAATTGTGTTATCTGTTGACCTAGTGACTAAAAGTGTTTTAGGGGGAAGTGTTAGCTTTCGTTTGATAAAAAAAATTCTGATTGGATGAAGCGAACACTTGAGGTTTCAACAAAAACCAATCAAAGAGGTCCATTTTTTAGCTAGAAGCTTCACAGCTCCTACATTGCTATGCACTTAGCCGTATAGTGTAATTAAAGACTGTGGTGGAGACATTCGCTGCGTGTTGTTCTTTGCTTGGAAGCTCTTGGGACGAAAATGTTTGCTCAGGTGTATCGAGGTTGAAACTGTGCGCATGATGGTTTATAAGAGAATCGTTTTTGTAAAAAAACCTTTCCGTATAGCAACAAAACATAAAAAGCACTCAGACAGCAGCATTACCTCAAGAACTTCAAATCTCGTGTTTGGAGCTCTTGTGATCTAAGGGCAGCCAAATTACGAAGAGTTACACATATCGTCAGCCTGCTACGCTAATTGCCTAAGTCATTTTTTGTAATTTTGGGCACAAAGAACAAAATGTGGTTAAAGTATGCATCAGTTACGTAATCACCCTAATCATTTTGGATTATTCCCTTTCATTTGTATCATTATCATTTGTTCGTGTGCAAAGATTGGTGTTTAAATGCATGTTTGAACCATATTTTGTACTTTGTTCTCAAAATTACAAATGACTTAGGCAACCAGTGTACCAGGCTGACGATATCCTGATCATTTTATTGCCGCAAAAATGTCTTCATTCTTATACCATTATATTTACAAATATATGATGCTGCATTTCAGCTCACGCACCTTTTTTTGCAGCCACGATTTCATAAATTGTCCGTGTAGCGATTTTCCAATACCTTTGCCTTGGTATGTTGAACACTCCAATTCAAGAAAGAAATATGGTACTTATTTCAAACTTCGGAACACAACATATGCCTTAATGAATCTCGTCAATGCAAAAATTTCTACCTGATTTCACAGCCTCGAAGACTACTATTTCTTACGTGTTATTGTGTCACTCTAAATTTTCGATTCCATAACTTTCAGGGCTTGTTTGCTACTGGGTTTTGCATCTTAATGGAAATGTATGTTCCAGAGAAAAGGGCACTTGTTGGTTCTCTTCTTAACGTTATATGGGGCATTTCCATGACCACACTTGCTGGAGTTGCTTATATATTTCCAAATTGGAGACATATGCAACTATTTATGTCACTGATTTTACTTCTAGCTCTACCATTTTACAAGTAAGTGCTGAGATTTTAAGACACATCATTTACCGTATGTGACTTTTTATTCCCTGTACTTGGGACTAGTGGGAGGAAGACACACGAGAGAGATGTAAGCCACGAAAAACTCCTGTGAAATGCATGAAAACGTACCAAACCAACACAATCGTACATGAAGACAATTCCTGAAAAAATGAAATTGATGCTAAAATTACAACAACAAAAAACTATTATACTCCCCACCTAAAAAAATCCCGATGCTAACAAAAGCGGATGCTTAAAATGTGTGTGCAGCAAAGACTTTACTTACAGGTTCTTGATCAGATTGACAGCATCGCGTAGCCAAGGGGGCAACGGGGAGAAGCTGGCCCCCGTGAGAAGTCTTGGGCCCTCTTGCCCGCCCCCCCCCCCCCATGTGGGAGGCTGACCGCCATAATATTTAAGATTTTACGCCTTTTTCGTACTTTTTAGCCCATATTTGAACATTTTCGTCAAAGTTTTCCCCCTTGAAAGTTGTTGTCTACGCCACTGATTGGTATATTGGCTAATCCCGTTGTTCTCTGAAAATAAAAAATTCTGAGCACTATATGAAAGACTTGACTATCGAGCTTGGTGGAGAGGGGATAACATTATAACGATGCATTATATAATCCAAATGGCGATAATGCAAATTGGCTGAGAATGTGTGTTTCAGACCCTTGCATTATGTCGTTTATGGCATTACGCATGTACGCGATGCGGGGAAAAACTACCTACGTATTTTAAAAGTGTTCTTTTCAATACCTTTCAACACATGTTAACACAAGAATCTGTCCGATGGTTGATTTCTCAAGGTCGCATTGAAGAAGCAGAAGACGTACTTCAGTATGTTGCTAAATTCAACAAAATCTCATCACCACCAAAGCGCTTTCTTCAAGAGCTTGATGAGTTAAAGCTTGTAAATGACCAAATTGGAGATGAACATAAAACGAATTTGCAAATTGATGACGATACAAAAGAAGTCCACAAGACAACTAAAGGTGGATACGACAAACTTTATGACCAAACTAAGGTAAGTTCAAATTAATGAGTTGTAATTGCATATTGCCCTACCACAACCATAGGCGGCAGAAGCGAGAGCACGCCCCCACCTAAATTTGTGCTGGGGGAGGCGACGACCCCTAAAATCATAATAGAAGGAAAATAAAGCAATAATTGCCCTGTGTATCTTCCTTTTTAGCACAGAAACACTGTGTTTTAGACTCAAATAGTCAAATAGAGTAAAATTTCTAAATTGGGGCAAAAGATTCCCAGCATGCGCCCTTTGTATCGTAAAATACATTGCGGAAAGTTATACGATGTGAATATCGTATAATATGTGAAGTGGGAGTCATTTTTTATTTTGTTTGTTTCTTTGTTTCTTTGTTTGAATGTATGTTTTTGTTTCTGATAACTTACTATTTGATTAGGAAACAAATCAGCGTGAATCTAAGAAAAGCTACGAAAACAAGTACGATGCCTTAGAAGACGAGAAAACCAACACAAAACTAAAACAGCATACATTTTTAGATCTATTTCGAACACCTGTGTTATTGAAGATATCAATGATTCTTTTTGTTAATTGGTGAGTCTATCTTTAGGCTAATGAAATGAAATTATTAGTTTCTCGTCACCCGCCCTCATAACTTTTTCAAAACTTTCATTATTTTCATATAAAAGTCAATTATCTGAAAATTGAGATGAAAATAATCTAAATTGAAACTCTCAAAATGTGTGACATCCCCTGCTGATCATAATCAGCCGTTTTTAAGGATTACCTCATCATGTTTCTGTGATTTCAAAAATTGCAAATGTCTTTTCATTTGAATAAAAACAAATTCAAATCTTTTCTCAATCTGTTGCAAAATGTCTGTAATGATGTTTTTACCTGTCTTTTATCAATAATATAGGTAATAGCCATATAACTGAAACTTTTGACAATAATGAAATTGTCCAAAATAATGAATAATGAAATCATTACCTCATATTTCACTGAAAAAAAACGTGACGGGAAACTAATCATTTTATTTCATTTCATTAGCCTTATATTCCGCAATGGTTTTGGCCGAAAAAAAATCTCCAACATACCCTGCAAACACAAAACGTTTTCGACATCATTCGCAAAAGGTTATAAAAGGTTGTTAGAAAACGTTTAAATGTCGGGTTATATAAAGGGTATATTAAGAGTATAAAACGTTTTCATAACCTTAAAAAATATTTTTGATAATCTACTGCTCAGCAAACAAAAATGTTTTACAGAAAACGTTTAAATGTCGGGTTATATAAAGGGTATAAAAACGTTTTAATAACATTCCAAGAACATTCTTGAAAACTTGATACAAAACATTCCAAACAGAATGTTATTTTAGGGTTGAAAAAATATTTTGCGAAAAATGTTTGCCCAAAATATTTTCAATAACATTTTAAAAACGTTTTCCTGACCTTTGTATAACCCGAGATTTAAATGTTATTAAAATGTTTTGAAAAAAACATTTTAAGAACATTTCTATCATTGCTGGGTTCAAACATTTTAACATAATGTTATTTAAGTATTGACACAATATTTGGCAAAAATGTTTGTAAAAATAGTTTACAATAACATTTTTGGAAAACATTAAAAATATTGGTGTAGTGTGTTTTCATACAAAACGTTTTAAAACATTATCATGACCTTTATATAACCCGACATTTTAATGTTATTAAAACGTTTTTACCTAAACCAAAAGCCAAAATATAACTTATTTAAAACGTTTTTAAAACGTTTTTGTGTTTAAGGATAGTGCTTTGGCTATAGTTTTTTTTACCATAAGTACCTAATTATCTCGCTATAAGTAATTATGAATGTGTGAAAAATTTTGTCAGCTGCATGCATTTTGAATTAGGAACGTTGCAAACTCTAATGATTTTGTTGTATTTCAATTCTCAGTTTTGCAAACAGTATAGTTTACTACGGTCTCTCGTTGGACAGCTCACATCTCGCCGGAAATAAATATTTGAATTTCTTTCTCCTTGGTTTAGTGGAAATTCCTGCGTACATATGTGCATACATAAGCATGGAAAAGTGAGTACATTTCTCTTCGTATAACACACAGTACTGAACAAAATATGAAGTTAATAATTATTTATTTATTTATGTATAGGTTAATGAATGCATATTAGTTGTTGGGAGAGAAATTGTGCTTATAATGTAAGCGCGCTGAGATCTTGATGCGTCCAATGCACGAGTCCCGCAGGGGAATGCATTGTACGCACCAGCAGGGCAAGTGCATTATGAATTTCTCGACGAAGAATTTCTTCTTTTTTATAACAAGTAAAATACTAAAAATGTAGGAACATTTGACAAATATTAATGTACCCACCTTCAAGAAAAATGAATCATTCCTGTTAAACTGCGCACTCCTCGTATGTTTTAACAGCTTTTCTGATTGGCTATAGAAGAGTCCCGCAGGGCAAGAAAATATGGGTGACCGCTGGCTCCACCAGCAACAACAAACATCAAGGCCGCAGGGCCGGCAGGTCCGAGACTCTCATACGACAACTAAACACTCCAAGTGAGTTCCATTAAATGTGTTTGATATTATCTTTTAGAGTTGGAAGGCGCTTATCCATGGTGGTAACTCTCATTATTGCAGGCGTGGCCTGTATCATCACTGCATGTACCCCTGAGACAACAGGTAATTGAAGTATGCTTAAAATGTACATTGACACTTAAAATTCACATTTAATCTACTCTGCTCAAACAAAATATCGTTACACTTGAAAAGGCCATGATTTAAAAACCAAAAGAGTTTTGAGCAAATTAATAAACTCGCTGAATGCAGCATTTCATATTCGAAATTTTGACACCTCATTAATTTTGTTCTCTGCAATCTTGTTAAAAAAAATTACAACCATCTCAATGGTAAAGAGTCGGATTTCAAAAGTTGCAGAAGTCCCTGTACCCGGGTTCTAAGGATTCTGCATAGTTTACTGGATGAGTATCCAATGCGGTATATGCTTCATCTTGCGCGCCATTTTTCAACCATTAATTTTGTCGAATGGTAGATCGCCATCAAGCCAGACACAACGTAGAGGGTTTGCGCCGCATCCTTTTGAGAAAATAGAATAGCATTGACCAAGAAGAAATAAGAGGCATGCAACAGTTATGAGCAGTGATGGAGGATTGAAGTAAGGATATCTTGAACTGAAGTAAACTGTACGTATTTGACAGGAATGAGAGTAAATAATGGATCCATGAAAACAAGAGTAGCATGAGGTTAAAATAAGCAGATTCAATAAAAGTTGTCACTAATTGAGTAAAATGTTTCTGTTACGAATTTACACCTGTTTATTGGCTTTGAAATGCTTGTAATGTTTCTCAACGAGACCGCAGAGCAACAAATGAGGTGTCAAAATTCGCAGTATAAAATGCTGCGCATTGAGTATGTTCAGCGAGTTTATTAATTTACTCAATACCATTTTTTATAATCCTCGTGACTTTTTCAAGTGTAGAGATACTTTTTAGGAGTGTATATTTTCTCGCCGTCATATGCTTAAATACAATCATTGTTACGTTGCAGATTCTGGTGAAAGCTTACGTCCATTGATAATAACTTTTGCTATGATTGGTAAATTCATGATTTCCTACAGTTTTGCGGTTCTTTTTATCTACACACCGGAACTTATGCCCACCGTTGTGAGGTGAGTATGCGTCATGATTATTTGGATATAGGCCTTTGAACTGATCATTTGATCAACTTGTCATGATTTATCTAGGCGGATTACAAAGTGTGTAACAGTATGCTTCGACTATATTTATAAATACTTATTTATAAGTACGCACGTGACCACCTCCGCGCTGCCATAACAGCTTGTACACATTAAGTCTCGAAGTGACCTTCTACAAAGCGAATGGCCTTTATGTGCATTTGAATGCAAAGGCGGTAAACAACACGCGAATAGGCAGCAAAAATTAGTTCAACTTTGTGATTATATTGTAAACGTTTCCGTCGATAAATATTTTTTCCGTCGGCAAATCCTTTCAAAATGTTGTTTTGGATAATATATTACAAATTCGGGATCTAATTTTGCTATTCAATTAATACTTATATTTGATGATATGTATCTAGAGAGTTCCTATCCTTTTCAATTGCATGAGGATTTGGTCACGCTTGCTGGTCTTGGTATGTCGTACCCATTTATAAATACGTATTTTAATTATTGTCGAAGGTAGTTGTGTAATATAATATTGTATTGAGTCAACAGGTACATGCGTAATTATTCTATGAAACTTCGAGCTTAAAATGCTTCAATGAATCAAAATTAAAAGCATCTTTTCATTCTTTTTTTTCTTTCTATTAATAAGGAATGCTGGCCTGGGTCTGGTATCCTTTGCCCTGCGTGTTGGAGGTGTATTAGCACCGTATGTTATCTACCTGGTAAGTTTCATTCCTTTTTTTTTTTCTTCTTCTTTCTTTTTTTTCTTTCTTTTTTCTTTCTTTCTTTTTTTCTTTCTTTCTTTCTTTCCATAGATAATGTGTTGTAATTTCATTCTGGTGTACCGGAACGTAATTTAAATTTCACGACATTTTTGCCAACAAAAAAGGGAAGACCCTCATCAAAATCACTTTTTCTTTAATAAAGGTGCTATGATTACCAAATTTAGTCTGTAAGAAAATGATTTTCACCTACTAAAAGTCATACTAAAAAAGTCAGATTTTTAATTTAATTTAAAAACCTTTATTTTGGTTAAAAACAGCAAAAAGCCCCAAAACACCAAAAAAGGCAATTTTTTGACAAAAAAAAAGGCCTAAGATAAAAACATCCAACATTTTTGGACAAATGACCCAAAATTTCATAGAAATCCATTAAAAAATAGGGTTCACTGACTATTTTGACGAATAAAAATCACAATTTTTTGGAAAATGCGTTTATATCTTGAAACACCTTTTAAATTTTTTATGCAAATTAGATGAAAATTTATTACATGTAACATGTAAAAAAGCAGGCACTTGATTTATTACAATTTGTTCTGAAGATAACATGATAAAAGCTTATTTGCTTTTTGAGATACAGATTTGTTACTGTAAAAATATTATATATCGCCACTTGAAAAGCAATAAAATACATAATAAATATCACAGCTTGAAAAACAATAAAATACATAACTAATACATTTAACCGTGCAAGATGCTTCAATTCAAGTTGCAATTTCTTGGGAACCGTAAGTGCGATTTTAGTGGAATAAAAAGTATGTGAAAGAAAAAGATCTGCTCTTTTACCTGGAGTGATAATGAAATATGACTATAAATGGGTGTTTTTGATGAGGGTCTTCCCTCTGCAAGAATTTTTGTTTTTTGTTCATAAACATTATGTAGCCAGAGGTTTCTAGTGGTATAAAGAACTCTTTTTTTTTGGAGAAAACTGGGGTATGATGCTGTAGATCACGAAATGCCCTTTTAACCTGTGAACTATCACTTTTTCCATTTTATCTTCTCTTGTATGCAGGAGCGAGTTGGCAAGTATTTACCTTTGACTATTCTTGGTATCATTTCTATTGTGGCTGGTATCTTATCCATACTCCTACCTGAGACTCGCAATAGACCTCTGCCGGAAACCATTGAAGATGGAGAAAAAATTTACCAAACAAAAGCGATTCCAAGAGAACGAATGCTAAGCATAGTGCCATCAGATTTCGACAAATAAAGCATGTACAAATGGAAGGACAGTATAATTAACGGTGTTAATTGGAGTGGTTTTTAAAATGTACAGCGTGCCGAGATAGATATAGGCAGGTCCATCCAAGGAAAACACTTTTTCCTACCAGAACTATATTTGGCACATATGTTGCTTGGGTTAAAAGGATCACAAAAGGTTCACGGGTCACCTCGAATTTTTTCCTTGAATCCGACATGGCCGCCAAAATCCCAAAATTCCTTGCATGTAAATGTTCTTAATGTTCTTACGACTTCCCTAAATGGGACCATGTTTTAAAAAGGGTGAAAAGCCACACAGGAAAGATATTTTTATACTTTGGCCCCTTTTTTTTTTAGTTTTCATAATTGCAATTTGTTAATATGATATAAAAAGCGACTATAAGTCTATAATAAAATGTAAGAGTATTGGAGCATTTTTAATGTAAATAATTGCGAAACGCCGGCGCTAGAGAAAATTAATAAATTAATAATTTCAGCCATTGACGCGATTCCCGCAGTACGATTGATGCATAGAAATGAATAGAATAACAATGGTGGATTTCAAAAGATTTGAAGTGGAAGTAGACTTGGCGCTAATAAACCTCGGTCGTGTTACTTAATTTCACTTATTAATGTCTTCTTTTTTAACTTTGGAAAACTCGACCGAGCTTTTCACTGTCAGGGCTTTTTGTGGATTTTAGACTTGTAAATAAAAAAAAAACACATGCCACTGTTTTTCCATGTAACATTGTACTTTTGTTTAAAGCACGTTTTGAACAAACAAAAAGGTTTACACAACATTATATATATGTGATGCGATCAAGCAAAATCATTCGGAACTCCGAAATATTGATTTTGAGATATAGCCAAACAAAGTCAATATTTCCATTTGTTTCCTATTGTTTTGGAAACTCTTTAATTGCTCATATCTTTGGAACTGGTTGTTCAATTTCATTGGGGTTTTCTGCAAAAGGCAGCTTTGCAAATGCTTTTTACTATCTTATAAGAAACTAAAAATTTATATTTCCGAGTTCCGACTGATTTTGCTTGATCGCATCACATATATGTCCAAAAAGTGAGCTTGTACTTGTATGTTGTTACACTTGTCTTGTCTTTTTAAACCGAAATTTTGGATGTTATTGTACATAATTATAAACAGTTTTTAACATTTGTATTTTGTTGTTGGTAAACTCACAAGTGAGATATTGAACTTGAATTATGTATAGCTTTGATGGTTAAATCTTTTCTTTTGGGGTTGGTGATATTTAATCCTAACTTTCTTTTGAACCAAGTCCATGATCCTTAGAAATTGCAGTAGGAGATAGAAGCAAGTGACGGACCGTTATAAGCAATGCTTTAAAGGATAATGTTGAACATGATTGAAGCTTTAACTCTCTTCACACGGGTGTCGATGCAGACGACATGTTTGAAAATATTTTTAAAAATTCAAAAATTTCATAAATTTATATTTTCATGACCACATGAAAAATGCATTAAAATGAGTACAAACAAGCCTAGTATTTGTTCAGTAGTTCTTACGATAGCTCTTGATATTTAGAGAAAATATTTCAAAACTTCAACTTTTTCCATTGAAGCGCATGGCTAGCACGGAGAGCATTAAATAATAAACTGCTTAACTTTTCTGACGATAAAAATGGTAATTATTTTGCTATGTCGGCAATTACCGTCACGTTTTACAATCTACTGCATGTTTTATAGGTTAATGGACTTCTAATCATGATTGTGTTATCTCAAAACACAATATTTACCATGCAATATAATAATGCATTGACCTACTTTAAAAAAAAAAGAATCGTGTTAAATAAATACGGTTTATTGATATAACCAGAACTGAACCTTTACTGTTTGTACAAATAATAGCCTCACTACCCAGACAAAGTAAATCTGTGTTTGATCCAGGGGATATTTAAGGCGGGAAAAGTCACTGCACGTTGGTAAAGGTAGTAACTTTTGTCGCAGTGGGCATCGGAGTGGGATGGACTCCCCGAGTTTCTGATATTTAAAACAATCACGCTTTAAACTCCCTCATTTTGGTGATATTATATGTGACCTCACGCAGATATCTCAGGCAATACACTGCAAATAATTATTACTCAACTGTTGAGTAAAAAGGGAACAGAGCAACGAAATGAGTAAATTGAATGGTGATTAAATTATACTCATATTGAGAACAAATGTAATCAAAAATGACTCATTTTGTTGCTCTGTTTCCTTTTACTCAACATTTAGTCATTTTTACTGGGTTTTTTTTAATTTAGAGTAGGCGGATCAGTTAGATGGTGTGATGGGGGGGGGGGCAGACTTTCAGATCACTCCATTAATCCGTTACTAAAATATAAACTGTATATATACTTCTTTTATATAGACCGGTACCCATATCAAAATACATTAAAAAGACTTACAATTGCAGCATGAACAAAAGCCCTAACATTCTACACATTTAACATAATCAGTAACAATATTAATTTACATACTATACATATGGTAAAATAATCCCAGTTGTTTGATAGCATGTAAAACTACGTCATTTTTGAGAAAAGGTGAACACTGATGGCGCTATTTATCTTAAATCGTGTTTTCATCTTAACAAAGGGTAGACACTGGTATAATGGCATTAAAACATCAGAAAAGAGTAACAAATTACAACGAAATTTTCAAAAAACTTTATTATGAAATGTTAGGAATAACTTATATTTATTAGCTAGATTTTAAATATATGTAAATAGCGCCCTCAATTTTCACACAAATTTACAGTTTATAGAATAAAAAATACTACAAAAAAGCAGGTAGAGATGAATAAGTTTGAAAAGAAACGAAAATATATGTTAAAATATATGTACATATTAGTGTTACGCCAGTATAACTAAGAACAACTTTAAAATTAAATTTGCACATCAATAAAAGGCATAAAACCTGTACCCTAAATAGTAAAATCTGACGTTTTTACAAGATAAATTTAAAACTTAAAAATTTAACCTAATTTTATAATACAAATTGTGGACAATTACATTCATTTTAGAGAAAACATTGTCATCTAAATCGAATCGAATCGAATGAATGAACCAATTGAAACCACATTAAATACTGCTCTTCTTTTCTCTTCTAACGATTGGTTAATCGTTCGTGGTCAATTATGTTTGTTAAGTTTTCTAAGACATAAGAGCACATACCAGACTCTCGAATTGCATTCTGAATACGAGGAATGTCCTTCTGATATCAAATAATTTTATGATTCGTGATATAATACAAATTTTATGGCAAATTATTAAAATTTGATATTTTTTATTTTTGTTATTTAACAGTCCTCGAAGTATATAAATCTAATAATAAAATGTACTTCAAGTGTATGTAGATGGAAGGGAAAAGCCGACGATAATTGAAAAATTTTGACCTTTCGTATTGAAGGTAAACATATGTTTCCCCAAAAGTCTTAAAAAATATTTTTGGAAAAAATGTGTATCTTCAATACGAAAGGTCAAAATTTGATCGTTAGGTTTTCCTCCCAGCTACATACACTTAAAGTACGTATCATTATATTTATAAAGTTAACTTTCAGGACTGTTAAATATCAAAAAGCTATTTTTTTTAAATTGCCATAAAATTTGTATTATATCGCGAATTTCAAAAAATCCAAATTATATGATATAATCAGAACATTCCTCGTATTCAAAATGCAATTCGATATGTCTGCTGTGCTCTCATGTCCCAGAAAAAATACTGTATACACGTTGCTATCTGAGACCTTAACTTAAAGCCATATTATAACATTTGCTGAGGAGAACGCCCTTAATATTTTTCCAAATTCTGTTTTTACACGATTGTAATGTACTTTATAAAACTATCATACCCTAAAAAATCAAAACTTTAGGTGCTGTAGTTTTGTCAAAATCCAGATTTGAATAAAGCGTAGAAATCGTCGTTTGATTATTACGATGGAAATATTAGTCGAACGCGTACGCGATGTTCTTAACACAGTACGTACATGGCGGGCGGGACGGCCATACACACATCAAAGGACCGTGCCGTAACGGACTGACAAGCATTGGCGACATCGGCCCTGTGGTAAATTTCGATTTCCTTTGCTTTACCTCAGTTGTTCGGCTCAAATTATAAGGGGCCATATCCGACAGTAAAAGCTAACATTTTATGGAAAAGAAATACCAATCTATTTTTATGGAAATGTTGCAATATGGCTTTAAGTATATCAACATATATTCCCTTGCTTATCTCTGTTGGGTTGTGCGACGGCCGGGATTTCGTTTATCAGTATAATTCGGCTATATTTATAAATACGTATTTATAAATACGCACCATAACAGCTTGTAGACAGGTAGTCTGAAAGTGGCCTTCTACACAGCGGGTGGTCGTGCTGTACATTTGAATGCAGAGGCGGTAAACAACACCAGACTGTGCAGCAAAATTGTCTATTTTGTTCAACTTTGTGATATATTAAACGTTTCCGTCGATAAATATTTTTCCGTCGGAACATACCTTCAAAATGTTGTTTTAATTTAACTTAAATTTGATAATATTTATCTAAAAAATTTCTATTCTTTTCTGTATTCCGCGCCAAATCGTTTTATGGTGGGCATTTTTGTCTTGTGTAGTGAAAATATTTCATTTTGTGTTTCAGAATGTAAGCTTATTTTGACTGAGTTTGAGTCTGGAAAAAAATAAGGATGCTTAGCCAAATTACCTACTTAATATGTATAATGCTGGGTGGCGACTAAGCATCAGTTAGTTATCTCCTGTACTTGCCTAACAGCGTTGTAGACTGGTTCTATTTTAAAAAATCACGTTCCTATAGATTAGATTTCAAAATCTTGTCAAGACATTTTTTGCCATTATGCGTTATTCTTGCCAAATTACCTACTTAATATGTATAATGCTGGGGTGGCGATTAAGCACTAGTTAGTGATCTCCTGTATTTGCCTAACAGCGTTGTAGACTGGTTCTCTTTTGTAAATATCGCGTTCCTAGAGGCAAGTTTGCGTAAAAGTTAGCAACTAGCTTATTTTTGATGCTGAAATCGATTCTGTTGTATACCAAGCAATATTTTGAGACCTTGCCCCTCACAACATGCACAAAGACCACCAAATGACCCCATAGGATCGTATATGGGGCAAAAATTAATTTTATTCCTATAACATTTTCAAACATGTCAAATTATGCGTCTGGGCCCACGGATCGCAGAAATGTAATGTTTGTGCGTGTACGACCTATCGTTAAGAAGTTGCACAAAAGGTCACAGGTCGATTGCTTGTTGTGCATAGGTCAAAGTCAAAGTCAAGGTTAATTGTTTGCCTAGCTTAGAGGTTTCAAAAAAAGAATTGTTTGTACTATCTGCGATGTCTAGTTAGCAAAGAGTCCAAATATATGCAGGATTCCATAAGAAGAAGAAGATTCAATTGAATTTGTATTTATTTATCAAATATCTTCTGAACTTGACATCGCAGATATTAGAAACTATTCCTTTCCTGAATCCCTTGAACTTGAAGAACAGTTTGCATCCATTTTTACGAAAATCGGAGCAACTTGAATTTTTCACCCCTATATAACATGCAAATTGACCATGGACTTCATAACTTGGTAACTATATGGCCTACGCGCAAATATGTTACATTTTTGTGATCCTTAGACACAGACGAATAATTTGACATGTCTTTAGTGAATTTGGAGCGTTTTTAAATTTTGCCCCCTGTAAAGTGTATGGTTTGGGGGTTCTTTTTTAGGGTCACAGGGTTCCAATATAGCTTTCCAGACAAAATTTTGGAATTCGGCATACCTGAATTAATCAAAATAATTTGGTTGCCAGTTTTTACGCGAACTTGCCGCTTGATGCTTGAATAAGCACATATTGCCCAAATAGAACCAGTCTATTGTGCGTACCCTGGCTGCCTACATTAGAATCTGGTTTCACCAGCGTTTATCAGTGGGATGGAGCTGGTGACCTAATGGATAGGACGTCAGACAAGTAAATGCAAGGTCATGGGTTCGAGTTTCATACCAGCACATTCCATTGCGATGTTTCAGTTGGGTTGTGAGCCGGTTGGGATTTCGTTTATATATTGCCTAGTTTATCAGTGTACTTCGGTTATATCTATAAATATGCTTTTATAAATTCGCACGTCACCCATGGGCACGACATACCAAGATCAGCAAGCGTGACTAAATCCTCATGCATTGACCACTATACAGAAAGGGATAGGAACTCTGTAGATAAATATCATCAAATTTAAGTATTAATTGAATTGCAAAATTATTACACATTTTGCAATTCCGAATTTGTAACATGTTATCAAAAACAACATTTTGAAAGTATTTGACGACGGAAAAAATATTCAACGAAGGAAACGTTAACAATATAATCACAAAGTTGAACAAAATAGACAATTTTGTTGCACAGCAGTCTCATGTTGTTCCGCATTTGCATTCAAATGTATAAAAAGACCACTCGCTATGTAGAAGGTCACTTCGAGACTTACTGTCTATAAGCTGTTATGGCAGCGCGCAGGTGGTCACTTGCGTATTTATAAAAGCGCATTTATATATATAACCGAAGTACACTGTTTATCGCACCACTTTGGGTTGTTTAACTGTTATTTCTTTCCTTTGAGTTATATTCAGTTATCTCATGTAGCAAGCAATCGTATACCTATCATATTTACATGTTCTTGTGCAGCCAGCAGGATGCGTAGCCACATTACCTACTTAATTTATTCCACAATCCTTAAATGCTACCAATTATGATCTTTTAAGATCATATTGGTATTATCACTGGAATGTGTTAACCCACTGAGCACTACCTGCCGATCTAACATTGCCTCTGATTGATCAACTACATGATATTTTCACTTTAATCGCCAGTAAGAATGGAGCTTTGCAAATAATTCACCCAAATTTTGTGTGTGGGGTGTGTGGGGGTGGGGGTGGGCGGTGTGTGTGTGTGTGCTGAAATTATTCTAACAATGTTGCTGATTGGGCCAATTGATAATAAAACTTCTATTTGGCCAATCGGCAGGTAGTTCTCATGGAGTTAAAACACATTCCAGTGAGATTTTAAGTATTTTATCCGTAAGATATATTAATTCATGCAATTTACACTTTACAGGCTATTTAGTCTTCATGTCCAAGTTAGATTGATTCGGGGATTGATCGGTCGTCACACTCGACGTGCACATCAAGTCGGATATCACCATTTTGTCCTTTAGTATCATCTAGGCAAAACAAGGAAAATAATTTTTCAACACTCAACATTTTGAATGTCTTTACACATGCATGAATTTCCTTTACGGCATTACATTATTTTTACGCTAAGTGCAAACGCAGTTTATTATATATAATTATACAAGGGCATTCAATAATTCTCCTCTCTTATGCTTAATTGCTTATAACTTTAGATCTGTAAATGGTCTTTTCTGCAAACTTAGCATGATTATTCAATGAAATGTCACCTATAAATGAGGGCAAATGTATATTAATTACCTTTTCATATTTTTGTAGGTGACCTCAGAACCAAAATAAGATTTAATACAACGGAAACGGTAAAAAAAATCGTAAAATATGTGTGTATGTGTCAGTTCATCGAGACCTCATCTGGAGATTCCCTTCCTGGATAATATTCGAGGTTTTGGGTGTTTTAATTTTCATTACAATCTAACGAAAAGACACAAACAAATGTCTGCACTACGTTCATGAAAGTTCATCTGTGTTGAGTACAATCATGTATTATATTCCATTTACAATATTTACCTTTGGATTGGATCACTGAGTTCTTTTCCCATGGAAAACCTTTGAATGTTGGACTAAAGGGTAAATATCTGCAAAGTGTAGATCGTCTTATGTAGTTCATACCAAATGGAAGATCGTAACCTTTTATAGAGCTTAGAGTTGTATCATTTACATCAGCTGCTTCTAACCATTGCAGGATGCCACGCTCTTCTAAGGTACCTGAAAGTAACAGAAACATGATTACAACTAAGATTTGCCCATATAATGTGCATTAATAAATAGTGCAGTTTTTGGCGAATGAATACAAGATTATGAAAAGTATTCTTAGCAAACATATGAGAAAAAACTGGGAATTCTTAAACACTTGAGAACGTTCCTGCAATCTCATTGGTTCTTACCCATGTAATATGACACGATATCGTACGGGTCGGCGCGTGTGCATCAACGTGATACGCGTGCTCGCTATTTGAACCAATCGGAGGCGCATAGCAACAACGGGACTGACAGGTAGTTCCTTGTAAAATTAAAATTTGATTAAAATTACTTATGATATTTCTATTTGAATTGAAGTGTTTAAGAATGAGAATAAAGGTATTGTTTTTAGCTGCTGTCGTGCATCTATCTATTTTGGCGTAAAATTCGCCTCGTTGTTTTACTTAAAATAATGATGTCGCCCGTGTTATAAGAGGCGATAGATGCACTCCAGTGGCTAAAACCAATACCTTTATTCTCTAATTATATCATGTCCTATTTTATAATTATGACTTTCATAAAGTTTTAATAAAAATTTGTTTTATTTATCCAGTTGAGTGATATGAAAAGCTTAAATCAATGATAAACTCGATATCTCGATATTGCCGAGTTTGCATCTCAATATCTTGCATCAAAATGACGAATTATCCTTCGTGCAAACGAGCACGGGATTAGCCTAGCACAGAAATCTTCTATTCCCCGTAGAAATCGGATTAATTATCATAGCTATAGATGATTACAATTTTGAATATATCGCCCTGCACTACAACGTTCACGCGGTATCTATGTATTGAACCATAGATGTCAAAGAACAGGGATAAAGAATTCTTTCTATTGAATATTCATATCATGCTGATCACTCGCACCTGTAAGATAAGTATCTTTGAAAAGAGTGATATCGTTTTCAATCTATGATTGCAGACAGACACAGTTGAAAAGTGCAACCTGCTTGTAGTGCAGGAAGATATTGTATTTATCTATCGCTATGGTAGTTAATCCGATTATTATGTTACTTTTACGGTGAATTGAATATAGCCTTATTACGTAAGCTGCTTAATTCCACAATGTTGTATTTACACTAGTCTAACTCACATAGTCTAACTCATAAATATCTTACACCAAGGATTCCCCTATTTCCTATTTGAGAGTTGTAGGCAACTCGTTTTCTTGATATTTGTTACCAAAATGACGACTTGCCGAATTATACGAGCCAAGTCATGGTCAGGATTTGGTCGGCCATCTTTGGGTCCCCGCAACACCAAAAAGCCGCTTAAAAATCGATGTTAGATTCTTTTGTGTTGTAAACTGTCATCATTCTTTTGTCTACGTGTAACACGGGTGATAGAATGTAGTTTAAAATACCCTCCAAGGCCGCATTATGTCACATTTTAGGTAAGATTGAGCCGTCGGGGACCTAACTTTGGCAGCCATTAAGGTATAGGAATGCGTGAAATTGGACTCGTCTATAGGCAAATTGACATCTCGATATTTTGCACAAACAACGACGACTTGCCGAGTTGTAGAGAAATCGGCACCTCAAGATGTTTCATTGAAATGAAAATATTGAGATAATGAGTTGCCTATAAAGCGGGCCAGTCGTCATTTTGATAGCTCTTTTGACGTAAGATGGTCAAGTTAAAAGTTGTTACTACAAATAAGTAAGTAGGCCTAAATATCTTGTTTGTACGACCCTTCTACGCTTCCTTAGTATTGTCAGTAGAACCACTAAATTAGGTTGTAGGCTTTGGTTGTGGTTTTGTAGGTTTAGCCTTTGTTGTGGGACATAAAGGTCGAAGAAACTATTGTACTTACCAGGAATAGTATTGTCCAAGAAGAAGCCTATCATTCCTCCAACGAAAACATCATTTGCTAAAGCAATTGTCAAGATGCTGTCTAAATCAGATGAACCTACACGAATATAATATGATATTAGCTTGAGTTATTGAGCTTGAAATTCCCCTGGACAAGGAACTTACTGCTAAGTGTCTCGTTGTAACCCGTACGAAACTCGGGGAGCTGATCCTGGTTGCGATGGTTATTTGTGGAATGTCTAGGGTGTGCGCTCTTGAAGCATCAAAGTCCCTGGTTTGTTGTTAAATGGTTTATGGATTGATGTGGGGCTGTAGTGGTCAGCGACAACCTGTAAAGTGTGCTGAGGCTTGTGGATCAATATCTAGGCATTGCGCTTTTTTTCAGCAATGACGTTTTTATACATAAATGGAGATAATTTTTGCTTTCGGTTCGTAATTTTATTTTTCGTCAGCCTAATACTAATCATAATCTAATGCCCTTCCATATGCCAAACAATCTAAGTTATGGGAAAGAAAGGTTTGGCGCGGAAAATCATCATCATCATCATCATCATCATCATCATCATCATCATCATCATCATCATCATCATCATTTTTCCTCATAATCATCGTTAAGAAATTGCGTTCGATAGTAGTAACTGCAAGACTTAGGATGAATTACGTAGATGTAATGGCTGTACCGGGGGCTGTTCTCAATCCTTGAATCGTCAATAAACAAGTGTGTACTAATAAGCCGTATCTTTGAAAACGATGTTCTAACGTTTGTTTTACCTGAACATACTGAAAGGTAATGTATAAAATGTATAATAACCTGTTTGAATCGCGTGAGGGTGCGTTAATATCCACATTGGAATTCCAAAACCACCACTGAGTGAAAAGCCAACCACCAGCAAATTACGAGTGCTATTCATATCGATGAATTGTAGATGGGATAAACCTACTCCAATTGCCAGGGCTGAAAACAAAATAATCATTTGATATATTTATTTACGATTTATGTTGAAAATAAGTCTAGAAATGTTCATTATTTACTTTTGGTGTTGCATCAAAGGGCCGCTTTATATTGTCAACCATCCAATAGATTTACATACAATTGTTTGCCAATGATGCAATTATGTCATTCCTAGATGTAAACATGGCTTTGAGTGTCTCCATGAAGACTCCTTTACATAAATTGAACACCGCTTCAGCTTCACAGACTGATATGTGACCGTACAGCACGAATGAGCCGTAAATGTCCTCAATTGTATTCTGAGTTACCGTGTAAAATGGGCATGAAGGTCATATTCATAGGTATTTCAATTTGGTGCTACGTGTATCTCATTAAATGAGGTACACGTAGCACCAAATTGAGGTACCTATGAATACGACCTTCATGCCCATTTTACACTGTAACTCAGAATACAATTGAGGACATTTACGGCTCATTCGTGCTGTACGGTCACATATATAGTGGCATGAACCCTCAAAAAATAAATCAAAATTTAATGCAGTAATAAAACATTTCCATAAAATGCCACTGAGTATCCATAACTAGCTGAGGTTTGTTCATTAACGTCCAAAGGCGAGATGATGAACTTACATGAGCCGATAAGAGAGCCGCCAATTATTGGGTATGGCACAGTAGCAAATACAGCACCAATCTTAGCGAAAAATGCAAAGGTTATCATAATCAGACCGGCCGCTTGAGCAACAGTTCGGCTAGCAACCTGAAAGCAAATATTTCGACAGATGGCTTAAGAATGTTTGGACCGACAATGGAACACAATTTGTGGTTTTCCCAATTTTCATGACTAATATAGCAAGTATGGAATCTTGTGTTCCCTTTGAACTCTTCAGATACGGTAAAAAAGACATTCCATCAATGTTTAAATACTCTATAGTCTATGAGATTAAATAATCTATCTACCATGTCTAGGGTCTAGGAGTGTAAAATCAAAACTCTATTGATTATTACCAGTTGTAATTGACCTATTTGACGGTTGTTATAAGTTTATGATATGCTAGAAATGATCCTGGGGGCGACATAACACAAATGACCACACGGGTATGCTCCCCCGGAAAGGCTCCCCCTTTTCGAAGCTCCGAAAGGCTCCCGAAATTTGACCAAAATCCTCACATGTCTGTTTTTAGGCGATTTGCAACCAGAAAGACCCTTGATTTTGATTGTTTGCAGCTCCAAAAGACCCCCATTTTAATTGTTCCCAGCTCCAAAAGACATCCTTTTACTGGTATGCCGTTAGCTCCCAAAGAACCCCACCACCTCAAAATTCCGGGGGTGGGGGCATACCCGCCAAAAATGTTTGATGTCTCCCCCGGTAATGATAAACATAGACTAATATTACATTTATATGTTCATGTATCTTTAAAATGTTATACAGACCCTGGTAAGTCCAATGTTTCCAATACATTCGCTGTAAGAAGCCATTCCCAAACCTGTGCCCCATGCACCAGCAAGTATACAGGCGATACCTTCTATCAATATACCCCTGTTTACAGCATGTTTAGGAGGCTTTGGTGCTGATGACAACCTTGCACATGCGTAGTAATCTCCCACTGAATCGATGACAGAACCAAAAACTCCAGTAGTTACCCCTAACAAAGCCCCAGCAGTAATATATGGTCTTCCCCATTGCCCTGGTGAAAAGGGGGGAAAAGAAGGTGGAACGTTGAAGACAAATAGTTCATACAAAAGGCGAGAGGCATAAATTTGAAACTTAAGAAACGGTGACGAGGTGAGCGATAGAGAAGGAGGAGAAAGAGTCGACACAGAATAAGGATAGATAGAAACGAGTTGGTATAGTGAATAAAACTAAAGAAATTAATTACATGTTTTGCTCTCATGACTATTCATTTCGGTGTCTTGATTTCAATTTAATAGCACCCTGGTATTAGTCGCAAGAAAGATAGATTGCTTAGTAATTAAACAGTTTGTGCAAATCATCTCTCGGGGACGGTGACGTCGCACACAAAACAAGCAGGTGTATAGTACACAGCGACAACACCAGCTAAATAATTATATTGTACGCCCCCTTTGAGCGCACGTCAATGCTTTTTAAACATATACGCGCCTACCTTTTGGAATTAATCTTGCTGATCCAAACGTTCGAATCCGCTGATTCATCATAAAACAATTGTTTTGTTTTGTATGTGACGTCAGTGTCGCTTCTCCCGGAGATGATTTGTAAAAACCTCACAATTATTGTTTCAAACAAATTATTTTATAGACCGTTACATACCAGGATAAGGAGCTACAAACCACGGCGTAGCAAAGAGTGCGTCATTTTTAATGTCAGTACGTGCATTATACGCGGGATTAGTCGGATCATCTGGAAATACGTCAGCTACCGTCAATATCCAACAAAATATCCACGTTGTAACAATTGCGATGATGATCTGATAATCATAGTATGGTAACAACAAAAATAACAATTAACATCATGATCATATCATCATTGCATCATCGTTATCGTCATCTAATAGTATTATTGACCACTTTATTTACCACTCTAAGAAGATCAGATTGACGATTGTTCTATATTTATATTATAATCATGTATAGACTTCTTTATCAACGTACCGGATACAATTGGAAGATTCGTGCTCTACCTATGTAAAAACGTTTCTGTGAATTGTAAGCTGGTATTGGGATACTAAATGAAGCCAAATATTGTGACGTCAATACAACCAAACCAAATGTCCTGTGGAAGATATCACATTAACGTTATTAAAAGAGTTTCATTATTTTAACTTTCACAAAAAACAACGAAAATGTTTAAATAATTATCAAGAATGGGCCATTTCCATTCATATCATTGTGACATACCTGGTGATTCCCAGCCAACAATTGCACGTTGTTACAACGTCGTACATGTATAAACAGTGATAAAAGTCATCCACGTTGTAAGTACGTAAAATTGTGAACTCGTATTCGTATTGTGACAATGTTATTTCGAACGTTGATTTTTAGACATTGCTATAACGTCATTATGACGTTGTTTCGACGTCAAGTTGTGAATGTATTATTCAAACAGCCGGTCGAACGTTGTCGTGTTTAAGACGTAAATACCACGTCATTACCGAATGTTTTAAAAAGCCTACGTTAAAATAACGTGGTAAATACGTCATTGTGCGACGTTACATTATTACAACTTAAGAACAACGTTAACGAACGTCGTACGGACAAATAGCAAACGACTACAAAGTGTCCGCATGTATTATTTTGTATTATTATGACCACAGAGGGCTTCGTTCATTTTCGTTTTTGTCTGTAACGCGGGAGATTTCATGACACCAATTTTTTTCTGAATTCAATTGGTTTTTGGTTAAAGTCATATTTACCTGAATAAGAATGATAATTTGTTCTTTGTATAACCGTTGTGACACGGTACTTTAGTGAAAACAATGCTGTATCTTTCATTGTAATGTTAATGTTATTTCTAATGTTTGAGTTTGTACACTGCAAAAACATATCTGAAATATTTAGTTTCATTGATCCCATTGAAACATACATTGTTGCAATTCCCCAGTGGTCCCCACACATGTTAACTGCTATGGTCGTCACTTTCAATCCGGCCAATGTCAAGGGCGGGGTTACGGTCATAGGCCCAATATAACGCAGAAGAAGCCCGATGCATCCAGTTGAACCGAGAACTACTTGTACGAAAGAGGCGATCAGAATAGCACCAGAAAGCTAGAAGAGAAGACAATTATTTAGTGGAAAACGTCATTATGTTGGCATTGCTTTTACTTTGACTTGTATTTCAATGTACATGATGTATGTACATTCCTTGTCCCAGCAACTCGTTAGTAGGCACATATGCTTATTAACGAATTTTTACGACAGTTGAATTTAATGTAATATAAAGTTTTTTATATCAACAAATGGCAGATTGTTGGACGCATTTTTTGTAGAATTGCCCAGTACCATTTTAAACAAAATGAACATGGTGAAACATCTCTTAATAATTTACGGATTAAAGAAAAAGATAGTACCTCCAACATACGACTTCTCCATTCTTCATCAGCAATGTATAGTTCTTCCTGTGTAGCGTTTCCTAAGTAAAAGAGAGTAAAATTAATAAAACAAGCAAGACGGGGGGTATATTTCTTAACTTAGCATCCTTCTTGTTGGCGTAAGACGCTGTATAAAAGTTTGTTAAGATTATTAATAGTAACAAAAATCGCCCAGTCCTACATAGCGACGAATCAGTGAGTGAGCGGAGGCTTGATCAAGAAATTATTCGCCCCATCGCCCTTCCTCATGCATTTCCGCCTTCTTTCGTAAAGCTGGCATTTGGCCGTGTTCGCTGATCGCGAACTGTCGAACACATTGATAGCATTTGACACTTGATAATGAGATCCTTCTGCGTAGGCTAAAAGACAGATATTTTTTCTTAAAAAAATACACACTAGTATAAAACTCATCTTCGACCAATCCAGAACCACGCAATTTACAAAAGGTTCATCACGTGACATACCATCATATCTTCCTAAACTACTTCCAAGTTTAAATTACCCAGTCGGAGTTTAGTCAACAAAATCCTCAAAATATAGTTTTCGATCACAAAAAGATATTTTTCGCATTACGATCTCAGTCTTAAAGATTGAATACTATCGTAACGTAGAATTAGTACGTATTCGCTGGCGAAGTGACGTAATACCGTACCGGATTAACTACCATAGCAATAGGTGAAAACAATTTTGAATATATCGCGCTGCACTACAAGCAGGTTGCACTCATCACCTGTATATGTCTGCAATTATAGATTGAATACAATACCGTTCTTTTCAAAGATACTAATTTTACAGGTGCGAGTGATCAGCATGATATGGTTCAATGCAGAGGTACCGCGTGAACGTACCAGTGCAGCGCGGAATATTCAAACATTGTTCTCACCTATTGGTATGCTAGGTCTTATAATAGTTATCATGCGAATGATGCGATGGGAAGGTGGGGTACCCAGGCTAATTCACCTGCTTCGGTGTTAAACCTTAAACAAAACCGTTTGATCTCTACCCAAAGTCCCTTACCTACCTGGTGTAACCATAGGACAAGGACCCTTCAGGTCTAGGATAGTGAATACTGCTACGAAGAATGCACCTGAACCCTGAATAATTGCCAATCTGTATAGAAAAAAAGGCAAATCTTTGCTCATTATTCCGATATACCCAACTTCGTCGTCAGATACAATTGAATATATGAATACAAAAGCCACCTAAATCCATACTTAAACCAAATTGAGTTAAGCATGGGAAAGTGTTGCTTTACATAGGCCTGTCATACGTATGAAAGAACAACTCAAATTCATCCTCTGTGTCTATTGAGCGTGTGAAAATAGCATGTATGAAAGAATCACCCAATTCCATGATTTGAGTCTTGTAACACATTGATTAAAATCCAGTATGTATAAAAGTCCACTTGTAACACATTCATTGCTAGAGAGTGACTTTTGAAAAAAAAAATGGGTTTAATAAAAGAAAGTGTGTGGTTTATATTACATGGCAGAATGCTTATCAACATTATACATACCTGTGCGCTTTATTTTGTATTATCTTACTAGTGGTAATCTCATTCTAACATTGTTGTCTTTGTATATGATTCAAAAAGTCCAAAATTTAAAATGAACCCCACGAAGTCCCTGAAATGCTAATCGTCATACCTAATACAGGTTAATCCACTCATTTGCACGTAAAACTTACCATATTGACCAGGTAAATCTAACTGAAGGAATTAAAATGATACACAGGTTTTTCTCTCAAAATCACTTCCCATGGACTTAGGTGGCTTTTGTATTCATGTATTCAATTTCAAGCATGGGTCTAACTTTTCGTAAGGAATAATTGACTTCTTTGGGACGAAAAATGTAAAGAGTGACCCTCAAAGGAGCTTTTCACATTAAGCTGAATTTATACTCCTTTTGCAGAAACGCGATTCTCACGCATGCTCAAGGTTTACTACCATTTTCAGAGCGTCAAGCCGATCAATCGATACAAATTGCTGAGGCAAAAACGACGTCGCTTTTGCAAGTTGAAGAAATCTCAACTTTCCAGCGATATCGCTTGACACGTGAATGCATCAACCAACCATTTCCTATCAACAACTGAATCTATTATTTTGCTACTTAATTTAACCGTCTCGATTATTAACTTTCGGTGATGAATTAATTCAAAGCAATAATTTTTGACATCAATGGATGTTCTAAAAATGTATTCTGTGGCATTTAGAATATTTTAATTTGTCGTCTGCAATCGCTATCGCCGTGATAAGTATAAATGCAAAAGCAACGAGCGATGCATCGCAAAATTCGGCAATTGCCCATCGCTTTTCAAAAGTGTTGCATCGCAATCGTTCGGCGATCTAGTATAAATTCAGCTTTAGGAGGTCCCCCAATAACGATGGCTTGTTCAAAGACTACTCTAAAAAGGTTGCGCTGAAAAGATGGCACATATTACCAGCAAATTCATGGATCAGCTATGGGCTCGCCGGTTTCACCAATTGTGTGTAACTTATACATGGAACACTTAGAGCAAATAGCCATTAGAACAGCACCCCACCCCCGGTGTGGTGGTATCGCTACGTCGACGACACGCACACGAAACTCAAGAATGAGTACGCTGAGGAATTTACAGACCATCTTAACTCATTAGACCCAGACATCAAATTCACCACTGAAGGAGAGGAGGATAGATCATTAGCGTTCCTGGACACTTCCACTGTGATCCAAGCTGACGGTAGCTTAGAAATAAAAAATCTATCGCAAGCCAACCCACACAGATCAATATCTGTATTTCTCTTCTAACCACCCTTTAGAACATAAGTTTGGGGTAATCCAGACCTTGTTTCACCGTGCGGAGTCTGTGATTACCAAACCCCAAGCTGTGGTAGAAGAAAAACAGCACATTACGCAAGCTCTCACTAAGTGCGGCTACCCCGAATGGGCGTTTAATAAAATCAACAAACCCAAGAGCTCAAAATCCAACCATAAGAGGGACAGTACGGTTACATCTAAAGGACAGGTGTTGTTACCTTACATCAAAGGAATTTCGGAAGCACTTCGCAGAAACTTCCAGAAAGTTGGTATAAGAGTGACATTTAAACCTACAAGAACATTGCGCCAATTTTTAGTGGCGCCAAAGGACAAACCCGAGAAAAAGGACGTCACTGGTCCGGTGTATATGATTCCATGCCAGGGGCAGACCACAAGAGGAACCTGCCAAGAATCATACATCGGTGAGACGGAACGTTCTCTTAAAACCAGATTTTTAGAACACCGACGTCCAAGCACCACTTCGTCCGAGGTTTCCAACCACATCCATATTGAGTCACCGGGCCACCACGTTGACTTGGACAAAGTCCAAATTTTGGATAGGGAGCCCCGCTGGGAGTTAAGGAAGCCATACACATCAGGGCCAACCAACCATCTCTGAACAAGGACGGAGGGCGCTACAAGCTGCCAAAGGTCTATGACCCGATCATTACGTCACACTTCAAGTGTGCTCGATCGGGTCAGTCCGCTGAAGAAAGCTGTAGTATCAACAGCTGAAAATTTCGGAGGTAAATATTTTGTATTGTGATCAAGAGTTTAAAATCTTTCTATATACCGTTCAAAGTACGTTGCTCTGAAAATAATCAACAAGATCTTCATTATTGGGGCCAACCCCATGAAATTTTCCCGTCAGTCATTGGACAGATGTTTGAAATGGACAAATCATGTATCAAAATATTCAGAAGAGTCTTGAGAATCTTTTCTGCCATGTTGTCAAATATGTAAAACGCACGTTCTATTCCGATTTCATGCCACCGATCACGCTATTTGACGATCTTTGTAATTTTGTATCCAAAAGTCTCATATTTTAATTCGATATTTCTTTAAAATTAAATGCTTGGATACATTTAATTCCATTTAGTTTTAAAGAAATATCTACTTAAAATGTGACATTTTGGCGCAAAAGTTGACAAAAATACTTAAATAGCGTGACTGTTGTCATGGAAACGGAATAAAACGCACGGGTTACAAATTTGACAACATGACAGAAAAGATTCTCCAGGCTCTTCTGAACATTTTGGTATGTGACTTGTCCATTTGAAATATTTGTCCTACGCCTCCGTTCAATGCAGCTCTTTTAGTCTCTTTACTGCCTTGACGACTCCACATTTTAAAGATCTACAGTCTTTCTTTGGTAATCTTTTTCTTTTACACAGCGATCCTTGTGTATGAGTTCTTACCTACATCCAAATGTAGATTGAAGAAATGTTGCAATGCCACACACAAGAAATCCCGTACTTATTAAACGTCCCATTAGCACCGTGTCAAACGACATACACATCTTCATACCAATTATTATTTGAGCTGCAATGATAGATCCAAAACTCGCTAGAAATTGCTGTGAAAATAAGTACAAACGAAACCAAATATTAATTCCTCTGTCTTCAAAGCACAGAATAGTAAACCAACTCTTGCTTTGATCATGGAAGTGGAAGTATATCTTCCTTGCTTTGATGTTAAATACGGATAGTAACATTCATACTGCAGTTATACTGCACAGCAAACATGATTCGACCTTTGCAGTATTTAATCCTGGTTAACAGGAAACTACTCCAGCAAAATCAATCGATAAAGTATAGTCTATCATCCACATTGAATGGTGGAGTGCACTTATGCCCAAATATGGCACTTGCCAATCAATAATCACCCACTTGAAATCCCTGACTCGCTGCACTGAACAAAGTTATGGACAGATAGGGAAGCCGTTTTTGCTGTTATCTGTCATTTACATATCAGGGAGGTACGAACATTTGCAGATGCCCCACATACTCAGTTTTCAGCCTACATGTAATGTATACATTATTCTTGATTGACAGCAAGTACAAAAAATATCCGTCAAGTGGTTTAGCTTTAATGCCCTTTGGAAGAGAGCGGTCTACAAGTGAGTGATAGTCACTAAAAGTTGCATTCGATTTACACAGGGAATTTTGCAGGCCATGCCGTGCCCTACTTACTAAAACACCAAAGTACGAATATTTCCAAATAACTAAATTAGCTAAAAATTTAGGACATGTTACAAAACTATATTTCCTAGAATTTCAGAGAGTACAAACAATATTGGCCGGCTATTTCACACAGTGACGTTAACTAGGAACTGTCCTATACCTCTAACATACACTGTTTGTAGAGGTCATACCTCAATGGTGAGAGCACTGTGTATTGTGTATAGGAAAATGAACAGTAACTGCAGCATGTTACCAAATCGTTAAGTTAGCCTGCCAATGGAACTTACGTTCTGCCGATCTAAATACAGTGTATTAGATCATCAGAACGTAGGTTCCATGGGCAAGCTCATGTCTAGTGGAAATCGTTCAGTGAAGGCTCAGTGAAGAAAGAATATATACTGCGCCAAGAAAGTATCCTTACTCTTGGAAAAATAATCACAATTCAAAACTGAACCATATTGGGGTAAATTTGTAATAGATGCACTATCTAATCCTGCACATTATGACACGACATTGAATCCAATGTGACATCCAGAAGTAAAGTTATAAGCAATTGAATAGACAAAGGTCCAGTTTTAAAAGTGACAAATTGGCCTATACAAGGCGCAAAAAGATTCCAACAAGCGCAACAAAGAGACTACACAGTTTTTTCAATGAAACTTTATTGAAAGCAGTATTTATTTTAGTTTTTACTTCTGTACTTTTCATAACTTGCATTTTATTTGTCAGCTCATTTGTTTCAGTTTTCTTTTGTTCCTTTTGTTTTAAATTAAAGGCACACACAAATTAGACATGTACCACTCTCAAACCAAATGTCTAGTCCGTGGAGTTTTGAAAAGGCCAGTGTGTCACTTCTAAAACTGGACCTTCGCCTAATCAAATGCTTGTAACTTTGCTTCTTGAAGTCACATTGGATTCAATGGGGTGTCAAAATGTGCCGGATTAGATACTGCATCTATGAAAAAAACAAATTAACCCCAATATGGTTCAGTTTTGAAATTGTGATTATTTTCCAAGTGTAAGGATACTTTCTTGGAGCAGTATAGCTGAATACCGAGTGTTTCGGGCTAGCTCATGACATGTTCCATTGCTATGGTATTAGCATTATTATTATATTACTACTACTAAATAGGGAAGAGAACAATCCGGTCCGACGAATGAATTTGTATACGCTGCAACAACTCCGGTGTTGAAAGTAACACCGGTTGGAGTCAATAGAGGACCGCACCCAGGGGTGTTGTTTGTTAACACTTTTGGTGCTCTTGTTATACCTTCCAGGTGTCAAAAGTGACACCAAGAGTGTAAATAAACACCTAAAAATGTTAAAAATAACACCCCTGGATGCGGTCCTCTTTGACTCCAACGAACCGGTGTTACTTTTAACACCCGAGTTTTTGCCGTGTTGTACCTGGAATCCAAACGCTATGGCAGCATACCATGGCGGCACATCTTCCAGTCCATAGATTAGTTGTCGTGTGTCATTTACAGGCGGCTCTTTCACCTCATGATTACAAGATTCCGCCACCTCTTCACCATCCTGTGTAGGCTTATCCCTAAGCTCATGCAAGAAAGTGTCCGACTCCTGCACCGGCTTCTGCAACATTATTTTCCGTGAATAGCTGTGAATGTCGGGGCTTGGACGGCTTGAAGATTCGTCACTGATTTTATATGGTAATAATAACAGATGTGGCTATAAAAAACGCACGTAACATGAAAATATTTAAAGTTATTTTAGTCTCAGATTCCGTGGGGTACTTGACATTGACAAAGGAGCTCAAAGGGGTATCACCCGTGAACATCGAACTTCAAAATTCACCCTAATACCACGTTAAAATATCTGAAAATGCACCCCCCCCCCTTTAAACAAGTATGACAAGACAGGTATCATTTCAATACCCTAAACAAGTATTCCCTAAGCAAGTAAATTTTAAATTTTTCTCGACTCGTCATGACACTTATAAAATTCATAAGGGCTGTGCAGCAATTATGAGCCCTGAGAGAGGGTCAAACGGGGGGAGGGTGTAATTGTTAGCATCCCAAAGGGGGAATTGGAAGCACATTTTGGCAGAACGAAAGGGGCAGGCGATTTTGGCACACATTTATGAGACGACGTTTAAATAAAAACATTTATTTATTTACTTATTTATTTATTTATTTATTTATTTATTTATTTATTTATTTATTTATTTATTTATTTATTTATTTATTTATTTATTTATTTATTTATTTATTTATTTATTTATTTATTTATTTATTGTTCATGGTTAAAAAAACAAATTCGAAAATGAATCTACGACGGTCATTCGAAAAGTTCTACCCCCATCCTCACATCTCTGTTATCTTACGTGCCAAGATATTGACATTACCCATGGTTATACTCTTACATCTTGACTACACAATAAAAGTTATTTGATGAAAATGTGATTTTTAGTTGCTAAGATGTGTTGGTTAAAGTGAATATAGATTTGGTACGTCGGAAACGGTACGAAAGGAAAGACTAATTTTGATTAAAAAGATTGCCAACATCTAGGGCCTATGTGGAAATCATTACAGATTTATTTCTGAAAACAATTGCTTTAATTTTTGTTCAAAACTTTAATCAATATCTAACGCTTGCAGATAGTAAAGTTTTTACTGGGCGTCATATCTTCAGAATTATGGATGGCGGAAACCTTCAAAATACGCCTAAGAATACGCCTAAGAATACGCCTAACCTTAGACGTCTAAGATGCAATCTTAGACGTCTAAGATGCATTCTTAGGCGTCTAAGATGCAATCTTAGGCGTCTAAGAAATTCGCGGTAGATTTAAATCAACGAATCACAGGACCAGAAATCCCAAACAACCAATCATCTTAGGCGTATTCAATTATTGACCAATGAAATCTTAGACGCCTAAGATTTTACACGCCTAAGAATTCTTACACGTCTAAGATTGATATTTTAGTGATGGACGGTATCACCAATGTGATTTTCTCTGAGAACTTGCAGCAAAATTGATTAATTGGTTTGATTTTATTTTCGTTGGTTTGGTGTGCTGTTTTGGTGTGGCTAGTAGTAGTCAGGTATTAATGTTGATGAGCATGATGACGGCGACGACGATGATGATATGATGATGATGATGATGATGATTATGATGATGATGAAAATTAATACACAAACAACAAAGAGGAACAAACATGCCTAGCATATATTTATATACCTCCATGATTCTATTTTTAACATAGAAAATTTGACCTCTTGTCTTCTTGCACTTTGCAGACTGAAATTATGCATATCTGATCTCTTCAATTATAAAAGACGATTTGGCCTTGGCCCGTGGGCCTTGGTGAAAATATGTCACACGCTGTTCGAATTATAAAGACATAGTTGGTTGACCTAATAATGTGTATGCAGTAATAACTTGACCTCTGAACATATTGGATATAAACGCATCATACCCTACACCGTCAGGTTAACTTTCTTGTTGAATGGAGGTATCGAGGTCTCTTAACTGTGTATTTTGGCTCAGTCATAGCATACGTGTTAAGAAAAAACATACATGAAAAGTGAGCAGGGTGACAGACACGTGCTCTTTGTTTAAACATTACAAGTAACATGAGTGGCAAACATTAATGTTTCATATTGCTTACAACCCCTCCCCCAATCAATGTTGGAGCCAATACTAGTCCGTTCCTATCTCAGTATCAAAACAACATGACTGGGTGGGTACGGGGGGGGGGGGTGAAATTTCAGACTAAATTTAATCCCTCATCACTGTCATCATCATCACCACCACGACTCTAATAATCATCTGACATCATTTGTATTATCCATATTATCATCATCATCATCATCATCATCATCATCATCATCATCATCATCATCATCATCAACAACAACAACAACAACAACAACAACAACAACAGCAACAACAACACCATCATCATCATCATCATCATTATCATCTTCATTTACACTATAGCCACACAAATAGAAATCTTACATTAACTGCAAGTCATCAGAAAAACAAAATATTTAAAACAAATTAAAGTTTTATCAGTTTGCAACAACAACATCAACCGCTAGATTATGTTCAAATGAAAAAAAAAAGCCTATTATGTAAAAAATACATTGTTCCGCCTGAGTTGTCAAAAAGTGGCTGAAAAGAACAAAACAATAGGCCATTGTGCCGAAAGGTGGGAGAACATGTACCCTATCCCCCTCCCACCCCATCACCCCTTTCTCTTTGGGATTGACGCGAGTGGCTATGGAGAGAAAAGGAGTTTATTAAAAACACACCACCCAGCCATTGTTCGAAATATTCTCTAACGCACAGCGCCCGTTGTACGTTTTGATACCGTCCATCACTAGTCACGGTCAAATGGTCAATCTTAGACGTGTAAGAATTCTTAGGCGTGTAAAATCTTAGGCGTCTAAGATTTCATTGGTCAATAATTGGATACGCCTAAGATGATTGGTTGTTTGGGATTTCTAGTCCTGTGATTCGTTGATTTAAGTCTACCGCGAATTTCTTAGACGCCTAAGATTACATCTTAGACGCCTAAGAATGCATCTTAGACGTCTAAGATTGCATCTTAGACGTCTAAGGTTAGGCGTATTCTTAGGCGTATTCTTAGGCGTATTTTGAAGGTTTCCGCCATCCATACAGAATAGCCTTCGTATTGACCCTTTTCCATAGGTTCCCAGCAAACACAAAAACGTTTTAAAAACGTTTTTAATAAGTTATATTTTGGCTTTTGGTTTACATAAAACGTTTTAATAACATTAAAATGTCGGGTTATATAAAGGTCATGAAAACGTTTTAAAACGTTTTATATGAAAACACACTACAATAATATTTTTAAAATGTTTTCAAATATGTTATTGTAAACTATTTGTGCAAACATATTTTGCCATATATTTTGTCAACACTTAAATAACATTATGTTAAAATATTTGCACCCAGCAAACACAGAAATGTTCTTAAAATGTTTTTTGCTAAACGTTTTAATAACATTTAAATGTCGGGTTATATAAAGGTCATGAAAACGTTTTTAAAACGTCATTGCAAATATTTTGGGCAAACATTTTTCGCAAAATATTTTTTCAACCCCAAAATAACATTCTGTTTAAAATGTTTTGTATCAAGTTTTCAAAAAAAATTTTGGAATGTTATTAAAACGTTTTTATACCCTTTATATAACCCGACTTTTAAACGTTTTCTGTAAAACATTTTTGTTTGCTGAGCAGCAGATTATCAAAAAATGACTTTTAATGTTATGAAAACGTTTTATACCCGTAATATACCCTTTAAATAACCCGACATTTAAACGTTTTCTGACAACCTTTTATAACCTTTTGCGAATGATGTCGAAAACGTTTTGTGTTTGCTGGGTTGTTGACTTCGATCGTGGGATAAGCACTTGTTGGTTCAAGTCGTATTAATTGGTTCGTAAGTTAAAATTAATTAAGTCTTATGCACAGTTTCTGTATTTTTTAAGTGGATATAAGGTTATTAACAGACTGTTCATCTTATTTCCACATCAAGATGCACCCATTGCTAAAAATTGGACGTAATCACGAATTACCCTTTAACGTGGGGTCTAATCGAAATCTGGCAAATTTCACAAACATTTGTGTTCCTGTTGAGCCCTTCAATGATTTCTTCTCATATAAAACACGTTTTATTTTGTTTTGAAGTCCCAAGGCATGTCATGAAGCGCGACTATGACCAAAATATTCATCCTGCGTAAGCATTTTGACAACCACTTCTTGAAAACATTTTTATGGACATTTTCAAAAGCTACAATATGATGTTTACTAAACTTCTGGCTTCAGATATTAACCGTTTCCGATGAACCAAATCTGCATTCGCTTTAAATAACCAACATATCTTAAGAACCAAAAATCACATTTTCATCAAATAACCTTTATTCTGTAGCTAAGATTTAAAGGTAATAGGCGGGGGTAATTTCAATATCCTGGCACGCAAGATAATAGAGCTAGATGATGGAGATGGTACTTTGTGAATGACCCTTGTAAAATAATCTTGTCTCTTCTTTTCTTTATGAATATTTTCGTCTTAAAAGATTGTAACACGATTAAGGGGTGGGGTATGAACGTTTGGACAATTTTTTTTGTGGGACATGAGAGCACATATATCAAATTGCATTCTACATACGAAGAATGACCTTCTGATATCAAATAATTTAGATTTTTTTAATTATATATATAATACACATTTTATGGCAAATTAATATTTTTGATATTTAACAGTCCTCGAAGTAAACTTTATCAATCAAATGATATTTGATTAAAGTGTATGTAGCTGGGATAAAAAGCCGATGATCACCAAAACACCAAAAAATAGGTCTTGGGGGATAGGAGGGGGAATGTATATCTTCAATATAAGTTCAAAATTTTCAATTGATCATCGGCTTTTCATCCAAGCTATATACACTTTAAATACATATAATTAGATTTAGAAAGTTCATTTCGAGGACTGTTAAATATCAAAAATTCAAAAAATATCAAATTTTGATCATTTGTCATAACATTTGTATCATATCGCGAATTTAAAAAAATTGATATCAGAAAGACATTCCTCATATTCAGAATTCAATTCGATATGTCTGATGTGCTCTCATGTCCCAAAAAAAATACAATTGAAACGTTCATACCAGAGCTCTTAATGAAATAATAAATAAGTTTTAACATGAATAAAGAATTTAACTTCGACATTACACTATTTTTCGCTCACCTGGAACGTTTTCACTACTTCACAAGCGTCTTCAGTAGATGGGGATGCTGCGATGAAATCTTTTCTACAATCGGGATATTCCTCATTGATGGCGTCACACTATATATATTTCGTTCACCTCACTGTTGACCAGCGTCTTCAGCAGATGGTGATGCTGCGATGAAATCTTATTTACAATCGGAATATTCCTCATTGATGGCGTCACACTTTATTTCGCTCACCTGGAACGTTTTCACTGTTGACAAGCGTCTTCAGTAGATGGGGATGCTGCGATGAAATCTTATTTACAATAGGAATATTCCTCATTGATGGCGTCACACTTTATTTCGCTCACCTGGAACGTTTTCACTAGTTGACCAGCGTCTTCAGCAGATGGCGATACTCCGATGAAATCTTTTCTACAATCAGGGTATTCCTCACTGATGGCGTCACTCTGTATTTCGCTCACCTGGAACGTTTTCACTAGTTCAATGCTGTAATGATATCTTTTCTACGATCGGGATATTCCTCGTTGATAGCGTTACACTATTTTTCGCTCACCTGGAACGTTTTGACTAGTTTGACCAGCGTCTTCAGCAGATGGTGATGTTGTCACTAAAATCTTGTCTACAATCAGGATATTCCTTATTGATGACGTCAACTTTGACGTGTTAATCAAACGGCTTGTTAGATTACCATTCTAATTATTTTATGACGATCTTTTCTGTCATAACTAAATAGCTACACAAAATAATTGAAAGTGCGTGGCTCGATAAGTACGCACACACACAAATTTACCGGTTTCACTAATATCAATTAAACTTTATTTGTTTAATAACAAATGTTAATCAGAAAAGAAAATGTTATTTAGAAGGGTATGTTTTCATTAAAATGTAAATCCGTTTAATTGAATCTACAGGTCGATGAAAGTACACAGCTGGTTCACTGTTTTCAAGTTCAAAGGATTCACCTGTGTATTTTGCATGTTAACCCCATGAGAACTACATGCCGATTGGCCAAAAAGAAGTTCTCATTATCAATTGGACCAATCAGCAACATTGTTAGAATAATTTCACCACGCAAAAAAAATTGGGGTGAATTATTGGCAAAGCTCCATTCTGATTGGTGATTAAAGTAAAGATATCATGTAATTGACCTATCAGAGGCAATGTTAGATCGGCAGGTACTGCTCAGGGGGTTAATTAGAAAATAAAAGGTTGGAGTTATTTTAGAAGGGTAGGGTTTCATTTAAAATGTAAATCCGTGTAATTGTTTTTTTTTCCTAGGGCTACAGCTCGATGAAATTTTCTGATGTCAAGTTCAACGGGGGACTGATGTCAAGGGTAGCTGTATGATAATTAGAAAATTAATGGTTAGAATTATTTAGACGGGTAGGTTTTGATTTAAAATATAAATCCGTTTAATTGCTTTTTGTTTCCTAGAGCTACAGCTCGATGAAAGTACAGAGCTGGTCCAAGTTCTGATGTCAAGTGCAACGGGTCACTGATGTCAAGGGTACTGTATGTGATAATTAGTAAATAAATTGTTAGAGTTATTTAGAAGGGTAGTTTTTCATTTAAAATATGAATCAATTTTATTTTATTGTTTCATTCCAAATGACCATTGCATTTCCGACATCGACGTTGGCCTCTTAGAGAAAATGCAAAACCAAAAAAAAAAAACACAAAAAAAAAAACATTGCAGAGTTGCATAAAATGCACATGGATGCCTAAGATTTCATAAAAATTTCTAAAATATCAACGTGTCTCGTTTAGGAGACAAATTGACAACATTCATTTAATTTGAGCTATCTTCAGTAGATAGCAAAACACATGAATTCAACATATAACAAAAGAAAATGTCACAACACCGTACTTGTAATCTAATTTGATCTTCAGTAGATAGCGCCACTAACACGATTCTAAAAATATCTCGTTCAACAGATGAAAATAACGCATCAAATTTGAGCTATATATCTTCAGTAGAAAAGCCACACGAATTCATTAACGATACAACCGAATCGATGCAAACACGTTTTATGAGCAGAACAAAACTTGATTGAAATAAACAATCAATTATATTCATTCATGGTATCTCTGTACCTAAACTAACTAGGAATGTCCAAAATGTACCGGCATAGGTAAAATGAAATCCAAGTTGTTCAAACAATTAGGGTTTTTCATCGACTACAGAGCGGAGGATTTTTTTAAAAATAATTTGTGTTGACTGCTCCAGTGGGAAATGGTCAGTCTCTGAACAAATTTCTTTTGGTATTATTATGTTTCTCATATTATTTGGTTTCTCATATTACTTTTGTTGGCCGGCGATGAAAACACAGATACATTTTACGGATACAGAAGTTAGGCCTGCTGTGCTATATATATCTACTGAAGATCCAAATAAAATTTCAACTAGGCCTAAAGACTTGCTTTAAACATTTTTTTAGTGTTTGCTTTTAAAATGTTTATTAAATTATTTGAAGTTTGCAAATATTAGTTTAAGTTTGCAAAATTATTTGAGTTTGCAAAAATTATTTGAGTTTGTGAAAAAATAATTTAAGTTTGCAAAAATTTTGAGTTTGTGAAAAATTATTTGCGTTTGTAAAATATTATTTGAGTTTGTAAAAAAATATTTGAGATTGTAAAAATTATTTGAGATTGTAAAAAAATGGTACACCGTAATTAAGAGAGCATTAAACACATAAATGGTAAATGGTTTTAGGGATTATAACAGAAACATTTGTCCCTAACTTTCGGGTTGTATATAACATGTTTTAAATCCAAAATGGTGCCAAAAATTAAAACCAAAATGGCCACCAAAGTAATTTTTTTTTCATACTTTTAGGAGGATTTCGTGATCCTAACATCCTCTTTTTATGACATTTTTCAGTAGATATGATCCATGAAAAAAGCTTATTCCCAAAATTTCAGTTGATTCCGATTTTGCGTTTGCGAGTTAAGCCCTATGCATGATTAGGCCTATGTGCATTATGCTGCTCCATCAGGCGCGTATCCAGGAATTCGTAGACCGGGGGGCGCAAAATAGATCTTTGTAAAATATCTGAGGGGGGATGTGCCCCCCTCCGAAGTGAGAAACTTTTACAAAATGAAGACCTAATTGAAGCCATTTGGTGGACCATTTCTGTCATTATTGTGTAAACTTTGAGTTTGAAAAAGCCTAAAATTTGCGAAAAGATGGCCCAATTGAAGCCATTTGTGGACAAGTTTGGACTTTTATTGTATGAATGATTGCTTTATAATTATGTACCCATGAAGTTGCGCATGCAGGGGGTGTCTGAGGGGGATGTGCCCCCTCAGAAGTGAGAAAATTTTACAAAATGAAGACCTAATTGAAGCCATTCGTGGACAAGTTTTGACCTTTATTGTATAAATTACCCGGTATTGCTTTACATGTAAACATAAAGTTGCGCACGCAGGGGGGGGGGGTGGTGTCAGAAGAGAGAAACTTTTGCAAAATGAAGACCTAATTGATGCCATTTGGTGGACCATTTTGGCAATATTATTGTGTAAAATTTTTAGTTTGAAAAAGCCGAAAATATCAAATTTGCGAAATGACAGGCAATTGAAGCCACTTTTTTTTTTACTGTTATTGTATTTGGTTTAAACATCATCAAGTGCTGGGTATTAAATACAGAAGCGAAAACGGGCAGATGTTTATATACGCAGGTGGTGTCTTGAGGGGATGTTCCCCCTGAGAAGTTTTGAAATTTGGAAAATGAAACAAAAAGGGCCCGAACTCAAATTGTAAAATTTTAAATGTTACATTTTAGGCCTAAGACTTGAGATTCGCAATTAAAGCATGCATGGATCGATGTTGAATTGAAGTCAGCGTGGAGTCCGCCTTCTTAGGCCTACTGACTTTGGTGACAAAATGTGACGGGCCCTATCGGCGGGCCCGCCAAAGTGCTTTTGGGCAGAGGACCCGCCTTCAAGCAATGCCTAAAATAATCACAGACCTATAATAAGCCTATATGTGACGCGATCAAGCAAAATCAGTCGGAACTCGGAAATATTAAATTTTCAGTTTCTTATAGGATAGTAAAAAGTATTTACAAAGCTGGAGTTTGGAGAAAACCCCATTGAAATTGAATAACCAGTTCCAAAGGTATGAGCAATTTAAGAGTTTCCAAAACAATAAGAAACAAAAGGAAATGTTTTCTTTGTTTGGCTATATCTCTAAATCAATATTTCCGAGTTCCGACTGATTTTGCTTGATCGCGTCACATATAGCCTTCGGGCGAAACGGATCGAGCATTTCTCTCGTATTTGATCATCATATCCCGTCCAGCTCACATTGGGCGCCCCATTCCTTTTTTAAAGGAATTTTTATTCATGAAAGAAGAAACACAACTTTATTATGTATAGGCCTAAGCCTATATTATATATAGATTGACCCGATTGCGGTTTAGGCATGGGCCTACTTATACGTGCAATTTTTCTCCTTTCCTCTTTCCCTGAATCCGCGCCTGAACGGTATCATTAGTTACAACTAGTAACTGCTGAAAAATGCTCAAAATATTATACTTGCCCCCCCCCCTCCCTGGCCCAAACAATTTATGCCTAGGCATAGGCCTACAAGTGTGCTCTCAAATTGCCAGCGTGCTCGGAAAGTAAGGCCCCTATCACAAAATATATGCTAGTATAGGCCTAGGGCTATCTATAGTCGCATAAGGCCCAAATTTTGAAGCCTGCAAAATAATGTCCCGTTCCCCTAGTTCGATCTCTCCTCTTTCTCTCTCTCTCTCTCCCTCCTCCTTCCCTCTCTCTCTCTCCTTTTTTTTTTTTTTTTTGGTACCGGGGGGCGCGCGCCCGTTCAAAAAGGGCTAAATACGCTAGTTGTAATTTCGTTCTGGTATACCAGAATGAAATTCAAATTTGGCGATATTTTTGCAAAACGAATTAATCTGCAAGAAATATTTGGTACATAAACATTTTTAGCCAGAGGTATAAAAATCTCAACTTTTTTGTGAAAAGTGGGGGATGAGGCTGTGGATCACGAAATGCCCTTTAAGGCGACATCAAAAACAGCATTTAAACTGATATTTTAAAAATATATCAATGGAATATGGCCCCGGGAATACGGCTTTATGATATATAAATTCTGGGAAAAATAATGGCCCTCATCTTTTAACGTCTGTGGAGAACACCGTATTTCAGGCCTGAGCTCGTCGATATCAGACCCTGTCGATATCCGATATCATGATGTCGTATCGAAAGTGAAGATCCGACATTGCCCAACTTTTGACAACTCATCGATTTCAAGATGGCGGCGCCCACGGAAGAAAAGTACAGCATCCTTTTACCAACATACAACGAGCGAGAAAATCTGCCATTGATTGTATGGCTGTTGGTGAAATCATTTGAAGAAAGGTAGTGTATACATGGGGATTTCACTCAGTTTCTTATTGCAGTTTACGACCTTGTTTTATAATCTTAATCAGCTGATTGATAAAGCTTAAGGTCATGTTTTTGGGCGAAAATCACGAAGTGATTTTCGACCCATATTGCGCTGGGTTTTGTTCTACAATACTTCTTCACGGCGTTTCAGAATAAAAACGAAATATTCGTGCTGTCTATGTAATCAGGAAACTACAGAGGCCTTAGTATCCATTAAAATTTGTCATTACTTCTTCATGTTGATATTCAAACAGTGCTATAAAGTTGTCGTACCAAGAAATGTGTTTGTATTAAAAGAAATAATTGTTTTACAACTTCCATGAACTAGCATTACTTTTATGCAAATCAGAAAATTGCAACAGATATTTTTCATTTCTTTCAGACTGAGCGGTATTGCCAGATTATGCGTACAGTTGGGCTACATTTAGCCTCATTTAGTTTTATTGATACTGTCGAAATACTTGCTTGCATGTGCTTGTTGCTTTACTGTAGCGTATAGAATGTGTTAATGATACTATACGTCTTCACTTGGCTCTGCTGATGTAACACCGTAACGCCCTCACTCAGGCTTGCTGGTTTAAGGAGAATCCTTTAATCGGTGTAAATGAATAAGTGGAGCTAAAAGGCGCAAGGTACCATTCGGAAGTAAATTATTGTACATGTACCGTGCCAATTTGACTTTCTGAAGGGGGGGTAAGATGACTCGTAAATCTGTATATACTAGATTGAGAGATCTGATACTGGTAATAATATCTGGGTAAGCGTGGAAGTTAACTTACAAAGAACGTCATTTATATTTATCAAACATTTAAGGCTAAAGGCAAAAATTACATGTGAAAATGTTATTCTGCGGATGAAATTTATTGTTAGAACACGGAGATAAAATAGCATTGAATTGTTAGAAGATTGATGCACTTCTATCTCACAATACACGCAAGCCATCATCATAGTCATCATGATATCAGGTAAATTACATGATGTGATCACGCACTTCTTCCACTTGACTTTCACTTACCTGTGTTTTCATTGGTCAATTGTTGTTGATGTGCATTACTTACAATTGTATTCATTGGATACTTTTGGTGTCAAACTTGAAGTAGCTTGGCACGCTTTGATCATGCACTTCTTCCACTTGACTTCCTCTTACCTGTGTTTTCATTGGTCAATTGTTGTTGATGTGCAATACTTACAATTGTATTCATTGGATACTTTTGGTGATAAACTTGAAGTAGCATCGGTATCGATCGGCGTGCCTTGTCAATATCGTGACAAAGACTTTGTTGAATCTTCTCAATTTTGTGCCTGGACTCGAGACGTTAAGGACCTAAACATCGATTTGTCAGAAATTTTTTTCAATAAATACGGCAATAATTTGTTCGCATACTACTTTCTTATTATTGTACATCGATTTTATAGCTTCTGTAGCAAAGGTAGAAACTGCATATAGTTCGGACAATAAGTGTATACCAAATAAACTGCGTCGTTTTGTACAAAATAGTTTGGAAGCTAAAGAGATGAATTCTGAATGATAACAATGTACACCCAATATTGATCTGCAGGATATTTGATTAACCTACCTTTAATGCTGGAACACTTTTATTTAATCACGGAATAAGGCCCATCAAGAACATTTGACTCGTGCTTAATTCATTGAAAACAATTTGAATCGTGCTTAATTCATCGAAAACAATTTGAATCGTGCTTAATTCATCGAAAACAATTTGAATCGTGCATTTAACATATTGCCATACATTTCTTTGAACGATCCCTAAAAAGTCATTGAAACGCATTTAGGAATTGCATAAGGACAACAATTTTGTTTAATCACGGAGTAAGGCCCATCAAAAACAATTTGAATGGCTTGATATTGATATTTTGCTACCTATATTTTCATCACTGAATCGAATCTAGGAATTGCATAACGGACAACATTTTTATTTAATCACGGGATAAGGCCCATCAGAAACAATTTGGATCGTGCTTAATTCATAAACAATTTGGATCGTGCTTATTTCATCGAAAACAATTCGAATCGTGCTTAATTCATGCATTGCTGGTAACATGTTGCCTTATTTTTTCAAACGATTTTTAAAAATCCCTGAACGCATCTGGGATTTGCATAAGGACAACACTTTTATTCAATCACGGAATAAGGTCCATCAAAAACAATTGCAATCGTGCTTAATTCATGCATTGCTGATAACAATATTGCCATACTTTTGTTAAACAATCATTAAAAAAAGGAATCGGCTCTAGGATTTCGCTGCAACAATACAGGTCCATTCAACGAACTCTTTCGTGTACATGTTCATAATTATTAAAAAAAGAAATCGGTACTAGGATTTCACCGCAATTTATTGAAAAACATTACACAAGGTCCATTCAACGAACTGTTTAGGTCGTGTACATGTTCATATATACTCATCAGGTAGGGTAGCTGCTAAAATGTGTTACTAATTTTCTTTGAACGAATGTCGCCAAAGACTGCAATCAGGAAATTTCACCATGCACACACTTTATAAAGTTTCTCATAAAGAACTCAATTACAGGTGGTGTATGACGTGCAGTCCCTAAATTCAGTAAATTTTCATCGTCAACCGTGTAATTGAATGGGATTATTTTGAAATTTTTAAACGCTTGAAATATCACAAACAAATAGGCCTATGTTGATAAATAATATAAATACAAGCTAAAACCGTTGGGGTTCGATAATGAACCCCACAAAACTAACCAGTATATGGAAAATGCCATACGGCCGGGCGGTTTCACGAGTTGCCGGCTCGATCATGTCATCCGCCGCCTGCTCAATTACTAATTTTCTTTGAACGAATGTCGCCAAAGACTGCAATCAGGAAATTTCACCATGCACCATGCACAAACTCATTCAACGAACTCTTTCGTGTACATGTTCAGATATTGTTTGAGTGTACCTTTAATACGTTGCTAGTTTTGCAAAAAGTAATTACAACTCCAAAAATATCATCTCTGATTGAAGGAAGTATCTTGGTTGAACGCGTCATCCCCTACTAATCATCAAAGGTGGTTTTAGAATCCAGTGAAAGCTCAGATTTTTCTCATTAACATATTGAAATTTAATGTTCAAGTATAAATAAGAAAAAGTCATTATTACTGCCAATATATAGTCTCAAATATGGTATACCACATTTAAAACCAAGACAGCATTCTTTGATTATAACTTCAAACTGCGCTTGTACTAATAATTTTAGTATGTTTATGTGACAAATATGACCATTCACTTATAATAATATTAAATTATCATGATAATTATCATGAATGACAACACTGTACACTACCAGTATCTAGCTATGTATCAAAGACATTTACTTCATGTAAACACCAACGCTCTTATCATGTAAATATTGTATACCAATAGCTCAGGGGTAGCACTAACCTGCGCTTGGAATCTGAACGCATTCTTTTAGCTTTTGGCGCACAAAACTTCAATGTAGAGGTTACTAAAGGGTCATTTGGACCTTTTATTTCTATTGTTTTAGATCCACAATTTCACAACATTTAAAATTTTGGACCCCGTGTTTGAAAACCTAGCGCTACCCCTGCAAAACGTACTTTTATTGACCAATATGTGTTCTGTAATAGTTCTTTATTCTTCATTTCTATTAGATTTTCAGTGTATTAGGAAGTAGATGTATATATAACAAAAGTTATTCATTTGTAACCACATTTCTTTAAATAAACACAATACCTAAACTGCTTATTATGCTAACAATTCACGTTCATTGACTGTTGCACTAAGTATTATTCAATGCTTATGAATTTCATCAACGTGTACAATCTTTTCAATCCAGTATATTAAGAAATACATGTATAACACAATAAAAAACCATGCCCATAAAAACACATATCTATAATTTGCCAACAATTGAACATCCTTTTATAAATTTTCTCATGCTTATAATATAATAACATTCTTATTGCGTAAACCTTGTATGCTCATAACTATAGTTACTATTTACATATCAACATATATTTTTATACTTTTTTATCCAGCTAACGACTTAATAACTATGTGATGCCATCAACAAAAACAAACATATTTCATGGGAAAAAATGATCCAAAGCAATATTTCCTTTTCATTCCTCTTTTGGAAACACTGTACTTGCTCATATCTTTAGGACTACTTATTCAAATTCAATGAAGTCTCAAAAAAATGCAGGGTTGTAAATGCTGCTTACTATCCTATAGGCAACTTAATAAATGTCCTATAGCAAATTTAACATTTCAAAGTTCCAACTTCTGCTTGATGCCATCACATAATGTGTATTAGTGTAACCTTTACAACTTCTACTCTTAATACATATTTGTCAGCAAAATACTTATTTCTTTCCTTTTTTAAACAGCTCTCTACCATGTTCACAAATGTCACCTTGTCTAAAATTTATATCAACAATTCTAAGCAATTTATGTACCATCACTTAATACTATGTAATGTTGTAACTTTCAAACGTAAGCTTCAACACTATGCTCCTCCTTGTACAATATATCAGTAACTTCAAAAGCCTGCCAGTTACAAATGTAAATATGTACATTATTAAAATTACTATATATTTTTGCACCAACAAAACTCAATATAATGCCAAACTTTCACTTTTAAGTCTTTCATCTTCATTATAAGTGACTTAACAAACACATGAAAACAATTCATATGCCAACCACCACTAACCTTCTAATGACATTCATATTTTGTTATGGATATGACTGATGCACATAAACTTATTTACATAATAATGTCAACGTAATAACTACTGTATGATAATGCTTTTATGTTATCTCGATCTTTATCAGATTCTATTTCCAGTATTATTAAAATTACAAAACTACATTGCATGTGTCTGTAGTAATTATTTGTGTTTCTTTTAACCAACCTTTAGCCAACAATTGCCTATCAAGAATTATCCAGTGTATTTTTACTACATGCCCTACTTGTCATTTGACAAACACCAAGTGATTATTATGAATAATTGTAAAAACAATTCGAATAAAATAACTACACCTTTATCATGGCACTTCCTCTTGATTCGCCCTGTTCCTTTTTAAAGGAATTTTTATTTAACCTGGGACCCAATAAAAGGTGGGGTTGTAACATTTTCACCCCATAATATGACTTTGTATGCATGTATTTTCACAATACTCTGTAAGAGAGACTTGATCATGGGCTCATTGGAAAGCTTAGTTATTTAGCTTTAAATATCAGAAGGAAAAATTAAAAAAAAAAGTTTCTGCTAATTGCTACAGTTCATTAAGTGTAATTAGTCAGGGGTGGGGGATGTGGTAGAGGAGGATGTGGTAGAGGAGGAGGAGTATTATTCTACATACTGGGTCCAGTATTTACTTAAATATTATTTGTTGTATGCAATGTATAAATGTACAACTCCTTGTTGTTGTATAATTAAGTATGTTTTGCTCATTATAATTAAGAAAATGGTTAATTAATGATAATTAATGAGGTTTTAATTACAGATTCAACAAAACGCAAATTGTGCAGAGCAATTTACAGTTTGTATATCTGGGAATAATATTTTTGTAGGCTTTCTGACTGTAAAACATCTTCACAATAGGCCTACATGCAGTTTTCCTCAAAAGATTATGGTACATTTGATGTTTTATTTAAGTCAATGAAAATACTTTTCATTTTATACTTTGTAATAATTACCGAAGTGTCTATCGTCTGTGATATGTTACCTACATAGTACATACATATATATCTTCTGATCACTTATATTTATTTTGAGCCACCCTGAATCACTTGGGGTATTACATGTTATACATGCAGGACAATTATCAAATTTGTTTAAACATTCTTTTATAAAATGCATTAAAAAGACAGCAGTTATAGTGTGTATTACTGCAGTACAGTACCAAGAAGAAAATTACATTCCCAATTCAGCATTTGAGACACCCTATATATGCAAAATACATGCAACATGCAAATAAAACTATGTGATAATTGTTTAGAAATTATTTACAGGATATCAAAATGTGTTTATCCAATTAAAATAAAATTAATAGTCAGTTTTATTTGATTTGCATAACAATTTTATTGAAAAGTGTAGTTTTGAACACTTAAAAAGTAGCATTTTTTGACCACCCTGTATTTTTGACATAACATTAATTAAAAAAAATAATTTTGAAATGGCTGGGTGGGTATTGGGTTAAGCTTCATTAACAATGCACACATTTTTAATGTTTTTGCCTAATGAGTACTGTAGAGGGAAAATACTAAACCATCATTTTCAAATTTTTTTGGTTTGTTTCACCCTGTATAATGTTCAGGTCACCCTGTATATTTGACTTAATTTTATACTTTTTAGATTCCTTATACAATATGCTTCCAGGAAATATATACTTTTATATACTTAATTTGTAAAGTTTTTGAGATTCATTGCTTCCAGTGTGAAAAGGTGCCATATTTCTTGAAAATGCACATGTTACACAATTGGGTCCCAGGTTAAAAAACATGACCTTAAAATAAAAATGACTTCCGAATTCATCTACCATTGTCTACCATCTGCCGTCATGACCTATATACATGTATCCTGTCTGGACACATCACACTTCATGTGTGTGATGTGTCCTGCTATTCGCCAAACTCCGATATGCAGTCGAAGTACTTTGAGGATGTAGACGGCCCGTCACTTTTTTAGCTTCCTGAGAACACTTCTCACTTCTAAACATAAGTTACTTACGAAACCACAAGCTCACTATAGGTATACATGTAAAGTTGTTTTTATAAAACCTCCGTGGTCCGGGTACGCACTAGTGAATTGCGATCGCGTAGAAGTGACAATAGGGTTAGTACGAGGAACCCATACCGTACTTAGCTCTGCTAGTACGGTATGGGATGATCTGTATACAAAAAGCTAGTGCAACGTCATTGCATGATTTCAATTAGAGTTTGCACTAAAAATACAAGGCTCCTGTGGCTTAAATAGTTGCATGTTTGTCATAATATTAATTACGCAGCTTCTTGTACTTCTTGCCTAAACACCTATGCTTGAAATTGTAATTAATACTTTATTATTTATCCAGAATAAATAAAAATTCATTAGCACATGATCCAAATTGGCGCACCCAAATTGAGATGGCACTTCAGTGCAAACTTAAATAGGGCAGCACCAATACGAAAATGTCATACTGATAAATGACGTGTCTGTTTTGCCCGGTTTTTTAAGTTTGCGTTGCGAACTACAATAGGTTAGGCATCAAATTCTACACAGACGTACAAAATTAAGGGGTCCAAATCACGGGGACCTGCCAAATCAAGGAGTCCTGGACCCCAAGACCCCTTAAAACGCTACCCCTGAGTGACAAGGTCGCCTACTACACGCCGCGCCGAAGACCATGGGTCAGCCGGCTTGTTGTCAAGTGCATTGATCAGGCAATCAGCGTGATTGTTTATTGCTTTTGCGTTTACGCTCGAGTACGTGATACACACAGGCACGACCATGGAAGTTTTTAAAAAAAACAAGATTTTCACTCATTGTTCAAAATGTGACATGCACAACAAATACAGCCCCCGAAATGGTCTACTTTTAGCGGGCCTTTAAATAACTCCGAAACAGTTTGGTCAAAGTTAAAATGCGATCCTGATTGTAGTAATCTCCGCTAGCTCTGTGTTGAAAAATGTCAGGTACTTGCCCGGTCATTTCCGGTACAAACAGAGAAATGGCTAGTCCGAATAATCAGACCCAGAACAAAATATTAATTTCTGACATGATCGTGTTCTGGGTCTGAACTGTTTTCATTTGAAATCTTGATGGCAAATTGGACAATGGAAGCACATGGTCCTACTTCACAGTTTTTTAATCCCCTATTCATGTTGCGTGAATCAGTCTATTGTGGACCATCCTTTTGATACTAGAGTATTTGGACAAGCGGAACAGTTTTGACAGGTCCCTCACTGCGTCATCATCCCTATATCTTCGTGTCAAAAATTACTGTGATAGTACCGGGGATAGTACGGCGAATCCTCTCGTTTTTCAAAAAGCTACACATGGCGATTTTGTTTGAGATAGGCCGAGCGACTCAGGCTAAGCATACCATTTACATGATATGAGATACCATAGCCCTGCCATAGAGCCTGCCGCTTAGTTTCTATTCTACGATATGCGCATGATCAGTACCACATATGGTGTTACTATTATAGAAAATTTGATTTGTTGTCAGGAAAAACGCAGGTTTTGTTTCCTAACTCGAAAAGCTATACCATACACTAATTAGCGGGCCTTGTTGTTTGCTGTGGATATCTTAAACTGCATTTTATAAGTAAAGATTTTGAAATCCAAAGTAAAAATTGTGATATTTTCAACTGTTTGAGAAATGAATTATACAAAGGAACCCGTGTAAAACCCAGGTGCTGTATCTATAATACAATGTACATTTATCGACTTTCTTTATCTGTGTCAATAATAGAATATCGATTCAATCGAATTGAAAACATGTCTCCATTTTGAGTTTGTACTACACCTCTGAGCGACAAAGCGTTTTTTTCTTGCGTTCGGTGAAATACCAATCGCCCGTCGCTCACCAACAGAGTATTAAGTTTATATTTATATAACACTGGCTGTTGACACTGTGCCCCTTTGTCTACCTCTCTGTTTGTAAACAAACGAGGAGGTCAAAATCGTCCTCCTCGCCGAATACGAAAGTCAGCGTAATAGTACGGCACTGAGAAATGGCCACATTGCTTCAGTCCTGGTAATGAATATTTCTTCCGTAATCCAATGGTTCCAACGTGGGCATCACGATGATAGTCTCCTACACAACCAGATTGTGTCGGCCTGACGCTCGTCGATCCTAATCGCTAAAGTGAGGACAGCGTGAGCTCGGTACCTGCATAAGAGTCTGTTTGACAAAGGTGATTGTGAATAAAGGATGATTGACAGCGCCGTATATGGTTCATTGGGCGGAGCCATTATGCCCATATTACATGTAGGCTGTTGTTGTGCACACGTCACGCTCTGCGAACGGTACAAAAAGGTGACTGGTGCATATATTACGGCATGGCAGCAGACAGGTTGCGCTGTCCTCTGACCCTGACTGTTTGTCACGTAGACAGATTGTGACCTGAGTAAACACGTACAAAGCAGGGGATGCGACTGCGAGCCGCCATTTTGACATGTGGTATCTACTCTTCAGAAAAATAACTTTTGTTGACGTTTTATATCAAACAATTTTCGATAACAGATTTCTACTAGGATTTCAATTTTTATTAATGAAGGTACATGTAGTTTTGAGGAATAACACGGGATGTTTTGATTTCAGCACAGACAACAATTGTGGAGTTACAGTCAAAAATGAGGGAAACCAATATTTGATAAATAAATCAATAACTACTTGCCTTGAGTTCCTGAATTTTCAGTGCAGTATTTGTAGTCCTTGCCCCTATAATATACATATTTTACTTGTCACCAATGTATATACTTTTTGAGAAAAATGCAAAAATTGGCCAGGGGTGTAGTACCCCCTTAACTTTTTAACTACAGTCTGTCCACTTAGAAATACAAACCAAATCTGTGGCATCGGGGGTCGATGCTTTGCATCACACGTGAGCGTGACGCGTAAAGAGCGTGGTGCACAAATCGCGTAGCAGTTGGCGCGCCAAAGAAGCATTGCACTGAAATAATTATTCTCATACTTCCAGTTTCCGAGGTCTATTTACTTTGTACTTCTATGTGGACAGACTATAACACTATTAATTTTGTCTGTTTCTTTCCTAGTGGGTACAATTTTGAAATCATTGTCATAGATGATGGCAGTCCTGATGGAACTCTGGAAGTAGGAAGACAATTAGAGAAGATGTATGGCAAGGATAAAATAGTAAGAATGATGTCTTTCTAAAATTTGCCAACCAAGATCTGTTTTTAATGGAAGTTTTATTTTATATGATTTAATCAGGGTAATGTAAGTCCATAATGAAAAGTAAAAAATGCTGTATTTCCTCAAATAAACGCCCTCTGGGGCATTGCACTTTCCAAACGGTTGGCGTTTATTAGAGGTCATATTTAGAACAACAATTCCCGTTAAAAATCATTAGGTAAGCTTAAAACTCAGCTGAAATGACGAACTACGAACTAGAAACACTGACTTCTGGTTCACTTCCGGGTTTCCGACCAGATATTCGCTGGTTATCGATGCCATGTATGCAACTTGGTAAGCTTACTACACAAGATAGCATGGAAATATCGGCATTTTTGAAACATCTTGGTTGAAAAAAGAGGTGTAGCGTTTATTTGAGGAGGGCGACTATTCGAAGAAATATGGTATGGAAGAAGAGCAATATCTTTCCAAAAAGTTGGATTAGGGTTTGCCATGCTTCATATCTTTTTATTTAATTTTGATTTCACAAATGTGTTATTATAAATTTAAACAGAAAAAGAAAAATGCTCATGGAATGGAATTGCAGGATCTGACTAAATAAATATTGATAAATTTGCTTACAAAATGCACTTAAAAATGAAGTGTAAGTGGGGGGGTGTGTGTGAGTGAGAGAGTTGAGAGCGATGGAGGTGAGAGGGTGTGGGAGACAGAAAAACAAACTGATGCTTTCTGAACTGCTGAGTCTAAGGAACACAAAATACAATCTATTCAATACGCACCTTTAGGGTTTCTCTACCGGATGTTGATTTGTACCGAAATTCCTTCCCACAATACCCTATCCGTATTGCATAACAAAGGAGATGGGTTAATGTCTGAACTGTATCTATTGTTGTGCAATATGCTCATTACCTTGTGAGAGGGAATTTAGGTACAAATCGGCATCCAATAGAGAAACCTAAAGGTGCGTATTGAACCAGTGAGTTTTTTATATAGTTTTAATTTTATAAACACGTAGGATAACATGAATATGTGTGCAGACTATTCTATTAATGTAATATTTTACTTAATGATTAGTTCTAAAAATAACACTTTATTTTAGAGTAGCAATTTAAAAGCTTCAATGAAAGAAATCAATTATCTATTGTTATCATAATGTTCTTGTATTCTTCCACAGGTTTTAAGACCAAGAGCAAAAAAGCTTGGATTAGGTATGTATGCTGTAATTTCATCTAATTTCATCATTCCTAGGGTAAAAGGTATTGCTTCAAACACATTCTCCTACAATCCCATTTTGGACTGGAATACACTCCCATCAAACATCAAGGGATGCCTACCAACTTGAAGTCTGCATTTAAACAAAGTGTCAAACAACATCTGGCTAGCAACTCTCTCAGTCAAGAGATGTCAGATTTCACTGTGTAGTTGTTGTTTTTTAATTTAATTTTAATTTAATTTCCCACACAGGAGGTGTAAATTTGGATTTTGTTACCCATTCATGTTACCCCATTTGAAATTCACATACCCTGTGTGGAAGATTAAGGTCATATCTTCCATAGGGGTGTATAGATTGGAATAGGCCCTACCCCAATTTGGTGGTGAAGAGAGCCATTTTAAAAAGTTTTGATAACAGACAGCTACATGTATATATATGGCGGCGTACAGTTAGCATTGTCTAATGGTATGGATAATAAAAATACTGTCCATAATTTCTTTTCTTTTCAGGTACTGCTTATATACATGGTATCAAACATGCCACAGGGGATTTTATTATCATTATGGATGCAGATTTGTCACATCATGTAAGTAATGTTAAAGCTTGGTACCAGTGACATAGTGTGAATCCTCGTATTGGGGGGGGGGGCACTGACCATGATTGAGGTGGCACCGGGCCTGATTGAAGGCACAAGCAATTGGCAATTTAACAATTTTCCTAAATTTTCAAATCGATTGGGGCGTTCCCCCTCTTTTCTTTCACTAGGCCATCATGCGGATGTAGGCTTTTTAGCCTGGCTTGAGCACATTTTGTTTGACCGTAGTCCGATCAGGACCCAAGTGTGTCTCTGCATGGAGCAACCATTAAACAAATGCTACAATAGTACAAGGCTGAACATCAGGTTTATCATCACTGGCACTGAGTTCAATTCTACCTAGGTAACATTCTGTGACCTCCCAAAGAATGGCCATTTTGATACCCACTATAAAATAAGTAGCATTGCTATTTAAAAGGCACTGTGCACAAATACTGTTAGATGGATAGATGTTGTGGTGGTACCATATGTTGCCAGTCATGGCCACTGGTCCTACTGCCATGTTATGCAATTAACAGTATAATAATAGCTTTTGTTTTCTTTTCTTTTTGCAGCCAAAGTTCATTCCAGAATTTATCAAGTAAGTGTGTATTATTTTGGTAAATTGAATTAAAGGGAAGATGAATTAATATTTCCTCCCACTCAACCTACACACAATAACCAATTTCTAACTTGATTTACTTTGTGTCATGTTATTTGCACACTTATGAATATTTGTGACCATATTTGCATATTCTTTGCATTTACAAATCACTGTTTTCAAACCTATGTTGTGAGGGCCACCTTAATTACAAACTGTGTAATTCTAGTTGTAAACAATAAAAACAGTTATTTTACGTAACTTATGAAGTGATGATTTTTGGCAGGGATACACCATAACAAATTTGCACCCACCCACCTGACACCCCCCCCCCACACACACCATATAATAAATTGTCCCCTTTACATCAATGTCACTATAAATTAATTTAAGATGTTACTGACCTCTAGCAATCTGATATGCTATCTACGATGTTCAGTTAAAATGTTCAATCAATAAGTTTTTAGAACTGAACTAGCTGGTCCAATCGAAAAGTTCTTGTTTTGTCTTAGAGTAGCATAAGTGATACAAACGGACTATTCTTTAAAAGCATATGTGCCTTCCACTTGTGAAAGACAAGTATGCATCCAGCATGTAATTCAATCAATGTCACTGTACTGTCTTTGGTAGGAAACAGAAGGAGCATGATTATGATGTGGTATCAGGAACTAGATATGCCTTAGGAGGTGGTGTGTATGGCTGGGACCTAAAAAGAAAAGTCATCAGGTAAGTTGGTTTTAATTTACATTGCTCTGAAGATTACTGTATTGTCTTGTCTTGTGTGATACTACTAAAGGCTGAAGGCTCCAAGTAAAGTTGAAGCCACACATTTAGGCTCATGGTTGTATTTGCATTGGATGCTTTAGTGGAGGTACTGAGTGCTTTGGTTACTGTGTGCGTAAAGCAATAATAAGTGATTTTCATAAAGAATAGATTCCTATTTAAATGTTAGTATTCACTGATCACATTGATTGTTCCCTTTTAATTTCAAGCCAAACAAATGAGGTAAAACAAAGAAAATTACTATTTCATTGCAGCGCCTACAATGTGTGTATTAGCTCGCCAGTCGTATTACATGTATTATTCAGCAGAGCTTCACACAGCTGGGACGTATTGAAAGGCATACTCTTAAACACTTAAGGGGGTACTATACACCCCTGAATAAATTTGTGACTATTTTTGCATTTTTCTCAAAAACTAATAACACCCTGGTAACAAAAGTTGTGTATATTATAGGGGCAAGGAATCCAATTACTACACTGGAATTTCAGTGACCCAAGACAAGCGGTTCGATACTTGTGATAGAAAATGAGGTACCGCTAGGATGTACCTAATTTCCTACCATATTTACTTAACCGCTTGTCTTGATTCACTGAAATTTCAGTGTAGTAATTGGATTCCTTGCCCTAATAATATACATAACTTTTGTTACCAGTATGTTATTAATTTTTGAGAAAAATGCAAATATAGTCACAAATTTACCACAGGGGTGTAGTACCCCCTTAAGAAAGTTCCTGCAATCTTCTTGGTTCTTAGTTGTGTGATATGACATGATATCACACACTTGAACGTGTGCATGTCGACGCGATCTGAGATGAAAATACCTAAGGGATAGGAAGCAAGCACTGGATCTTAGGTATTTTCGTCTCAGGACGTGATACTTGTATGTTTTCCGAAATATGGAATGTCTTACTAGAAATTAGTCTTTGTACAAGTCTTTGGGCTTGATTGTCACAGCATACAAAAAAAATGCATGTTTTTGGCCTTTATTCCCAAAAATTGACTTTCATTGCCAGTTATGGTATGTTTCATTTGACAAAACTGGCTAATATTTTTTTAATCCCAAAAAAATTAGTCTGTATTTTCTGGAATAGGGAGTAGAAATAAACATTAAACTAGTGTGATAGCAGTCAAAGTTAAACGAAATTAATCATTGAGTTGAGGAACATATTTTTTCATAAAATTTTGTCTTTGGATTTCAGCCGAGGAGCTAATTTCCTTACACAAATATTACTACGCCCAGGGGCATCAGACCTTACAGGAAGTTTTAGGTGAGTATCAAGGTTCTTTTCTCAGCCGAGTGTGTGCTCATATTGTATTGACAAAAATATCCTGGTCTTTAAATATGTGTCAAAAAACCACCCATCCTATCAAGGGTGGGTTGACAGAGAGAGCATTAAACATAAACATTTCAAGTACCAAGGTGGAAAAGGAAAAGAACGACATAAACATGTCCCCAACCTTTATAAAATTTAGATACTAAGTAAGTCATAGTGTACTTTCTTTTAGGTCATGATATGAGTGAGTCGGACTGTTGATTTGTTATCAAATGAAGCAATCTTTAGCCTATGTTGTGATGCACACTGTTAGCAGGGTTTGGAGGGTCAATCCTGTTGCACCAAACCAATTGCGATTTCCAAGTGGCTGTATTTATCCCGTAATTGTAAAGGACATCTTGCGTGTGTACATGTACATGGGTCAGAATAAGAACCGTAATTCAACATAAAACTTACATAATTAATGTCCCAATTTCAGTACCTCCTTTCATTGCACTTTTAACATTAAGTTGGGTCGAAAAAAGTGCAACTTAAATACAGGAGGAAAATCATCCATTCATTGGCTGTGACATTTTTGTTCTACATTATTGATTTGCTCTACCCTGAATTACAGGGTTGTTTGGTATGGAAAATATATAATGAGTGCCTCTTTAATATGAATTGCTTAGGCATGTGGGTGATAATTAGGCAGAAAATGATACATTACTGTGCAATGATTTAGTACCTTGATTTAATGATTTATATACCCGTAACTAGAGTCACACTGGGCCAAATTTTGAGTCGTGTACAATGTAAATGCCAAATCAGCCACCTGAAAAAAAAAAAAGACTTGTGTATTGCATTTGGATAAATGTACATGAGCCATTTTTTAGAACTTTAGAGGTGAAGTGTAAACAGAATTTTTGGTCATATTTATCCTTGTATCGTAAACCAGAGGGCCCATACCATATCTTTTACTTCTGCAACTTTACCTGAAGTTTGATTTTATCTGTTTCAATGTGTTATGCATTTTGTTTCAGACTGTACAAGAAAGATGTGCTACATCATTTGATAGATTCATGTGTGTCTAAGGGTTATGTGTTTCAAATGGAAATGATCATCAGAGCTAGACAGAATAGATACTCAATAGGAGAGGTAAGTGCTAGCCACAATGGATTATTCATTTTTTTTTTTTTTTCTTTTTTTTTTCTTTTTTTCTTTCTTTGAAATAATAATAATAATAATAATAATTTGACTTAGTTTGATTTAACCACATGAGAACTACCTACCTATTGGTCAAAACAAAGTTTTCATTGTCAATTGGACCAATCAGCAACATTGTTAGAATAATTTCACCACACAAAAAATTGGGGTGAATTATTTGCAAAGCTCCATTCTGATTGGTGATTAAAATGAAGATGTCATGTAATTGACCAATCAGAGGCAATGTTAGATCGGCAGGTACATGTAGTGCTCAGGGGTTAAAATGGAAATGGGTATCACAGTGAGACAAAAGAAACACTCAAGTTCATTCTTGGTAGAGATGTGCCGCTGAGAATCTGGAAAGGGATCCTGCATATTTATACAAATTTTTGTCCAAAAATGGGACCCGTTTCTATACCTGAGGTCCCAATTTTGGGCTAAATTTAGCATACATTTGACAATATGTCTCAAAATTGGGCCAATTTCCTGACAAATTTGAGATCTTTTTTGAAAATTAAGACCCATGTAAATACCAGAAGGCAGAAAAATGAGAGTCATTTTTTAGCAGTTTGTGCCTGTAAGATTGATTGCCTGTGGCGCATATATAGGGTTGCATTTCAACATAGCGTGTTTATAGTAAATATACCGCATAGGTCGAGTTTTGAGCACATTGGTCAAGACACTTCTTTTATATATGCAGGGATGTCAGTTTTCAGGCAATTGCCTGATTTCAGGCCTTTTGCTACTCCAAATTTCCCCACTTTTATTTATTTTCAGCCCGTTTTGAGGCTTTATAGCCCAAATTTATGCGCTTTTCAGGCTTTTCCTGCCAAGTCACTTCAGGCCACTTTCATCCCTGTATATGGTATATACTAGTCCCAGCTGGCTTGTGCTCCTTTGTCACTGAACATGATGAGGAAAGAGTACAAGCCGGATGGGACCGAGACTATGTATGTTACATTCCAGACATAGTGAGGAATTTCCAGACAATTAGTTGCCCCAAGTACAGAATTTATATGCCAAAGTACCATACATCTTCTCCCACTATAAACACATATCGAGGGGTGGGTGACACAAAGACGTAACACCATTTTGGCCATTCTGAGAAAAATGAGTTTAATACTCTGCAGTCTGCATGCTAGCCATAAGTTTCAACATAAAAAGTTTGTGATATTTTCTAAAAATATCAAGAGCTATCTTAAGAACCACTGAACCAATACTAATTTTACTGCATTTTTCATGCTGATTCCAAATATGGCCATGAAATTTTAGAATTCTGAATAAATTTGAAACTTGTCATCTACAGTCGACACCCACATGGAGAGTTTAACTTAATGGTCCACATTGACTTATGTAGTTAAGTCTATGTTTCACTGGCCATTGATTTCAATGGTGTGTTAAATGGAGCTACTTCTATGTGTTTATTGGAAAGTGCTCATGTTTCTGAAAATTCTGATATCAAAATCTCATTTTCGCACAACAAATGGAGTTACATCTTTGTGTCACTGACCCCTGGATTTGTAGATAATCATTCACACATAAGGAGAAATGCCTTTCTGCTGCTGAGCCTTCTTTATACACACAGAAAAGGTCCAACTATACTTTAACATAAACTCTTATTGAATCACCAGAGGTCCTTTTGTTTGACTTGTGTACTGGGGGAAAATGTTGGCTACTATTCTGTTTAGGGATGCACCATTAGATATTATCGGGAGGGGGGTCTAGGGAGTTAGGGTTATGACATTTTTTTTCACTCAATATCATTTTTTTTTACCATCTTGGAGAGTAATTTTTTTTTCTTATGGATCTAAGTGATTTTTCCCCCATCATAATGGGGTTGGATTCAGTCCCTTCATTTACAGACGATAAAAGTATATGAATTAATAAGACAAAAGAAGTATGTCTTAGATAGAGGTGAAAAGTTCATAAGTGATTCATAGATTGGATTTTGTTGGAATAGGTAGGGTTTTGTGCATCATTTTTTTCCTTGGGTGGTGCATCAATTTTTTCACCCCCCCCCCCCCAATAATATCTAATGGTGCATCCCTTAATTGAATGTTAAATGTCCGAATATTCAATTGTGCAGTTTTGTCTATTTCTTAATTACTTTTTTTTTGTCTTTTTATCTCAATACAGGTGCCAATTACATTTGTAGACAGAGTGTACGGTGAATCCAAACTAGGTGGACAAGAAATCATAGGCTTTGCTAAAGGATTACTCTTCTTATTTGCTACAACATAGTACTCAGTACGCCATTGCCTAGAAAGAACTTGATAGAACAATCTGAGATTTTTTCTACAAAATACTTTGCTTTACTGCTCCACCAATATCGTTACATGTCGTCAGCCTGCTACGCTAATTGCCTAAGTCAATTTTTGTAATTTGAGAACAGAGAACAAAATGTGGTTCAAGTATGCATCAGTTACATAATCACCCTAATTATTTCGGATTATTCTCTTTCATTTATATCATTATCATCTGTTCTTGTGCAAAGATTGGTGAATAAATATGTTTAAATGCATACTTGAACCATATTTTGTACTTTGTTCTCAAAATTAAAAAAAATTACATAGGCAATTAGCGTAGCAGGCTGACGATGTGACATGATCATGGGAAATGAGTCAAATGTCACTAATATTGAATTTGAGATATTGGCAAAGAAAGTGATCAAATTCTTTTGTTTTATATTGTTTACAGTGATTGATAAATTGACATAACTTTGCAAAGAAAAGTTGTATCAACATGGGGTTTTCAGTTTCTAAAAGCTTCAAATGTCCTCTTTAGAAACATGTGAAACTCATTTTCGACCAGGGTTAACACATGACCCATTCCCCTTGATCATGTCACATATTGGTGTGTTTTGTCTATCAATTTTTTAAGTTTAGAACTAGTGAAGCAAAGTTGGGAAATGATGGCCTTATAGTGATTTGAATGAATTGATTTTTATGTGGGCAGTGTAATTTAATCACAGTATTAAGATAAATTACACTAAATGGTGTTATAAGGCAAATTTTGGACATTATTGTTTAATTTTTATTATTTATTTTTGAACTTTTGTACAGATTCTTTCACATCATCCACTATCTTACAATATATACATTTCATCATAATATATAATATCAGTAAATATTTTTGGGACAAAATAATTGTATGTGATTTTAGAAATACATTTTTGTATTGTTCCTGATGTATTGAGAAATTAAAAAGTTCTTCAAAATGAAATTAACTTAGATTAAGCGCTGGTCAAAAATGGCTCTATTTTACATGTCTGTAGCAGGGCTCAATATGCATCAATCTGTGGGCTGTACATAGCCACAAGTTTCCCAAAATAGCACCAGTGATATATATAGGGTCCACTACTTATAAGTCCCCCCTAATACTTTTTAAAATAAGTCGAAAAGTATTTTACAAAATGTAAAAAGGTATTTGTTTTACACATGTGGTCCAATTTATAGCGTCACACATTGCGTTCAGTCACAATGGTTAATTGTGTAAGAAAAGAGGCCATTTTAAGAGTTGCGCCCTAGTCCATAGCAGTCAGCTTTTCTTCAACAAACTCGTGAATAGATCTGGCATACTGTATTGTTTGAGAGCTGACTCCTAATGACTCGGATGCACAAAATGGTATCTTTTTTACATAATGAACCATTGTGACTTAACGCAAATGTGTGACGCTATAATTTGGTCCATATGTGTGCAACAAATAAGGCTACATACTCATACTTTTTTATACATTCGCATTTTGTCAAATATTTTTCGATTTATTCGTAAAAAGTATTTAAGGGGAACTTGGACCATTTTGTCAATGGCAAAAAGAGGGCTAGTTTTTGTAGAATATGCTCAAATTAGCCGCTGTCATCAAAAAAGTATTTTTAAAATGTGCATTTATCAACCAGTGACAAACTGACCAGGAGATAGGTGAGAGAGGGCAAGTTTACCCCTGGGAGCGGATTAGCAGGTCAATTTATTTATTGAAAATCTTGTTCTGTATGACACTGGCTGGTAGCAACAATAATAAATGTCTGCCTATTTGGTGCAGATTAGAGTGTATGGTCCGGTAAGTGATTGATTAGGTCGTCTGCCAAATTTAAAACCGCCATTTTGTAAATTTGTGTACAAGAGGGTTGTGAAATATGAAATCATGTGAAAATGCTTTTCAATATGAAGTAATGTGCGGCCTTCATGCACCATTATCCAGCCAGCACAATTCATGTTCTATTGAGAATTGTTCTCACACGATTTTCAGTCCTCTCCATAGTAAAGTCATGGTTGTGAAGAGCAAAGAAATTGCAACTGAGAATGGGCTTCATCAAATCTACATGTTGAAAAATAAAATTTACTTCTATAATTTGTCGTAATCGCTATTATCAGCCTTATGTTAAACATTTTTCAGTGACTTCACTATATGGGATGCAATTTTATCCACTCAGACCCAAACTTGAATTAGTTATTACCATTACTAAGTTCCTCAGTAACTAAGGCCAAAAAAAAAATTGTTGGTTTGTCCACGTCCGACCGACCGTGTACTCTGGTCCCGACCGTGTCTTTTTTTTTTTTTGTCTTTTTTTTTTTTTTTTTTTTTTTTTTTTCTTTTTTTTTAATTTGTGTTGAATGTGCTAGTAAAACAGTGGTTAGTATAAATTTAAAGAAAGAAAATGTAAAGAAAATGAACAGTATAACATGCAGAACCATCTCAAGAATTAAACCAGTAAAGTGCTGTGTGTTTGACTTATTTACCAGTTTATTTGTCAGTTTCAAGTGCAATATCTGTAAAAAAAAAAAAATCCAACCTACCGACCCAACTGTTTCATAAGCCTCTATGGACAAACAAACTTTTTTTTTTGCCTAAGGTTATTGATGTTGAAATTGTTAAGTCCCTGGTACACTTGGCTGCAAAGTTATGAACTGAATTTTAATATATAAATTCTTTAAATTTATTTTTACCTTTATCTCAATTTATTGCTAGCTTTGGTCCGATTGGTTCAGATCATGTCACATACTGAAAAGTATACAAAGTGCCAAAGATGTGTTTGTATTTAAATTATTGAAATTACCAATCTGTTTTGTGTTTTGAACCCAAGATCAGTCACATCACATACAGAGCTATAAGTTTAATACAATTTTAAACAAAATTGTTTCACATGCAGTGCTATAACTTTAATACCATGTTATACTTTGATCAGCTCGTAATCGGCGGGAATTATTAGGCTTTTTACCACTATGCCGGAAAGTAGACCCACGTTAAGAGTGATTTAGTTGGACTATATTTTGCGTGTTGAAGACAGTCAACGAAGTATAGGACTTCAATTAATAATTTTTAATACTGCTATCTCCAAATTAAATATATTGATATCAATCTGCGATATTACAAGGCCCGCTATTTAACTAGAAAATGCATCAAAAATCATTCCAATTGAAATCCATACACCTCCTATGGAAGACATGATCACAGCGGGTGTGAATTCCAAATGGAATACTTTTTACAGCCTGTTATGCCAATATAAATTGAGAATGAATCTGGTATAATTTTCACCACATTCCTGTAATTAACTATTGAATAGATCATGTATAATAAACTTCTTTTATTAAAATAAAAACAATTCAAACACTTCATCTTTCCGTTTCATTTATTACCGTATTTATTACTTTCATCTACAAAGAACAGAAATATAATTAAACATTTTCCATAAGATCTATGCTATATTTTAAAACAAATCCAATTTCATGAGAGTTGTTAATTAATATTTATTACCTCATAAATATACTCCTTGTCAAAAATATATTACAACTGCAATCATGCAGGTCTATTTCAGTAATGAAGACTTCAAAATCACTCATGATTATTTTATCCTTAGAGAAGGAATTGGAGTTCATTAATAGAATTGAAGGCATGATCGATTGTTTATGCCACAGGCATGCAGAGCCAAGGGCATAAACAATGATCATTATGCCTCAATTTTATTAATGAATTCCATTCATAAGATTTCCCAACATTCAGTGATTGTATTTCATCAATCAATAACTTAAAATAAGATCTAATATATTCTTTAAAATGTGATTTTCCTGTTTTTTATACCAAAATCATCACACGCAGCCACATTAATATTGTTTATGCCCCGGGTTTATGCCCAGCCCTTGAACCAATTACGTGCAAAAAACACTTATAATATAACACTTAATAAAACTGAAATTTGGAATTGGAATCAAAATACTGGACTTACTATTTTTAGCAATGCTACGTTGCGTGTCACAAGACCAGTCCAGCAGGTCAGCTACGCGATGAAGTGTGATGGTTTCACACGTAACATAGCATTGCTAAAAATAGTAAGTCCAGTATTTTGATTTGATTCCAAATTTCATGTTACAACTGGATGACTGAGAACATTCATCAATTTACTTAATAAAACTATATAGCCACCTATTTTCTCATAAGATGATTACCAAACCAATTTAAACGAATGAATATGAAGCCAAACAACAGTATTTTTGGGTATATTTTAGAATTTAGCCATTCTAAGAGCTCTCTTAACTGATCTCTATAATATTAGACTAGCTGTATACAGAAATTGCATGATCACTAAATACTGTTATTACTGGTCAAATTCAACTGAATACTGCTCATATTTTTTGGCAAATTTGACAAAACTTACTTGACATTTTGATAACAACCCATTACATCGTTGTTGGGCAGGAAAAACCTATGTGATTTTGGCCCCGGAACATGTTTAAAGCAAAACTGCCAACAGGATACATTGGAGGTTTTGCTTTAAACATGTTATGTACACAGCCGATGACACAAAGGAGGTTTTTAATACCCAATGATGATATATGTGATTGGAGGTAGACTATTATAAGTTTTCTAGTGATTTTCTGAAGGGGTAATTGTTCTTATTTTGTTTTATTCCAACATATCGTTCTCCTATTTTTGGTTCCCAGGAGCTCGTTTATCACAGCCGCCTCTTATTTCACATACAGTCTGAATTCACAGATCAATGGATTGTGAACTTCTGGCACAAAGTGAAACATGCAGTTATTGCACTGCGTAGTTTAAAAACCCACATTTTTCAAAAAAAAAAAAGCTCTTCATAGTTTTGTAAGTATTGTTCAGATCATCTGCAGCAATTTGCATCTTAATCAGACATTGTGTTTTTGAGTTATGTTTACTCCTGTGTTTATAGCCAATTACAGGGTGTTTTAAAATGAACTGTACCTAACTTAACCCATTTTTTATATATTTTCGCGGAGATTGTACATATCAAAAAACTATCATAGAAAGCAGTGATAAGTGTTCTGTATAGGTGTAGTAGAAATTTTGAATTTTGATAATAAGTGGTTTTAGTCAGAAGATATCGCATTTTCAATTTATCATCACATTTTTAGACCAACGCATGGAACTAAGTTTATCCGTGTTCTCTACCGCAGTAAAAAAATTGGTCTGTTTTATAAAAACGTACTTTTCTTCAAAACCATTTGAGGTAAAGACATGATTTTTTCACCAATAATAGGAAACATACTATCCTGTTACAGCTTACAAACACAAATTATTTAAATGTCGGTATTAAGTATTTAATTTTAATTTTTGAATTTGGGTACAGTTCATTTTAAATCACCCTGTAGAAGGCTGGTCTTTGTAAAATTCAAATGAGCCAGGAGCAATGTTCTAAAACAAATTGCTCCTGGTTCCAGTTTTGAACTTGATGCAGTAGTGCTGGTATGCTGCATTGTATATGCAGAAAAGGATTTACTATTTGAAAATTGCTCCAGTTTCTTCAGAAATTGCTCCTGGTTCTTGTAAAATTCCAGTGAACCAGGAGCAATGTTCGAAAACAAATTGCTCTTGGGTTCCAGTCCGCTTATTTCAAGGCTTGACCCAGCGCATATGCTCAGGCATTAAATTGCACTCTTCTATTTGCAGAAAGCTGTATTTTCACATACATACGATAACTTTTTAAAAATGGTAACATACTCTCCTCAAAATGATCACTAAAACGTAACCAATTTAAGATACAAAATTGCATTTCTGGAAATAATAACTCAACAGAGTATGTACATACTAGGGTTACAAAATGGCACCTGTCTTTGCAAGCGTTGACAAAGTTTAATTTGTCAACACTTGCATTAACAGAATTGTAAATACATTTAATTGGGCAAAGAGTATCGTAGCGACACATTGTCTGGAAGTCTAGCAGGAAATTTGAGCTTACATTTTATACATTTTGAGTAACAAGGCACTGATTAAGAAAATCAACACTCATTAACCTTAGAAAAATTAGAATTACAGTTTATAAGGCGCCCCCACAAACAGTTTATCATGTTTTGGCATAAACCAGTGGAGCTTCAGTAAAAGCATCAGACAATATTTATTTTTATATAACTCATACAAAGATTCTTATCGTTTGATTGATCAATTACTCCTATTATTATTTTTGCTATTTAAAAAAAGACGATTGCACTCCGCGTGAGTGCAATAGTCCATTTTCCATTGCACTCACGCACAGCTACCTTTGCAATGCTGACACACGTGAGCGTGTATAGCGCACAGTGACCATCTCGACTCGCCAATTATAGGTGTGGATATCCATTCTAAAATCAATACACTAACATGTAAATATTTTTTTATTTTGTTTTCCTGTTGATTTATAAATTAAGTGGAAGAAAAGTATTTTATATAAAACGAATATTGAATGTTTTTATTCGTTCAATGGAAAGAATATTTTCATTCGGTGAAATGTGAACTTTGAATAAGCCTTTTTGAAATATGGCGGGCACAAAAGGAGAGGGCGGTACTTTGAAGTGAGTAATCTTTTGTATGCTTCTCAGCTGACAAAAGATTACTCACTTCAAAGTACGCCTCTCCTTTTGTGCCCGCTTATATTTCAAAAAGGCTTATGGAACAGTCCATATTTCACCTCGTGAAAATATTCTTACCATTGTACTCATAAACGTTCAATATTTGTACATGGAATAGAACTACCTGTTTAATTCACAAGTATAAATCTAATATAAAAATAAATACTGCATCTACTGAGCTGCTTTTTCAGCATAGATTAGGCCCCATTTCTGATTGCCAGAATCTACACGTACTAACTTGTTGGTCCAACCATCCATTAGCCCCTGGTAGTCCGCCTCACTATGGTCCTGCAAGAGAGAGAACAAATCATACAAGCAAGTTTATTAACATTTGGCCAAAAAGAAAAAGACAGAAATTTGGAGGGTCGGTAGGTCAATCTTTTTTTTTTTTTCATGAGCACTTCCTCCAACTTTCCTCCATTTTGAATTGACAAATTCTTGATCATTTTACATTAAAAAAATTGTGTGTTTTTGGACAGAATTTAAATGAAAATACTTCTTACTTTTAATCAAATATGCATTTAATTAATGAAATGAGTGAATAAGAAATATAAAAGGTCCTTGATACTGTCCAAATTTTAGGTTTCTTCTAAAAATGTGATGGGAAAAAAACCTGACCCAAGATTTCTGATTTTTTGGGTCAGTCTCTGAGGACAATCAAACATATTTTTTTGGCCTTGTATTCAATCACAATTTGGAATAATTCTAGCACTGGAACTTTCAATATACAAGGGTCATTCACAAAGTTCTGACCTCCATCGTCACATATCTGTAATCTTACTTACCAGAAAATTGAAATTACCCATGATTATACTCCTTAATCTTGGCCATAAAATAAAAGTTATTTGATTAAAATGTGATTTTTGGTTGTTAAGGTGTACTGATTAAAGAGAATACAGATTAAAACGGTACGTTTAAAACGGTCTGAAAAGAATTTAAACGATGGGCTAATTTGATTAAAAAGGTTGCCCATATCTATATGGAAATCATTACAAATTTATTTTTTGAAAATGATTAAATTGCTTCAAATAATTGAATCAATATCTAGTGCTTGCAGACAGTGAAGTTTTTTTACCCACACATTTTAAGTCGTACAAGGTGTCCCAGAATGATTTATACCGTGATTGAACAAAATATCAAAAATATAATAGTCAAGTGTATCTAATCTTAATAATTCCAATACAATGCCACATATGTCTCCTACTTATTCTGTGACTTTCATGGAAATAGCTTGATTCGTTTTTGCATGACATTGCTATTACTGAAAATGGACGAAAACTGCATGTGTGTAATTTACAGTGCAAATGCATCATAACACATGGATCCTTTATCACCATCGTCCAGCCGCACTGTGCAATATATTGGAGAAATCCTACATTCTTTTATAGGAAATACACCAAATTTGGCACAGATGTAGAGCTTACAATGCTAAATAATTCTTGATACGGGATTAAGTGAAACATTTCAATATGACAGCAGATATTTAGGTTGAAAGCATACTTTTTATGTGATTTTTACCCCAATTTTTACCCAAAAATGGCATTATTACAGAGGATGTAACTTCCTCAAGGATCCTCCATGAGTAAATGTTAATCTTCTTCGTCACATAGCTGTGGGTTTGTCAATATACTGTGGACATAAATGCATGCTGTGACACTAAGAACGAACCTTCTCTATACTTTTATGAAAAATCCATCTCTGTCTGCATTTCAAATGAAGAATAGTTTAAGGTCACTCAAGCATAGCAAATCCTTTATTCCATACAAGGATTGCTTCGTAATATCATAAATAAACGATAGATATCGACTATTTAGTAGAAGTAAGAACAGGACACAACAAATATACTGCATAACATTTTCCAAATAACTTTGTGCTGAACGGTTAGTTAATTTTACAGATTTTCAAAATAGGTTGCTTTGTCAAAACTTGGGATTCACCATTTTTACTAGAAACGTCCAATTTTTAAAATCTAAAAAATCTGAGAAAGCTAAATATATGTAGAATTTAAAATGCAAAACAATATGACCAATAAAAATGCTGTTCATACCTAAAAAATTCCATCTTTCCCGGTATAAATCATTCTGGGACACCCTGTAAATTGCATATGATACAGGCTTTGGAACTTTTTTGTATCTTCTTTTTTCAATTTTATTTTTTTAATCTTTTGAAATAAATTTTTTGCAAAAAAATAAGATAAGAAGTCTAGGGTTGTGCCTATTTTTAGGGTTGGTCGTGTTACGCCAATCAAACTTTTTTTAGGCGTAAAGTGACTCACCTTGAGGAAAGTTTCCTTGTTTTCATGCAGCCATTTCTTTTCTTTAGTCAGCATGTCGGTAAATTGCCAGCTCCTATCTTCAGCCTTCACGTTGACAAAACCAGCTGCTTCAATGAGCTATTAGAATAGATAAGACAATAACATGTTATGTGAGGCAGATGGGATGATATCAGTGTTAATGCTATTGTGCATGATTGGTGCAAAGCCTTTTTTTCCTTTTATGTCAAGCATATTTAACAGTTGAAATCTAGGAGATAACGCTAATGGAACTTCGGCCAGGCACAAGTGACTTGGTGAAGGCGGTTGCCGAGATAACTGGTCTGGGAATTTTTCAGGACAGGCAAGTGTAGCCAACAATTGGACTTACCGTATTTCGTCAAATAGTCGCCCCCCCCCCCCTCAAATAAAGCCCCCACCACTTTAGTTCAACCAAGATGTTTCAAAAATTCCGATATTTCCATGCTATCTTGTGTAGTAAGCTTACCAAGTTCCCCACATGGTCAATAATAGCGTCAATAATTGGCGAAAATCTGCATCTGAACCCGGAAGTGAACCAAAAGTCAGTGTCAAAAGGTCATAGTTCGTCATTTTAGCGTGACTTTTAAGCTTACCTAATGATTTTAATAGGAATTGTCGTGCTACAAATGACCTCTAATAAACGCCCCCCCCCCTTGGGGAAAATGTAACGCCCCCGGGGGCGTTTATTCGACGAAATACGGTATTACTGTGATTGGAACCGCCTGTAACTATGTCTTTTATCATGGGTCATCTGCTCCATCTTTACCAGATGAGACACAGGGAGAGTGGATTAGATGATTGGTCCTGCGGGAAATTGAACCCAGGAGCTCTTGCACTAAAAAGCAAAGACCTTAACCAGTGTGCCACGCTGCTCCCTTCCAGGATGAAAAAGGAAAAAAGAGGTTTTGAGATCAATAATAATAATTTTGCAATTAATTTTTCTGTCCAATCCTTTGGCCAGAAATCTCAATAAATGGTCAAATTGGCCCAACAATAAAATCCTTAGAAGGAACACTGGTTAATTCAGGGGAGTTTGGCCCAAATGCTAAAGAAAATGGATGGGCACTTCAGCATGTGAACATTGGGCTATTCTAGTTGAAATCCGGACTACCCCTGTGGAAGATTTGGGAAATATCTTCCACAGAGGGAGTATGTTTTTCAAATATAATTGGTCAGGGTTAATCATTTTGCAACCCATACTCCCCCTGTATTATGACCTTACCAATATCTTCCAGAACTGGAGTGAGTATTTCAAATGGAAGTTACCCAATTGTCTATTCTATTTGAAACTCATACTCCCTCTCTGGAAGGCTTTAGCTAATCTTCCACAGGGGTAGTGTGAATTTTAAAGGAATAGCGCATTGCTCTGTCATGATGTTACATGGAATTTGGGGCTGATTCGGGCACCATCTGTAGGCTCTTAACCAGGTTTAGATATGGGTCGCAAATTGCAGAAAACTGGATTAAAAATGAAGGAAGGGTGTTTTTCAAAATTGTCTGCAAAAATGGGTAATTTATTAATGTTTTTTGTAGATTTAAAAAAAAAATTTGAACACTTGTCAGAATTTAGCAACTTATAAGCATCATTTTGAACTAAATTCATTTAAAAATCCCAAAAATGATTGTATTTTTGGGTCTCTTTTTCGTCACATTTGGTTTTAGGGTCAATTTTCAAAATTCTAGACACACATTCCCATCCAAATCAGAGCATGATACTTACCTTTCCATATTCTGGGGGAGTACATAGTGTATAGCCTCTTTGTGCCACATACTTGTCAAATGCTTCACTGTGGGGTGGTTCTCCACAGCAGTAGTCAGAGATCAGAAGCTTACCACCTGGTTTCAACCAAGTCTACAAAAAAGACACAATGCAGTAGGAATTAATCATTTTTACTTTTCTTATTGTTAAAAGTAAACTTGGGCTTGTATGATTGGTATATGTAGTTATAACACAAATACAGGGTTTACATTGGGATTGCTTTCAGTAAAGCATTAACCAGTCAGACAATCAATTGAATGTTTGCAATGTTTGTAATTCCATGCATCTGCTGTGTCCCATAATCTCCCTGTAGTGTAGGCACTTTGTCATGGTTGAGTGGCAGGACTATGGGCATTAATCACACATGGTTTATTCAATTGCCTTTCCAAGCTTAATGATACCAGCTCATATCATGAAGAGTGGGCCAATTCTTACGGGTACACCCCGTCAGTCCAAAACCCCATCAGTCCGAACCACCGCTAGTCCGAATTTTAAGCTTACCTAAAGCTAACCCTAACCTAAAAATTCGAACTAGCGGTGTTTTGGACTGACGGTGTTTCGAACTGACGGGGAGACCCCATTCTTACATGGCACATGCTCTTAAGTGCATTTATAGCTCTACTACAGAATACACTCCTAGTGACAATTATCATTTAGACAGAAACTATTGCTATGTATATGGAATAATATTTAAACATCTTACCAGAAACTTTTTAAACAGCACTGGTTTGTCTTTGATATGTAGAATGGTGTCTCGGCTGTATACCACATCAAATGTCTCTGGAGGATAGTTTCTCTTTGTCACATCAGCCATCTCAAACTGAACCTAAAATAATGCAACAAATAAAACAGACAAGGTAATACTGACCTCACAGTTTTAAGGTGTGCGATCACTCACCATCGCACACCTTAAATCGTCTGTCCGAGTGCGATTTATAGCACACCTCAATTCCTAAACTTCTTAGGCACACCTGACAACCCGCCTTAACATTTCCAGAAGTGCGATTTGTAGCATTATTATGTTTTGATGAATCCAAGTGTGTGAAAATTTTGGATCCGAAACATAATAATGATAAAATCGGATGCTTCACGCCCAATATTTATTGGTCTCGCTATGAGTTTTAAAATATTGGACTCGACTACGTCTCATCCAATATTTTAAAACTCATAGCTTGACCAATAAATATGGGCTCAATTGATCCAATTTTATATCACACCTGTTCTTTTCAAAACTCAATTCTTGAAGTCTTGGAATATCATAAATATACATTTCACAAACCCTATACTCCATTTTACCTGAGTTTTACAACCAAACTCAAGGAAAAACAAGGCATAAAGGGACGGTGGTTTGGTTGACCACTCCCACCCAGATCCTCACTTTTTGTGGCTTTCAAGATGGTTTATGGTTAGAAGGAAAAGGCAATAACAATCGAATTGTCTCTGTGGTATCATGTTTACAAAAATTTCCAGATAATGCCTTGTATTCCACCTTGAGCAAAATATACTACAAATTCTATTTTTTACACTTTCGTGTGGGTCAATGAGAGTACCTAAAAGTACAACTCTTACCTTCAATCCATTGTTGTGTACAACTCTCTCCATAGCAATCTCTATCATGTTAGTAGATAGGTCCATACCCACAACATCAGCTCCATATTGCTGCAACAAGGAAAACACAACACAACAAAACAGTTTTTATTCAGTCTTATTTCAGATGAGAATCTGAAATAACTAAAACTATCTCCCTTTTCCTGTTTCTCCTTTAAAATATGTTAATGACAGTGAGACTATTTTAAACCTTTCTATAAAAGTCTGTTAATTCCCATCAATAATGACGCATTTATTCCTTGTTAGTGTTGTCTAATCAAAAAGCACCTGTAGCCAAGTGGCTAACCATAGGTCTCACAAACCTGAGGTCCTTGGTTCAATTCACAGGCGGGATTACTTTGCCTTGTTTCCCCACGTTGAACCAAATACAATTATAAACTTCCTCCGTGACACAAAACATTGTGGGATAGATGCATCAAATGTCTTTGTTTGTTTACCAGTGCTCATTCCCAGAGTCATCAACAAGCTAGCCATATCACACCATACCTGGCCTGACAAAATGGCCACTGGTGAACAAACACAATTTTACATCTACAGGAGAGAACCATTACTGGTTCCTTTACTGCCTTTACTGGTGCAACAAGCTGCTCTGAGCCTTTGCATTGTTCCCTTTGCATTGTTCAGCAACAAGAGTGAAATCTTTGATGCTTACCTTTGCCATATAGAAATCTCCTCCACCAATTCCACAGCCAACATCCAGCACCCTCTGGCCTGATTTCAGATTCAACATGGCTACAAAGGCCTATCAATGTCAGAAAATAGATGCAATTTAAGTCACATAAAACAAAATAGCCCTGTAATAATTATGGCTGTCATATCCGAGCACAAACATGTGGAATGCATTAAAGGTGGTTGACCCGACTGACAGCCTCATCTCCCCTCTCTATGTTATCCCATCAAAATTCAGATTTTAGCATCTGAAGAACCTGATATCCAAATTGTTGGAACCGTTTAACTTGGAATGAGATTGAGGACTACCATACCCACACCTTACAAGTGTCCCAACCTTGCACACAAAGATGTCATACCCTCATTACTTCACTGGCTAATTAGAACAGGGGTCGAAATAAGATCTTCTGAAGCAGGAGCAACTTCTTTTGAGAACTGCCCTTGCTGGTTCACATGTATTTGTATTGAACCAGAGGCAATTTCACATTACCTGGGTGAAAAGATGATTATGCCTTACATGTAGTGGATGTAGTCATCTGGGGCAATTTTCAATATTTGCCCCTGGTCATGAAGATTTCCATGGAAACCAGGGGCATTTGCAGGTTCAGTAGGGATAAAATTGGCTCTGGCTCCTGCTTATTTCGAACCATGGATTAGAATAACTCTAATAAAGTGATTTTCTTTGAATGAATTCCTCAACTGTAAATTCACACCATACCTCTGTAGTTTCTGGTCCACCTGTGCTAACATAGCCATCACCAAATACTTTCTCATAACTCAATATGCTATTGCGTGTGTATTGCCTGCTGTCCAAGAACTTCTGGAATGTCTCAAAGCCATGATTGGCGGTAGTGTCTTGCTGGGTCTTGTGCAGAAGCCAGCAGTATTGGTTTTGGTTATTCTTCAACTAAAAGTAAAAATAATAAATAAGATATACAAGTTTATAGCGGTTTATTTGAGATGCGGATGTTATTATGTAATCATTATTGCTTTAAATCATGAAGGGAAATCGCCATGTTGAAGAATTCTAAATTTGATATGTACAGCTCCACAATGTCAAGCACCAGTTGTTCTGCATAGTTTTAAGTATTTCCTAATAAACATATCAAAAAAAGTAACTAACCCCCCTTAAATAATGGCCATTATTCAAAAACGGGATATTGTATTACAAATCTGTAAAATGCGTTGGAAGCAGAATTTATTTTTGCGTATTTTGATACCTCATTTGATACGATAGCTCAGAAAACAATAAAACACTGGTCAATTTAATGTAGTAAGGTCCAGATTTGAAAGTTGCACTTACAACAATACAAAAACACTTATATCATTACACACATTGTCATTTACAGTTTTAAACTCATGTGATTTAATGGTTTTTACAAATGTCTCTTGTAACTGTTGTTGTAATGATCACTGTCATATCAGTTAATATCGGGTGTGACTTCCTTCTGCCAAGCACCTCCGCCTCATACTGTTTACAAGACGTCTGATACGTCTCTGGTCTATTGCTGCCCATTCCCGTCTCAGAATTTGATCCAGTCCAATCAAAGTTGTTGTTGGCTTGATCCTCTTGTCTACCCGGTACTTTAAATGTCCCCACAGATGCTCCAACGGGTTCAGGTCATAACAGGCAATAACATACGATTGATGCCTTCTTGTTCCAGAAACTGGTTGGTTATCCTAGCCCTATGTGGAGTTGCATTATCGTCCATCAAGATGAAGTCTCTTGTAACCTTGGCATGTTCAAAAGGTGACATCACTGACATGTTACAAAGATGACCAGCCTAACCTGATCTGCCTTAACCGTTGAAATGGACAACTCGGCGGGGTATTTAAAAATGTGTTAACTCTTCATGTTTCAACTAGGGATTAATCATTAAGCGAATATTGACCAACGATAAGAATAATACAATTGGTATTGATTTTCCCGAAATTTTGATCCCTAAATGCACGAAACAAAACGAACATTCCCATGAGAGTCCAGCAGATTTCTTTCCATTATACTGAATACATATCAATAGAATTTACTGCAACTTTCAAATCTTGGGTTACATTGATTTAAATGTACGCTGCGGCATCAATATTTAGACAATTGCTACAATTGGTGTCAAAATACGCAGAAATAAATTCTGCTTCCAATGCATTTTACAGATTTGTAATACAATTGCCCGTTTTTGAATAATGATCATTATTTAAGGGGGGTTAGTTACTTTTTTTGATATGTTTATTTACTTTTTCCATCACCATCATTGTCATTATTGTCAATTGCTTAGTATCAGTTGATGCTTGGTTTTCATAATTATCATAACTTTTTGATGTTACGGAAACTGTTGTTTGCCTAATACATAATATTTTATTGTGATTTATTCTGTAAGGTTACATTATGTTAGTTAGGGGTCGGTTATAGAGGGGTAAAAAAAGGGTGATGTGTCAGATTCCTTAGGGCTCAAGCTTATTTGATGCAGGATGATCTCCTGAACATTTTGACACCTTTTTTACTGAAATCGGCCAAAAAATGAGAAGGTGCCGGCCAAAAACTTATTCGGACAGGGGGGGTCTAAGGGGGGTCTGAAAATTGTCATTTTTCATCAAAAATATGATGCGCAGTGGTTTTCCTTGCAAGATTTTGTAAGATTTTATAGTGTTAGGGTAAGTAGCAACAGCATTTAGCAGTTAGTTGAGGAGCAAGTCACTGATGTTTTCAGGTAAGGAGAGTAAATCAAATCGTTTTAGTCAACAGACAAAAAGGAAACAATACTGTTCCCCTCCCCAAAAACAAAAAGCAAACAGGCAAAAATGTGATTGTTTATTAGGGGTAAACTATATTGTGGGTTGTCTCAAGTTTGAGAGCAATGCCATGTTGGATTGTGTAATGGTAGACTCGAATCAGTGCATTTAGTGTCACCAGCGTACAGACAAATCACCTTTCTACATGTATGTATACGCCCCACAGGGTTAGATTAGCACGCGCAATTTGAATCGGTCACTACGAAATGGCATTCAGACTCTCAATTTGAGACAAGACACAGTTTAGAGGTCCAGACTCAATCTGTTTGTATGCCCCTTTTGAAGAGCAAAATAGTACACCTCTTTGACCTCTGAAAAATTCACTATGCTTCCTTGAATTGTGATAAGCCCCCAAAAAAACAAGTTTGTTTCCTGTAGCGTGCACACATTTCGTTTTTGACGGCTTATTGTGCGCATTTGATTTTTTTTCACTTACGAAGAAAAAAACCCGGAAAAATCGCAAAAAAAATATAATAAAACACTACTGGAGTAAACATTTACACATTATACAACAAACAAGCATAGTGAAAAACTACTGCTGGTTGAAAGAGGGTCATAAATATTCTTGAATATGAAGAAATATGATTTTTTTTTTTTTTTGTGTGTGTGTCGGAGAAACCCACTGTAAATTCCCATTCCAATTCGCAGCGAAAAGGGTATTTTTTCCATTTCAGGACATAGATTAAAAAACAAAACAAAAAAACCAAAACACATTTGGCATTTTGGACCTGCTACAGGAAACAAACATGTTTTTTTTGGCCTAAGTTGAACTTCATCAAAATGATTGAGTTTCTGTTATGTAAGTTTGATTCAAGCAGGTTGCCAATGCTCATGCACACTATTTTAAAGGAATTATCAGATCATTTCTGATCATTATATGTGACCTGCTACCACCAATTGAGTGCAAAGTCGCAAGTTGGTCATTTCAAGACAGGTGCACAGCAAACAAAGAACACCAACGTAGCAGCCAGGATGTCTTGAAATAATCAACTTGCGACTTTATGTTCATTTCATGGTAGCAGGTCACATATTTAGTCCAGCAGCACAACCAAATGGTCAACAATTATATAGAAAGACCGATATCATCACAATATCTTACTGAAAATAGCCTGCTTCAAGTCTACTGCAAGCCCTATACCATGCTAAATTTGACAGCCTCTCTGGCTCAATAAAAAAATACCGGAAGTAATCTTCATTCTGATTTTGTCTTCATCAGATTACTTACAACTTTGTCATTTGTCTCCAGAAATGCAAAAATCTGAATTTTGATAAATTTTAGGGTGTTCTAGTTCAGCAAATCACTAATAATCCCTTTAAGGCCAGAGTAATGGAAGACACATTCGTCCACGACCGAATTTGAGATTTTTTGATATTTATCAACACTAAGATGTATTCTTTCACTTGAAACTGATAAAATACAACTTGCTAATATTTATTCGTATTTTTGCTTGATTTATTTCACTCTTTTCAACTCTAAAAAGTCACATGGCTCAAGACAGCTTAGTAAATTGGCGGAAATAATGAGTCAGAAATGCGCTGAATGCGAAATATTGTGATTACGCAGCGATTCGCGTCAAGCGTGACGCTGGCGTAACTCTGCGCAGTATATCCAACGCAGTCAAGGCGCATTCGGTATGTTGTTAACGCCAGCAAACAAAACAAAAATTTGCAGTCAAAATGCCACTTAGATTTTTTAATTATTTTGAATTTTGGCGAACTGAAAGCAGAGATTATAGATTCATTGGTGCAAAAAGATGCATATTTAGACCATGCACCAGATACAGCTTTTACAAGTGTGAAAGTCTTACCGTTTTAAAATTTAAGGACGTTTTGTGCATAATTTTGACATTTTTTACTAAAACGTCGATTTAGTAGAGTTCACTTTTGACAATATTATGCGATTTTTGTGACAAGATAACTCGAAAAATATGCAAGCAAAGGGTAAACTTTTGCACTATCCTTTAGAGTACATCAAAGTCTAGGGAAGGTTTTTTCATTTTTCAAAATATTTGTTTTAAACAAAAATATACACCATTATGTGCAATTTTAGCTTAATAGAGTGACAAAATGGCTTTTTTCACATGTTTTTTTAAATATTACGAAAAAAGAGACGAATTTCAAAAAAATGTAAAAACCTTCCCTAAGTTCATGTCTCTTCTTCATGAAAAGCTAACTGAATTTTGTTTACTCGAACGGATTTTTTTTCTAAGTTGTCACAAAAAATTGGGGTAAAAAGTAAATTTTGTGATTTTTCAAAAACTTGAGATTTTTGAACAAATCTGACGTCACCATGGGATTCCTTGACTCATTTCCTTTCCAAAAATGTATAGTTTTATATACTTTGGACATACAATTCAGAAATAATGAAGCCCGAAAAGGTCCATGTTCTCTCCCATTACTCTGCCCTTAAGTGCAATTTGAACCACTACAGTATTTTCTGGTGGATTAGTCAATGGCAATGCACACATGAAATGATAAAGAAATGATCATGATCACACCACTCAAACAAAATTTTTAATATTATATCAAGTTAGTGTTAGTGTGTTAACTATACTTATTGTATAAAAGAGTAGGGGATCATCTGGAATGTTTATCAGCACAACCCCACTCCCAATACTAGGTTCCATGATCATACATATTTCATTAAATGTGCATGTAAATCCTGTGCGCAGTTAATATTCAATCTGAGGTAAATAGAAGAAATTATCTTTTTTGTCAAAAAGTGTCTTTTAGGCCGATCTTATACCTCTGAAATCATATGATATGGGATCAATTTCACTAAACTTTTAACCCTTCGTAACTCCACTGACCATTCGTAAAGTTACGAATACCCAATACTAGATGTAACTTTACGAAGGGTCCCTGTAGTAAATCCCTATTACTTACGAAAGGTACCATTCGTAAGTAAGTTTAGTGAAATGGAACTAACGACTCGTCATAAGTTACAAATGATTTTGAGACTTATGAAGCTTCATAACGTTTAGTGAAATGGACCCCTGATCAAGCAAAATGAGAACAATGTCTAAGAAAATCAAATTTGGGGAACAGACCAGATTTACTTGAAATTATATAATAATTTCATCTGCCTTATTTCTGAAAATGTGACATTGTATGCATGTAAAGAATGGGCTATTCCAGTTGAAATACATACACCCCCTATGGACGACATAACCACACAGGGGGTGTAGATTTCAATTACAGCAACCTATTCAGGCAACACCATTTGAAATTCACACTCCCTGTGGGGAGATTAAGGTTATGTCTTCCATTGGGGGTGTATATTGACTGGAATAGCCCAACATTGGTATATGCATGCAATATGAACGAAAAATTACAATAACAACAAACAAACGAAATGTGACATACATGTACATATGTGACACAATCTGGCCAATGGGGGCCAAATGAGGCATTTTTGAAAATTGAGTTACTGTAATTATTACATTATACAATAGGCTAGTATCATTTACCAAAGGCATGGCATGGCATATTTGGTTCTAAAGTTATGAAGTTTTTGAATGTCTATTTTCTTATATATTTCATTATTATTTAACTCCATGTTTTTACCTTTATCTCAGTTTCAAATTTGCCACCTTTGGCCCCCATGGACCAGATTGTGTCACATATGAAGAATATTGGTGTACATGTATTCAATATGAATGAAAAACTACAACAAACAAACAAACACATTTTTAAAAATGTTGGTTGATGGCGAATATGTTAGTATACCCCTTTGAGTACATGAAAGCTGTACAATTAGTGACTAATTAGCAGCATACAAGCTAGCTTTATGATTAGTAATTAATAAGCAGACGACAAAATAACTCACACTAATACTTACAACGGGATCCTACAAGTACCAGAAGAAATTGCAAATAGAAAAGCTGTGATACATTGTATGATGTTTGCATGACAAGCGGCTGGCAAGCGTAGGGATATCACTATAAACACTACACATCGTATAAGTTCTTCACACATCGTAACCATCCCATATTATGTGATCATGAGTTGGGCTGACTTTGGACTTATGATGGAATCAAGGACATACAATGTGTTGCAATTTGTAATGAAATTGACTTGTGGTACTAACACAAGGGCAACAAGAAAATAGGCCTAAATATTAAGAGTTGCATATACACTAGGAAACTAAGCCTATATTTATAGTAAATATTAAAGGTGGGTAACCTGATTGACTTCCAATATCACGATGTATAAATGTCACATTTACATGTTCTTTTTGCATGAATGCTTGAAAGGGATGACATTTTAGGTTTAAGTTTTAAAGTAAGTAATATACCAGTAGTAGAGGAAGAGCCCTAAAAGCTAAAATTATATAAATACATCATTTGGTCACAAAAACAGCACCCCATACAAATGCTTTTATTAATGACAATGCGCTATTCCAGTTGAAATCCATACAAGGGAGTGTGAATGTCAAATGGGGTTACCCGAATGGGAAAATCCAATTTAGGGGACAAAATAGTTAATACTGCATTATAGCCAAATGAGTACCATGAAACATAGGGATGCAAATCACTAGCTAACATCACACCTTCTTACATGTAGGACCCACATGAGTGGGTGACTCCATTTGAAATCTACACTCCCTGTGTAGCCATAATAATATAGATTTCAACTTTAAAAGCCCAATTTAGGGGACAAAATAGTTAATACTGCATTATAGCCAAATGAGTACCATGAAACATAGGGATGCAAATCACTAGCTAACATCACACCTTCTTACATGTAGGACCCACATGAGTGGGTGACTCCATTTGAAATCTACACTCCCTGTGTAGTCATAATAATATAGATTTCAACTTTAAAAGCCCAATTTAGGGGACAAAATAGTTAATACTGCATTATAGCCAAATGAGTACCATGAAACATAGGGATGCAAATCACTAGCTAACATCACACCTTCTTACATGTAGGACCCACATGAGTGGGTGACTCCATTTGAAATCTACACTCCTGTGTAGTCATAATAATATAGATTTCAACTTTAAAAGCCCAATTTAGGGGACAAAATAGTTAATACTGCATTATAGCCAAATGAGTACCATGAAACATAGGGATGCAAATCACTAGCTAACATCACACCTTCTTACATGTAGGACCCACATGAGTGGGTGACTCCATTTGAAATCTACACCCTGTGTAGTCATAATAATATAGATTTCAACTTTAAAAGCCCAATTTAGGGGACAAAATAGTTAATACTGCATTATAGCCAAATGAGTACCATGAAACATAGGGATGCAAATCACTAGCTAACATCACACCTTCTTACATGTAGGACCCACATGAGTGGGTGACTCCATTTGAAATCTACACTCCCTGTGTAGTCATAATAATATAGATTTCAACTTTAAAAGCCCAATTTAGGGGACAAAATAGTTAATACTGCATTATAGCCAAATGAGTCAAACAGAAAAATATACACAGGGATGCAAATTATTACCATCACACCTCCATGCATGTAGGACCCACAGAGAGTGCTCAATACTACGACACATATTAATATACTACAGTAATGCTCATATCATACTAGCACGCACTGTCATCATAAGACAAATCACTGGTAGCAGACTACTGTAAATGGGCTATTCCAGTTGAAATCCATACCCCCTATGGAAGACATGACCTTAATCTCCTACACAGGGGGTGTAGATTTCAAATAGAGTCACCAATTTAGGTAAGTCCATTGGAAATTCACACTCCCTGTATCATGCACCATTAAGGACATGTCTTCCATATGGGGGGGCATATGGATTTCAACTGGAATAGCCCAATGCATATAGTTAAAATTTGGGACTTAATTATTTTGGTTCAATCTACATGTACCTTTGTTAATTGGATGATTACATACCTCAACGTAAGTCTGAATACTTCTGCTGAAAATCATCTCAAAGCCAAAATTCTTGCCCCCCTCCTCCGAACCGGCCGACTGGAACAATGCATTGTAGAAGGCGGGAGAACGGTATTTTGTGGGGTTAAATGTACGGTCCTTATCTCCTGTTGGTGAGAAAGGCATAAAGGTCATCTTATATGTAGGTCATCTTGTCATTGCTGTTCTGGAAAAACCTCCAAACTCCAATAGCTACCTTGTGTTAAATATGTGAGTGGACACTACGAATGAGCCGTAAAACGGCAAATTGTATTCTGAGATACAGTGCAAAATGTGCCGCAAGTCGTATTCATAGGTGTCTCAATTAGGCGCGGCATGTTTCTCATTTGATAGCGTTTAAACCAATCAATAATCCTATTGCTGAAGAGGATAATAACCTTCTACATATAAAATCATTAAATAGCTCTAGTCGTTGTTTGCTTTGGCTAAATCCTGTTCAAGTGGTGAGTTACAATTGCATTGTATTTTGGCTGGGTATGCATAACCAACAATTAACAATGAGAGGACATTCCTGTACCTTGTTGTCTCGGGATGATTTGAAATGACCGCCAATTATGACTTTATTACCAGCAAAGTGAAAAGGAGACACATATAGAACAGAAAAGGGTACCATTTTGTTGAAGGACCAGAGTTCAACAAACCATAACCCCGCTTCTGGATATCGTTTGAAGTCAAATGATATACTATTTTAAAGCTTATGATATATATTTCAGAGATGCCAATGGGTTATGGAAAAAAAATCTGAAATTTGCGAACGTAGGGAGCGAAGCGACCGAAGTCTCGCCCCCACGGCCGGGGGTCCAGGGGCCAGCTTAAGGGCCCCTGGTGGGGTCAGGGGAAAGCCCGGTGAAGTTGAGGGATGAAGCCCCCAAAGCCAGAGGGTTTCTACACATTTTACACTGCAGGAGACACCATTTCTGAGGTAAAATTACATTCAAATGGATTAAAAAATAAGGTTATTTTGAGAAAACAAGCCTAGATAGCAGTATTGAAGACTATCTATTATACATGTAATATTCTTCAAGGCTTGTTTTCTGAAAATTATACCATAAAATATGCAAATTGGGTACATAAGCCCAGGCAATTTTAGCAGAATTAGCACCCCAAAAGGCCATTTTTAACATAAAAACCAGTTTTAGACTTTTTTGAAAAAAATGCTTCCTTCATCCCAAAAAAGTGGTTTTAAATGTTCAATTTCCTATACTTTTGTACATGAGAGACCATTTTCCAAAGCATTTTTTGGCCTAATAACATGGCCTACATGGCTGAAATGGATATATATAATGCGTAATATAAAACGATGATTCATCAAATTTTGACCCCCCTATTTTTTTGTTAAATTTTCAAAAAAATATTTTTGGCCAAAAAATCAAGTTATATGCCCTAAATTACTTGTTTTTGGAAACCATAGAAATACTGCTACTTCAAAAAAAAAAAATTGCCAATTTTATTTTAAAGTTGGATAAAGTTGTACATTTTAATTACTTTTACTTCTACTGAACAGCTAGCAATGTATATTAATTCAATGTGTTCCTGACTGTTCAATAGAAGCAAAAGTAATCAAAATGTACAACTTTATCCAACTTTGTAAAATGAAATTGGCAATTTTTTTGAAATAGCAGTATTTCTATGGTTTCAACCTTGAATAACAAGTAATTTAGGGTCTATAACTTGCTTTTTTGGCCAAAAATATTTTTTTTACTTAAAAAAAAAAAAAAAAAAAATTTTTTTTTTTTTTTTTTTTTTTTTTTTTTTAGAAAATCTGATTTTTTTGGAAAAATACAAAAAATCGGAATTCCGATTTAAATCGGAAGATTGGCATCTCTGATATTTTCTAAACACAAAATAAAACAAAATTGACCGGGCCAAGTTTACGGCTGATTCGTAGTGTCCAGTCACATATGTACAATACAATATATTGTATTGTACATATTTGTGGCCGTCCACCACAAACCGCTCATAAAGTCGGCATATTGTATTCGGAGTTACAGTGCAAAATGTGCATAAAGGTTGTATTCATATGCACCTCAAGTTGGTGTGACATGTTTCTCATTTTGCTAGTGAGAGTCACAATACCTTTTAAACCAATCATTAATCCTATTCTTGAAGAGGATAAAAAGCTTCTACTTATGTATAGAACTCCTAAATAGCTTTAGTCTTTGTTTGCTTTGGCTAAATCCTATTAGGGGTTAACCAATAATTAACAATGAAAGGACATTCCTGAACCTCGTTGACTTGGGGATGATTTGAAGTGACCGCCAATTATGACCATTTTGATATTTAATACCATGTGGAAAAAGAGAAATAATGTAGCAACGAAATAGTGTACCCTTTTGCTGCAGGAGCAAAGTTTAACAAACCGTAACTCCGCTTCTGGATATCGTTTGAAGTCAAATGATATGTGACACAATCTGGTCCATGGGGGCCAAAGGTGGCAAATTTGAAATTGAGATAAAGGCAAAAATATTGAGGTAAAAAACAATAAAATACTTAAGAAAATAAACTTCTCAAAACTACATAACTTTAGAACCAAGTATGCTAGACCTTTGGGCCCGTATGCACGAAAGAGTTAGACCGGGTCTAAAGTTAGACCTGGTCTTAGTGGAATTTAGTCCCAGGAGAAAGGTCATTTTCCTTTACATTTGCTTAAGTTATTTTGCATTATTTTTTAACATTGCATTTAAATCTTGAGAATTCGCTAGCTACTCTAGGAAAAAAATAAGAGTAAAGGACCATTCCTGATGGAACTAAATTCCACTTAACTTTAGACCCGGTCTATCTCTTTTATGCATACGGACCTTGGTGTTTTCAGTATATGATAGCCTAATATTTGTAGCCTTTGGCCCCCATGGACCAGATCGTGTCACATATATCATTGTAAAGCTTATGATATATATTTTCGTAACACGGAAGAAAACAAAATTGACCAGGGGTTGACTTTACAAGCGTTTCACATTTAACACATCGCACTATATCAGCTATTGGAGTAAAACTGTACATATCTAACAAATAGCATCTATTGGGGTTACAAGGTTTTGCCAGAACAATGACATTATACAGATTATTATGCTAATTTACAGCTATTCTGAAGTGTGTTATATTACATATTTCACCTTCATTGAAGGTAAAGCTTTTGGATCTTAAGTTTAAATTTCACTCATAATTCTACCCTATACAGATGAACTTTTATTGCTATTTATTTAATGGAAACTTAACTTTCCTATTTTTGCTTGAATATATTTTAAAACAGTTTGATTGTGGTACTTTAGACTGGTGAAATATTCTGTTTGAAAATTCATATGAAAATTGAAGATATAATTTGGCATAAAAATTGTATTATATTTGTGACATGATCTGGTCCATGGGGGCCAAAGGCGGCAAATTTGAAACTGAGATAAAGGTAAAATATGGAGTAAAAAACAATGAAATACATAAGAAAATAGGCATCAAAAACTTGCATAACTTTAGAACCAAGTATGCTAGACCTTTGGTGTTTTCAGTAAATGATAGCCTATTGTATGTATAATGTACTAATCACAGTAACTCAATTTTCAAAATGCCTCCTTTGGCCCCCATGGACCAGATCGTGTCACATTTGATGTGTCTGATGTGCTCTCAGGTCCCACAAAAATACTGTGCAAACATTGTTATCAGATTCCTTAAAGCAAATAAATTGCTGCCAAATCAAATTACATGATATCAGGCACTCAAAAAATGACATTCAATGAACAAGACTTGAGAACCATATTAGATCATTCAAGTTTAAAAGGAGTGCAACATGCAAACAAAATGTCTTAGTGTTCTAATAGAAACAAAAACAAGCAAACAAATACACAATGACAAATAAACAAAAGCACAAAACATGCAAAACAAGCAAACAAAAATTTACAACAAATACATCGAACAATTTTTCCTGACCACCAGCCCCTTCACCTGATTGATGGTAACAAGACTCCCTGAAGAAAAGGAACCCATCCTCCTTCAACCATGATGACATTTTATCAGCTAGCTTTAGAATTTCTTCATCCGCCAAGTACATCATCAACCAATTTGAAAATATTACATCAAAGCTGAAAACAGAGTAAGTTAGGCATTCAATAAATTTTAACAAGCACAGTATTAAACTGATACATTAAATTGTGATACAATTTGATCCATAATTTTGCGAAGCATTTCAGAATAAAGAGTTAAAGTCTATAGTATGAATTCCAATTGAATGAACGCAGCTTTCAGCAGCTGTACTCGATCCAACCGCGATCGTATATCGCGTATTTCAAATTACAACACAAACACACGACCTTGGATACAATGCTAACCAATCACGAGTGTGTTGGCATGGTTGGATTCACTTCCGCGTTATTCACACACAATTGCACACGCTGGCGTACATCGCGCAGTGTACGCAAAAAATCGTCACGCTATTGAAAGCTGTGTCCATTCAATTGGAATTCCCACAATACACACAATTGGGCTTCTTGGCGATCGCTTGCTGCTACTCAAAAAAAGCATGTGGCTACTTGCCTAAATTTGGGCTACTTTTGCCAGTGTCAAGCAGCGGCAGTAATTTAACAAATTTTCATTTCGATTTAGCCGATCCGATTTGTAAAAGTTTTGAGTCTCTAAAGCTGCAAATTGCTATTACAATGGGTTTTGTGATCTTTTATAGATCAGTGTGTACTGTGTAACTTCCCATTAAGTACCGGAAGTTTTTAAGTCAAGTGCTTTTCCGCCCAATTGTGTGATTAGGGAATCTAAAACAGGTAAAATCAAACCAATTATCCGTTATTGGAAGCTTAAAAATTGGGCTACTTGAGAATCCTTTACCACAACCTGGCGATGGCGAGCCAATTTGCTGCACCTTGGCGCTGAAAAGTTTGGCAGCACTGAGTCTAGAACCTTATAGACTGCTCTGCATTCCCTTTTTGATAAACAATTCATACCATTCCATGCATAAAACACAATCAATATCCCCAGTGACTGCCCTGTCCAGAGAAAAAAGGGACTGCTCTAGTTGAATATGACCTGTGTGACCCACCATATCTTAACACATAGACTCAACCTCTTTCATCTCCAATCTGAGATGAATGTTAATGAAGTTAAAATCAATGTGGGTGGTTATCTTAACCAATAACAGATAGGCAAGCATACATGTTTATGCATTAACCCCACCCACTGTACACTCAACCCACTTGGTCCAACTGGGTAGCTCTATCTGGGTCAGGTATATTCGTCTCAGGGAAACATGAGGTCTGTGCATAAACATTAACCAAAGCTGCATTTTTAACGAGGTAGCATCATACCCAGTATTAGAGTGCATAGTTCATTGTATATTCTAAATATAGTAGTATGGATAGCTAGCTCTTGGATCAGAACAGGTCATTGGTGGATTTTCCATAATCAGAGGGATTAGAGGGATGATAAATTAAAATGGTCTACTACAGTAGACTAAGCTTACTGATTGAGCTATAACTGAATCGCTTAGTTCTTACTTTAGACCACTTAGGATTCAACTGACACATGGTTTAATGCATCTTTACCCTGCTTAAAAAACAAAGCGATAGATAGATTTTCAAAAAAACGGTGATTAGTTGTTTGGTTATTAAAAACTTCCTTCACCCAATGGAATTTGGGGAGTCGCACAGATACTTGGTGGATGTTATATAATCGAAGTGCGGATAGGTCTGCACCAGATTCGGCTGCAACTGGCCTAGTTGATGCGATCTGATTGTGATGATTCAACATGGCACCAAAATTACAGCGCTTTGAAGACCTGGAAAAAGGTGCTATATAAATCCAAAATTTATTTATTTTATTTATAGTGTCCAAGGTTGCAGTGTATCCAAATCAAATCAAATATATTATCAAATTAGGGGTTCATTCATAGGATTGAGGGCATGATCCCTATTTATGCCCGAGGCATGAGCCGAGGGCATAAACAGCGATCATGCCCGAAATCCTATGAATGAAACCCGTTCATACATACCCAACATTCTTAGCAATTCAATACAGATGAAAATAATATGGGTTTACAAGTTTAAATAACATTTCCATACCGTTTTCCTTCATAAATTGGAAGAAAATTAGTAGGCCTACTTGCAGGAAGCAGCTCGGCTCATGAGGTCAACGGCTGGGAGTCAACGCGTGATACGCGTCATCTTTTGCCCTCCAATTTGGTTTCTTACAAATTCATCAGTCTTATGTTCTATCCACGATATTCTCAGCGTCTTCCGCCAGCATCACATTTCAAAAGCCAAGATCGTTTTCATATCTTTCATGCCAGCCATTAGTATATTATAAAATGTGTAACCGTGTGCATGTAATACCAGACAGTACATGTACAACATGCACAAAGAGTACGGCACCACGTTTAATTTGGTCCTATAGAACTATCGGTGCCCGGTTAGGTACCGATGACTCTTAACATCGCTTCCTGGAGATATTATAAATTGTATCAAGCATAATAATTACGAGTTGCATACTGTTATTGTTTTTCATTCAAATAAAAAACAAATGCACTGTACAAATATTCAGGGTACGATAAAAAGTATCATCGGTACCTCTTCGGGCAGCGATAGCACTATAGGACCAAAAAAATTTTGTGCCTACCTACTCATGCAGTTCTGTAAATAGTTTTATTGTTAGTAAGTCAAATACAAATCTAAAATACACATAAGCTCCGAAGGATTGGCTGCATACCAAGGGGCACACTTACTTGCTGGCTGAGCAGCATTTACATCTTGCACAGAAGTGTTCTGAAGGGTGTAGGTTCCACAAAAGCACGACTCTTTCACAAAGAGAAAACCGCCCTCCCTCAGCCACAGAAGTATATTATTGCACAAATTATTACTTTCTTCATCAGAAAGGTACATCAATAACCAATTGGTGAATACGATGTCATAACTGGAAAAAAACATTGACAAACATGGACATACATGCCTGCAGTCCTGCATACATCTCCACAACTTGGAAAGAAGGAAGGAAGCAAGGAAGCAAAGAAAGAAAGGAAGCAAAGAAAGAAAGGAAGCAAGAAAGAAAGAAAGAAAGAAAGAAAGAAAGAAAGAAAGAAAGAAAGAAAGAAAGAAAGAAAGAAAGAAAGAAAGAAAGAAAGAAAGAAAGAAAGAAAGAAAGAAAGAAAGAAAGAAAGAAAGAAAGAAAGAATAATCACTGGTGCAATTTTGAATCACCGACAAGCCTGTCGATAGCCAGCCATGAATATATTATAAAATGTGTAACCGTGTGCATTTAACACCAGACCCTAATAGCCCATAAGGTGATATTTAGTACATTTACAACTTGCACAAAGAGACTACCCATGCAGTTTTATAAGCTGTCACTGATAGTAAGTCAAAAAATCTAAAATATACATTAACGCTGGGATTGACTGCATACCAAGGTGCACACTTACTTGCAGCAATTACATCTTGCACAGAAGTGTTCCGAAAGCCACCGGCTGGACAAAAGCACGACTCTCTCACAAAGAGAAATCCACCCTCCCTCAGCCATAGAAGTATATTATTGCACAAATTACTACTTTCCTCATCAGAAAGGTACATCAATAACCAATTGGTGAAAATCCTGTCATAACTGGAAAAAAACATTGACAAACATAGATATGCATGCCTGCACACACCTCCCCTACTTATCAGATCAGCAAACATGGACCTAGGATTTTCCAACCGAGGATCTTTTAACTTGAACATATCTAAGCAAGGACATTTTGAACCTGAAACTTTAACCATGGACCCACTTTGAAGCACAGTAATTTATAGTATGCTATATGCATAAATCCACAAGCCTGGGTAAACTTCACAGGAATTCACTGACCACTGTGGCCAACACACACACACCGACATCGCCCGGTTAATAATTACATTATACAGCAGAGACACTGAAATGAATACCGGGATCGATACACGTGAATGTGCTATGCACGATTTGATATTCAGACGATGAATCTTTGGATACGGGTTAGAAAATGATGAATATCTCCGTAATTTATTTAGTCTAAAGAAGCCAGATTTTGTTCCTTGCACTTGAATATATGTGTTGAACGGATATGATAGTTGCTAGCTTGCGTCTTGAGAAAGAAGCTTGCGTCTTGAACTCAAAAACCGATTTTATATGTGCCGAACTATAGGGCAGCGTAGGCTAGCTCCACTCACTCGTGGCCAAAGCAGATGACCATTGACCTCATCATGGCGTATACATGCTCACTCACACACAGAGAGGTTGATTACCAGGCTATTGTCAGTAGCCTTACTCGGATGTCCCTCGGCTCATTATGCGTGTCAAAGGTCGGAACAAAATGGCCATGCGTGGCTGTGGATTCAACCTACCATATGCATGGCGATTTCTGCCATGAAGATATCGGGGCGATGACACTGTGCAACACACACCTTAAAACCATTTAGCATCATTTATAAATGCAGCTCTATACTGGCACAGAACCCTAATCTGCCTGCAAGTGATATAACCAGGGCAAACAGGATTGGCTCCCAAAGTTTTGTAAGGGTAGACCCAGGTAATTTCAAGCTATACTTTGATCAGCTCGTAATCGGCGGGCCTTATAACATCACAGATTAATATCAATATATTTGATTTGAAGAACTGTCCGTGGAAACTTGACAGAAGTAACACAAATTATTAATTTAAGTCCCATACTTTGTCTATACTTTGTCTATACTTTATTTAACTCGGACAATATAGATCAGACAGTTCTACTATTGCACTCTTTGTTTTCGGCGTAGGTAAAAGCCTAACAATTCCCGCCGATTACGAGCTGGTCAATTATTGACACATGGATTGTAAAGTGTGGTCGTAAGCCGTCCAAAGTAAGAACTAAGTCAGCTCAATCAGTAAGGAGTTAGTGAGTGCTTGACAGTATGATCAAGTTTGAGCCGCCACAGTGTCGTTTCTGTTCTTGTGGAAAAATTTCACCACAACAGCAATGTGTTACTTTCCTTAAGCTTCTAAGTACTGTGAAGTTATAAGATCCCCAAATCTTGCATTTTCTTGAAATTAGTTAACACAGAGCACATAATAATATGCATTTGTTTGAGGAAATTTAGCCATTCATTGATGATACATTGATTTATAATTTCTTTGAACATAAATTTTATTGCTTTAGTTTTACCAATAAATCAATTTAGTTAATGAGCTAAATATATGTGACATGATCAAGGGGAATGAGTCACATGTCGGCCCTGGTCGAAAATGAGTTTTATACATATTTCTAAAGAGGCCATTTAGAGCTTTCAGAAACTGAAAACCCCATGTTGATACGACTTTTCTTTGTGAAGTTACATCAATTTATCAATCGCTGAAAACAATATAAAACAAAAGAATTTTAACACTTTCTTTGCCAATATCTCAAAATCAATATTAGCGACATCCGACTCATTTCCCTTGATCGTGTCACATATATGATGCTCATCATTATTACCAATACTTTCCTCATATAAAAATTCATGCTACTTTCATTTTGCAGAATGTGACCTTCAATTGAAACCTTTGTTCAAGTTTTATTTATTTATTTTTCCGGTATTTGGAGTATCAGTAAACCAAACCATAGTTGTAGGGCAATTATAGGAATGAAAATCACTAAATCTACCAACCTATTTTTAGGCAATTCCAGTGTGGTGACATCAGCCTGACGGAAGTCAATATTGCCCAGATGACCATGTTGCTCTTTATTTTTACTGATGAACTGTTCCATAAAATCTACAGCGGTTACATGTGAGGCCTCCTGGGCCAATTCACCTGTGAAGCGTCTGAAAATGAGATATTTTAAATCATCAGGTACAACAAAGACGAAGAAAGAATTATTTTAGCCAAATAGAAACAAAGGGAGGAAAAACTTATGTTATAGAGGCCATCAGCCTTTCGCCATCTTGTGGGTACAAATGATCTGTGTGTTCATGCGTCGGACACTACGCACAGGGCACAGCTTGCCACGCAGCTGTTATCACGCCTCAACGCGGCGGTGATTTTGCTGCTCACGCATGGAGATTGAACGACCATCACAGCGTGTACCCACAAGGTGGCGGCATATGACGTCACGCTGACGGCCTCTATTCTTTCAGTCCGGGCTATTCCATCTATTGCCCTTACCTATTTCTTACGTCTGTCAAAGGGACACCCTCACGAAATCCCTTCAGGGCCTTTCAGTTCCAGGCAATTTTCTCCACATAGAAAATACCCATTGCCTTTTCTTTTGTAATTATTCAGAGTTTATTCCAATGGTAAGAAATCAACCTTTTTGAATTGTTTCCCTGGGCCTCAAGGAAGAACAGATGATTAATTGTGTTTTCAACTGATTAAGAAGAAATAAAACAAACAAACAAATAACAGGGATTCATTTTTGTATTGCGATTTCCCCAATTAAGTGCAATAGTGAGTGTCCCCTTGGTGTCAGAGGGTGCAAGGTGGAACAGCCGAATCCTGGCAAAAACAAGCAATGCAATAAAGTGATCCATCACATGTGTACCAACTGGACCATAATGGCCTCATCCTCAATGGCATAGTTCAAAACTTCATTTAGACAACCATACATAAACTACATGTTGATACAGATCAATCAACAGGCTGGGAAATAAGAAGCACCGGACCAGGGTCTACTTTGTGAAGAAAAAAATAGCCCCTGGTTCACGGGGTTTTAGGCTTTTTTCAATGAACCAGGGGTTAAATGGCCCCTGGCCCCCACTTATTTCCCAGCCTGCAAAAATAGGCAAAGTGAAGTCCCAGTATCACCCATTAATGAGGGACAATCATTCCATCGAATACGAGAGACAAAATTGCTACGCACACCGCATATTCTTACGGTAAAGCAACTCAATGCGCTATTGCGTAACACAAAGGCAAGCAATATATTGCTGGTGTGATTTGTTAGGGCCCTCAAAAATATGCAAGAATTCTCAGCATATAAAGCACAGGGACTTTGCCTATATTAGTGAATGCATTATTTTTTCATCTAATGCAAATTTTGCAATCATATATCACAAGATCTGACCTTAAGTTGTGGAACATTAGTTTTAATTGTCCCTTTGATCTAAAAACATACCCAATGCCTGCACCAAGTTCCAAGACTTTCTTGCCACCAATATCAGGGAGCAGTGCCAATACTTCCGGTCTCTCCTTCTTATCAATAGCACTGGCACCACTCATTAACATCATCTCATCCAGGGAAGCATCCTTGGCATGTTCCTTCCAGAACTTTGTCATGTCCTCACGCACTGCTTCCGATTTTTCTGAAAGAGAATGTACTTCAATGATTAGAGTGAAATACACTTGGTGATGGAAACTTTTCACAGGTTAATTACATAATTGTGGTGGTGGCCCCCCCCCCCTACTTGGCTCTCATCCCTGGTAAAAATAATAACATTTAAAAAAATATCCACTTTGGGGCACAAAATACAAATCGCAGGAAAAATGTTACATTCTCACCCCCCCCATTTTGATTAGCATGGTATGAGTAGGGGTTGGTCAACCAGAAACACACAACACACAAATATATATTTTTTTTTTAAATCATTAATATTCAATGGACCAACAGCTGTTTTATTTGTCAATGCATAGATCATAGATTGAATCTTGCCATTTACATGCTAATTGATATCGAATTTTATTTAATTTTTGCAGGTTTTTTTTTTTGGGGGAGTACTAATTCGTGGGTACTAAGGGTTGGGAGTTTAAGTATTAGGGCCTACAAAATGTATTAAGGCAATTAAAACAAATCCTTTGTGGTGTTTATGTATAAAGAATGGATGATATTGCTGGTGTTCAAATTACTTCCCACTTAAAATCGGGATTGTGCATTGTTCTGTCAGAAATAAAACAGTGCATGCATTGATGCAGTTGACCTGAACCAAATCATCTATAGTCATTCTATTCTAAATAACAGCAGTACTCACTGTACATGTAGATGATTGGGTGTATAAAAAGTGGGTGTATAGAAAAAAACAACTTATAAGGTCAAAAAAAAATAACAGCTCACGAGTGGTTTGAAAACAAATGCGAAATGCGATTTTATTTTCATTTTTTATTCCCGACTTTTTTCATGGTATTTGGAGAAAAAATTCTGATTTTCGCGGATTTTTCTGGAAAAACTATAAAAGAATTTTTTTGAAATAAAAAAAATTCTGCATTTCTTTTTTCCCGAATCTCACGATTTTACAAATGCGCGCGCGAGCTTTGAGACCTAAACACAATACCATCAACTGACTGAAATAAGACACAGTTGATTAGTTACATAAGTGTAGGTCCACTCCACATAAAGATAATGGACACACTATCACTATCAGTATTTAATCTTCAAATCTTCACCTTGAATCTTTTTTTAACAAAGTCTGGTAACTGTAAACTGAAAGTTATACATGTATCTCAAAACCTGAACTTAGAAGCATGTCCGAAATCCAAATTTGTCTAAAATTTTTTTTTTTAAATTGGTGGACTAAATATATATATTACTATCAATCTTTAAATAAAATGCCCTTCAAGTAGTGGAGATAATAACCAATGCTGGCTCTCCACCCCTTGAAATATTAATAATTATAATGTAGGGCCATTTTCTGATCATTCATGTGATAAAATATTACATGTTAATCTGTTATAAATGAATCAAAACACTTTAATTTAAATATTGGGTTATATAAAGGTCATGAAAACATTAAAAAACAAAATATGAAAAAATACTACATCAACATTTTATGATGATTTTTTCAGCAACTGATTTTTTGTTGTTGATAAATTAATACCCTTTTTGAATGTACACTATTATATAACCGGACATTTAAACTTTTTTCTGTAAAACTTGTGTATGCTGAGCTATACTCTTCTTCTATCTGACTACATGTTGTAGCAATAGAAACTTGGCATGTTATCTGGAAATATTGCAAATACACAAACAGAATTGCATCATATACTCACCAGCCATTTTCAGTCAGTATTGTTTCTAGAAAACCACTATTTCCTCTGCAGGTGCAATAATTCTTAGTTGTTCGTGTCAAATTGAGTGTATAGCTCTTCTGGTGCGACTGAAAGAACGACTTCGACAGTTGACAAGCCTACCCCTCGGTCTCATTACTCAATCTGCAAAAAATACACATGTGCACACCGCAGATTTACACAGCTACAATGAAGGCCTATCACTATGGACCACAATGGCCTCATCCCAATGGCATAGTGCAATAACCTCAATTAAACGATCATAGTGCAAAATTTGACCTCATGTTGCAGAGTATGAGTTTTTATACCCAAATTTTCAAAGGTCAACCAATGAATGTGCAAATGTATTGGGGTTAAAGAACTGTGCCCTGATAGATGAGCATGTTGTGGATCCTAGTGTATCAGTATAGGTTGAAATGCATTCAACCATGGACTTTGTAATTAGCATGCCCTTGATGCCACATGGCATTAAGTGACTTGCAGTACATTGTACTTATTCCATTTACTGCCCAAACCCTATAAGCGCCCACCCAGCAACTTTACTACACTTGGTCCTCTACCATTATGTGCAGGAAACCAACTAAACAGATTTTCCCCCCAGCCAGAACTCTTACACCCCCCCCCCCTGTTGCCGCCCCAGTAAAAACCCAACATTGCAAAAAATTTCACTTTTTGCTTTTTTGATTTTCACTTTTGATTTTGACCCCCCTGAAATTCACTTTTCCCCTCAATGCCCCCCCCAAAAAAAAATTCCTGGTGCCGCCACTGCAACTATGATCCCCTATCATTTGCAGAAACCAACTACATATACACATGATTCCCTATCATCATGTATTGATTTTATCTATACAATTAAAATCAATATTTAGGGCCATTGTTTACATAATTTGCAATTATGTTTTAAAACAATGCCAAAAATAATTAATGGAATGAATATGATAATTATGTTAATTACAAACAGCTGGGTTACGCTCGTGAGGCTTAGTGAACTGGTAGCAATCAATGTCACAACAGATACCTGCAAATGTGTCTCCTTTCTCAATGCAGGTCTGACACTACCCCCCTGAATACTGAATTTTTTTGACCCTCCTAAGGGGGGGGCCTGAAAAAAATGACCACAAACTTTCCTGGGAAAATTGAGTTTATATGCTTTTCTATGGGGTTGACCCATAATTTTCATGTCAAAAGGGGGGGCTTTGTAATTGTTGAGGTCTGTAAAGGGGGGGCCCAAAAATTTTTCATGATGAATTTGTTTTGCATCAGGCCCCCCTTACAAGTGTTTGTGAATGGTCCCTAATGTATTAAGAGGCAGAAGGCATGTGGAACTTAGAAATAATTTCATAACTCGGTTGTTTGAATATATTGTACCGGTACTCTGTGGCAACTCTTGAGGTGAATAATTTCACACTCATCCATTGTGTGATTTAAGGGGTCGGTCACCCACCATTGCGGTATTTTTGGTGGGGCTTGAGAGCACATCAGACATATCGAATTACATTCTGAATACAAGGAATGTCCTTCTGTATCTGATATCAAATAATTTTTGACTTTTTGAAATTATTGGCGATATAATACACATTTTATGACGATTTTGTTTTTAAATTTATTTTTCATATTTAACAGTCCTCAAAGTAATATTTATAAATCTAATGATATGTACTTCAAAGTGTATGTAGCTGGGAGGAAAAGCCACGACCAGTCGACCATCATTTGAAAATTTTGACCTTTCGTATTGAAGATATACATTTTTTTCACCAAAAGACCTGAATTTTTTAGGGGTTTTTTTTTGAAAAAATGTGTATCTTTAATACGAAAAATTTCCAAATGACCGTCGGCTTTTCCACCCATCAGCTACATACACTTTTAAGTAAATATCACTAGATTTATAAATTTTACTTATCAATAATTTAACAATTTGCCATAAAATTTGTATCATATCCTGAATTTCAAAAAATTAAAATTATTTGATATATCAGAAGGACATTCTTCATATTCAGAATTCAATTCGATATGTCCGATGTGCTCTGAGGTCCCACAAAAAAATACTGTGCAAAGGTGGGTGACCGACCCCTAAAAGCAATACCTCTAGGAGATGTATTTATTTAAAAACTAGCGGGAGACCCGCGCTTCGCGCGGGTCCCCGCTAGTTGAGTAAACGGGAGCGGTTAGTAAACGGGAGTAGTTAGTAAACATGGTAAACGGTGATGATAATCATGGTGTCTTGATGTAGATTATTCATCCAGTATAGTAATGATCATGTTAGCTTGATAATCACATGTTAGCTCCTGTCATATTAAAGAAGCTGTAAGCAACATGTTTAAAAGTTGCAGCAAACTATTTTAAGCGAGCCCGCGTTGTTAATAGTTAGACCTACATTACAGCCAGGATTTATTTGCGGGGCCGAAGAATTTCCAAAATGTGGACTTTCAACTTCCACTAAAGTGGGCTCACCCACCCACCCCTAACATTTAATCTTCTCGGGCTATACTGAACAGTTGAACGACTCTGTTGGCTACATTTTAACATTCCCTCTGAAAAGTGGAATTTGTTTGTAAATCTGTCACCCAATGACCCCGCTTTTACCTGCTTACACCCTTCTGTTCAAATTAGTAGAGATCACATTCACAAGTTCTAGCAAAACACGATTTGCAACACTAAAATTGTTAATATTGTACCGATTTTGCACATTTTTTATGCAAAGTTGGGACTATAGTCGTGATAAACTTTTACCGGAAACCGCTTCACACGCGGATTTAGTGGCATGCACCCTTGACGCGTTTGCTGTCATGACCTGACCCATAAGGTTATTGACCTCAACGGCCTAGCAACCGACCAATTTTTTTGTTATTTCCATAGTGATTGAATAGTTTTGCAAAAATGAACGTCAGATGGTTTAATGGCAATATGTACCCGATCAATGTACGAATAAATCAGAGCTGAAAGTGAAAGCATCTCGGAGCCTGCTTCTGGACAAGATTTAGCGACTTCCTTTGATTTATATAGATGTAATTTATCATTTGTTCAGACAAGCACACACAAATATTATACAATCTTTACTCCAAACACTACAAATATTTGATAAGAATGGACTTTGTAGCCATTGTAGTCGGATGGTTTTGGTGGTGTGATGATATAAATCCCTACATGTAGGTATTCTATACATAACTTAGAGATACTGATCACGAACGCTACACCTGATGCATGAAATCGGTCAAGGTTAAGTGTCTTTTCAAATTGACATTGATCATAGACCCTGAAATAAAAATTCCCTTTAAAAGGGAAAGCCAGCCTCAATGTAGAAGAAGTCTTGTAATTCGTTTTGGTCAATGTGAAAGGCATTTTTAGGATCACGCTTACATCCATGTTACATGACAGTCCACCAAACCATCAATGATGAGAACATGTACACTGAAACAGCAGAAAACATTAATTCCTAATCTCATGTCAACTCTTTAATTCATTACTCCAAAATGTTCTGGTCTGTTTTTTTGTTGTTTTTTTTGTCTTTTCAGCTTTTTCCCCACGATATCTCAATTTCCCATTTTGTAATACCACAACCTACGAACTCCATATCTTCGCTTACCGATTTCACTGCTTTCGATATACAAGCGTCACAAATACACTGCCGGTTTGAGTTAACTTACATGTACATTTTATTTTAAAATAACTTGATATTAATTCGCAATGTATATAGTTTAAGCCTACTATATTATAATAGATAGTGGCCAGCACATTTATAAAGGACTGATTACTCACTATATATAATCTTCACTCTTAAACTGGGTTTTTCTGAATGTGCTGATCATGTTGATTGCTAGTCGGAAACTTCTGCGAAGCTATGGACATGGCATCTTACCTATTCATGTATTCCATTCTATAACAGTCTGCCTAGTGCCTTGTGTGTTTTCTCTTCAATCATTTTGTTGAATGTAATTTTATGAATCAAATAAAAAAGATAGAAAGTGACTTCACATAAGTTATGTGTCATTTTATTTATAATAAAGAAGTTATTAAGTTAATAAAGTAAGACAATTTATTTATCTATATAAGTGCATAACAAATGAGTTACATTGTTCAATAGTATAGGCCTGCATGCATAAATTATGCCCATAGTATAGCTAGGCCCTAAAAACTTTATTTTGCATCGGATTTTTCCCGTTGAAAAGACAAAACTGATGTTTATGATAGCAACCATTTCATCAATAACATTTTGAGTCATTTTTATCCATAAAACGACACAGGATATGATAGATAACTACTTTCACATCAATATGGTCCATATGATCACAGATTGTTGAGAATCTGTGATATGATGAAGATTTTGATTCTATAGATCTGTTATCAACATGATATCACGCTGTTCAGTGGTCAAGGAGTAAGGACCACTGGTCAAGGACACTGATATGACATCATAGGTGATGTTATTTTCTTCTGCTGACCATATGATGCTGTATATTAACTATTATTGTTACATTTAGGCCTATACCTAGAACTTTTAAAGTCATAATTAGTTCAAACATAACTTTGGTAATACTCACTGCGTTTTCATTCGTTGAAACGGCAAAACATACTTACTTTTCCTTACAAATCGAATAACAATAATTTTAAAACATTCCACCTCAAAAAGTAAAATAAAATAATTCTTACCAATACCAATAAAGTTAATCTCTTGAGCATACAAACCCAATCTCAGAAATAGATACCAGCCCGCGTATGGGCTGGCGAAAAGAATTATCAGTGTCTATGCACTGACAGGGGGTTTGGTGGTCAGCAGTAACCATGGTAACCAGTAGGCCTGGTATTTTTTTGGTAATTTTGTGCCCGGGTACCCGCCGCATTTTTCGGGCGGGTAACCGGGTACCCAAAATTGCAACAACAAAAAAATTGCTTTTTTTTCCCGGATTTGTAGTGTCCCTGGACCTATAGATCTAAATGCTAGGATCATTCATGGTTGACCTAAAAAAAAAAATTTTGCATGATGTTTTGTGTTTTTAATATGAAAATTGTTACTTTGTTTTCATTTTTTTTTAAATTTCGGGCACCCGGGCAGGGTATTTCCTGCCCGGGTAATGTAATCTCAGGCGGGTACCCGCGAGCCCGCCCGAAAATGCCAGCCTTAGTAACCAGTACCATAGATTATCTCTTGATAATCTATGCCAGTACTCGATCAGTCTGACTATGGAAGGTCTGACCTGACCAACGGGCACTCAAGGGAATTATAGGTCTTGCTGACCAGCACTAAAATGACAAATATGAAATAAGGCCTCAAAACAGCTGTCAAATGCCATTACTGTCAAGTAATTGGCATTCTGATACAAATTTCTCTAAATTTTAGCCCGCACATAAATTTGGCTAACTACAACCCTGCACTGATCTAGTACGTGTCTGTCATTAAGTGACCAATCACCAGGATGAGCTGTAATGTTTGCAGAGCTTGCATTGAGATATGGTTCGATGCACAATTTTTTCAAAAACTTCCTCCCCCCTCCACGAGAATCTAATGGTGCGTCCCTTACCTGCATGTCTATTGTTCAAATGAAATGAGACATACCTTTATACCACTTTTTAATTAAATCCAATTTGAATTATGTGTCAAGTAGGTACAGAAAACAAAGGATTTCCCATTTGATTTCCCAACTTTTATTTCACTTATTTTTACAACCTACAAGCAACAGGGACACAAGCTTTTGAGAAAAAGCTTGTTTCATTCTCAGCTTATCTCCCAGAGATCATATTGGTCAGGTTCACGTAGATTCCATCAAACTTTTGAAAATCCACGATAGCCTCATCTTATCTCCCACAGATCATAAGACATATTGGTTGGGTTCACTTAGATTGTAGATTCCATCAAACTTTTGAAAATCCACGATAGCCTCATCTTATCTCCCACAGATCATTAGACATATATTGGTCATCAGGTTCACTTAGATTCCATCAAACTTTTGAAAATCCATGATAGAGTCAAACAAATCCTGACTCAATCACATGATTTCAATGTTTTCTATTCAATGGGTTCCACTTATCAATTTTTCACTTAAACCACTGTCACCAACACTCAATGTACCAGATCTAGCTCACACAATTTCCATGTTCCTACACTCAGTGGTCTTGCGTCCAACCAGGCCCGTGACGCAGGATTTTTTTGGGGGTGCTGATTTTGAAAAAGTGGACTTTTTCCAAAAGGGGCGATTTTGTGAAAAGTGGACTTTTCCTTCAAATTTTGACCATTTTTGACCCAAAAAACGTTAAAAAACTGATTTTTACTAAATTACTAAATTTTGGGACTTTTTGTATACTTTTGCAAATTTGGGGAGGTGCGGGATTTGAACCGGGGACCTCTGGTACCAAAATATGACGCTCTAACCAACTGCGCCACGCGGGCAGCTTCTAATTTCGGAAGGACTTTTAAAGCTTTATAGTAACTGAAGTCTCTTCAGCAGTTATTGCGGTTCGCTCTTTTCATACAATGTGAATGACGCGAAACCAAACTAGCTGTTGAGGAGACTATAATTCTCTACGATAAGCCTGTCCAGAATTCCAGAAATTGGTAGCCACCAAAGGAGGTATATTGGCATGAATTCTCTGATTTCTCCGGAAATACATCGACTTGGAGCGTCAAATTTCAGAATAGGAATAAGAAAAATACGATACCTAATCAAAGCGAGTATCGAATCATGTTACTTTTCTTCCAAATTTGTCTCAGAATTTCATGATTTTATGGCAAAAAACTAAACAAAATTCCAAGAAAGATACACATTATAATAGAGTCTCTTATAATGTGGAGTGCTCGCTCCACGCGCAATTTGTGAGCAAATCAGCTGGCCAACTTTGCCAGGATAGGACATAAATTCGCTTTGATAATAAAGGCATAATCACTAATCAGGGGTGCACTTTTAAACACACTTCAACATTGTTTACTTGTATAACGCTTTTTAAACTCTTCTTGGTATTTACACAATCAAGGTATACTGGTATCAAGGTAAATACTAAACAGTTTCAACGCTAAACTAAACACATAGCCGTTCCTAACTGATAGACACAACAGATCATTTGGATATCAAAGGTATTGCTTGTAAATAGAAAATAACACCCTGTTTATGAACTAAACATCTTTGTGTTTAAAGTTAAGCAATGACATTTAGTTCATAAACAGAGTGTTTAATCTTTTGTAATGAAATTTGTATGCAACTTTGCCGAATTTCATACAATTTGCCGACAACTTAAATGCACCTTTGCGCCATTTAACTTGCAAAATTTACAGAAATCTTATCACATTTTGAGATTGTAGGGACATAGGGTGTGCATTTTATGGAGGATTTTATGCAACATTTAATACAATGTTTATTATATGCGTTTTTCAATTTTCATGATTAACGTTTTTTTAAATTAATACTGTTTAACTTCATGTCAGTACACCATGTACTTTCATCAAGTTGTAAAAAGTGATAATTCAATTTAATGGATTAATATTTGAAATGAAAACCTAGCCTCCAAATATTTTTTTTCTGATCATTACATTTTACAGGTCTACATGTAGACTGTAATTTCATGAAATTGTAGACAGCTGTGTGCATTTTATTTTTAGGCAAAGTTTGAGTCTTTTTGCATGAATTCTGATTTACAATACCATAAACTTAATGACATTAATGAACCTGGTTGTACTTTCATGGAGCTGCAGGTAATTAAAAATAATGACAAGTCAATTAAATGAAGTTACATTTACCCTTCTACCTCAACCCAATTTCTTTTCTAATTTTAACATTTTATATAATTTATTTTAAAAAATTGCATTTTAAAACCAGACATTAGTGAGCCAGGTGTGTACTTTCAACAAGTGGATTGACATTTTTATGACAACCTACCAAGGAACAACAACAAAATGTCCTTACAATACACATTACATTACACTGGACAATTTGGAAAAATTGTAAATATGAATCATGTTAGGCCAAGTAACAAAAATAACATGTATATCGTCCAGACTTTTTCAAAAAATCTGTGAGGGAGTCCTTATTATTTATATTGTGTTATTTTTGCTGAACCATGAAATGGTATCAGCCTATATTAGTGTATGTTACTTACTTGCTTACTTGGTCTGAAATGGACATATCTTTAAATGCCACGAAGGTATGAACCCCCGAGTGATGTCAAATGAAAGAGGAAGGAGTAAAGAATATAATAAAATTATTTCCTAACATCAGAGGTCATCCAAGGGGTCACAGGGGTCAAAAAAGGTCATTTTAACCAAAAATGCACCAATGCAATGATCCTCATGACATTCTAAACATGTTTAAAATATTTTAAAATTCATTTAAGGTCATTAAGGGGTGATATACATGTACCACAATGTACTGCCAAATCCCCATGGTTCAGCTATGGTGCGGTAACCGCTCTAGTTTTACCACCGCATTCATTTCTGTGTAAAATTGCAATTGCACAGTGTTTGTCAACACATCATCAAATCGGTGAGGCCACCAGATATTTTTGCTATTTCCCTAAAGCCCTACCCCTAGCTTGAAGAAAGTGTTTGCAATGTGTTTATAAATGATAACCAAGAACTTCTGAACATGTCTTTTCATCACAACAATTTTAGAAATAAAGTAAGGGAGAAAATAGGAAAAATAACAAAAATATTTGAAAATCTCCAAAAATCGTTGAGGGCGGGGACGATATGTACATGTTATTTTTGTTATTTGGCCTTACTTTATATATAAGTTAAACTTTTTGAACTTGAAGTGTAACACAGGGTAAATTGGACCCCTATTATTTATTTCATTCATTCATTTCATTCATTTTTTTTTTTTTTAAAGCATTGTGGCCCTAAGGCCAAATTGAGCAATTTTTACATTAATTAAAAGACATCAAAATATTACAAAATTACAAATACAAAATATATAAACAACAAATTTAAATTCAAATAATGCAAGATAAAAGATGAAAAATATTGCACAGTATATAAAGCATAAATGGATATTGCCACATCAGCATGCAGGTGTGAGTCGGTCACTCAGTCGGGTGTGGGTGGAAAAAGGGTACACAGGTGAAGGGAGCATGAGTGCACACACCCCCATGCATGCAAAAAGATGCACACACAACAGCATGCCCAGCACACATACATGTAGTCCCTTCACCTCTGAATAGTCCATACAGGACCAACGCAATATTTAGTACTATAATCAACGCCGTCAGGCGTTGGTCCTTATAGATCCGACATATCCTCCCTTGGAAAGTCAAGGGAAATGTCAAACTGACTAACCACGCCTACTGACAGCTACTGACGATATTTAGCCAATCAGATTAGACTTGCCTTCCACCTGCCAACTACTAGCTTCCAGCTTTGGATCTAACACCACTATTGCGTAACAATATCGATAATCATGTCCATTCATTCATTCATTCAATTTATCTATGTCCTCTTCAATTGGGAAACTATTGAAGATTTTCCCCGGGACTTTTGATAATAGAGGTTATCCACTTCACCCATGTGTGACTTCTAACAAAAGGCACTGGTTCCCGTAGTATTCGTCATTCAAACTAATTCAATGCACGACCTCGGAGTTACCTGCATGACTTTGGCGGGCTATTTTGAAACAGTCATGGTTGCACATGCAGCAGGTACTTCTTTAGAATGTCCTAAACAAGGTATAGCAGTCGTTGATAGGACATGCGGCTTATAGAACATGGATAACCTCTATTCCTGTCCCATATATGAAAATCAATGGTTAAGAAGATACTTGGCGATTATTTGACCCGTGACTCGGGCTGAAATGTTCTTTTTCAAGTTCTTCACTTTGTAGGTTGCGCACATTATACAGGGTTTTTTGGGGGGGGTGGCCATCGTTTCATTTTATCATTAGGCCTCAGTTATTATTATTTGTTTTACAATACTATAAAAATGGATGACGCCGCTATTTTGCATGCTTTGAATAAACTAAATTTTACATGGACATGGTTTTCCGACAGGATATGGGAAGAGCTTTATTTTCCAGTCAGCGCCAATTTGTGTTAATTTTCTTTAAAATGTCGACATCGCCATAAAATGTAGTCATTTACTTGATTTGTAGTTTAGTCCAATTCCTATTAAAGTGAGGTAGGTCTATTCACTTTCTTTACTAACACAATATTTCAAGAGTTTGTTTCCAAAAGGCATTAGTTAAATAGCTGCCTTGTGTAACATTTTGCTGGAATATTTTTACATTCTAAAGTTTAAATGACATTTAACGATTGGAATGGATATGTTTGCACATCTGGCTTATTCTCTTTCAATAATAGATTTGTCCCCTAAAATTGTCAAATCCAAGGTTTTAAAATGGCTGCCATTGCACTTGATGCCCTTTTCTTCTTCGCATGGGAAGTTAAAGGATTTGCAATTGTTATAACTATATATTCTACTACGCCAATGTTATTAGAGTGGCAAGGTTACTGCTACTCAATATTTTCAAATAAAAAATCCCACAAAACAGTCTTTGGACTTAATGCCTTTTGGAACCAAACTCTTCATTATTTTAATGATGTTCAAATTTTCTCCATTATTTTAGGACCCTGGAATAAGGCAAAAAAACCATCGCTTTATTCAATACATTTAATTTATTGGTAAAAATGGCATTTTTTGGATATTTTTTTTCAGTTTTGACCAAAAGAACAAGTTTTTATATGGGAATTTTTTTGAAAATTGACATATACATCTTGCAAAGTGTATCAGTTTACTAAGATGGATGTAAAAAACAAAAACGTCAATCATAACATTTTTCTGCGACCTATGGTTTTTGACCTATGACCCCTTGGAATTCATAAGTAGGCCTAAAGCGTGTTTTTAGTGATTTTGGTGTGGGGGTACAAAATATTTTGGTGTATACAAAAAGGATCCAAAAAAGTGGTTCTAAAAGTTTAACATGTGTAGGGGTCAAAAAGTTTTGACATACCGATATCAAAATTTTCCAGCCCCCAGGTATTTATGAACGTTCCCTTAGCTTTTTAAGTACTGTATCTCTTCCAAATATGGCAAATTAGGCCTATAAACATTTAGATTTTGCAGTGTTCCTTTTTTGGACCTCGCCTCATACAAACAGACGGCTGCCAAAAATTGAAAAACGATGAAAGCAGTGCACTTTTTAAAATTTTGTCTTGTCTTGTCTTTAGTTGTTTGTAACTTTGAAATGAAACAAAGACCAGGAAAGTATTACTATCAACGGAGCGGAGAGACGTTGCCTCAGCTCCGTCCGTGAATGACGTAGTTAAAAGTGATGAATCCCATGCCCCTCGGTTAAAACGAGAAGACCATGTTTTTTTTTAAAGATTTGATATTAAAATAGGAAAAAAATCAAAACCCTCAATTCAAATAGTAATCACATGCCCTTTCATGCCTTCGGGATTAAAGAAATATACTGTGATTTTTTTCCGTTCCTTTTTTTTCACATGCATTTGAAATATCAACACATTCAACAGTAGGCCGACTTGCTAGTGGTATCGCCTTTTGTTTTATTTTACTCACTCTGTTATTTCCAGTTTGGTGTTAAAGGGTTAATGTACGATTTCTTCAAATTTTTAATTTGTCATTATATATTCAAAATGCTGAAATAATACCAGTAATAGGCCCTACATGTAATTATCGGGAATGGCTTCTGTCCATTTTGAACTGAAATAACGAGGTAAACACTGTTTGTTATTTTGGCCGTTTAACACGCAGTTCTATAAAGTCATAATTCTTGAATTATGACTTTATGTAGAACTTTGCGTGTTAAACCCAAACACAACAAATTTGGCTGGTTCCATTTAAATGCAAGTTGTGACATGTGTATACATTACAAATATGCCATAAAATCAGGTTTGAAAAAAATTAACCAAATTCATATTATAAGATCGTACATTATGACTTTAAGTTCAGTTCCAAATAAACGGTGTGCAGAATTGATGTTCTTTTAGCTTTTTTAATGGTATCACGGTTAGGCCTATCGACAAATGTGACAATATTAAATATAAAAAAAGAAAACAAACCTAGAATCATACAAATGACTTTTTGTTAACACTGATTAGGCCTACATTATCTCTGCACTGATATAGCAACAAAAAACTTCATTTAATTCATACCAGCCCGATTTACACTGGTCATGGAAAATAGTAGATATCTACTATTTCCATGCACTGGTAAGCGACCTCAAAAGTTTGTATTGCTTTGATTGCATTATCAAAATCAATCGATTGGGATGCCAAGTACTTGAGATGACTTGAGAGTTCCAGTTATGTAATAGATGCGGTTGAATGATGGCCCGAATGATGGGCGGGACTATTTCCCATATTTGGATTCATGACGTAACTTATCGACTGGTTTGGTTTTGGTCACTGTTTATTATAATGAGGGTGCACTGCTGGGGGTAGCGAACGGATTTGTAAGGACCAACGCCTGACGGCGTTGATTATGGTGCTAAATATTGCGTTGGTCCTGTATGGACTACCTCTGAATACAAACAACACCCAACCACCACAGAAAACAGCCACCCACACCTGCACAATATACTCACACACACATACCCAATTCACACCACCGCCACACCATACATATCACTGAGCTCAAACATACTCCAAAACACCTGGTACTCCCTCATGCTCCCACTCACACATATACAAAATACATGTATATAAATTATATAAATAATAATGACAGCTGCATACATGGATTACATCAAAACTGTTTAAAAGCACTAAAAATGGCAAGTGCAAAAGGATAACTACTGATTCAATAAATTAATCAAATATATACAGGGTGTCCCAGAAAAAATTACCGGGCAAACTAATTAGGCCATAACTTGAGAATTAAGCAATCGTAAAATTTAAAAAGCAGCGTGTAGCCCATTTTATTTTGCATCTTATATGTCATTTTTATTTAAAACGGTCGACCAGTTGCGAAGAAATGAGCGATTACATAACGTATGCACAAATTCACTTCATTCCAAGTTTGCAAGAAACTTCACTTAACACAATGCACTAGTGGTTAACATGCTTTATATTTTGTTTGGTGAAGTCCTTCTTGTTCTTCGTAACCAATCTGTTTCTTACAAACACACTTTACAATATTAAAATGAAACCTTGCATGATACTCAGTACTTGTAAATAGCTTTCTTCGTTTAGAAAATGTTAACATATTGGACAACATAAAGAATGAATTCGAGCTGGTTAAAAATATCGGTTTTCTTTCTTATTTTTGGAATATTTCCAAGAAATGGTAAACAAACTTCTTAAATCTTGTAGGGATGGAAGGAAATGTCCAGACGAGTAACCCTGTTAAATGAGGATTTGGACATTATGTTGTTCCGCCTTGCACTCATTCTGGGATTGAGTTGGAAGGCTTGTCTGATAGCGGCTATGTTGTGCAAAGTACGTACAGTCTTGGTCTCTCTGACCTGCCCTTATTCAGTGACCTGCCCTTATTCAGGTTGAGGCTCGTACCTTTTTCCTGATACTTTTTGAAATTGTTCCTGATTGTTCACAAGGAGGCCTTCTGTGATATCGCCGCCTGAAATCTTGCTGGGCCTGGACAGCACTGTGTGTTTCTGCATATCTTAAGACAACGAAGGCCCTTTGACGGGCAGTAAACTGTTCGCCAACCATATTGGCAAGAATGGGCATAGACTGCACTGCTATAAGTGAAGTACAATCTTAGTTTGACAGCTAGGTCTATATGCTGGTTGTCCAGTTATTATCATGTTAATTAAAAACCCATTGTTAAACCATCATTTATAAAATTATGTCCACTCCATCCAACCTGTCGGAATATCAAAAACCATTGTTGGAAGACGGGATGAGTTGTTGGGCTTGTTGTTAGTTTTTGAGATGTAATGTCTTCATTCATCAGCTTTACCCTTATTCATTGACTGAATTCAGGTCGTCCACGTTCAAAGGTGAAAGCATGAAAAACAAAACATTATAGATTATAAAATAGATACGAGGACTAGATTTAATGAGATACACAGAACTTTGGAAGAGGTGAGCGAATATGAAAAAGGGCCTTTTGATCAAACTTGGAATGAACTGCATTGACGCATGCATTATGTAATCGCTCATTTCTTCGCAATTGGTCAACAGATTCAAGTAAAATTGACAGGTAAGTTGCAAAATAAGGTGGGCTACACCCTGCTTCTTAAATTGTTTGATTTGGATGCTTAATTTTCAACTTACAGCCAAGTTAGTTTGCCCGGTAATTTTTTCTGGGACACCCTGTATGGCACTGGACTATTAGCAATACTAATTACAAAAAGTTGTCAGTCCGTCTGTCTACGCGGACGTGCGCATGGGAGCAGCATATGTAATTATAACCGTACATATACTTGAACTTCAGTCTCTCAATCGTCACCAATTTTCAAACACACAAAAAAAAAAATCTTTGTGAAGTTTAATGTTACCGAAATTTGTGACTTATCTGTATCTTCAGAGCAAAGTTTTCTCATTGGCCTGAATAAGTGGATTGAGGATAAAGCTTTTTTTTATTTTTATTTTTATTACTTGAACTTGGGTCCATATACGTGACATGATCAAAGGGAATGAGTCACATGTCGACAAATATGTTTTGTTTTAGTCTCATCTTCATGTGAGGAATGGTAGGAAGTGGTATTTATGAGAAAAGGTGGTATTTTATGTGTACCCTGGACCAGATAGGCTCAGGAGTCTCAGACCTTCGTACGGAAAAGGACAGTGGAAATCGTAGTGATGGAGGTGTGAATACCTAGGGCTACTTGGATAAGGCTTGATCATGTCACATATGCACTAGCGATCAGCGATCGCGTATATGTGTCCAGCTCCAGCAAAACCCGGAGCAAGTCGCCAGGCATGTTTTTGAGTTATATAGGCTGGTAGGCCTTTAATAAAGATGCCTAAACCGGACGTTGCACACAGCGATGAATGGGCTCAGGCTATCATGCTTCCGATCTCTGACTCTGTTGGTATTCTTGTCTCGACACACACAGCTTTGCGCACATCACATCACACACATGACAGACCAGTAGACCACCATGGAAATAATAAATAAATAACTAGACTTAGACTCGCTTGGATTTTTGGATGTCAATGGAAAATACACAATAACGATTTGCGCAGGTCAGAAACTTGAAAAAAATTATTAAAAACTTCATCAATGTTTATAAAAGTGGTACCAACTTTATTGTGCTTGCTAATTTAAGACAAGCAAACAAAATTAAGGATCAAATGCATTTTAGTGTCCAAAAAGGCAAAATTATCGTCAAAGTTCTGCCGAATTCTGCACCCTTGCGAAGGGTTCAGAATTTGAATCGGGAATAAAAATATCCGATCTTTGTGATCAAAAACACAAAATTACAACTTTAAACATACTATTGGCAAAAGACATTATTACGGTACCAAACAATATAGAATAGAAAATTCAACGTCAACTTCTCAAAATATTGGAGAATATATGCTCACCAAATATTGGAGAAATATGCTCACCAACTATACAGGTATGTGCCGCGGCGACGACGACCCCCTTTTTCAGAGCCGCTAGCCCAGTGTTCGAAATATGCCTCAAAAAGTTACAGGCCAGCCGACCTTCAGCTGATAAACATTTTGCTGGAAATAAATGATTTTGAGATCTCTTTTGGGAATAAAATTGCCAAATATAAGGAAAAGTACCTCAAATAATTATGTACACGTCCTTGCAGCTGGCCATAACATAGACCCTCCCTCGGGTCCATGGAGAACGACTGGTAATGTAGATTACATAGCATTAAAAATCAACCCAATACATGGACCCTCCCAGTCTGTAAGCAATTTGACTTCCAGTTCCCACAAAATGCTGGGAGTTCACTTTTACGGATTTGGAGTCACACAATCTTTCTATATACCACGTCCATGTTTTCACTACATTAACGTTTGTGTAAGCGACTAAACATGCTAAAACAACGATATTGTATCCGACCAATCAACGCAGCTTGGCAGCGCGGGGATATTTGAAAAGGCTTACCTAGCTAAATAATGTGCAAACATTTGCAAACCGCACACGATAATACGCAATATGGACAATAGGCCTAAGTCTGAGTCGAGTGGTTGCCTTTTATTATTGCGCGTACCATGGGTCTATCAGCGGCGTGCCACTTGAGCTCAATACCTCTCAGTTGTTGACAAGTGTCCCATCCGATCTTCGCCACATCCCGCGGCATAGCTTTGTGCTACCATATTTGGATTGAAACTGGGCGGGGCTTTCGTAATTGACATCAGAATCACCAGGCTTCGTTGAACGAATATTTGGAAGTGAAATCTCTAACAATTCGGAACAGTCTCGGCGTGGGGAGCGGTCACTGAATTTTAGCGTTCAATATAGGAGGTGTGATCAGTGTAGTGGCATCAATTTGAGCTAATTTGTGTAGAGAGAGGAATTGGTTTTGGGCTGTGTATTTAGAATCGGGGGGGAGGTGAAGGACTAGGGCATCTTTTGGTAGGCTATTATGTAATTACATGTATGTATTGTTCCATTATCCAGGCGGATCGAACCGAGACTGTGGGACAGTCTAGCCATAACAGTGAATTAAAAGGTAATTTACGATCTACTGGTTTAGTGCCAATAGTGGAATGGTTGTCAAATTCTGCATACTTAACACTTAATCGTGTCATGTATGCATGGCAGTTCTATGTAGCCTCAATGTTTTTCTTTAGTTACGGCACTGAAAAAATATTTTTGTGGGTTTGTTTTTAGGCTCCGAACAATCGATTTTGAGTTTCCCGTCACATAATTTTTGAAAACAAGTGAGGTAACTTTTTCATTATTCATTATTTTCGTGACTTTCATTATATGACAAAATGCGAGTGTAAAATATGTTGTTATTTACCGCTCACTCACTCAACAAAGGATGTTTAAGTGGCATATTTTCTAAGCACCATGCGGCCTGTACACAAAGCTGAAAGATGAAGGTCAGCCAAATCCAATGATATTTGGTATGTAGTCTAGCTAGGTCAGATGGTTCACAACTATGATAGTAAAAAATCAGGTGACCCCTGGGGAAATTCCATGACCCCCTAAAATTGGCCCTCTTTTGACCTGCCTCAGAATTGATACAGCTTAAAATGAACAACATTTGACATCATGAAAATGTCCTTTGAAATAACCTGGGTCTGACAGAAAGTTGAACATATTGGAATTGAACTATGCTTTATAAGATGACCTATTCAGAAAAATTTATTTCTTTTGATATAATTACGTAATATCATCGTGGAATTTGGGCAAAAACAGGATTTTTCATAATTTTGAAAGTAGCGAAATAAGAGCATTTTCAAATCACATTTTCTGCTATATTCAGGCTAACATTGGATCAAACCTTTTGGATAATATAACCAACATGTTGTACTTCTGAAATATGTTTAAATTAGCGTGGGACTTTTTTTTCCTATACTGCAGGGGAGTTTGTTGATTTTGGCGGATTTTCCGTTTTTGCTTTTTTTCTGTAGACTCAATTAACGTTTTCCAATGTATAAACATACTAATTATTTTACATTCACAATACGGCTTCAATTCTCAACCAAGGTTATTATTGATTTAAGTTTGATAACTATTTTCATGTGGATTTTGCTCTTTTATTATAGTGGAATTTGTTAATTTTCATGGAATTTGCATATGAATCTCCCTGCTAACTAATGATATAAAACTCGGATTTCCTAGATTGATATATTTATTTTGATTGCTGATTTTAGAAATATGTTTCTAATAACAGAATGTGTTTTTTTTTAATGGAATTTGTTTTTTCCAAGGAATTTGTGTCTTTAAACATATTTTAGAAAGTGGAATTTGCAACCAACATTAGGGGGCCTACACTGTTTAGGTAATAAATCATATTTAAAATAAAATTGACTAATATTTAGTTAACTGTTAGATCAGGCAAAAAACAACAACACATTTATAACAAAACAAAACAAACACCACGCCATACTTTATATAATATCTACTACCAATGCAATGGAATTTTCATTTCTTTTCAAAGGCGAATTTGATAATATGAGTTATCTATCAAATAACATGTACAGGTACTTCAAGCATTGTCTAAAATTGAATGTGAATATGTACATGTAATGATGTACGTTTACAATATCTCATTGAGCGTGAGACTCACGCATTCGGGGACTTTATCAGGTGTCAGATCTATTGCCATTTGGTCTAATACCATTTGGTCTAATACCCATTTTATCTACTGACTTGACATTTAGTATGGAATATTTTCTCGCAAAATTCGAGGACTGGGCTGTAATTTCGGACTTTATGCAAAATTGTTCTGTTATTATCAAAATCAAATGTATAGGGGTTTGAGGTGATATTTCCTAAACTTCGTCAGCAATTGGCATTTATCACATTTGAAATACACTTGCAATGTACACATTTTTGAACATGGGAGGAGATTAAAATATGGCTCTTAAAAGTGGTACGTACTCAGAAAGTTTAAATGACCCCTGGGGTCAAATGTTATAAACTTTTGGTACCAAAAACAACTGCACGGAATTCTGGTTGTCCAATGAACTCACGCTGCTTCTTTGTGTACAGTAAGATTGTAAGGGCCATTCAAACTTTCTGAGTGCGTACCACTTTTTAAGAGCCATATTTTTAAAGCTCCTCCCACTTTCAAAACTGGTAAATTACAAGTGCATTTCAGTTCTGATGAACACTTATTGGTATTAAGGTTCAGTAAACATCACCTTAAACCTCAATAAATTTGATAATAACAGAATGATGTTGCTCAAATTCAGAAATAAAAAAAAAAAAAAAATCCAATTCAGTCTCCTTAAAACCGCAATTTTAGGATAATTCACTACATTATGAGCGCCATAATGTAAACTAATGGAATTTGGAAAGCACATTTTCTGTCAAAAAATTATGTTACACCATCTCCCGACACACCCCGATTAATATTTAGCCCGTGCTGTTTAAATGCAGACCCCTTCCAGACCAGTCTTGGAATTTTGCAAAAAAAATATTCCATACTAAATATCAAGTCTGTATATACAAAAGGTCTAGTACCAGAAAGGCTAATTACCACATCTAATAATCATATAGTCTAATGTCCATTTAGTATAATATTGTTTGGTCCATTAACCAGTATGTCTACTGACCATATAGACTAATAACCATTTGGTCTAATATTTTTGGCCCCCACATATATGTGGGGCTTATGTTATCATCCAAATGGTTGACTGGTTGTTTGTTTCTTTGTTTGGCTGTCCGGGCGGAAGCAAATTCATTAATCCACTGTGCAGCTTAAACGTAATAACCTATCAACTTCAAACTTGGTTTGGTGATTGGTCATGGTAGCTTGATGTGCTGTATAGTTTTATGTCATGTTATTGGCATATTTATAAATATTAATGAGCTTATTTGCATATTTTGCCTACATTTTGCAGCTACATTTTCATTAATTCACTCTGCAGCTTAAACGCAATAACCGATCAACTTCAAACTTGATTTGGTGATTGGATATGGTGGCCTGGTGTGCTGTATAGTTTGTGTCATGTTATTTGTATATCAATGAATATTAATTAGCTTATTTGCATATTTTGCCTATATTTTCATTCATCCACTCTGCAGCTTAAACGCATAATAACCGATAAATTTCAAACTTGGTTTGGTGATTGGATATGGTGGCCTGATAAGCTGTATAGTTTTGTGATATTTATGAATATTGATGAGCTAATTTGCATATTTTGCTTACATTTTCATCAATCCACTCTACAGCTTAAACGCAACAACCGATCATCTTCTAACTTGGTCTTGTGATACATGTAGTATATGGTGGCCTGATGTGGTGGATAGTTTTGTGTCATGTTATTTGCATATATTTTATTGATATTAATGAGCTTATTAACATATTGCATATTATTTGTTGTTTACACACCTTTGGGTGGGGGCCACCTTAATTATGAACCGCGTAAATTCTAGTATTATTAAGGGATCTGGAATGAGCGTTTATGGCGTTCGACAGTATTTTTTGTGGGACATGAGAGCACCTCAGGCGTGTCGAATTGCATTCTGAATACGAAGAATGTCTTTCTGATATCAAATAATTTTCATTTTTGAAAATCACGATATAATACAAATTTTATGACAAATTATAAAAATTTGATATTTTTCAATTTTTGATATATAACAGTCCTCGAAGTAAATTTTATAAATCTAATGATATATTCTTAAAGTGTATGTAGCTGGGAGGAAAAGCCGACGATCAATTGAAAATTTTGACCGTTCATATTGAAGATATGGATTTTTTTCCCAAAAGACCTAATTTTTTTGGTGTTTTAGGAAAAAATCCATATCTTCAATACTGAAAAGGTCAAAATTTTCAATTGATCGTCGGCTTTTCATCCCACCTACATACACGTTTAGTATAAATCATCAGATTTATAAAGTTTACTTCGAGTACTGTTAAATATCAAAAATATCAATTTTTAATGATTTGCCATAAAATATGTATTACATTGCAATTTCAAAAAATCAAAATTATTTGATATCAGAATGACATTCTTCGTATTCAGAATGCAATTCGATATGTCTGATGTGCTCTAATGTCCCACAATAAATACTGTCCAAACGCTCATACCCCAGCCCTTAACAATCTGGCCTAATTACCTTTGATTTAATAACCGTTTGGTCTATTAACCGTCTAATAACCAGTTATAATCTAATACTATGTCGTGTATTTGCCAATTCATCAAAAAAACGTCTACAACTGGTTACGGGCTGTAAATATATGTAAATGAGACGGGCACGTGTATAAATATACTACATTCATAAAATATAGTGTACCCAAAAAATTAAGAAGAAGACATATGCGGCCTGCATGTATTGAAAGTGACATTTTGCCGGGCTATTTGTTCTTCTTTTCCGGTCTTTACAAGGTATATAAATAATATAACCGGTATAGGCTCATCATGCATCACCGGGGTGCCACAGGCATGGGACATGGGCCAGTATGAGTTATCTGTCACTCCAAACTTTAAAACGAAATAGGTTTCTATGGGGTTGACCCATAATTTTCATGTCAAAAAGTCGAAAAATGTTCGCGATTTGCATCACCCCCCCCCCACAAGTGTTTGTGAACGGTCCCTAGACTATTGGGTTTTGGTCTAAATGGTAAATAGGACCAAATGGTTATTGTACCAAATGGGACCAAGTGGATGTAGTAAAATCTAACAAATTCTCACGCATCATCAAATTTAATTTAGGGATTCATTCATGAAAACCACGCTTATACCAGAACATTTTGTGATACTATACTATTTCTTCATCATATACCATTATTTCTCCAACTGAAATCCCTCACGCAGATCAGCCGGTCCTAAACGCTGGGCCATATCGCCGTTGTTTAGTCTCAAACAATCAAGCGCCGTTAGGTAGCGCCATGTATGTAGGCATATATGAATGTAAATTATTGACCAAATACAGCCAAAATGGGATATTTGGACATTAAAAAGTCACTTCTAGGTAAAAACTTGCACTCAGTTGTTATTAATAATCTACATACTGATGTTATATAATATTTTCTTTCTGATTAATACAGATTGTACATAGTATTAGACAATATTAATATGCTCATTTTGATTTTGTTGATTTACGAACTAATGCAAAATGCAATATTTTAAAGACCCCTCATAATAAATTGGAAAAAGATCCCACAATAGAAAAAGCATTTTCCTATAGTCAAAGGATGGGAAATGTTTATCTAAAAGGTCATATCAAACTCAGCCTGAATAAAGGCAATAATTAAGTTAGAAATTAGGTAAAATTTGCATTTTTTCTCATTTTCGACATTTTGAAAATATGGCTATATTGAGTTTATGAAAAATCCACCTTAATGAAATTGCTGGCTTCTGCAAATTTGTGAGGAGATTCACCAATATATGTATTTTCAATGCCAATTTGTTTGGGACCTGTTGAATTATGTAGTTTCTTACAATATTTCTTTGAAATGCGATGAAAAACTGCTTTTTAAAACATATTTTAGGTGATTTTGGAGCGATTTTTAGGGGGTGGTCATATTTTTTAACGGGGGGCTCCAGAGAATTTTTTAGTGTCGTGATTGAAAAGTGTTATCAAAACCTATTAATGTCCCAAAATATTATTGATGGCGGCCGACCTTCATCTTTCACGTCTGCAGGAAATTAGAAAATATGCCACTTAACTAAAGATATAAACTTGCAAAGAGGCTGCAAGGTCAAAATTGATACCAATTCCACTATCGCATATCTTAATTGATATACGTATGACAAATCTTTAATACAAACGTCAGCACATTCCCATCAAATTGAAATCAAAATACGAAACAATTGCAATTCATGAATTGGTAAGCTTTACAACTCCACTATCGAATCTTGCGCCAACAAAATTAAAGGGAAAATCCCATGCGTGTTTTGTTGATGTTGAATACCGCATGGTTCTTGCAGCAATGTCAAAAACACAACTGAGTTGAAATATATAATTTTTTGCTCTTTTTGTAATTAAATTAAATTAAAACTATGTCGAATACTATTTAAAAATAAATAATTGATCAATCGGGAAAACAAATAAAATTAACAGTATTAATATATATTATTTCTTTAATTACCACAAACAACAATATTGTGCAAAGTCACAAACAGCACTGTAGAATAAAAAATCAGACATTGAAAAATATTTTTGTTCGACCGCATATTTCGTGCAACAGTGTCACAATAGAGCAGAGTTGAAATATATAAATTTTGCCATTTTGTACAGTCAAATTAATGTAAAACGATACAAGTACTATTTTAAAATATATGATTGATATTTATGAAAATAAATCCAAAAATAACAGAATCAATATATTTTTTTTTAATTCGCACAAACATCGCTATTCATTGTGCGATTTCGCGAACAGCACTGTAGAATCATTGATCTGCCAATGACAACATTATTAGCCTGTCAGTCCAGTGGAAAAGGACTGCGACGTCAACATATTTACAAAGCGTTGCGAACCGGGCCTACAGGATCTAGGCTATCACTATCAGACGCCAATAAACCGGCCGCAATGAGTTTACTGCCGGTAGCGAAATCGATGTTTTGAATTTGATTTTTCCACTAAAAATGCACGGATTTACATCGTTTTTTTGCAAAAATGATAAGTTTTTATTTTTATTTTATGAAGTGCGGGCGGGCGACGGGAAACTCAAAATCGACTTTGCCACGCCTTATGGTGGGCTTTTATGTAATGCTGCTCGCTGCTGCTATAATTATCAGTAGGCTATCGGTAGGTCTGCAGGGTCTAGTAATTTTGATCCGAATGCTGTTTTGCTTTGCTGAGATTTCCATCGTAGGCCACCCCAGACCAATTTTACATTGATGGTTTTCTTGATTTAATAATTTAATGTACAATTCAAAGTGAAATTGATTCCTTCAAAAATCTGTGGCAAAAACGCAACCAAATTGAGCCCTGGTTTGGCCTGCATGGCTTTAAGTTCCGAGACCATTTCCAGATTTTGGCGGCTGATCAGTTCCCAAGACCCCCCTTTTTGGCTGGTTAATTAGTTCCCAAGACCCCCCTTTTTGGCTGGTTAATTAGTTCCCAAGACCCCCTTTTTGGCCGGCCGATCAGTTCCCTAGACCCCCTTTTGGCCGGCCGATCAGTTCCTTAGACCTCGAGTTCAAAACTGGCGGTGGCACACCCCTACCAAAAAAAATTTGAGTGCCCTCCCCGGGGGGAAAGTACGCAATCCAATTCCCATTCAAACGTGTGGGAAACTGAAAAGTGCATAAATCCCCACTAACTATAATCAAATTAAGTAATTCTTGGCCAAACTGGAACATGCGTGTTGTGTCCCTGTTGTGTACTAAGCGTGTACGCAGTGTAAGGCGTGTGTATACTTTCTTCTCATCTGTACTGTAGTGAGTCTGTCCGCGGTATATGAATTCGCGTGTGTTTATCGCGGAGCCACTAGCGTTCACAGTGTTCCAGTTTGGCCAAGAATTACTTAATTTGATTATAGACTTCTATTCTCGATCAAGACAACACACATTAAAAATTAATTCCCGTCATTTTATTGATGCTTTCTCTGTACTACTGGTAGTGGTAACCAGTGACGTGAGAGTCTGTGACTGTCTGTGAATGTGATGATTTTTAAGCTTACTTACTTGTAAACACATTGTACATGCATCAGCTTGTCCAGTACATTAATAATTTTTGTACAACGTGTACAGCAAACACTAATTCATGGAAAATAAATATTTTGTATAAATACCGTCAAAAACTGCACTGTTGGTTAATGGTAGATTCCGTCAGCATCACTGCACTGCATGTATGCGTGAATAACATCACCTGCTGCTTGAACTTAAACATCGCATGATTAGGGTCGCATAAATTTAAGCATCGCTGGGCAATAGCGATTAGTTTCAACCAATGAGATAGAGCACTTTTTGTTGCTTTGGGAAAAGCGCGCTAGCTCATTCGTCAAATACCAATCGCTCGTCCCAAAGCGATGGAGTATTAAATGAGCTTAATTGGCCGGTCGATGTAGTAAAGCCGACATACAACATTACAGCAGGATGGAGCATTTCATGATAAAGTCGTCGCGTTGCATGCAACACAAAGTCGGGATCAAAGTGGAGACTGGAAGGCCACAGCACTGAGTATTTTATCAACATACCTGTGTAAGGCCAAAAAAAACCATGTTTGTTTCCTTTTTAGCAGGTCTAAAAAGTCAAATGCGAAATGCGGTTTTTTATTTTTATTATTTTTTTTAAATCCATGCCTTGAAATGAACTTTTTTAATGCGAATTGGAATGGGAATTTACAGTGGGTTTCTCCGACACCCACAAAAAAATCACATTTCTTCATATTCAAGAATAATTTTATGATCCCCTTTAAGCTGCAAATTAAAAAAGGTATTAATAGTAAAAATGTGTGATGTTTTCTCCAGTAGTTTTTCACTACACATGTTTATGTAATGCAGTGGCGTGCTTTTGTTGGTTATTCGGGGGAAAAATGTTAAAATTTGCCCCCTCAAAATAGGATTCCTTGGTCTTTTAAAATGCTAAAACCCCAGACCTTCCGGGGCACTGGCCCCAGGACCCCTGCCAGGGGCTTTGCCCCTCGCCCCCACCAGAGGCCCTAAGGCGGACACCTGGATCCCACCCGTGAGGGGCTTCGCGGCAAGCCACTCGCAGTGCGGGCTATGCCCGCACCTTCCACTCAGACTCCATTCGGGGGAACTGAACAACCTGGCCCCCCACTTTCAATATGCTGCGCACGCCACTGATGTAATGTGTAAATGTTTTCTCCAGTAGTGTTTTATATTATTTTTTTGTGATTTTTTGGTGTTTTTTTTGTTTTTTCTCCTTAAAGCAAAAAAAAAATCAAATGCGCAAAATAAGCCGTCAAAAACGAAATGCACGCGCTACAGGAAACAAACTTGTTTTTGTTTTTCTTGGCCTAAAATGTTTTTGATTGTTCAGATTTGTCTGCCAAAAATTTTAAACATGTAATGATGTCTAAGGCCAAGTAAAAAAACCATGTAGGCCTATCATCGTCCCCCCCCCCCATCATCCGAACAAAAATTGGTGAGGGAGGTCCTTGTTATTAATTATGTTATTTTTCAAAATATTTGCCATTCATTTCTGTGTAAAATTGCAATAGCAATATTGTTATATTGATAACCAAGAACTTTCCACGACCACCACAATTTTGAAACCCACATTCAACAAGAAAGCGCAGCTGCAGTAAATTGTCACACTTCCCCCTGGTAGAGGGGTACTCGGAGGTACTCAAATAACTTTTTGGTAGGATTACTGTCTAAAAGGAGGAGGCAATTTGCCAACTTTTCTCTTAAGGGAGGTCTAATGAGCGTGAACCTGGTTTGGATGCAGAGGGAGTGTGCCTGTAACAGACACAGCCACCAGAAAAGGACCAGCTCAGATCGCGCGCCAAATAAGTTTGCAGTCCAGAAATTTCATTTTTCTCAGCCTTGCAAAAAATAGGCAGAGGTGGGAATCGAACCCGGGACCTCGGTGTTGTAAAACCTACTGCGTTACCACTGAGCCAACTGACAATCAGCTATGAGAAGTTTGATAGTAATCCTTGATATTGCTGAATAGAATAAATCAATACTGATAGGTCTATTTATCTAATGTACGATGTTATTCAAATTGGCCTATAAACTAGGAATATAATGTGAAATGACTATCAATCGATCAATCAATCAAGTTGTCAAGTTATCAACAATCAATAATAAACCGACGTAGGCCTATCATGGAATATTACTAACTAGGCCTACTAACTAATATACCAAATAAATAAAATAAATAAATAAGTCAGTAAATAAATAAATAGGCATAGGCCTAAATAAATAAATAAATACATAATGCAGAATGCAGTTAGTATTTTAGTTGCAAAATTCCAAACATTCTATTCACACATTCTATTATAATTTTCTGCTATACACGCAAAGGACCTGTGCCTTTAATATGTCCGCGCCTAATCAATAATGAGTCTTTCACCATGCTCACACACCATGTTAAACTATTGTATCCCTGCAAGTATTATACTGACCAAGTCCTAACACCTCAATGAAATGGATGCTATAACGTACCCAATCAAGCGAACATATCAAGGTCATATCAGGGCGTTATACAAAGAATGGTCAAAGGTCAACGTTTCCAAAGAAGTATAGTAATTAGATGTAGACACAAGCTTTCGTGCGGGAAACATAAACACATAGTCGTCAGTCGTGTGGTTTTTATGAGATTTGATACGGCGCTGAAGTCTATTGGCTGTCCCAAAATCAGTACCAGACCCGGTTTCCAGACGGCAATGTGTGTGTTGTTACAAGGAATGCAAACTCATTTTATCAATGAGTGAACCACATAGAGGAATACGACATCTATCGTGAGCCAATCTGCATTCTGTTGCCTGAAAAAGCCGACGATCAGGTAAAAATTCTAAAAGCAGCGTGACTAGATATTTGCGTTAATTTCATGATACGTGTAAAACGCATTGAAAACGCCAAATTGCAGTCATAAAATATATAATATTAGTAAATCACCCAATCGAATGTTAACGTAGGTATGTGGAAAAGAACTGCAATAACAATAACAAACTATGTGCCCAAAGAGTTGTCTTTGGCATGTCGCTTTTTTGAAATATGACCAAAAATATCAAATTTTGGAAAAACGCCCCAAAATTTAAAACAAACACGAACCTTCCAAAATAAATATATATTAGCACTCGGCGGCCCAGTCACTACCTGCCGCTGTGATTTGAGGTAACTCATTGCTTCCCCTCTCCAGATACCGGAACTTCAAGGTCGCTCATACCCCAGCCCTTAAGATATTTTTGTCATGATTTTTGACAGTAATTTTGAGCCATACAAGTTTACGTGGTTTACCACAATGTGCAAATTTTTTGCATTAACTAGCTTTACTATCAACTTCATGGCAGAGCTCGTAATCGTAAATAGCTTGTATGCCAAAAACAACCAATGAGATGGGGCTTGGATGATGTCATACCCCAACTTCAGAAACTTTTTAATTGGATGATTGACAGCTATTGACTGTCGGGCATCTTATTTTAATAGTTTGTCTCTAAGCTCTTCCCAAGTTGACAAACTAATTTCTTTCTTTTTGTTCTTTTTTTTTTTTATAGCTGTGTACTCTCAGTCATGCATGTAGTAAAAGGCAATAACTTTGTAATTATTCGCGCAAGACATATAAAAGTATACATTTTTATAAAGGCAAGACATCAGTGAATCTTAATATAAATATAGATTTGGTGTAAAAACAACAGTTATGAAGAAAATCACAAAAAAGTCAGTTTTTGGCAATATTTGTTTGGTACATCATAACAAAAAAAAACACTCTTTCCAAAATATTTTATTTTGTTTTTATCTCAATCTTGAGGCTCCATTCCAAAAACGTTTTTTTTTAGTTTTTTGATATTGGCCTTATTTTTTGAGATATTGACCATATAAGGCATCAACATGAACTTTTTAAAATTCACAAACGCCTATTTGCACAAAATGATGCCTAAAATCGGAAATAGACCAAAATATAAAAAAATGGGAAAACCGTTTCTTGAGTCAATCATGCTTCTTACGATGATCATATTTGCTTACCTATAGATGCTGTATTTATTTATTATCGTCATTTTACCAAGAAAATGAACATTGAAATAATGGCTGTTGAAGTTTTAAGTGGTCACATTTTGCACTTTCATCGAATCTCACAGGAGAATGCGCCAGTTTTCGTTTTTCTATCTTACATTACATGAACATCGGGTAAATCCATGGCCCTTTGAAAACTTTGAGCGAAATCCATTCATAACTTGATATTTAAATCGGGGAAAGAACTTGAAAAAAACCCACATTTGTGATTGGACACGGCGAATCAGCCGTAAATTCGGCCCCCGGTCAATTTTGTTTCATTTCGTGTTTAGAAAATATATATCGTAAGCTTTAAAATGGTATATCATTTGACTTCAAATGATATCCAGAAGCGGGTTATGGTTTGTTGAACTTTTTTCCTTCAACAAAATTGTACCTTTTTCGGTTCTACGTGTGACTCTTTTTTTCCACATTTCTGGTAATAAATATCAAACAGACATAATTGGAGGTCATTGCAAATCATCCCCAAGTCAACGAGGTTCAGGAATGTCCTCTCATTGTTAATTGTTGGTTATACATACCTAGACAAAATGCAATGCTTTGTTATCTACCACTTGAACAGGATTTAGCCAAAGCAAACAAAGACAAGAACTATTCTATAGAAATAGGTAGAAGCTTATTATCCTCTTTAGCAATAGGATTATTGATTGGTTTAAACGGTGGTTGATCAGACACTTGTCGCAACGAATTGAGATACCTATGAATACGACCGTCACATACATTTTACACTATAACTCAAAATGCAGTTTGCCGAGTTTACGGCTCATTCGACGTGTCCACTCACATTTTATCAGCTAAAACGGAGCCATTTGACCACTAGGTTTTTGTGAAATCAGTGCTTCCATGGTGTTTCCATAAGATGCGCCGCGCATGCAGATAAGCGTCGCGTATGCGTAGCGTATTTTGCATTAACAAATTGCGTGATACGCAACGCGATGCGTTGTTGCGCGCGTGTACCCTGCTGGTACAACAAATATCTTCTTTCCTTTTCAATTTCAAACATGAGTGGAATAGTGAAATAAAATCCTTAAAATATTGCAGGTTTGGAGTTTACAAATCTGGATTTTCATTCCTTGTATTTATAAAAAACATAACAAAGTACAAACATATCAAAAAAACTCAATTTCGCGAAAGAAACAATGTCTAGAGTACACAGCCGCATTAACTCAACTGCGGGACAATTTTTTTGTATGGCAGGGAATAATGTATCCTGGGTAATGTATGCACACTTACAAAAATTACAATGTACAGTTTCACTCAATTCACTGTGATCAAGATGAAGAATTTTATTGAGTTTTTACATCTGCCGAGACAGACAGCCAAACAGACAGTGAACCCAGTGGCGTAGATTTCTTTTTGACATGGGGGGGTGGGATTGGAACCAAAATTCTTGAAGTAGTACCTGTAGTGCATCCAGCACCTTTGGCAACAGAATAAGTTTTACCATATTGCAGTTAAACTGTTGAAATATGGTGCAAAAGTGGAATAAATTTGAGCGAAGCTTTTTGGGGCTAAAATGGCTAAATAATTTGGTTAAGAAACCCACACACAGGCATCAATAGGGGGATGATTGCATGGACCATACCCCCTGACAAAATATTGGGGTGGGGTTATCCCCCATCCCCTTGGGATCTACGCCTATGAGTGAGCAAGACAATCATCTAGGATGAAAAGGGTCATAGTAAATAAGTAGTCAAAAAACTAATATTATGATTCCACATCATGGATTCCTTTTTATTTTCCCAAATAAGACTTGACAGAATTGTCTTAATTGAAGGTCCACAAATTTACCAATGTAAGTTGTAAATCACTTTCATCAAATTGTAAACAAACACTCTTAAAGGGCATTTCGTGATCCACAACCTCATCCCCCCACTTTTCTCAAAAAAAGTTGAGATTTTTATACCACTGGATACCTCTGGCTACATAATGTTTATGTACCAACAATTTCTTGCAGATTATTCGTTTAGCAAAAATATCGCCAATTTTGAATTTCGTTCTGGTATACCAGAACGAAATTACAACAGTGGCATATGGAGCAGTGTAATACACTAAATCATGCATAACTCGCAAACGCATACTTCTCAAAGTAGCAAAAATCTCTCTATACTTTAAAAGCACATCGACTGCTCACTGCCAGAAGTGGGCAAGTGCAATAGCCAAATATTCACAGAGCAGCTATTGCACTTACCCACTTCTGGCACTAAGCAGCCCCTTTCAATGCCATGGCTATTAAGTTGCATTGGGCTTACTATTCCAGAAATTAAAGGCACCCCTCCCCCCTAAAGAAGACATGAGATTCCCCAATTTTTTCACCATTTTTTGCTCTGGGAATTCCAAAAAAAATAATGGTAATTATTTTCACAACCCTAAAGAAGACATGGGAATTCCCAAGAAAAAGACACCTTTTTAGGCTTGGGAATTCCCAAAAATTTGCCTGTCTTTTTTAAGGACAGTAGGAATTCCCAATTTTTTAACCATTTTATTGTCAAAATGGGAATTCCCATTTTTTTTTGTATAAAATTTTGGTCTGTGAATTCCAAAAATATTATGGTACAAACGTACATGTCTTCTTTAGGGGGAGCCATTAATTTCTGGAATAGCCCATTCCTCTTTCAGTTTTTACATATAAATGCAATAATATAAATTAATGTTGAATTGTTTTGTTTTCTCATAAAAGAATTTGCTTAGTAAGTGTAAGAATATTAATTTTGTTCTGTAAATGAGCAATGTTTAAATAATCTATATTCTTGAACTCTACTGGTACATAAAGTTTAAATTAGTGCTGGTATCAAAATAAGTTAAACAAATATTGCAACATACTTTAAATGGAACTAACATTGCAACTAAGAAGCAAGATTGGGCAAATACATATACATTCACCTTAAATTATATCATATAACACTGTGCGAAAAACTTTTTTTTAAACCCTTATAATTTACTGCTATATAAGTTCTATCAAAATGATTGGTACCCATCAGTTTTCATTTATAATGGATGAGTCTGACACATCAAAATTCAACTTAAGATCCGAATACCATAAACGTTCGCCTAATGGTGCTATAAGCTCCCTTGACATAAGTGGAATTTTAGGCACAACCTAAAAGTGCCCTGCTGTAAAATTCCCACCAGCAAATAAGTGCACGGAACCTTAATTCTTGTTGGGATTTCAGAGGAGGGAGCTCTCTATTTGCTCATGAAATTTACCCCAAGGCAAAGGAGCCCAGGTGCGCCATTAGGCGAACGTTTACGATAATATGTAGATTAATTGTATAACAAGTCATAAACTATACATTCTGGACATTTCAAGAGTATCCAATATTGCATTTGGAAGAGGCAGGCTTTTCCATAAATATCAAAATTTATGGGTACCAATCATTTTGATATAGCCTGTATAGTATCTTGATACTGCTTAATTATGCCCTGGCCCAGGTACCAAGGAATAGGTGCCCATGGTGGCCACTTGACATTAACAACAGGGGTACCATCCGTCAACATGGACTTTCAAAAAGCATCCTAAATATGTATAATAAGCATTGATTTAAAAATGCACTGCTAAACAAGTACAGTCCGACCTCTTTTATCCGGCCATGATGGGACCAAGCATGGTCTAGATAAGTGAAAAATCCGGATAAGTAAATTACATGTAATTCTGCATTGACCGTCCCAAGTACTGAAATTGGAACAACAAAAAATTGTTTCAACATGGTGTAATACCACTAAAGGATGGCATTTGAGTGCTTTATGCAAAAAAGACATGTCATTCTAAGCATTCAGTGCATGGAATTAAGGAGTCAAATGATCAAAAATATGTTTTCTTGTGAAGATTTCACAGCCGGATAACAGAGAGATCTGTATAAAAGAGGTCCAGATAAGAGAGGTTGGACTGTATTGCAAGTGTCATATCTAGTATACACATTACTGATTATACAACTGCAAAAACATCTCACAAGGCCAGAAACTTTATTTCAAACAACCTTTTTCCCTCTCAAAAGACCCTTATTACTAGTCTGAATAATCAGTGCCAGGACAAAATATTCATTTACAGACATGATCCTGTTCTGGGTCTGAACTGTTTCCATTCAAAATCTTGATGGCAAACTGGACAATAGAAGCACATGGTAACACTTCACAGGCATTTTCACCTAATTTTAGCTAAAAGTGGCTTTTCACCCCTCTTTTCAATTTTTCTGGGGGGAGGGGCAGAGCTTCTGTCTGGGGGGGATTTGCCCCCCCACCCTAGCACCGCCACTGCAAATGTGGACGGTATACCTAACATATGATAAAGGACTTATCTCGCAAATGCATTATACATGCATTTGCGGACATTTGCAGACCTCCTTGAACAGACAGTCCCCATTACAGAGAGGTCCATGGTTTATGTGAAATATCATGTCATGTGTTCCTATGCATGTATGTGATGGGACTCACTACTGATACTGGGTTTAACCTTCGTGTGAAAGAGCAAGGAATTAGCCTAGCACAGAAATCTTCTATTGAAGGATTGTACAGCTTTATTCCATAAGCTGCATAATTCCTCAATTGAATCTTTAATTATTACCACCGGCATGTCCAGGATCTTTTCCTGTGGGGGCTCAGAGGGCCTTTGAGTTGCGAGTTGAGCCTTGTTGACATAGCGGAAGTAGGCCCTACACTCTTGTTAAAGGTTTACAGTGATTTACTCATTAATACTAGTATCTTGCACTAAGAATACTAGTATCTTGTACTAAGAATATACCCACAACTTACTTTTGAAAAAACATCAAATTTTGCTTTGGTCAATAAAATAGATTATATACCTCATATATTATAGATTCCTGTCATCTGATTGGTTAAAAGTGCAGTCATTGAATTAGCTATGCCCTCCTTTTTAAGAATTACGTAAAAACTGAACTATTACCCGTGCAATAGTCTTTTAAAAAGACTATTCCCCGTGCATAGTCATTTTCACATCATCAGTGTGCGTCCCGATCAAACTCTATGCGCGTGATGGCGTGTTCACATTACACACGCGGCGCCAACAGGCTGTCTGCCAGTTGCGGTGACGCGATCGGTTCATAACGAAAAACTTTCGTTGTAAATTTTACCATGGCCTATGAACAATAAAATAGGCCTTTTAACCAATCAGATGACAAAAAGCTATATTAATGAGGTATACAAAACAAATATTGACTGCTTTATTCGGGTCATGGTTAACATTATATGCCCGCGGTGATCTCAAAACCATGCTATGCCCCTCGGCTGCGCCTCGGGTCATAGCATGGTTTTGAGATCACCTCGGGCCTATACTTTTAACCATGCCCCTCATAGCAGTCAATATTTGTATACTGTACATAATAATAGATCAACGTATGTATAGTGTGACTTTCTTCTCAACAGGCACAAGGTTTGAACGAACAAATCGGCAATTCCAAGCATCATTCCGCAACGCGAAGTTTGCATATGCAAATTAGGGTCGTTTGGAGAAGTTTCTCCCACCTTAAACTTTCACTTACCCAAGATAGTTTCCATTATACTATTCACCTACATAATTGGCTGCTGCATTAAAAAGAATTCATGTGCAAACTTTGCGTTGTGGAATGATGTTGCTTGGAATTACCCAAATAACAGAATTATGTGCAAAAAAATAACAAAATTATTAACCCCCTGACAACTATTCTCTTAATCTTACAGCGTTTCCGATTGGATAATTACGCGATATGTCCATCTGAGAGACCAATTAAGATACAGCTTCTAAATAATTAAGCTCAATCCTCTTCAGCTGCACAACTGTTTCTTACCATGTTAAGCCTCTTCAGCCCTACCAGCATTCTTACAATGTTGCTGATTGGCTCAATAATTCATATATAGCCTTCTTGTAGCCAATTAGAAGGTAGTACTCATGGGGTTAAAATAATGTGATCTGATCTGATCCAATCAGGTCATAGATTGCAATGGGCTATTCCAGTTGAAATTCATACACCCCCTATGGATGACTTGAACTTATAATCTCCCACACAGGGAGTGTAGATTGCAAATGGAGTCACCCATTCATGTAACCTCATTTGAAATTCACCCTCCCTGTGCGGAAGATTAAAATTATGTCTTCAATAAGGGGTGGATGGATTTCAACTGGAATAGCGCATGTAATTGAGGTACAAAACAGGGAGCAAAAATTAAATACATAAGAAAATCACAAATCCAAAAACAAACTGATAATTTTACGACCAAGTATGCTAGGGATGTAATCGTCATCTGCATCACATATTGACTTATCTCAAAAGGCTGCCGTATGTGATTTGTTTATATCATTGTTCCATTTCATATTGACTTTCATTGTTATGTTATATTTCAGCATGCTTCCTTTATGAATGGACATGGTATTGTAATTTAGTGATAATACCTGTAAATTAATATAAAAAGTTAATTTTACAGTGTATCTCACTACACAATTAGATGACAATAATAAAAAAAAATCACACAAGGCAGCCTTTTGAGATACGACAGTATGTGATGCAGACATCGTAACGTTTTCAGCACTAGCATGCTTGGTTGTTAGGCACATTATATTGATGCTAATAATAACTCATTTTTCAAAATGGCCCCTTTGGCTTGCTTGGGTCAGATCATGCCACATATAATTTACTGTATTGTTTCTAATAAGCGCCCATGGGCTGTGACATTTCATGAAGGGTGGACGTTTATTCATCAATCAGGGATCAATTTTTTGTGTACATATTTACTTTAAAGACCCATTCAGTGATCCCAGCGCAAGTGTAAAAAAATTTAAATTGTTTATAAATTGCTTAAAGGAGTATTTCGTGATCCTAGCATCCTCTTTTTATGACATTTTTCAGTACATATCCACTAAAAAAGCATATTCCCAAAATTTCAGTTGATTCCGATTTTGCGTTTGCGAGTTATGCATGATTATGTGTATTACACTGCTCCATAGACAATATGTTGTAATTTCGTTCTGGTGCACCAGAACGAAATTCAAATTTCGCGATATCTTTGCCAAACGAATTAATCTGCAAGAAATATTTTGTACATAAACATTATGTAGCCAGAGTATTCCAGTGATATAAAAATCTCAACTTTTTTGAGAAAAGTGGGGGATGAGGCTGTGGATCACTTAAATGCCCCTTTAAAAGTGAAGGACAAGTCATTCAAATTGTCATTTGGTATTTTTGAAATGACAAATTTGGCAAAAAACAAAGAAAACAGCAGTACTGACAAAGTTGAAGTCCCATTCAAATACATGTAGCTAATTTAGATCCTGTCAGTATCTAAATTACAGATTCGTGTAAAATTTATTATTTTGTCTTAAATACACGGCTTTCGGCACATTTATGACAATGACAAAGGTACCAAAATCTGAATTTTGATGATTTTTACGATCGTCCGGATGAGCAAATCACTGAATGGGCCTTTAAATAACCAAAATAACACCACCCATTCCATTCCAGTTTTAGACATGTCTGTTTGCAGGAGGAATGGGCTTGTCATCATGAGAAATGAATTTCTTATAACATCCAGTGAGACCAGGGTCTTAGCTAGAAATTGTGGGTTGCCCGTCATTTGAATGAAATTGCCTGTCCTAATTTGACCTCTAAAACATTTACCAGACATCTATAGCCCATTGGGGGTTCAAAGAGTTCAAATATGTGCTGATATGGCCTTGTTCTACCAATTGGGTCTACTAAAAAGGTCAATTAGCTTCTCAAAACATACAATTTATAATATAGCATCTGTCAAAGGCATTAATTTTGCCCGTCCCAGGAGCAAACTGGCCGTCTAAAATGACGGCCAGACGGGTGGCTAGCTAAGACCCTGAGTGAGACCTAGTATAATGATCTAACATTCTTTCATGTATATTTGCACTCTAATGGTAAATTTTATTGCTTTTTCAATTTCATTTTGGAAAATTTTGGGGTGGGCGTTTAATAGAGACTGGGCGCTTATTAGGAACATTACGGTACATCTCTTTATATACCTAGAAGGTAAGATATCATAAACATAATAAAAATTTTAAGATTTCACAATCAATTTAAGTCTACCATAAAGTCTGCATAAATAAATAAAGGGTGACTATACAATTACAAATAAACGTCATGCATTGTTAACTTGTCGATAAATAAAATTTCTATTCAATTTCAAAGATCCTTAAGTTAAAAGATAAAGTAATATGTTCTATTATCTATGTATTTACTTAACAGTATTTACTTCCATGATTATCTACATTTGTATATTCATGTCTTTCTTTCAGTCCTCATACCTTTAAAAATAGATTCTAAATTTAAAATTTGTACAATTTACATTAAAAAATAAATAAATAAGAAAAATGTAGTTCACATAATAAGATTGTCAGTCTTTGAACATTGCTCCTGGTTCACTGAAGAACTAGGAGCAATTTCTGAAGAAACAGGAGCAGTTTTCAAACTTAGTAAATCCTTTTCTGCATAATACAATACAGCACACCAGCATTACTGCATCAAGTGCAAAACTAGAACCAAACCAGGAGCAATTTTGCTCCTGGTTTATGTAAATTTTTACAAAGACCAGGAGACATTGGTGGCTTTATGGGGGAAAATTTAATCCCAGCGCCTGCAAATTTCAAGACTTGCCACCCATTGAACGAATATGAAAGTAAACTGGGAAAAAAACCTTAGGTTGTCAGCTACTTGTGGACATATGAAGGGTTTTTAGCATTAAGGTTGGTCTGAACCCTGGAATTATAGAAACTTTCGGGCCTCATAACTGCTAAATTGTTGGTGTAAAGTATATAAAAGTATACATATTTAGAATGGTAAAGACTTGTTAAGTTCATCTGTGAGGTCAAATTTGGCCCAAAATGCCATTTTTGGCCCAAAATCCCCAAAATAACATTTTTGGCCCACTTCTTTTTTCATTGCAACGTAACAAAAAAATTCTTGGGCCAAAATTTTTTTTTATTAATTTTTAAAAACTAGATAAAAATATCTAGGAGGGTTTTTTTATTTTTTTGAATTTTGACCAATCAGGCTTTTTTATGATTTTTTTGAAAATTCAGCATTTTTTGACCATTTTTGGTGCAAATTTTTCGAAGTTGGTTGAAATTTGAAAAATATTTAGTCTTGCCATTCTAAATATGTATACTTTTATATACTTTAGACCAACAATTTAGCAGTTATGAGGCCCGAAAGTTTCCATAATTCCAGGGTTCAGACCAACCTTAACTTCACTAAAATGCAAGGTCATAATTGTTTGGTTACTTCTATGCACTTATGAACTTTTTTAAACGGCAAACTGATAATCACTTCCTGAAGAGGTTTGTAGTAGACATACACAATCTGCAGTAGAAACAAGGGTAGCAGTTGCCAATATCCAATGCATCCCACGAAGCCTTTCTTTTTTTTACAAAAAATTACATTATGGATATATATAAAACAACAATTAGTAATAACACCATATATGGCCTGTCAAACTGTTTGATGAACTTCGCAATATGATCCTCAAATCCACAAAGCTTGGCCACCCAGGCCCCCGCCCAGGCCTACCGTAGATGTCATTTACCGTAATTTCATTTTTCCAAACCCACCCACACATTCAATGTTCATTTGTCATTGAGTGAAGCTTGTAATACTGCCTCCAATGTTTCATCTTCTTCTTGGTGATAATCCTGAATGTAAAAAAACAAACAGCAAATATATCGTAAGTGTAGGTAGAAGAGCAATTTAGTCATATTCTTGACAATATATGTAAATGAGTTCATTAATATTCATTAATATGCAAAATTGTTGATACCAACCTATATACCGGGCCTATACAAAAACAAAATATCATTCTGTGTCACTTTATATGCAAGGGTCCTCAACTAAATGCCTGAGCCACTTTAAAATGTAGAGCATTCTAAAGTGTCACTATCCATGAGAGTGGAGTGGATTCACATGGGCTCACTTTATGGCCTGTGGGGTCCATGGGCAACTCCCTCGTGGGGGTCCAAGTGGAACCACCCCAGAAGCTCATGGTTGTTAGCTTTTTTATATAAACGGTTCCAAAAAAGTAAGTCCCCTCTCATAAACTTGAGCCTATCTAAAAAACTGCTAGGCCCTTAAGTCGACTTGGAAGTGTGAAATGTAGCCTGATAAGTTACACATTACATGTTGTTTCAGAGAAATGCATAGATGTGAATAGGCCTATTTTAAGTCCCAATGCAAAAAAATGCAATTTTTTTGGCCTCAAATTTCATAAATTGCTGTATTTTCGGGTGAAGGATAAATGTTGGAAAAAAAAGTACTGCATATGTAATGTGTAACCTATCAGGCGACATTTCACACTTTAAATCAACTTAAGGGACCTAATGCTTTTTAGTTATGCCCAAATTTATGAGGGGGTGGATTTTTTGGAACCGTTTAACTTAGGATGGCTCTCCTTGGAGACGATTGACAAATAAAGTCTCACACATGTTACATCCATGTCCCTAATAACAAAGTAAATTTACCTAGCACACTTACCACATATGTTTCATACTCAAATTTGTGTCTAAGATTTAGATGTTGGAGGAAATTTGCACTCTTATAGTTTGGATCACCCCATGGCATACAGGCACACACAGGACATACAACAGCAGCGGTATCATCAGCATGGTCCTTGTTGCAATGCCGCCTCAGTTCTGCTGGATCCAGGTTCCTCATGGCACAGTATGGACAAGTGAAGGTGGATCTGTTTGGTCCACTGTAGAAAAAATGAATAATGTTACTACTTGAGTGAGTGCAACACAGGTAGGCATGGTTCCCCTTCAGATCAAAAAAGTCACATGGACCACATTAGAAATAAGTTGGTATATTTAGCCAACTTTATGGGTTATCCTGGCTCAATAACTTGGTCGTGTGTTTATTGTGTGATATTGCTTGATTGCTAAATTTGTTCTTGCATATTTTTTCTTGAATAAAAAAAACTAAAGACTAATTTGGATCTGACACAATGATTTAGTGGTCAAAATCTTCAGTCAGTCAAATGTATATTGAAAATGTCATTGCCACATCCTCAGCAGTCAAGTTAGCTCAATCGATAAGGCATTCGACTATGGTGCGAGAGGTTGCGGGTTCGAACCCTGGTGGTGCCTAGTACGCTCTCGTGGAAAAATTGAGTTAGCTTGAATTCCCCCTGGACAAGGAACTCACTGCTAATTTGTCTCGTTGTAACCCGTCTGAAACTCGGGAGCTGATCCTGGTTATGAAGGTTATTTGTGGAATGTCTAGGGTGTGCGCTCTTGAAGCAGCAAAGTCCCTGAAATGCTGTTAAATGGTTTGTGGAATGATGTGGGCCGTTGTGGTCAGCAACAACCTGTAAAGTGTGCTGAGGCTTGTGGATCAACGTCTAGGCGTTGTGCCTGTGCGTAGCGCACTATAAATTACTGCACTTTCTTTCTTTTTTTCAATACTCATACAAAAAACCTTCCATGAGAAGCAAAAATAATCAGTACAGCTACAATGTAAATAAATTGTGATTAATGTTTTCCATATAATACCTACCTGTTTCTGGGTTGTGGGTAGGTGCTATTGGTTTAAATTTGGTTCTTGGTTTTTCATTGTAAAAAATGTTTTGTACATACCTGTCTGGTTTCTGAGTTGTGGGTGCTATTGGTTTAAACTTGGTTCTTGGTTCTGCATCTATTTTGCATGTTGCATTGTGTGCTCGTAGTTTTGAAAGTGCCATCTATAAAAGGAAACAAAGAGAACAATATCTTATTTAGTCCTGCCAGAAGAGATTAAAGTAATGCATATTCCACACATCTGCATTTCAGGTTCACTGCAGTATTTAAAATTATGTTTGCATTTTTTCAAAAGCAACCATCATCAAATGCCAAAAGCAAGAGCAATCTACAAAAATTTTAAAAGTACAACATTTTCTCATTGTGCTTTATACTCTCTTTACAATCCTACCTTCTTTTTACATCCTTGACAGGACACTTTAACAGATGCTATTTGTTTCTCTACATCTTTAGCTTTGGATCTCAGCTTTGGATCAAACACTTTTCTGCATAGTGGACAATTTGGAGACGCTACATCCAAGTATGGACCAAGACATTCTTCACAAAATCTGAAATATTAAAAGTATATTTGCATAGTTGTATTACGGTAACTACAAATTTCGAACATTTGAGGACTTGTTCTCAAGTTGTACTCTTCACATCCAGGGTTTTATTTTGGGCAAGTTTATCTAATTAAATACTCACTTTAGAAACCTGTGTCACTGATGTGTATCATCTGTAATTGCTCAACTTATTCTACGCATCAGCTTTTGTCCAAAGAAATATTTAAAAAGATGATTTTTGATTGATTTTTATGAGCAGCGAAAAGTCCACTCCATCCACGACTATGTACATGTGAATATGGTGATGAATGCACAGTGCACACTTTATCGCGGCGACACATACATGTAGCTCTTTACTAGAGCTCACAGTTGAAGCCGTGAGTTCCAATTATTGGAACTAATACTGTTACACATAAAATGCCACACTAACACAAGTCAATTATTATTTCTTGTTTACTACCTAATAAAATTTCACATTATTTCCCAACATTTGGGGATTACACAAAAACCATTTCAAGCTGTAGTTGGAGGAGGCTCTCTAGTAAGCAATGTGGGCATACTAAACAACTAAGCAGTATAGTTAAAGTTTATAATTTCAATTTTTTTTAATAGAAAAAATGTAAGCTTACTCACATGTGTTCACAAGATATTTTGATAGGTTTCAAGTAGATCTCGAGGCAAATAGAGCATTTAAACGCTTCGTCGTCGGCACTGCTTCCAGTCGCCATTGTTAAACAAAGAAATCTATGAAGGATGTATGCTGTAATAGGACTTCCTGTATGAACATACAACCGCAATTTAATGTTGTTTCGCGAAAACAGCAGATTCCTTGTTTACCTTTTCAGGCTAGAGGGTAAAGGTTAATTGAACTACTTCCTGTTTTGAAGTGTTTTTAGAAATTTAATTCTTTTATGATTAAATAATTATCTTTATTCACAAAAACAACATTAAATTTAATTTAATTTTCTAGTTTTTTTTAATTACATTCTTATATATGAAATTTGAAACAATTTATGTTGTCAATACTTTATTATTTCAAACTCAAGTGATCTAGTACTAGAAACACAACAAAGAGCAAAATTCAACAGCCGTGCGAGCGTATGCTTGTAAGCTTACCTGTTTCTTCGTGTTTTGTCTGTTTTTTCCCAAGATGAATGGCCTAGAAATGGAAGAACAATCAGACAGGCCAAGAACACCAGTCTCAACTCTGTGGTTCGAGTTTCTTCTTGAACCAAGCCTCCTTGATAAGCATTTTGCTTCTGAAAATCCAGGTTCGTTGGTAAATTTTGATTATTATTTAGGTATGCTAGGTGAATTCAAATTTGCCATCAAACTGCATCATTTCATATATCAAATTAAAGCCCTTGAGTAAACAAAGCCAAAACTGAAAACCATTTTTTCATAGCACTTTCCGTAGCAAAGTTACATCTTGTCAAAGATTGACTTTCATCAAAAAGTTTCAGCTAGCAAAATTCCCCAAAACGGCATTTCGGGGGTGTTTCTAGATCTTAAGTCTCATTATGATAGCAGCTTTTTTTTAATGGAACTGCTATCCAAATCCCTCTAAAATTCCATGTGCGGGTGACTTATCACCATAAAAAATCACATATTTGGGTCAAGTGAAGTATAGAAAACATATATTTATGTAGGTTTCTTTCTTCGGGCCCTTGTTTTAAATTTCTATGTAAAAATGCATTGACATTGTCGGCGAATTTGGCTGACTAGCAAATGTGTTAACTAAGGTTTGCCTGGGTTACCTATATTATTATTGACTAGCGGGATACCCGCTAGATGGGAGCGTTCACCATAACAGGAATAATTACTGAATAGGTAGAATCATTGAAAAGGTACATTTTATTTTTTTAAACCTGTCTCTTCTTACACTTTCTTTTTTAGTTTCTTTTGCTTTAGCTTGTGATTTTCCGTTCATACATACTCACGATATAACGACGTTTCTGATTGGATTTTCGCTCTCTTTTGCTGGTCATAAATACCGTTTATGACCAGTACGCAGGGCATAAACAAGCTGCGTCACGCAGCGTTAGAACCCAATTAACACGATCCACGATTTGCTAGTGTTGCGTGACACGCCGCATGTCACCGCGCCCATCTCACGCGGAGCGCAAAAGATGACGCGTATCACGCGTTGACTCCCGGCCATTGACCTCATGAGCCGAGCTGCTTCCTGCAAGTAGGCCTACTCATTTTCTTCCAATTTATGAAGGAAAACGGTATGGAAATGTTATTTAAACTTGTAAACCCTTATTATTTTCATCTGTATTGCCTTGCTAAGAATGTTGGGTATGTATGAACGGGGTTCATTCATAGGATTTCGGGCATGATCGCTGTTTATGCCCTCGGCTTTCGCCTCGGGCATAAACAGCGATCATGCCCTCAATCCTATGAATGAACCCCTAATTTCCATGTTATTTATTTATTTAACCTCGTTCCCATTATTTTCTAAATATATATGTTCTTTCTTACATTTCCCTTTAGCTTCTCTGTTTATTTGCTGCTTGTGATTTCCGGTTTCCATGTTTTTTATTTAATTCTGTTCTCATTATTTTAGCTTCTTTTTTCTTACATTTCCTGATTAGTTTCTTTCCTTCTTTGTTTCGTTCCGTTTCATTTAGTTACTTTAACCCGTTGGCCTATTACTCGTATTTTTTTTTTTTTTTTTATTTTTCTTTTTCTTTATAGTACCGCTTCATGTTGTTTGTGCAACAAACATCTTTTTCCTGTATTTATTAGTTACGTCCTCTCATAGCGTGTCTGCGGACGTGTTCACCCGTTATCATAATCATGTGACCCGTCCATGTACCTTTTTGTCTTCTTTCCGTATTATCATGTCCACTGGTCTCTGGCTCGCAGTCACGTGGCTCTGCGCCGTTTACGCGCCCATTGGCGTAGTGCGCATTACGCACGAGGCGCCGCCGGCCAGCTGCAGTGACGCATAGGCTGACAACCGATTTTCATAACAAAAAAACAGTTTTTACCCATATTTTCACTGTTTTTGCAGCCAATTCTTGACCGTTTTCAACCAAATAATTAAAGTTTAAACACGTTCCTGTATATTCATCGATCTCCCATATGAATTTGGCGACATTTGGATCGAAACTGACGGAGCCTTTATAGTGATACATACATACATACATAGATACAACATTCCCCTATTTATAGTAAGATTGGCCCCGGGCATGCGGGTGTTTTAGTGGGGATTGTGCACTTTCCGTTTCCCACGCATTTGAATGGGAATTGGATTGCGCACTTTCTAAATGTTAATAGTGAGCATATTTCTCCAACATTTTGATTTTGAGAAGTTGACGTCGAATTTTCTATTCTATATTGTTTGGTAATAAATAAATAATGTCTTTTGCCAATAAGGCCAAGTAAAAAATAAAACATGTTTCACGTCCGGGTTTTCGAAAAAAAGGAGGAGGAGGGGGCTTTTTATTTTCTATTTTTTATCGCAAATTTGGTGTAAATACCCATACTTAGAGCTGTTTTAGCGTATACAATAATGCCTGGAAAAAGAAGGAGGCCCTTTTTTATTTGTTGTTCTGAGGGTTACATCCCCTCCAATGATCACAAAACCTTCCTAAAATGTTTCTTGTATCTTAACAAGGCTATAGAAAGCATTCCAACTTGCTAGACATATTTTTTTTGAAAAGTTATAACTGAATTTCAAAAAATAAAAATATATTTGAGGAAACCTCAAAAAAGGAAGCGGGAGGGGACGTGAAACATGTTAAATTTTTATTTTGCCTAATATGTTTAAAGTTGTAATTTCGTTTTTTTGATCGCAAAGATCTGATATTTTTATTCCCGATTCAAATTCTGAACCCTTCGCAAGGGTGCAGAATTCGGCAGAACGTTGACGATAATTTTGCCTTTTTGGACACTAAAATGCATTCGATCCTTAATTTTGTTTCAACCGAGTCTTAAATTAGCAAGCACAATAAGGTTGGTACCACTTTTATATACATTGATGAAATTTTAAATATTTCCCATTGACATCAAAAATGGCGTAAGCCAGTCCTAAATATACATAGGTACGGCGTATACATGTAGGACTGGCAAGCGAGTCTAGGGTGTTTCTGCTTCTGGTGGTTACTGCATAATCTCCTCAATCGTGGGATGACGTATTAATGCAGGCGCGACTGAGCAGACAACGATTAGTTTTTGAAATGTGCCCCCTTGATGACGTCCCCAATATTTACTGCCTGAAGTTTTGCATGCGCATATTTTGGGGGCTTTAGCGCCAGCCCCTCGGGTCAAAGCAGGCGGCCAAATCGAAGGGCGGCGGAAAGAAGAAGGCGGCAAAAAGAGGGCGGCGGAAAAGAAGGGCGGCAAAAAGAATTAGTAAAGAAAAAAGGACGGATAATGCGAAAAAAATTGTACTAACTACTATACATCAAAATGTGTTGCTTTTGGGGCGGTAGCGCCTATAATTCCATTTTTTTTTTTTTTTGCTCTTCACTTTTTCAAACGACCGTAAAAAAAATTGGGGCAACCTTTTTGGGCTGTTGAGGAAGGGGCGGCAAAATTGGATTTCTTCAGCCCCACGGGGAAGGGGCGGCCACGGTATGCCACTGTTTTGTCTTGAAAGTTCCTAAAGTCGACAATGAAAGATGGCGCCTCCCTAGTCCGAAAATCAGACCCAGAACAAAATATTAATTTCTGACATGATCGTGTTCTGGGTCTGAACTGTTTCCATATGAAATCTTGATGCTAAATTGGACAAAAGAAGCACATGGTCCTACTTCACGGTTTTTTAATCCCCTATTCATGTTGCGTGAATCACTGTATTGTGGACCATCCTTTTGATACTTGAGTATTTGGACAAGCGGAACAGTTTTGACAGGCCCTTTGTCTACCTCTCTGTTTATAAACAAACGAGGAGGTCGAAATTATCCTCCTCTACGAATACGAAAGACAGCGTAATAGTACGGCACTAGTGCCTCCCGAACATCGGGTGATAATCTATTCCATTCAGCAAATGTTCTTGGGAATAGTGAATATTTGTAACAGTCTTTAAAGGGACCATTGAAAGAAAAACATATTTGGTATCAAAATAAAGCTAATAACATATAGAATCCATTTCTAAAATGATAAACATAATTTTCATTTATTTTACCCCCAAATCAGCAAATAAAGACAAAGCGCCCAATGTCGCGTCGCTCCGCCCAATTCATATGTGCAGAGACACGTGGCAACCCCTGTGACGTCAAAGTGGTTATCCTTTCCGCTGCATGGCAACACTGCATATAGTCCAGACTTGGTCCTAAACCAACGCATGAACTTTTCTGTGCCTTTTAGGCTTAACAAGTATATTAAAAAGGATATTATAATATAAATTACAAAGCTACAATGACTTCTATGATAGGCCTATATATAAATTCTAGCTAGGCCTACAAAATTGGCCAACAACGGGGAAACATACCCGGTAAGTACAAAGTACAAAGCTGTCAGTCAGTGCTAGCTGCTCGGCTTTTACAAGAGACTCAGAGTATCATTTGTTTGTACTGAGGCAACTCTTTACTTATTTCCTCTGAAATATCTGGGGAGGATAGGAAAGAGAAGGCAATGATTTTTCGGGTTAATGACATAATTTCTTCAGGCCTAGCCTACCTCCCGGGCGTGCGGCCTAGGTTAACCGCCGGGCGTAAAAGCAGCAAGCCGATCCTGACTCAAGTTTGGAAGCTGAATTGCGTGTGATTAAAGTGTGTTTGTTTGTTTCAAAACGGTCGCTCCGTGTTGAGACACACTTATGGGACGGGACCAGGTTCAAAACAAAAGTCAGGCTCGGGAGAGCGAGTTGGCGCGGTTCTCGCCTTGCACCACACCGAGGTCCCGGGTTCAACTTCAAGCCCGCAGCGCCAAAAGACTCATGTGAACTTGGTTTATCCCGATCCCGGATCCATGCTCGCAGATTTTCTCCGGGATCTCCAGTTTCCTCCTGCTTCTCAAAAATCGGTGATTAGTTGTTTGGTTATCAGAAACTTCCTTCACCCAATGAAATTTGGGGAGCTGAAAAGATAATTGGTGGATGTTACAATCCAAGTGCGGCTAGATTTGCGACAGGTTCGGCAGCATCCACCCTAAACGATGCGATCTGATTGTGGCAGTACCATGGCAGCGAAATAACAGCGCTTTGAACCCTCCGAGATCTAAAAAAAGGCGCTATATAAAAGCCGAAATTTATTTTTATTTATTTTTAAAGGCCTATGAAAAACGAGAAACAAATTCGAAGATAAAGAACCACGAGAGGAACATATAAAGGCCACTCCAAACAATCTTATGAACAATATTAACTGTCAGCCTTTAGTTTGCGTTTTCGGAAATGCTTATAGGCCTAATCCAATCTCAACTCCCACTGAAACTTGAAAGTGCAAAGTCCAAGCGTTTTATCAAAGGTAGGCCTACAGTTACAAAGTTTATGTTGATTGGGTAAATCTTGTAAAATACAGCGCGCCTGGCTGGATATTTCGTTTTTAGAAATGACTGATATCAATTTCGCATAGCCTAGGCCTACCCCGGGCCTTACCATCCATGGATTAAAATAAGTGTAGGCCTATACTAGTTCCCATTTGATGTTTGTAGCATATATAGGCTTTTTGAAGGCCTATGTATGTTTGTAGGCGCTCCTCGTAATTTATTTCAAGAACAGCTTGCATGTCATGTTCTTCATCTGCCGTTCAGCTACTGCCCCAGTGCCAACGGCTCAAATAGGCCTAATATTGGCAAGTGTCCCGTATAACACATAGCATTAATTTGCAAAATAAAAGGGCCTAGGCCTACTTTGGCATGTTTGGGGTATGAAAATAAGCACTTTTGAAAGTTAACTTATGGATGAAAAGGCTTTTTAAACTAATTGTCATCTCTTGAATATTTTAAGGTAGGCCCTACGGAAAAAATACATAGGCCTAAAATAATAATACCCATGGGAGGTGTTCGCGCCGGCACATCATCAGCAATTTATGTGTTGCGGCAAATCTTGGCGATATTCCCTTCGTCATCGTCACTATAGGCCGTGTAAAATTAATGTTTTGGTTCTCGCCCAGAGGATTTTCATGAATTGATGAGGGAGGGAGGTGTTTTTTTGTTTTTGTTTTTTTTTTTTTCAATGTAAAATTAGCATTGTCAGTAGTTTTCGGTCTTCTCTAACAGTGCTCGAGGAAACGATGAGGTCCTTTTTTTTTCAAATGTGAGATTCTGAGGATAAACCCCTAGAGTACCACAAAAGACTTGGAAGTGATGCTTGTTCTCTAATAAACTTATTTATATGTATGAAGATTTCATAAATCATTCCAAAGTCTAAAAAATTGAAAAATCTATAAAAAAAAAAAGAATCTGACAAATCCCAGAAATTGAGGAGGGAGGGGACGAGAACCAAAATATTAATTTTACACGGCCATATATAGGACTATATAGGCCTAGGCCTACTCATAATTAGTTCTATGGTTTTATACATGCCATGTAGGGCCTACATAAAGTCATCGGAATCATATCTTGGTCATGTTGACCGGTGGTTGAATTTATGAATAAGTAAAATAGAAAGCTGCATGCTTGATGATGATGAAAAAAAATGACAATTGATCGTCCCCGCCCGGCCCGGTCCGCTTTCTTTCGCATGGCATTGCCATTGAGGGAGTCTGAAATGTTTAATGCTATTTTCTTTATTATAAGGGAAAACTTTTTTTCAATGTTTCAAAAGTTATTCAGATTTGCTTCTGTCCAATAAGCATTTCAATTTAGAGGCTCTGTTTTAATCATCCTCTCAGAGAACCATCAAATAACAAGAGCCTCGATCCTATCATCCTCCTCTATCTAGTTACACAACTAATAATGTCCGGGAATAATACATAGGCCTAAATCCATTTGTATTGTAAAAAAAAAAAAATGATAAATAAAAAGGCCCTCCACTTCCTCTTTTTGATAACATGTGGACAATCAACTGGTATTTTGTTTTTACTTGACCATGTTGTTGACCTTTAAATAATTATATAAGTGGTTGTATTATCATGATTATTGCATCTGATATTTAGATCGCGATCGCTGTTGTTAAATTATCCCGCAAAAATGTCAGCGCAACTCTAAACGCGCGTAACCACAATGACGTCATCTGGAAAGCGCCCAATTTTCTACTTTTGATAAATGACGCGCGATGTAGTGTCGGAAGGGGGTAAATCGAGTATGTTGTTTTTATTGTATTTTTATTTCTAAAATAGTTAGTTCTTCAGTTGTTTCAGATATTGATTCAATATTTTATGGGCTTTATTTTGATACCAAATCATATTTTCTTTCAATGGTCCCTTTAAGCGCAGGTATTTTGACAAATGCAGTGGAAGCTTGTTTTCTTGTGGTGACCCCTTGAACTTTAGATTGGTAATGACTGGTGTCTACGGCAACTAACTTGTTGACAGACTTGTAGTACAGAAGTGTTAGCCTCTGGGCTGCTCTACAGTGTTCCAGAGGCTCCCATTCAAGTTGAGAAAGCATTTTAGTGACACTCTCCTTCCTCTTGTTATTGTTTAAAACAAATCTGGCGAAAGTTTACACGATAAACTGTGAACCCTGGTGCAGAACATGAGCTGAAAATCCACGCTGGCTACCCTCTGACTCCTACATTCCAACATGAAAATGGCAGAGATAAATCACTAATTGACTACTTCCTTACATTGGCAAGTAACGAATCTGTGATGTGCAACACCAAAGTGCTCTCAAATGATGACACTATTGCTCCCATCAATGGATCCGACCAGTTGTCACAGAGATCAACATACCTGTCAATGTCACTTCTACAAAGATGCAAAAGACAAGGAAACTAGCCAAACCAAAACATAGAGAAGTATGCAGAGATGGTGAGAGCCAATATTCAAAAAGATGAGATGTCGCCTACAACACCAGTTGGCATTGAAATCGCTCTCAGCAATATCACTGAAGCGCTCTCCTTGGCTGCCAGTGAAACAATTCCAGCCTCTAGAGTAAGTAAGAGCGGAATGTCCAACGCATCACCTACCATCGTACGCTTAATCAAAGAAAGCAAACTGGCCTTCTATAAATGGAAAGCTGCTGGCAGACCAGGGGCTGATCATCCTACTAGAATACTGATGCTTAAGGCTAAGAGAAATCTACGTGGACAGCAACGCTCAGAAGAAGCAAAGAAGGTGATAAAAATCCAGGAGGTACTGATGACATCCTCTCAAGCTGATCCCAAACTCTTCCACAACATTATCAACAAGCAGAGATCCATAGCTGAGAAGGAAACATCATCTCTATTGGTCAAAGGACAATGCCTAGATAACCCGAACGACCCTGGGCCAACGACATCCGGGATGGGTTTGCTGAGTACTTTAAAGATCTAGGGGAACCAAAGGATATGCTGCAATTCAAAGAGAACCACCGAATAAAAGTGGAAGCAGACATAGCAATCCTTGAGGACACAGCACAACATGAAGGTCAAAGCAACCCTACCAACATAACAGAGGAAGAAGTGTTTGACACAATCAAGAACCTCAAAGCAGGTAAAGCTCCAGATGGTGAGGGGATCAGCAGCGAACATATCAAGAATGCTAGTGAAGTCCTAACACCCATACTTACCAAAGTCTTCAACAACATCTTGATGCTTACATATGTTCCCCAGACTTTCCTAACTAGCTACATCAAACCGATATGGAAGAAGAAAGGACACATAGAAGACCCTACCAAATATCGGGGGATAACAATTCTTCAACCATTGGAAAGGTGTTTGAGGATGTCCTTGCCAAGAAGAAAACTGGATCCTCCAAAGTAAAATCCATCATGACTACTTGAAAGTCAGAAAAAATATACCATGTCCAACAAAAATAATAACCAAAATTACAGATAAATGAAGTGTATCTTCAGTCATCAAAATTTTTGTTCATTTGACGCCAGAAAAAAGTCCATTTTCAAATGGCAATATTTTACGAACAGAACCACAGATTTTGATGCTGTTTTCGCCAGGGCCAAGCAGCCATCTTGAATGTCCCAAAAAACATGAATATGCATATGTTCGACCCATGTAAGGTCATAAATTTATTCATAAATTTAAAAGCACATCGGGTCAATTCCAATCACTCCGATCGGCCGAATAAGACCATGTGTATGTGATGTGTTGGGTTCATGAATACTAGTATTTAATAAGCAGCGTGATGTTGCTTCACACGGTAAAATAAGATAACAGGGATCACCAAAATTCCGATGTTATGCACTTTGCATGCTTAGTAGTGCCTGGCGTGCTAACTGGCTCCTTTATTTCTAACTCCATACAGCGTGAATATGGGTAGTTTGTTCGTGCTGTGCAGACAGGAGTTCAAAACTAGGGATGAAACTAGGGCTTTTGGTGAGAGCCAAGACATCAAAAATATGAGGTCTCTCTGTGAGAAGGCTCTCAAAATCTCAAGAAGGGGGTCTTTCCGTGAGACTAGGGAAAATCTTACCAAAAATTAGGTATGACAGGTGAATTCAAATTTGCCATCAAACCACATCATTTTACAAATTAAAGCCCTTGGGTAAAGAAAGCCAAACTGAAAACTGTTTTGTCATAGTACTTTCCGTAGCAAAGTTACATCTTGTCAAAGGTCACTTGAGAACTCCAGCTTTGAATTTGCACACGATAGTTACGCATTCGATGCTAGAGTGCTTTGCTATCGTTTTTTGGTCGGACAGCAGAGTCATTCCATGCCAACTCAACATGAAAGTTAACCCATACTCATGGATTTTTTCCTTATTTTGTCTACTGTTAGATACTATTGAGAAATGAAAAACGTGAAAATTTGAGGTTGTAACTCCCTTTCATTTCTGCACTACAGCAATTTGAAATTCAGGGGGGGCATGCAAAAATAACGCATCGCATGAGGTCTACTTTGATTTTCAAGGTGGCGTAATTTCAAAAGTATTTTGTGTAGAACTCAAATATGCAACTTAGTGACATTCATAGGGTATACCATATTGAAGATATGATGGTCTAAACATAGCCGAAAATCAAAGCTGGAACCACTTCAGGGGGGTGGTATCACCAAAACCCAAAATATTTTTAGGGTCCAAATTTTGTCATCTTAAGCCTGCACCCCCTATTTTTATGTTATTATCCATAACATTAAGAATTTCATTTGATCAAGACCAGTCAAAACTGGTGATGAAGTCAACCGATGGTCCATGTGCGATTTTAGTCCTGAAGGGGTTGAAGAGACACAGTCCCTCATCCGCAAGACACTCTCACACTAACATCTAACTCTATCATCTTTCTTCTTCAGATCCTCCAATAAGTCAATTGTTAGTGCAGTTTGTAGACCAATCCATTAAGAGTCAGGGGGTGGAAGAGACACAGGCTCATGTGCGCAAGACACACTCACTCAAACTCTTGGCACTGCAAGTTGCGGCTAATTTTAATTGGAATCTGAAGATCCTTAAGCAAAGGTAAGTTTCCTATCGATGCTAAATCTTTAAATTTTTGGGCCCTGGACCCGGGCCCATCTGGCTCAATTGTAAATCCGGCCCTGCTCTCCATTATCAGCCCTAATTTAATTTTCGCTTTTGTGCTCGGGGCCCATGGACTTTGTCCACCCTGCCCCGCTTTACGCCCTGATGTTGATGTTGTTTATGACCCACATGGTTCATTGATCTTTTGGGTTGTCCTCTTATTTGTAGACATTTATTTATTTATAATTAATGTCATTTGTGTAAATGTCACCTTTACATCCCTAAAATAAAAATTATTATTTCTTGGTTCCTGGCGCTGGGCTTGAAGTGTGCAACACATACTTAACTTAACACTTGTAGATGGTTGGTTGCTTTTCAATTTGCTGTTGCCAACTCATTGACAGCTCAACATAGGCAAAGGTTTGACACTGCAGGCATACCCCAACACAGACCAGAGAAAAAGAACCTTGAAAATATATTTTCACAAGTTACGTAAAGAATTTTATATCACTGAACAAATTAAGGTTTTAGTAGTGCTACATTGTAAGTGATGTACATGTGTACTCTGTTAATATTTTATCTTTCTTGACTAAAGCATTTCAAATTTAAATTAATTAATGTTAATCTTTCTTTGTCACTTTTCAGTTTACCGTTATACATGGTGCACAAAGTTCTGAAGGATTTTGTTGAGACTGTATCGCCAACAGACTTAAACATTCAACCAGGCAATGATGTGTGTGCCCTGGAGGACTATGTGCTCATTGCACTCACCATATATAATAGATGGTAAGGCTTCTCTGTGTTTGCTTTGCAAGTTGCTGTAGATGCCAATATTTTGATGTAAACATTTTCACAGGGTGATGATTTCCATGGTTGTAGATTTCTTAGTAATCGGGGCCTAGATTTTGTGCCAGTTTGCGGGAATCAAAAACCATCTGAGTCGCTTCACTTACTGCATGATTCAATGAAAGAAAGTGATTCTTGCAACAAATGTTACAAGAATCATTATTAGAATCGATTCAGTGATTCTTGTCGAATCTGACGCCCTGGTAATTGAGATTAATAGTTCAGCTTCCTTATATCAGGCACATTTCTAGGGTATTGAATTTGCATGTGGAAAATACACTGCAAAAAATTTTTTGTATAAGATTACATTAATTAGTGAAAATATATGCAAAGTGTGCAGAATATACAAATCTGGTTGCAATAATTTCACACCCATGGAAAATGAATTGAACAAATAAGCAATATTTTGGAAATGCATTCTACTTCAGTCAGTGTATTCTGTCAGTGGATTTTCCCCCGAGAACCACTACCTTTCTTACAGCATTATTCGATTGGTTAGTTACGTTACATATTAATCTGAGTGACCAATTACAATACATCTTCTAAATATATAGGCTCAATCAGTCCTACCACCATTCTTACCATTTTGCTGATTGGTTCAATAAGTCATACTAGTCTTTTTGTAACCAATCAGCAGGGGATACACAAGGGGTTAATACAAAAGGGCTGTGTAGCTTGTACATCTATCCATTTTAGGTAAGGGTACTAACATTTATTCATGCATTCTCTACCACCATCTTTAGGTGTATCCAAACTATTGTGGACAGTGGCTTCCCAACCAGGTTGACTAAACCTACTGTAGGTCTGCTTCCCAATGGGTAAGTATGCACACATTTGGTTGAACAAAAATTTTTTGAAAGAATCAACAATTTATAATAAGTAATATTAGGCAAAAAAAAAAGTTTGTCTCAAAGCTTGCGTGCACATTTGTAAAATCACATGATTTGAAAAAAAAAAAGAAATTTATGCAGAATTTTTTTTATTTCATAAAAATTCAGCGAAAATCTGAATTTTCCCTTGAAAACACCATAAAAATACCAAGTAAGGAATTTAAAAAAAAAGTGCATTTTGCATTTGTTTTCAAACCACTTGTGAGCTTTGAGACAAACCTTTTTTTTGGGGGGGGGGGGACTTAGGGGCTTTTATTATTGAAACTCCTGACCACACTTTCAGGCAAAACAGAGCCAGGAATCATCCTGCTTGGCGCATGCTGGAGAAAAGCATGACTGTGAAATAGTCATGTTCATGTTACTTAGTCAATAATCTGATATAGGCCCTAATAATACCCTATTATGATTGGCGCTTTGTTTTTTGTATAAATGCGATCTATACGATCTCTGCATAATCACACAAACCAAGAAAGTGTGAGTCTACGATGACTGTCAATGAATATTTGTCTAATGTTTATATCCTTTCAGGATTTACTCATGAACTGAACTACACTTTCTGTGTATTGCCATTTCAGTAAAAGCCCGAAATTAAAATAAGATCAGATGTGCATCTGAATCACTAGGCCTATGAAACAGTAATGTGGTAGCGGTTTAAAACTAATATTTCCTAATTTTTTACAGGGCTAACTTGAATGTAGCAGGAGTACATGAAATGGTCATTAAAACGGTAAGTAATTTATTACTGAATTGATTCAATGATATATCAGACAAGCAATCTATACGTTGTTTGACTTACAAATGAAAAGACTCATAAGATTGCGGATTGAGATTGAATGGCGTGCACACCTTTGAGCCCAGCACTTACGCTACTTACACTTTGCATAACAGGTGTGCACTTTGTGAGAATAAGTTTAGTCTCGGTCCCAGCCGGTTTGTGCTCCTTCGTCACTAAACAAACCGTCTGGCGACAACCTTATAGTACGTCTTTTCTGATTGGCCAATCATCGTCAGAAGAAAATCTTCTGGTTGAGAATTGCTGTCAATCAGTGCTGGGCTTCAATGAATGCAACGGTTGAGTGACAGCTATGCGGTTACATAAATCCACACAACGTATGTGAGTATGCAGCGGGAGTGCGCGCTGTGAGTCGCTGACATGAAAGGCGATATCAGGCGATTGGCGCCTCAGTGGCCAATGAGCTAGCGTATATTTTGCGTTTGCGGTATCTACAAACAGTGAGGGGCCTAGGCTGGTTAGTGTCACTTACACAAGTCACGTCCTATAGCCAAATGAAAACAGTTTTATTTGGAAATATTTGGAAATTCATTAACCAATCAGCGGATCGCCATTTCGGGGTTGTCGCCAGACGGTTTGTTTAGTGACGGAGGAACACAAACCGGCTGGGACCGAGACAAGAATAAGTTGAGACTTGCCATTCATAAGTCAAGCAAAGTATGACTTTGAGTAAGATTTAATCTTTCCCTAGAGAAGTCCTTTTCAGAGAAAAAGGAAAAGATTAAATCTTACTCTTGTTTACCGACCTAGAGTACCAAGTAATTTCAAATCAAAGTATGACTTTGGTCCAAAATATTCAAGAAGTACCCTATTTTACAGGTAAATTAGGTAATTCTTGGCCAAGGTCGAACACTAAGAACACTAGTAACTCCGCGATAAACACACATGCACATAGCACAGTACAGAAGAAAGCATGCACACGCCTTACATTGCGTACACGCTTAGTATACTACATGGATGCAACAGGTATGTTTCGAGTGTGGCCAAGAATTATTACTTTACCTGAAGTCCCCATGCACTATAATCCAACATTGGGGATTTTCCATAGCGTTATACACAGGGCTATACAGCATCTTCTCAGACTCTTCTTGTCAAACGACTTTAAGTAAAACGCATAGTAGCAATTATAATGAAAACACTTAACATTTACTCACCATGTTCACAGGTACGGGATACTTTACATGACTCAGTCAGTTTCCTGGAACGATGCCTGCCACTAAACCGCAACATCTCTCTGCCGACAACCAGGTCCTTCGTTCACCCAACCACAGACGAGTGTCTACCAAAGGACATGATAGATTTCACAAAAGGAGTACAGATCCAGAAAGAAGAGTATCTGTGTCAGCTTTGCTTTGATTTGGGTGGCTACTATTTCCATCAGAGAGAGCTTGGCAAAGCTGGAGCCATGTTTGAGAGAGTTGTTGCTCTTCTCCCAATGGTAAGGAGGAAACCACCCTGACCAATGACCATAATCCTCACCTTAACCCTTGTCTCTTAATCCTAACCCTAATTGTAATCTTAATCCTAACCCTCATCTAACTTAATTTTAACCATACTCCTGACCCTAAATCCTAATCTTTTGGGGTGTGGCAGTTATTGTAAAGTAGTGCCTGAACTTTAATACTGTTCCTCAATGATTGCTAGCATCCCAGGGCACTTTCAGGTAACTTTGCCTATTTCAAAGTATCTACTTCTGTATCTGGCATGTAACCATTTTGTTAGTGCAAGTGTTGGGTCAGTTTTTTATTTACTGTTATAAGTGTTAAAAACTTGATGCATGTCTCAGGTTTTTCATTACCATAAGCCTATGATCTCGTAAACTCCTTAACTATGTCAAATGTTTATACCTTGTGAACTGAAACTAAATTTACCAGAATTGTACTCTGATTCATGTTGACCACAATCTTTGCGAGTTTCCATGCAAGTTTCTTTGCGAGTTTCCATGTATAATATGCATGCCAACATTTTAACCCACAGTGTTTGAAAAGGAAATTATGAATATAATAATATAGAGTTTGTTTTTAAACAACTGCAGCTCAGTCTCCCTTATCTGGACTGCTTTATATGGATCTCTCCATTATACAGCCAAACGATCTTCAAGGGAAACAGGTTTTTCAAGGCCATAACACCTATTTTACTGCTCTGAAGCATTGGAAATATCTTTGCTGTATACAGCACTATGTTGTACAGAAATGCCATCTTGTTAGTGTTATTACCCTCATGTGAAGTTACATCTTGTCTCATTTTAACACTTCCGACATTCAATGTAGAATTACACATAATTCACTTATCCTAATTTTTCACTTATCCAGCCAATGCTTGCTCCCATCAATGGCCGGATAAAAGAGTGGGACTGTAATCGAGAAAAATATCACAATCAGTACCAAGTGAAATGCACAACATCCAAATGTATGTTGTTTATTATGACAGCTTTCAGGAGACTTGATCTACAAAGACATAGATACCAGTGCCTTGGATGGTTACCTTGCTGCATGTGGAAGACCATCTATCACCAAACCATCTGGACTCGCTATGGTGCAACAGGTGGAGCAGTGTGCATCACAAGGATATCAGGTATTGCTGATTTGATTGTGGAAGGCATTCTATATACATAGTGTAGTGCAGTGTTCGAAATCAGCAATTATCCTTGTGTCCTCTTGTCCAAAAATGGGGATAACCATATTGAGCTATGTACTTGTCCCTCGGACAACCACTATATTTTACCTCCAAAAATATGACACATTTTGAGGACAACTGAAATGTTTTGAGGACAAGCAAAATTTATACTTAGTTGCCCTCATTTTTTTTATTATTTCGGACACTGGTGTAGTGGATCATATAAGTGATCTTACACAGGTGACTGATTCCATGTGGAATCTGTGAACAAAGATTCACACAAAAAGAGTCATTTTCAAGCACTATATGTACATGTACCTAACGAGAAAAGAGTGTCTAAAACAAGCATATTTGTAAAAAAGTATATTCCTTGCTCAATAAATCATACATATTAAGGGTGCATTGAGAGAGAGACAGAAGTTATTTGAAATCAGGAAAGCATTCAGACCTGTTTAAAGTGTTCTTAATCTTCGTGTCTCAAATCTCTGGTATAATGAGTTTCAATTGGCAATTTATTTAATTAGGAAGGAAAACAATGCCAATACATGTTTAAGGTATAGAAATGATACCTGTCCTACTTGTTTAGGGTTTAATTTTGGTGCAGTGCTATTTATTTATTGTATCCATGTTCATGAATATGATATCACTTGTTATTGTCAAGTCCCCGGTTTTATATATTACACCAATGCGTTTTACGAGCATCATGAGCAAATCTTGCTCTCAGTACACATGTATTTGAATACTGTGTTTGGTGCTTAAGTATGTCCTTTTGGAATGAAGATTTTGATTTAGAATCAATAATGCCAAATTCAGAATCTTCAATGCAGGGCCTCCTTGGAAATCAGTGTTTGAAGGAGCTACCCTGGGCAAAGAAAGTTTAAATAAAATAAATAAATACCAATGGGATTGGCTCATCACTAAATAATTATTTTTCTTTCCAATTTATTCTATTTGTACCCAGGGTATTGTTGATCTTCTAGTAGAAGACAACGCCATCCAGACTCTGCCCGCTCTCTACAGAGAAGCATTGCAGCATGTGTTAAAAGGCAGTGAACACGGGGCAGTGGGACGACAGGTGGCGATGTGCAACCTGGTCAGGAGACATTTGACGAATACATCGGGCAACTGCGAACAGTTGGGATTGCTGAAGGGTGGATCTGTTGAAGATGTTAAGTTGCTGGCAGAGGTAGGCATGATGAGGTTACTGGGTATGGGGCTTAAAGAGGAAGCCCTGCCAGAGCAGTTCTTCAGGGGTGATCCAAACCTGCCTGGTTATCAAATTAATCAGTGACAAGGTTATCTCTGAATTTGACAGGTGCTAATTGATTTTTCAATATTATTGCATCAATTAGCACCTGTCAAATTCAGAGATAACCATGTCACTGATTAATTTGATAACCAGGCAGGTTTGGTTCACCCCAGAAGAACTGCTGTGGCAGGACTTCCTCTTTAAGAGGGGAATAGGACTAAGAGGAGAATAGGACTAATGTCATAGGATGATTTAAACCATATACAAAAAATATACAGACCATTAACCAACAGGTAAAGTCCCTGTGCTTTGTATGCTGAGAATTCTCACAGTCATGAGGACTAATCGTTCGATTGCGTGTGTCTAACAAATTTTGGCAACACTATGGGAAGTATTTTTAAGTGCTTCCCATTACGCTGCCAAAATTTGATTAAAAAATTTGATTTAAAAATCCTCCTCTGGGCTATTGTATAAGTTTCGCATTTAGACACAACAACATCTCAGGGTACATGTATTGACTTGTTTATTTCTCTCTCCAGACTCTCAAGTAATTGCATATTTGCTTACAGTAAGTAAAGTAAAATCTGTTATGGTTTTTTCTTAAAATTTGCAGATAATTGCACAGACAGCACTAAGATGTTCAGCATCTAATAAAAATAAACTGAAGTTGCTTGTAAGGTAAGTCTCATGTTGACTTTTAATAATTGGCATCATGATGATCATCACCACCACTGTCGCTATCATCATCATAACCATCATCACCATCTTCTTCATCATCATAAATATCATCGTTATTGTCATCTTCATCATGAACATGTCATCATCATCATTGCCATCAATATTATTATGATCATAACCACCATCATCTTCATCATCAATAATATCATCATTATTGTCATCATCATTATCTTAATCATGAACATGTCATCATCATCATTATTGCCATCATCATCACCATCTTCCTCTTCTTCATCATCCTCAACTTCATCATTATTGTCATCATCATCATTGTCACCATGAACATCATTGTCATCATCATCATCATCATCATCATCATCATCATCATCATCATCATCATCGTCATTATTATTATTATTATCATCATTTTCTTATTCTTCATAATAATTATCATTATTGTCATTATCATCATCCCCATCTTCAACATCATCATAATTATTGTCATTGTCATCACCATCAACATCATCATTACGCCATCATAATTAAGGGTGTTATCGATAGAGATTTTGTGTATCGCCATGTCGGAAGAAAATACTTCCGACAATCGACATGTATCGACAGTCAACAACCTGACAGCGTGGGAAATATCTTAACTTGCCCATTGCACCAACCTCCAATTAAGCTTACCTAATATTCATCAAAACAAATGCTCTACAAAGATCGTGTGTGTGGCATTACTGCTCTACCCCCACGTGATCTGCACAATAGTGACCATTATGTCATGATATTCCAAAGCTGTAATTGGTTGGAAGGTGCCCATGTCACTGACATGATATTTACATAAATGTGTTTGTCCATTTATTACGGTAAATTCACATCACAGTGATGACATATCTTGTGCATGTTATGTAATTTGTGAATTCAATTCTATGTCTTGGTGTATAATTTTTGTTGAACGTGTGAACTTAAGAACAACAAACTAAATCATGTCGGGTGTCACAAGTTGGCCCCTGGATGAGTGCACAAGTGGCTAAACTCTCTATGCCGGGGGTGTGGCCTAGTAATTTTCCGTACAAAAAATTTGCCTTCTTGCATGAATGGTAGTTTCCTACTCCTAGTTTGTTTTGGTCTTGTGCTATTTATATTTCAAGTGTTTAAGCTATCAGCTGCTAGTGGCTTTTGATGTTGGGAGACAGTACATCGTGCATGTCGTTTGTGTATCGATACTACCATTGAGTGTACCGACATGTCAGAAGTCTGTGAATTTTCCGACTATCGAAACTTCCGACAGTCGATAACAGGCCTTATTCATTATCAACGTCATCAAATTGTACTTACACAGGCTTATCAAAATGATTGGTTCCACATCAGTTTTAATGTTAATTGAAAATCATACTTCTCCCAAGTGTTATTGGATCCTCTTAAAATGGCTACAATGTATAGTTTTATAACCATTTATAACATTTACCTACAAAGTAGATGAATCTTATGTTGTATTTTGATACAGCAGTCTTGGTAATAATCAGTGGAAACTGTTGGGTACCTATCATTTTGATATAGCCTTTACTTAATAGATTATACAAGGAAGATGTTCTCAATTAATATTTGCCTTTTAAATATATATTTTTAATAATTAATTACCAGGTTTCTGTGTGATGACAAGAAGACATGTTCTACTATTTTGCAAGGTGCTGTGAGGAAACTATTTACAGATGAAGAACTCAAAGTACTAGAATGTAAACCATCATTACAAGCCACAGTCAGTGTATCAACTGAGTCAACAGTGTCACATCAGGGTAGGTAAACCATCATTACAAGCCACAGTCAGTGTATCATCTGAGTCAACAGTGTCACATCAGGGTAGGTAAACCATCATTACAAGCCACAGTCAGTGTATCAACTGAGCCAACAGTGTCACATCAGGGTAGGTAAACCATCATTACAAGCCACAGTCAGTGTATCATCTGATTCAACAGTGTCACATCAGGGTAAGTAAACCATCATTACAAGCCACAGTCAGTGTATCAACTGAGTCAACAGTGTCACATCAGGGTAGGTAAACCATCATTACAAGCCACAGTCAGTGTATCAACTGAGCCAACAGTGTCACATCAGGGTAGGTAAACCATCATTACAAGCCACAGTCAGTGTATCAACTGAGTCAACAGTGTCACATCAGGGTAGGTAAACCATCATTACAAGCCACAGTCAGTGTATCATCTGAGTCAACAGAGTCACATCAGGGTAAGTAAACCATCATTACAAGCCACAGTCAGTGTATCATCTGAGTCAACAGAGTCACATCAGGGTAGGTAAACCATCATTACAAGCCACAGTCAGTGTATCATCTGAGTCAACAGTGTCACATCAGGGTAGGTAAACCATCATTACAAGCCACAGTCAGTGTATCAACTGAGTCAACAGTGTCACATCAGGGTAGGTAAACCATCATTACAAGCCACAGTCAGTGTATCATCTGAGTCAACAGAGTCACATCAGGGTAAGTAAACCATCATTACAAGCCACAGTCAGTGTATCATCTGAGTCAACAGAGTCACATCAGGGTAGGTAAACCATCATTACAAGCCACAGTCAGTGTATCATCTGAGTCAACAGTGTCACATCAGGGTAGGTAAACCATCATTACAAGCCACAGTCAGTGTATGAACTGAGTCAACAGTGTCACATCAGGGTAGGTAAACCATCATTACAAGCCACAGTCAGTGTATCATCTGAGTCAACAGAGTCACATCAGGGTAGGTAAACCATCATTACAAGCCACAGTCAGTGTATCAACTGAGTCAACAGTGTCACATCAGGGTAGGTAAACCATCATTACAAGCCACAGTCAGTGTATCAACTGAGCCAACAGTGTCACATCAGGGTAAGTAAACCATCATTACAAGCCACAGTCAGTGTATCAACTGAGTCAACAGTGTCACATCAGGGTAAGTAAACCATCATTACAAGCCACAGTCAGTGTATCAACTGAGTCAACAGTGTCACATCAGGGTAGGTAAACCATCATTACAAGCCACAGTCAGTGTATCAATTGAGTCAACAGTGTCACATCAGGGTAGGTAAACCATCATTACAAGCCACAGACAGTGTATCATCCGAGTCAACAGTGTCACATCAGGGTAGGTAAACCATCATTACAAGCCACAGTCAGTGTATCATCTGAGTCAACAGTGTCACATCAGGGTAGGTAAACCATCATTACAAGCCACAGTCAGTGTATCATCCGAGTCAACAGTGTCACATCAGGGTAGGTAAACCATCATTACAAGCCACAGTCAGTGTATCATCTGAGTCAACAGTGTCACATCAGGGTAGGTAAACCATCATTACAAGCCACAGTCAGTGTATCAACTGAGTCAACAGTGTCACATCAGGGTAGGTAAACCATCATTACAAGCCACAGTCAGTGTATCATCTGAGTCAACAGTGTCACATCAGGGTAGGTAAACCATCATTACAAGCCACAGTCAGTGTATCATCTGAGTCAACAGTGTCACATCAGGGTAGGTAAACCATCATTACAAGCCACAGTCAGTGTATCAACTGAGCCAACAGTGTCACATCAGGGTAAGTAAACCATCATTACAAGCCACAGTCAGTGTGTCATCTGAGTCAACAGTGTCACATCAGGGTAGGTAAACCATCATTACAAGCCACAGTCAGTGTATCATCTGAGTCAACAGTGTCACATCAGGATAGGTAAACCATCATTACAAGCCACAGTCAGTGTATCAACTGAGTCAACAGTGTCACATCAGGGTAGGTAAACCATCATTACAAGCCACAGTCAGTGTATCATCTGAGTCAACAGTGTCACATCAGGGTAGGTAAACCATCATTACAAGCCACAGTCAGTGTATCAACTGAGTCAACAGTGTCACATCAGGGTAGGTAAACCATCATTACAAGCCACAGTCAGTGTATCAACTGAGTCAACAGTGTCACATCAGGGTAGGTAAACCATCATTACAAGCCACAGTCAGTGTATCAACTGAGTCAACAGTGTCACATCAGGGTAGGTAAAGTACTCTCAAATCACCAATCAATTTTAATTTTATTTATTACATAAAATTGAAGTGCAGAAGGAAAACTCATATAACTAATTTGAAGAGCTCACTTACATTATAACTACAAAACAGTACAGAACATATCGGACAGAAATTACAATATATAGATACATGTACACTGATTTTGATTTAAACTTTTGATCCAAACACAAAGAAATAATTCCTACCTCAGAATTTTCAGATGGTACTCCATACAGAGTGACTGTATCAAATGGCGATCTTTTTGACCTTATAACAGACTCGTAAGACTCCTGAACATTTGAACCGCCCCCCTGTCTTTGTTGAGAGATGGTTGGTTGGCCTTGATGTGAACTGCTTCTTTGACTCCATGTTAGAACCACCTGCTGTCTCTGTTAAGTATGTGGATTTTATCCAAGTCCACAAAATGTCCCGGAGATTCAATGTGAATGTGGTTTGAGACCTCCGATGCTGTACTACTGGATGAACTTTCATGAACATATACACACACCGTTGCACATTAAAATATGTATTGAATAGGACAAATAGTTGCATGGTCAAAAATACAGACAGAATAAAGAATGGCTGATTTCTGTTTCAAAAGTGAAGAATTCATCTTATTAATATAATTACCGTATTTAGTCAAATAGTCGCCCCCCCCTCAAATAAACGCCCCCACCACTTTTTTCAACCAAGATGTTTCAAAAATGCTGATATTTCCATGCTAACTTGTGTATTAAGCTTACCAAGTTGCTCACATGGTCCATAATAGCGTCAATAATTGGCGAAAATCTGGATCAGAAACCCGGAAGTGAGCCAGAAGTCAGTGTTTCTAGTTCATAGTTCGTCATTTTAGCGTGTGTTTTTAGTTTACCTAATGATTTTAATGGGAATTATCGTTCTAAAATTGACCTTGAATAAACGCCCCCCCCTTGGGAAAATGTAATGCCCCCGGGGGCGTTTATTTGACGAAATACGGTAGATATTAATATAATTAGATAATTCAAGTAGTTCAATTGGGGAAACACATTGGGTTTGTGTCAAATTATGAATAAAATGCTTGTATTTGCATATTTTATGAAACTTAATTGACTTGGTTTGCTTTTAGGTAATGTTGCACTTCAGCTGGGGCAGATAGAGCAGAGACTGATACAGAGTAATTGTGCAGATGAAATAGACCAGTTACTAACCACATTACGTAAAATAGCACCGGCTTGGAACTGTAACAGTATATGTAAAAAGGTAGGCATAGTTGTCCTTGGAATGAATAAGTCATGCTACATAATAAACATGTGGTATACATCTGTTATATTTAACATAGGGTGGACTATTCATTTTAACTTCTAAAGGAATACTAAGCAAATGGCATACTAAGCAAAGGGCTAAGAGAATGCAAAGCAAATTCTAAAATAAATCAAACGTGATGCTATGAGATTGCTAAGTGAATGCTAAGAAAAGCCTAAGGAAATCCTAAGTGAAGGCTAAGAGAATGCCCAGCAAAGGCTAAGAGAATGGCAAGGGCTAAGAGAATGCGGAATAAAGGCTAAGAGAATGCCAAGCAAAGGCTAAGAGAATGTCGAATAAAGGCTAAGAGAATGCCAAGCAAAGGCTAAGAGAATGCTGAATAAAGGCCAAGAGAATGCCAAGCAAAGGCTAAGAGAATGCCGAATAAAGGCTAAGAGAATTGCAAGCAAAGGCTAAGAGAATGTCAAGCAAAGGCTAAGAGAATGCCAAGCAAAGACTAAGAGAATGCCGAGTAAAGGCTAAGAGAATGCCAAGCAAAGGCTAAGAGAATGCGGAATAAAGGCTAAGAGAATGCCAAGCAAAGGCTAAGAGAATGCGGAATAAAGGCTAAGAGAATGCCAAGCAAAGGCTAAGAGAATGTCAAATAAAGGCTAAGAGAATGCCAAGCAAAGGCTAAGAGAATGCGGAATAAAGGCTAAGAGAATACCAAGCAAAGGCTAAGAGAATGCTGAATAAAGGCTAAGAGAATGCCAAGCAAAGGCTAAGAGAATGAGGAATAAAGGCTAAGAGAATGCCAAGCAAAGGCTAAGAGAATGCTGAATAAAGGCCAAGAGAATGCCAAGCAAAGACTAAGAGAATGCCAAATAAAGGCTAAGAGAATTGCAAGCAAAGGCTAAGAGAATGTCAAGCAAAGCCAAGCAAAGACTAAGAGAATGCCGAGTAAAGGCTAAAAGAATGCTAAACAAAGGATTAGAGAATGCTAAGTGAAGGCTAAGAGAATGATATGCTCAGGCTACAGGAATACTCATTGAAGGTTAAAATGTTGTGTGAAGACTAAATTTGCAATAGAAATATTTAAAAATGTAAATAGGGTAAGAGAATGCCAAGGGGTGGCTTTGAGATTGCTAAATGAATACATGCTAAGAGAATCATAAGTAAATGATAAGCATAGTCAGAGAATGGAATGTGAAGGTTGTGAGAAGTTAATGCTCAGCAAAGACAATGAAAATGTCAAGTAAAGTCTATGAGAATGCTAAGTGGAGGCTAAGAGAATGTTGAATACAATGATAAGAGAATGCTAAGTGGAAGACCTAAGTGAAGGTTAAGTGGAAGGCTAAGAGCACTAAGTGGAAGGCTCAGAATACTATATGGAAGGCTAAGAGAATGCCAAGTGGAATGCTAAAAGAATATACTATGCAGAAGGCTAGAATACTAAAGGGAAAGCTAAGTATGCTAAATGGAAGCCTACAGAATACTAAGTGGAAGGCTAAGAATACTAAATGGAAGACTAAGAGAATGTGAAATGGAAGGCTATGAGAATGTGAAGTAGAATGTTAATGCAAAGTGGAAGACTAAGGAGAATGCTAAGTAGAAGGCTAAGAATAAATGGAAGGCTATGAGAATGTGATGTGGAAGGCTAAGAATGCTAAGTGGAAGACTAAGAAGAATGCTAAATGGAAGGCTATATGATAATGCTAAGTGGAAGGTGAAGAATACTAAATGGCAGACTAACAGAATGCTAAACAAAGGCTCAGAGAATGTCAAGTGGAAGGCTTATTATTAAATTGACTGTTTTTTTGTTCATTCACAGTGGCAGATTGACAAGAGTTATGCTTTCATCCTGGATGGAGTCGGTAACAAGAAAACAAAAGACTTTGTATTCATGCTGCTTGTGAAGGCTCAACATTGTGCACAGATAAAGGTGAGCGTAAAGCACACATACTCTCAAACAGTGTGTTTATATTGAGCACCTTGCATTGCCGCGGTTTCACCTTCACCCGCATTTTAATCCTCTCACCTTCATCGGGTCATTTCTACTGCCCTGTAAATGCAGGGTAACAATTCACTTCCCGCATATTTAGTGGGGAAGGTGGAAGTCCAGAAAATAGTTTTTGTGACCATCAAGGTTAGAATCTTCAAGGTCAGAATTTGAATGCTCGCACTGTATTGTAGTAGGCAAACTTCCGGTGTCACCCGCAAAATCGTTACTTGAACTGTTTCTACTGTGAACGTTAGCACATATTCACCACTATTAACCACCTCATTGATGGATTCATCGCATCACTGTGCATTCACCTACCCCCGATCTGTTTCTGCTGGGGCCGTTTCCGCAAATTCCTTGCATCACCCCGAATTCACCCGCAACCATTTGCTCAGTAGAAACACACTGATTGTATATCACTAGGAACCAAAATAGTTCAGAAAAAGTTAAGAAACGGAACTTATCTTGATAAATCTTGATAAAAATGAACTAATCTTAATCACCACTAGTCTTGCTATGGGAATTGCTAGGGGTCAACTCAAACATATTTCTTAACTTTTATGAAATATTCATTGACAAATTATTATGGTTGTAAATACATTAACCTGTCAAAGACATATTAGTGTACTTGACAGGGCTGGTTAGAAAAACCACAAAATGTGACAGTGCACTGGTAATGACCCAGCAATGATACCCCAAATGTCTCCCAGTAGACCCAATGACTGGGTCACATACTACACAGGCATATCAGATTTTACATTAAATATCACAATATTTACTTTTATAATACAGATCTTTGTAGGATGAAGTACTTGTATATTTACTATAGATTTATGTTTGTTTAATTGTGAGTATTTTTATTTGCTTGTTTGTCTGTTTGTTTACCTGTTTATTTAATGCTGCTTGAAAAGTAAAATGCATATTTTTAAAAAAGTACAAAGTCAAAAAAGTAAAGGGCACATTCTCATCAGAAAGTGAAAGTAGAATATGCATATACCGTACTGACGTGAGTATAGTCCCACTCCGTTTTTTGGTGAACATTTTTCAAAATTGGGGGGTGGGACTATACTTGAATTTCAACAAAAAAGTTATTTATTTTTTCGGCTTTGGAGTGTCCCAGGACCTAGACCTAAATGCTAGGATCATTCATGGTTGACCTAAAAAAAAAAAAATTCAAGATGTTATGTATTTTTAATATGAAAATTGTTAATTTGTTTTCATGTCATACTCTATTAATGATTTCAAAATGCATTGAATTTGAATTTTTTTCCAATTTTGGAAATTTTTGAAAATTTGGGGTGGGACTTTACTCAAAGGTGGGACTATACTCGCGTCAGTACAGTACTATACAAGTTCCTGTAACGTAACTGGCTGAAAATCACTTTCATTATGTCACCAAAATTTACATTTGATTTAGTTAGCTTTGCTAGTTTAACTTTATTTCATTTACAATGATTGACATGCAGCAAATGCAACTTGACTTCACTTGTAAAAATAAATATACAACTTTAAAAAAAACTGTTTACTAAATTATAGGAATGAAACTTTAATAGAAAATAATTATGAAAAAAGGTGAGAATACTGAAAGAACATTTTGGTTAACACCATAATTATCATACTAATTTAAATGATCTACTTTGTATGTTCTATCTGTATTAAAAAGTTAACCTGAATTAATATTTAACTTATCCATCGGTTGCAATGAATGGATGTTTGCACAATGCACATGTTAGGCCAAAAAGGTTTGTCTCATGAGTGGTTTGAAAACAAATGCGAAATGCAATTTTTTTTTCATTCACAACTTTTGCTTTTCGCAGAATTTTTGAAAAAAAAATGAAATAAAAAAAATGAAATAAAAAAAAAATTCTGCACTTTTTTTTTTTTTTTTTCAACGATTTACAAATGCAAGACGTGAGCTTTGAGACAAACTTTTTTTTTTTGCCTAATAGTAGGCCTATATTGCTGTTTATCACTATTACTAAATCTATAAAGACAAACTTGTGTAAACCATAAAGTACTGCACAGCAGTGCACAGTTCAACCCAGCTTGACCTTTTCACCCACATACAGCATACCAAAGTTTGCCAACATCTTTTGAGGTGAACCACTTTCTGGGTCAATTTACAGTTGAAAACATACCATTGGGACCAAGAATCTTAACTTTTGTGGAATGGATCTGAACTAATTATAGTAACCTTTCAAATCACAGAGGTATATTTAGGAAAACTCAAGAGAAAATCCATATTAGTTCATTTTTATCAACAAAACTTCCGTTTCTTAACTTTTTCTTAACTATATTGGTTCCTAGTGTATGGGAGGAAATAAAAACAGCAAATAATATTTACACTTTCTCCTAGATAGAGAAGTATGTGACCATATCTTGTAACATGGTGTCTTGGTTATTGATTTATAGTTCCTTATTAGGCAGAATATTTCATGGTCTATAACATACCGTATTCCTTGCATTTTCCAAACGGGGGGAATTTATTAGAAGTCATTTTTAGCACGACAATTCCCGTTAAAATCATTAGGTAAGCTTAAAAGTCACGCTAAAATGACGAACTTATGAACTAGAAACACTGACTTTTGGCTCACTTCCGGGTTTCCGATGCAGATTTTCGCCAATTATTGCATCGACCATGTGAGCAACTTGGTAAGCTTACTACACAAAATAGCATGGAAATATCGGCATTTTGAAACATCTTGGTTGAAAAAAGTGGTAGGAGGCGTTTATTTTTAAGGGGGCGACTATTCGAGGAAATACGGTAATGCAGTAAAACCACGCCCATGTTTGTCAAGTGTCACAACAATAACTAAACTAACCTTATATTGATCAATCTTCAATGTTGATTTGATCCGCAGAATTATGAGTCAGCCAAATCTCTCCTAGAAACAGCTCACAACACGACCAAGGATTTTTCCTTCAAGTTATCCAAAGCTCTACAGCATGAGATTCTCTACATAGAACTACTAAGGGCATCAGACAGGCAGCGGATATCGGGGAGTCATGTAGCAATAGCCAATGTCACACAGAGGATACATGCGTGTCTGTCAAGTGCCAAAAGTGGTGGGTATCTTAGCCTTTTTGCGAAAATTCTGTTTGAAGAAATCAAGGAGAACCAGTCGTGTGTCACTAATATTGATGTATGAGTTACTGGCCAAAAATTGTCCTTTTGTTTCTAAATGTTTTCAGCATAAATTGTCAGTAACTTGGTTACCAGAAGTTCAGTTTTCATGGAATTTACATCAAAACGTAACATTTTTGAAGGGCTAGTAAATAAATAGTGTAAAAAACTTGAAATTTATTATTTTCAACATTAGAATCATTTCTTTTGATTGTATCACATGTGTCAGAAGATTTTAAAAAGCATCTAGATATTGTGATTGCATTGATTTGTATCCTTAGATCGAGATATTCCACCAAGAGCCCAGATAGTAGAAAAGTGTATACTTCATCTGCTGAATTCCAAGGACTGGATGGCTGTGTTAAATGTGGACAGCAAAGAATCATATGTCCAGGTAAGAAACTGAATATCCTATTGCCTAGTCCCCCTCTATTAGATCATTATTTTTTTCATGAAAAGTGAGAAATGCAGAAATTGTCGTGGCATATCATGTGAGAAAGCTTAAAACTGGCATTGGCTGAATGTCCGAAATCACAAAATTGAATGGTCTCAACTTATTGTAAACTTTAACGTTCATCAAGTTCATTGCCAAATCTTAATGATATGTGACATGATCAAGGGGAATGAGTCACATGTCGACCCTGGTCGAAAATGAGTTTTACATTTGTTTCTAAAGAGGACATTTAGAGCTTTCAGAAACTGAAAACCCCATGTTAGGTCAACTTATCAATCGCTGAAAACAATATAAAACAAAAGAATTTTAACACTTTCTTTGCCAATATCTCAAAATCAATATTAGCGACATCCGACGCATTCCCCTTGAACGTGTCACATATGATCATTTGAGTAAATATTTTTGCAAGAAAATACACTTCTGTAATTTGTAGTGATTATTATTGGTATTAGTACTGTTAATATCACCGCAAATTTTGTTTGCATCGAACCTTGACCATTGCTGGATCCAGGAAGTGAACTGGATATATAAATTCGCCCAGTCCCATTTCCCAAATATGAAATTAAAGATTGCTGACACCCGTCTGACAACAAGCATCAGATCGGTGTTCCGATTTTGAATGGACTTTTATGGATAATTTTCATTATTTATGACATTATCAAGCATCATTTACTGGAAAAATCACAACTACATATCTTTTATGCGAGAATAGTATGCCGTAATAACACTATTACTGGCAAAGTTGGCTGTATTTTGAGAAAAAAACCTGACTGGATATTTTCAACCACACTGACCCTGAACGTAATAGGGCGGTGGCGGGGGATTTACTGCGTGGTCTGCACGGCGTGCATACCGGCACCAAGAAGCATACATTGTATACTACCGTTGCTGTGACAACTAGAACCACGTAAAGCACGAAAACAACAGAAGGTTGAGGTAGGCTCGTTCTTATTTTTTCTCCAAGGCTAGTGAAGACACTCTGCAAAAAGATCTTTCATCCCTTGTGGACTGGGCATCAAACTGGCAAATGTCATTTAACACTAATAAATGCAAAACACTTCGCATCACCACCAAAAGAAACCCGGTAATTCATACATATTCGATGGCTACAGATTACCTTGAAACCGTAAAACACCACCCATATCTTGGAATCGAACTGACTCATAATCTCAAATGGGCTGAACACATTAATAATATTGCAACTAAGGCCAACAAAGCTATCTGGTTTGTTAGACGTAACCTCTGGCGATGCCCTTCATCAATCAAGCAACAAATGTATTTCGCACTTGTCAGACCTATCCTAGACTATAGTAGCGTAGTGTGGGATCCCCATACCGCAACAGATATACAGAAACTGGAAATGATACAAAGAAGAGCAGCGCGGTTTTGCACCAACAACTACAGGAACACCCCGGCACTGTCACAGATATTCTCAACAAATTGAACTGGCCAACACTACAGCACAGAAGAAAAACGTCACGACTCATCACAATGCACAAGATTCAGCACCAAGAAATATCTGTTCCAATCCCAGACTACATACAAAGACAATCTGCCACTCACACTCGTCAGTTTCATCCTGCTAAATTTCGTGTCATGGGTCCATCCTCTAACACCTACAAATTCAGCTTTTTCCCTCGCACAATACCGGAATGGAATGATCTGCCCTCTTCATTACTTGATTGCACAAAGTTGAGCCTCTTCAAAGAAGGACTCTATAATATTACATTTAAACTTGTTGTTTAATTACCTTTTCTGATCCGTGTCTTTTGACGACCGGTGTCGGCAATCATGTTCTTAGTCAGATATTGCCTTTATGGCAACTTTACTAAGTATTGTTGTAGATGTAGATGTAGATGTGTGTGGTATTTCGCTGATTTTTAAGCTTTCACTTTCAAAAATTACATGCCCCTGGAGTGTGTGTTACAAACGATATGGTACATTGTGGCGGCGGATCTTGTTGGCAAGATGGTGTGGCTGTAAATCCAACATATGTTATGGAAAATTTGTTTTAAAATTTGGAATGGAAAGATCGCATATGTTGGCAGAGATATCATAATTTAGTATTTAAACCTCAACAAAACACAATGTTTTGATGAACTTCAAATTTGTAGTCAAAACAGATGTGCTCAGTTCGAGGTGTTTGCTAATGGCGCCAAGTCACTCACCTTTGTTTTTTTTTAAGATCTTCATTTCTTGGATTGAGACCAGATAAAGAATGTAATTTTTAATACCATGGTAGTTGTACAAAAATAATCCATGTATTTGGTAAACAAGAAAGTTTGCATGTATTAGATGTTAATTTCATAACCATACTTTGGTTCACTGTAAGCTCAGTAGGGACGATAATGATTTTTCGCAGTTGCGCCCCAAGTGTGCCAATAAACTGCCCTTGTATGCATACTTTGTGTACATCTGCTCTGATCCGCTCTGCATAATTTTAACTTGACACACATGATTTGATACTGCAACCAAGGAAATCCCCACCTATGTCACTACCGAATTTGAGGTGAACCAAAGTTTATATATTGTTTTTAAGTTGGATGCTCCACTACGTTACATTACATTCTATAGCCACTAATCCTAACTTTTAATGTTCACAGTTATGCCAGTTGATAGCCAAAGCATGCAAAGACCTACCAGACCTCAATGAAAGCAGACGACCAGCAAGGGAATTATGGGATACATTGACACAGATATTTAGTGCTGGTGCTGCTCAAGTAAAGAGGAATATCAGTGGAAGGCCAGTGGCTAATATACATAGAGATTCAGCAAAAGGCTTGTCTCCAAGGTAGGGTGAATTTTAAGTTATTGTAGCATACACTGAATATGTGTTCCAATCAAGGGAAGAAGATATTGTTCCTGTACAGACTGAATAATACACAATGACCTGGCCCGTCACTCTGTGTATCCCTTTCTAGGTATACTCATGTGAAATTTTGTAAAATAAGGGGTGTTTTTAGATGAAGCAAATTGATTTGCAGAACACAAAAAGGGGCAATTCAAAACACATGCTTGGGAAATTGAAAAAGAATTGTTTTACAAATCAAATGTATGCCTACATTTTGTGGGTCCTGTGTCATTGTGTGTTGGTGATATGTTAATCAATCCATCTGATAACATCCGCAATTTAGGTATTATATTTGATTCTTCCATGTCATTGTCTGCTCATATTACAAACCTTTGCTGTAGCTTGACATATCATCTTCGAAACCTTTCTAGGATTCGTAGGTATCTTGATCGTGATGCTCGCCATCTTGTCATCCGTGCCCTCATGTTGTCTAAAATCGACTATGGCAATGGTCTGCTCCTAGGGTCAAACAAAACTGACATCCAGCGTATTCAACGCATCCAGAACTGGGCTGCGAAGATGATATGTCAAGTCCGTAAACAAGATCATGCAACTCCATGTTTGGAAGAACTGCATTGGTTGCCTGTGAAAAAAGAATTGTGTTTAAAGTACTTTTATTTGTCTACAAATGCCTGAATCATATGGCTCCCAATTACATCTCCTCTTGTATCACTCTCAATCAACCTGGTAGAGCTGGACTGCGCTCAGCATCTGACACCACACGACTGACAGAGCACAATACATCTAACCTGCTGAAGTCTGCTGAGCGCAGGGCCTTCTACTATAATGCTCCCAGAATGTGGAATTGTTTACCTGTTAATATCCGTGAATCTGCATCACTTTCTGTTTTTAAGAAGTCTCTTAAGACACATTGTATAATTAACTATAATTTTGCTCTGTATATATTTTGCTTGTGTATATATTTTGGCCTTTGGCCACCTTCAATATTGTTTGTAGCGCTACGCTCTTCATGTAGCAGCGCTTTATAAATGCTCAATATGTATGTATATGTTCATCACAGTTCATCACTGCAGAAATCATCACCACAATAATATGATGCATAAAATGTTTATGCATATCTTTGAAATATCATTCATGTCGTAGCAAATAAGGGTGGTGTTGAGGAGCCAAAATTTTCAAAAAAGCGTTCAAAACAAGGGGTAATTTTGCAAGTAATATAAGATGCAAAACTGGTTGTTTTCAAAGTTCACACACGAGCATGCCTACCTGGGGGTATGGAGAGTGGTGAAGCCAGGCATATTGATGAGAATTACATTGTCACATTGTCAGCATTTCAAATATCAAATTTAGATGTGTTATCATCCAGCTTGATTGTGCCATAAGCTTGTAAAAAAGTGCACCCCATTAATACTGCTATTTTAGACAGAAAAAGTGCAGCTATACTAAAGTGTTGGACCAATTTGTGTCTTTACGCAGTAATTTGACAATGTACATAAGAGGCTAAATACAATTTTTGAATATTTAACTACCTTGCTTCATAACCTATTCATAGATGATGCCACAGTGCTACATTTTATGTTCTGTTGTTTTCTCAGATCTGTATTTCTGAGACTGGTCGATCAGATCCAGGAACCTTTGTGTCTATCAATCTTACTCTCCTGCATCGTACGGCTTCATAACCTACTCAAAGATGATGCCGCTGTGGAGCTATCACATGACTATGTTGTATTATGGCCATCAACGATCACTAAGTAAGTTATTGATTTTTAACACTTGAGATATGTCAAACCAACCTTATATTGTATGTTTTTGCTAATGTTTTTGTTTGTACTGATTATGCTAAAGCCAGGATTTCTGCCAAACCGGCGATTTGGTAGCCCAATTTTGGGCGACTTTTAAAGATTTTCCCCGCGACTTTTGAAAATTTCCTGTCCCATAGAAACCAATGGTTAAGAAAAAAATTGGGCAACTTTTCAACATTGGCTCCCGCGACTTCCGCTAGTTTCGTGCCCCATAGAAACCAATGGTAAAGAGAAGAACTGGGCGACTTTTCGATTATTTGATGCGCCATTATTCAAGCTGACATTTTTTTGGCAACCCTGCAGGGACAGTCTGTGTAGCTTATCCGACGGTCACAGCACAGTCAGGTATGTCCGGAGTTTTTCTCTGGCTTTAATATCTGCCTATGAACTCTTTTTGCTGGGGTCACTGATAATAAGTAATTAAGCTTTTTGATCTTTTCATTTTTGTAGCGTGAGCTCTGTTAGCATCGATGCTGTAACCATGACAACAAGTCACATGCTTCGTCATGTGCTATCAGTGGATCCGTGTCAGCCATCTTGGTTAAAAACACAGGCAGACAGTCATTATGGTAAGAAGATTTAATTGCTCCTTTTAACTTAATTATGGTCATGAAATAATTCAGATGCTAATTTTCTGTTGTTGAAGTGCCCGTTAGCCCCCCCCCTTCACACAATGTAGAATTTGATAAAGCGTGTTATCGAAACTTTTAAAAGTTGTACAGTTTTACTACTTGATGGTGTCCATTGGCATTCATGATCTGACATACAAATATGAAATTCCAAATTTTCCATGCTTCATGCCTGGTTAAGAACCCCCTCTTACACTCTTCCCCATTGTTGCGCTACATGTTTCAAGGAGGCCTTTGACCTCAGCTTCCAATATTAACAATCTATCTAAATCCATATCTGCTTATATATGTGTATGTTGCAATGCTGGTACATGATTTTGTTCTGAATTTTATTCTGCTCTGATATTTAACTCATTTAAACCTTCAGAATAGCCATCATGAACCCAGTACTGTACGGTGCGACCATTTTAGGCGCATTGGCGACTACATTTTTTCTGATGGCGACTAAATATTCAATCCCTGGCGCCAATGGCGACCAACTATTGAAGCTTTTAATCGCCAGCAAATGCAAAACATGTATGTAATGTAGCATTCAAGAGTATGAATGTATGCTATGAATATATGCATTTATCATGTCTCAATGGGGACTTCCTGGAAAACATATAGGCCTACACTGTACATGCTGTGTAAGAAGTATGTAGAGTTCAATGGGAATATGTAGATTGAGTACAGCAGCTATGAACATTCACCGCACATGGCTGTTCAGTTGGCACCACATATTTTTTACCTGGGAGCAAAATTTGGGCACCTAAATTTATAAAGTTAGGAGCCATTGGCTCCTCAATCAGGTTTTGCACCGTACAGCACTGCATAAACCCACTTTGTTTTTGGTCAAAATGTTTTAAAAACATTTAAATATCAGGTATATAAAGGTCATAAAAGCATTTTATATGATAAAATGCAATAATAATACTTTAACAATGTTGACAACATGTTATTGTAAAATATGTTTTGCAAACATATTTTGTCAAAACTTAGAATGTTAGAAGTTAGAATGTTTTGCAGCAAGCTTTCAAAATTGTTTGTGAATGTTATTAAAATGTTTTATATCTTTTATATAACCCGACATTTAAATCTTTTTTCGTCTCACTAATTATTATACAACTAATTGCCTTGTTCTCTTCAGCCAACAACCAGTATGCAGCAGCCTTACAGTACTACCTTCAAGCAGCCCTGGTGGTCACCAAATTCTTCGAGGTTCCAGTCCCGAAAGAGATCTGGAATGAACAAGTGTATAAAAGAATGATCAAATGCTGCACCAATCTCAAGTGTTATACTCAGGTGGCTATTCTCTGTCAATTTCTGGAGCCAGTTGACTATGCTACAGCTTTCAAGTCATTACAGGAGAAGACTTGGTGAGTATTGTATTCTCTATTTGTGGGACTATCTGAGATACAGGGTGATCCAAAATGATTTTTAGTACTGGTATATGCCAGTATATCTTTGATGAATGTGAAGTATACATTTTGTGCAATGAAAATGTATACCAAATAATGATCTTGTGAAGGTATCTGAAATTATGGAAGGGATCGTCGAGCTGAAGAAGTCAGAGTCACACATGATGAAAGCTCAAATACCTTTTCAATCCGATATCGCACCCGTTCATACCTTGTTGCTTATTTATGAAACAGATGTTGTTTATCTTGATCATGTAAAGGCCAGGTAAAACATGAAATTTATATAGTTGGAATGATGTGTTCTTGTGTCAAAATAAGTACCAGGGACATTCTCTTGAATCGGGCAATTTTCTAACGGCTTTTGTTTTTATAGATGTGAATATCCTGTGAATATCACAAGAAGGGTTAACACATTATTCTTGTTTATTTGATCCTTAACTCTCATATTAGATAACTCCCCTAGGACGGTCATGCATCCACTTGTATCCTACAGCCATTACAAGGCAATATTATATAGGTCATTTATTCATTTTAATGTTATAATACTTTCACATAATACACATCTCAATACATTAAAATATCACAGGAATTGTGGCTGTTTGAGCCTTTTCAGATAATCTCAGCTAAATGTTCTTTTAATGAACATTCTGCTATCCCATCTGTGCAGTTAATGATATAGCCAGGCATAATTTGTTTTAAAATAGCATACGTACAATGTAGTGCCAGTGCACTTTTTCTTGATGAGGGCTTTGGGCTATTCCAATTGAAATCCGTACACCCCTATGGCATGTCTTCCATAGGGGGTGTATGGACTTTAACTAGAATAGCCTATTTTGCTGGAGTTTGGTAGTGGCGTAACTGCTTTTAACTGCCGTTGCGCCACCTGTGTACAGGCATACCCCTGTTGTACCTTCTGTGGGATTAGGTAATTAGCATGCAGAATTCAAAATACTCTTAACCAACATTTCATGCCTCTATGTTACTAGGAAACACTCATTTCCTGATTGATATAAATTAATATCAAATTTTCTCTTGTTCTTCTCTTTACAGCTATGATGCCATGGATGCACTGTATGACTGCATTTGGGACGTTGCTATCTTGGAATTCTTAGTCTGTATCCTTTACGTTTTATATGAACCCCATGAGTGCCAGCTGCTGATTGGCTACAAGAAGATTATTATGACTTATTGAGCCAATCAGCAAGATGGTAAGATTGTTGGTAGGGCAGAAGAGGCTTAACCCATGAGTAATATTGAGTACTACCTGCTGATTGGTGACAAGAAGACTATTATGATTTATTGAGCGAATATGTAACATGGTAAGATTAGTGGTAGGGCTAAAGAGGCTTTAATCCCATGAGTACTACCTGCTGATTGGTTACCAGAAGACTATTATGACTTATTGAGCCAATCAGCAGCATGGTAAGAATGGTGGTAGAGCTGAAGAGTATTGAGCTGAACTATTCAGAAGCTGAATTTTAATTGGTCACTCAGATGAATATATTACATAATCAGCCAATCAGGAGCTCTGTAAGAAAGGCATTAGTGCCAATGTACTTTAAATTACTGCAACCTGGATCAAGACAATCCAAGCAGTGGCGGCGCCAGGAATTTTTTTCGGGGCATTATGGGGGAAAGAGTTCTGACTGGGGGACATTTGCCCCCCCCCCCATTCCACCCTGTGGCGCTGCCACTGAATCCAAGTTCATCATTGGAAAACTATCTTGCATCAGGATGAGCAACTGTCAATAGCTAATGGGCTATTCCAGTTGAAACCCATACACAAGGACTGTGGCTTTCAAATTTTTGGGGCAAACTTTGCCCCCATAAAAAAAATTTTTGTTTGATTTGTGTAACCCGACCGACCCTAAAAATAGGCTTGACCCTAGACTTTTTTTCTTATATTTTTGCCAAAATTGAAATTTAAAATTTTTTTTTTAAAAGTTCCAATTTACGCTATTTACAGCTGAGAATGTGTGTAAAAAAAAATTGCCGACCGACCTACCCTAATTTTTTTTATGTTACGCTAATCAAACAATTTTTTTTAGGCCTTACCTGAATGGGTGGCTCCATTTCAACTGGAGTAGCCCAATAGCAGACACATCACATCAAAATGTGAAAAAGGCAACAATGGTTTCCAAAATGGTACATGGTAAGCAGGGTTTTCTTTAACGCACAAAACGTGTATTTACGCGTTCAGGCACTTTGCTGACTCCTTCAAATCCAAGTCCCAATGTCCAATGCTTACAAAATCTTGAAAACGTACGCGTTCAGATATTGCAAGATTTGAATAGAGAAACACCCGATATTGTGCATTTATTCTCGGCTTTTGGCATTTAGGACCTACTCCCGATATGTAGGGCCCATCACATTTTGTCAGCATCAATCCATGCATGTTTTAGTGATTAGTAAAATTGTAGAGGGTCAGTTTGAAATCTTGCAAATTGGGTTCGGGTCCTTTTTTCTGTTTAACTGATGCACCAAATGCCTTCAATTGGACTTTAAATCCCATGCCTAGTGGATAAACAAGTGACCATTTTCGCATCGGCTTTCGACATTTGACAATTTAGGCCCTATGTTTAACACAATTTATAGGCCTAATAAGGGAAAACGTGACAACGAAGGCTTTATGGACCGTCATTTCACAATTTTCGGCTTTCAACTTAACTTTTACACAGTAATAGTGCCAAAATGGTCCACCAAATCACTTCAATTAGGTCTTCATTTTGCAAATTTTTCAAGTTCTGAGGGGGGAACATCAACTTGCGTAGTTGATAAACAAACAGCCACTTTCACTTCTGCTTTCGACATTTGCCAATTTATGTTTAACACAATTTGTAGGCCTACCATAATAGGGAAAAGTTGCCGTCCACGAAAGGCTCCATGGACTGCTCATTTCACAAATGTTCGGCTTTTTAAACTAAAAAATTAATAGTGCCAAAATGATCCACCAAATTGCTTCAATTAGGTCTTCATTTTGCACAAGTTTTTTACTTCTTTTATTATTATTTTTAATGTTCTTATTTTCTTTTAAAATTGCCCCCACCCCCTTCTGACTGCTCTAGATCCGCCACTGCTCCAAAAAGTGGCGTATATTTCTTATTGACTTGGGGGGATGAAAAAATGTCTTGAAGTATAGTGAATCCAGCACCTTTTGGCGAAAGAATAAGTTTATGGTACAACAAATTTTACCACTTTGAAGCTAAACTGTTGAAATATGGTTCAAAAGTGGAATAAATTCGCACTAAGCGCGCAACAATTTGCACTTTTGGGACTAAAATGACCAAATATGAGGTTAATTTGGTCAGAAACCCACATACAGGCGTCAACATTGGGGGGATGGTTGTATGGACCATCCCCCTGGCAAAAAATATACATCTATGGCTCCAAAAACACACATATTGTTAAAAATGTCTTCAAAAATAGTATTATAAAAATACCCCTTATTGGGCAATGTTTTTGACTCCTTCAGAGGAAAAATTCACAATTGAAAGGGTCAAAAAAATTTGAAAATACCCTTTCAGCAAAATGCTTAAAGAAAACCCTGATGGTAAGCATAGTAAGGGATGTCATCAGAAACTCAAACACCAGTCGCCCGCTGTTGCCATAGCAGAACCGATGGTTTAGCCTGCGTTCTATTGTTCCGAAGAATAGCAACCGGACCCAATGGTTGGATCAACCGTTGCTTGGGTTTTGAAGGCGTTCCCCAAAGGCATTTAATTAAATTGAATCAGAAAATAAAAACTTTTGTTGGTTTACATATTCTACAGTATTTGATGATATTCAGCTAGATACAGATCACTTCCTTAACTTGTCAATTTTACAGTCAACCACAATAAACTTAATGAGCTTGACAAGAAGCAGAAAGCAGTAAGTATAATCCTGTCTATGCAAAACAAAAGGGCATAACTGCACTTTTGTCATACTTGAGTTTTTACCATTCACATTGATATGTCTATGGAGAATTGGAGATGGTATCTACCCATGGTATAGACAACCCTTATCGGGCAGGTTAGCTTCATCAACTGGACAGAAAATTAACTAAAATTAACTTTCATTCATATAATCTCATTAAAAGGGCATTTCGTGATCCACAGCATCATCCCCCCACTTTTCTATCACTGGAAATCTCTGGCTGCATAATGTTTATGTTCAAAATATTTCTTGCAGATTAATTCGTTTAGCAAAGATATTGTGAAATTTGAATTTCGTTCTGGTATACCAGAACGAAATTACAACACATTGCCTATGGAGCAGTGCAATACACATAATCATGCATAACTCGCAAACGCAAAATCGGAATCAACTGAAATTTTGGAAATAAGATTTTTTCGTGGATATCTACTGAAAAATGTCATAAAAAGAAGATGCTAGGATCACGAAATACTCCTTTAATATACGAGATACATGCGATCCAATCATTTTGTTTATTTGCCAAAACGCAAACGCTGAACGCGGTTGCTAATATTCAACAGTGGACCTCTGCGCCGTCAGTGTAAACTACCATATTTGCACAGATTGTGATTCGCACTTCTGTTATTGGTCGTCCTGTTTTAGCCTGATCGATATTTGGAAGGGCAAAACGTAAAACTTGTTTATTTTTGAGGAAAATTGTGTGTTATTTTGTGAAGTGAAGAGATGAAAATGATGGTAATAACTTCGCATCGGTAATATGTCAGGCATTGTGAAAAATCTAAACATTTTGCTTTGGACCTCGGAATATTCCTTGGCTCCAAAGGCAAAATGTTTAGATTTTTCACAATGCCCTCCAAATAACCGCTGCGCAGTTATTAACCCGGCCCGGTACTATACAAATATGCACCACCAATCATATCAGGCCAAAATTATGCACTCTGGTAAACTTTTTACCTTTGCCTCCCTTGACAATTGATGATCCCTCATACATCACTGTCATCCCATACATGAAATACTTCAGTTACATCATTGTATCTTCCTCTTCATAAACTAGAGGTAGCAGAAAGTGGTATTTGGTCGGTCCCATCAAACAAGCAAAACCTCATCTTTGCGGTCGAGCAGGCAGTCATGAATTTTTAACCCTGCAAAAATAATAATTACACATAATACCTAATGTGAATATATTTAGAAATTTGATTAAAAAACCCACTAAACTGTCCAAAATTGATCAAATAGAACCTTGACTACGTCAAGTTGTGTGCATATCATTTAGTATACAATACAGTTCAACTTTAATATCGTTCCTATGTGGTGGTTTTTCTTTCAGATCCAAGCAATGAACACACCAGAACTCAACACCAGTAATCCAGATGAAATCCTCCAAGTTGCTATACAAAAAAGAAATCGACAGTTTCTGAGAGCGATGTGCAAACAGTATCTGTAGTAGCAGACTGGCCATATGGCGCGTCGTGAAATTTCCTGATGCGCCAAAACACTTTAGACTATTCAGGCTGGTTTGAATTCCTAACACTACTTCAAAATGGGAACAAAGTATAGGAAATTATAAAGAAAAGATCATATAGACAAACTGTTCTAGAGCTGAGCAAGCATCCTTGACTAGATTACTTTATTAACATTTTTTAATCTAGGTAGGTCATTCAGTGTTGAAACACTGCTTTCCAGTGATGCCCAGGAGCAATGATAGGGTGTACAAACAGTGAGGCGTTACCCTGATCGGAACTGGCTATGAGGTCATTGTTATCCACTGCATCTGCTCCACAATTCAAATGCGGTAATGAAGAGAACGGATAATTTTGTAGATGTAGATGAACCGTCGGAGATTGAACTGGGGTCCTCCTTAACCATGGGGCCACGCTGCTGTCACGCCGAGTTAGATTAAGACAAGGACCGGTCTTCTAACATTTCTGTAATCGCCATGATAAATTTGTGTGACCCAAGTAGCAAACAGTTGAATAGTGTACTTATGACCCAATGCAGTTTATTGCCCAGGGGACTGTTTCACAAAGACTTACTTAATGGTTGATCATAAGTTCAATCTTACGCTTGATTTTTATGCCTCCACCGGAGGTATTATGTTTCCTGGTTGTCCGTCCATCTGTCCGTCTGAGCTTGCGAGTGCAATTTCTCGGAACTGGTAAGGCGTATAGTGATGCAATTTGGTGTAGGGGTGGCAAGTGGCAGTCTACAAATTATAGCAGGTTTTTGTCACAAAATATGGTAAATAAGTACCTAATTTGCATAATTTATGCATATCAAGCAAAATAACCTTGTGCACAGATTATCTGGAGATCTGTTCGAATTACAGTGATGAAACTTGGCGGAAGTAGCACAGCCAGAGGTTCTTGACCTGATTTGATTTTCAGTGCAAAATATGCATGATGGCAAGGTCATTTGGGGTCATCCGGGGTCAAATCGCCATATATTGTTGCAGGTTCATGATATTTGGTGGGAACGACCACTGTAGGAAGACAAAAATGTCAAGGTCATTTTGGGGTCATCTGAGGTCAAATCGCCATTGTTGCAGGTTCATGAAATTTGGTGGAACGACCACCCTAGCGAGACAAAAAATGTCAAGGTCATTTTGGGGTCATTCAGGGTCATCTGGGGTCAAATTGCCATAGATTGTCGCAGGTTCATGAAATTTTGTGGGGACGACCACTGAAACAAAGCAAAAATGTCAAGGTCATTTTGGGGTCATCTGGGGTCAAATCGCCAGACTGCTGCAGGTTCATGAAATTTGGTGGGAATAGTGAGGCAAGTAATGTGAAGGTCATTTTGGGGCCAAGTGAAATTGCACTGGTTAAAATAATGGGCATCAAGGTGGAGGCGCAGGTCGAGAACTGTGAAATTCTAGTTCTACAATTATTGATCGTAAGCTAAGATTAAGCTTAAAGTTCTGTTTCACAAAATCACACTTACGCTTTGTTTGATTTTAATATTTCAAAAAATCGTAAGTTACGCTTGATCAAGAGGTTTTACGGTTGATAAATTAAACCTAGGCCAAAAAATTGTTTGTTTGTCCTCGACCGCCCGCTCGTCAGATCTAGACCGCACCAATAGTTTTTTATCAAACATTTTGAAAATTTAAAAAAAAAATAAAAAGAGATTAAAATATTTGTTTTTAATAATGGTTTTTTTTCTAGATTTGGAGTATCCCTGCACCTGGAGCTAAATGCTAGGGTCATACATAGTTAACTGTAAAAAACAAAACAAACAAAAACATTTTGTATCTTCATTATGCAAAATTATAATTTGGCAAAGTTATAATTTGTATTCATGTCTGTTAGGAATTTCAAAATACATTGGATTTGTATCCATTTTCCATTGAGTGACTTTGACTTTTTTTGGCCTTATGATCAATCGTAACCTTTGTGAAAGGCAACCCATGTTTTTTTTGTGTTCATAGCAGAAAAGTGGGTACAGATTTGGGTCACAATTTTCAAAAAACTTGTTTACATAGATGGGGTATTTTTCAAAATTGTCTCCAAAAATATGAAAAATGTGCAGATTTTGCATTGCTTTTTAACAAAATTTGCAGAAATTTTCTAAAATTGGGCAAATGATCTGTGTTCTACAGAAATAATAGAAAATACATATATTTTTGTGTCTCCTTAAAATTGGATGGTATATGTTTTGGGTATGTTTTCAAAATGCCAACCACACGTCCCTAAATTTCCCCCTCTTTTGAGAAATTTTGAGACCTTTTCGGTAAATCCCATAAGCCTCTGTGGGTATAGACAGGTGATGTCATCACGCTGCTGCAAACATTGTTACTGCGCACTTCACAGCTTTGAAATGCGTAGTAACAGTATTTGCAAAACGATGTGCACATTGGTGTGACGTCAAATGATGACATCTCGGGTCTACAAAGGCTTATGGGATTTACCGAAAATGTGAAATTTTGCAGTCTGAAATTTGTAATAAAGATGGATGTTGGGGAACTGTATGTTATGGAAAAGATACTGTTGTCTTTGTTATCTTAGTCATTGTTGCTGGTGTGATTGAAACTGGTCACATGAATGGTACTAATCATTAGTCTTATTACAATTGGAAAAACAAGCTAAAACACCCGGGGGGCCACTGCCATTACAAGGTTGACACCATGCTCATGTATGGACTTTCAAAATGGACCCTAAACAAGTAATTATCCTTCGATCTCAGAATACCCTAAACAAGTATTTTGTCATGTTTTCCACACCCTAAACAAGTAATAATAATAATAGCGACAAGGCACATATCCACTCAATTAAGAGCGCTCAAGGCACTAAAACAAAACAAACAAACAAACAAAAACTAACAAGACAAAGAAAACTGGAACTAAATTAAGAAACATAACTTAAGAATTACAGAATGTCTCTGACATAAGATGAGTTTTTAACAACTTTGTAAACACAGTTACATTTTTAACAGTTCTGATATAAATAGGCAGTTCATTCCATAGACGTGGAGCTGCGATTGCAAATGATCTGTCACCCCATGTGCGGTTGGATTTTCTTTCTTGAAGAAGTTGCATGTTTCCAGATCGAAGCGTACGGGTGGGAACATAATGTAAAAGGAGTTCAGATAAATATAAGTATTTTCAAATCAAGTCTGAAATTATACCCTTTTCAAGTAAGCCTTCATTAATGTTTTGCATAAGATGTTCTTAGCAATTATATAGGCCCTGCTGTCCTTTAACAACACATTTGCTATCTATCACTATCATGCATTTTATTTCACTGTAATGGTTAAGATATCTAACTGTACACATCAATAAATGCTTTATATACCCTTTACATGCAACTAAGCTGTTGTAAAAGTATACCCTTTTCCCCCGATTTTGGCAAGTTTGACACCCTTTGCACTGTACGCGTGTACATCGCCCGTCCGTGAAAAACTACCCTTTTTACGCGTTTTTGTACACGAGCATGGTGTCCACCTTGTAATGGCAGTGGCCCCTCCGGGGAAAAACAAACACCAGCAATGGGACAGATGACCTTAATCTTTCACACAGGGGGTGTAGATTTCAAATGGAGTCACCCAACCCAGTCACCCATTCAGATAACCCCATTTGAAATTTAGATTCCTTGTGTGGAAGATTAAGGTCATGTATTCCATAGGGAATGTATGGATTTCAACTGACACCACCCATTCTGGGACACCGTGGCCATGCATAATGAGCTTGACAATTCAGTTGGTAAAACATTTCAACATTAATTGGGTTTGTTCAATTTAATTAGAATTTATATTATTTGATGGTGGGGAGTGTGGAACTTGTGGTTCACAATTTAAAACCCAGAAACACTGCATATCTGTTAGTACTTACATATTTTTTGAATAAAATTCAAGTTGAGGATAATTAAACCTATTGTGATTTTCTTGTCAATTTCTATAACCTTCCAGAATTGTCATTTTGTAATTTCTGCATCAGTCCCCTATTGAGAATTCAAACAATCCACCCATTTAATTTGAAGTCAGTTACCCATGCCAGCCTGTTCCACCCCATCCCCCACTGCCAGAGGCCAAAAAAAGTCACCTTTTTTGTACCCAAAAAGTCCCATTTGTGAGCGTAGCCTTTGTGATCAAAAGGTCCATATTTTGAATAAAAGTTCACATTTTCAAAATCCGCCCCACGGTCCACTTTTTCAAAATCTCCCCCTCCCCCGTCCACTTTTTCAAAATCAGCCCCCCCAAAAAAACAAATTCTGGTTACGGACCTTCAGTTACCTACTCTCTAAATTCCTAAGATTCTATTGTAATGAGGGACAAATCCAAGCTTAGATTAAAAATTCTTAATCTGATAGATTAAACTTGAACTTATCTAAACTAGAGCGGTTCTCGGCTTTCGCGGTTCTCGGCATTCGCGGTTCTCGGTAGTGTGGGTTGGTCCGTATGTGACGTTTCTGTTCAGAACCTTGTGTGACCCTTCCCCCAGAAAAAAATCATCCGCCACCACTGGTTATAACAAGGGCCTTGTAAATGCAACTGGTGAGACAGAGCCTCGAATGACGTTTGTGTTTTCAGTCTGATTTCAGTTCCCTAACAGGTACAAAGTTTACGCATTATCATTAGGCCTACCAAGTATTGTATGTCCTATAATCTCTTATGTATGACATGGATCTTTACCATGATTGTGCAAGAAAAAAAAATATCATTTCAATACCCCAAACATGCGTTAAAAAAGACCATGTTTTACACATGCAACCTCAAGTTTAGACATATAATTTAATTTTCCCTAAACCCTCATGCACGGGAAAAATCATGCCGCCACCATTGGTTATGACAAGGGCCTTTTAGGGTGCACACCAGTAAATAACCCCCACTGACTTTCTGTACAGACAGGGGCCGGGAAAACAACTCAGTTCTTCAAAACTTCCCCTTTCTGCAAGCAGAAGGTCAGATGACGACATCCATTGTAAAAATTAATATATGGATTTCAGGATTTTTTTTCCAGAAATATTGTAAAAAGTTCAACCTATAACCCATACAGCTAACGCCACCTCACAAACAGCTTGGTGTTTCTGAAATGTAACACATTTTGAAAGTTGTCATAAAAAGTCGGATCCTGCTAAATTTACACAGACAATCTAATTTACAGGCCTAAATGATGATTAAATATGAATCAGGGCCTAATAGTTGCCTTTTAAGCCTTTTCTAATGTATTACATTAAGTCATATTGCACATTTCCTCGTTTCAAATACTGTTTTTTTCCTTCCAGGGTGTAGCTAGACTTCTCCGTACTCCACTTGCCAATTGTGCTTCTGGCTATTGCATTTAAGCTTAAAACTCTGATTATTATTTGTGCACAATTGATAGATTTTCACATCTAATCTTTTCAGTCACCGTACGCCCTCTGTTTGTTAGCTTCCCAAGTGGACTACTGACTTTGGATTGCGGATAACTTTTTAACACGGGATTCTATGGAGAGTTAGGCCAATTTCTGGCCTAACTAAAATTGGTCATGATGTAATGCATCTTTAAATGAATCTGGCTTGTGATTGGTCCCCAGATATCGTTATTGATTGAACAAATTCATCAGGATCGGTAGAGTAAACTAGTAAACCAGAGTTCGTAGTATCTGATCCAAGAAAATGCACTTACTGTGTACGTTTCAACAACCACTGTTGTCTTTGTCAACACTTGATGAGGAGTGACTGCAATCTACTGACAACCAACGCTAGAGGATATGTAAAATCAGGCGGTTTTGGCGATTTTAGCCATTAAGCCCCCCCCCACCGCATAAATCTGAAAGCTCCTCTGAGCCCCCCTCCTGGAGACGCTATTGCAAAATCAATGGAGAGAAACTATACTACCTTGTTTCTTAATAAAATGTAACAGGGTACATCAGGCAACTATGAGAGCCAAAAAGGCCTCAAATTGAGCAAAGAAAGACATTAATTTTCACGTGCATTTCAACCAAGACGCTTCATTAGTGGTGTTCGCCCTTAATGTCATATTATCATGACCGTTTTATTTTGTTTTATGTGAAGGGCTGGGGTATGAACGTTTGGACAGTATTTATTGTGGGACATTAGAGCACATCAGACATATCGAATTGCATTCTGAATACTAAGAATGTCCTGATATCAAATAATTTTGATTTTTTGAAATTCGCAATGTAATACACATTTTATGACAAATCATTAAAATTGATATTTTGATATATAACAGTCCTCGAAGTAAATTTTATAAATTTAATGATACATTCTTTAAGTATATGTAGCTGGGAGGAAAGGCCGACGATCAATTGAAAATTTTGACCTTTCGTATTGAAGATATGGATTTCCCCCCCCCAAAAAAATAGGTCTTTTTGGGAAATAAAATCCATATCTTCAATATGAAAGGTCAATATTTTCAATTGATCGTCGGCTTTTCCTCCCAGCTACATACACTTTAAGAATATGTCATTAGATTTATAAAATTTACTTCGAGGACTGTTATATATCAAAAATTTGAAAAATATCAAATTTTAATAATTTGTCATAAAATTTGCATTATATCGTGAATTTCAAAAAATGAAAATTATTTGATATGAGAAAGACATTCTTCGTATTCAGAATGCAATTCGATATGTCTGATGTGCTCTCATTTCCCACAAAAAATACTGTCGAAACGCTCAATACGCTCATTCCAGATCCCTTAAGTATATGTCATATTACATGTTTCACATTTGTACGATTTTAAATAATTCTTTATCATGTTTATAGGACATGCTCTGTTATATTTTTATATCCTCTTTTCATTCTTGAAAAGATAGATCATGCTTTTTATTTCACCCATTGGGTATTTCTTTATTAATTTGTATTTATATGGCGATTTCAAGTGGGATAATAACTCCTGGATGACGTAAGCATAATGTTGATAGATTTAAATGTCATTATAAATAGGCACTTAATAATAATGATATTGAAATAAATTGATAAATAGATAAATTAATAGATAAATAAATAAAAGATATATAAGCCTAGATAAATAATAAATAAATGATAAACTAGGAGTAAATTGCAAACATTAAATATCTTAGAGCAAATGAGCATTTAATAAGTTTTTGCGACAAATATTTTGCCCCTTCTTGTACGTTTTATCATTATTTTATCTTTTACTAATTTTTTTTGGGACATGCTCGCTTATTTATTTTTTATGTGTTCCTCGTATCATTTGTGAAGTATTTCTTTATTTTTGTTTTAGTACAAGTGATCACTGAGTATGTTTAACTGTGGAAATATCGGTAGATAAGGTGTTTTTTATTTCACCCTTTAGTATTATTTATAAGTGTATCAACATACATTTCACATGTCATGATTTTTCATTGTTTTATTTTAAAGCAATTCTTTATTGGGGTGCATGCTCTCATATATTAGGTGGTTTTTTTTCATGTTCCTCTTGTCATTCTTGATAGATGGCTGTTTATTTATGTCGCGTGTTAAGTATTTTTTTAATTTTTGGTCGAAGTGTATAATTATCATCACATGCTGTACGCTGTTTATTTATTTCGCCCTCATTTTCTTTACTTTTGTTTTTAGATCTTTAGTTCTTTATTTTTGTTTCTGTGAATATCATCCGAAAAGTAGGCCTTCTGCACATTATGATTTTTCCTTGCTTTATTTAACTCTTTACTGGGGTGCATGCTCTCTGCTGGTTTTTTTTCATGTTCCTCTTATCATTATTGACAAGATAGCACCTGCTGTACGCTGTTTATTTATTTCGCCCTAAATTATTTCTTTACTTTTGTTTTTAGATTTTGAAGTTGATATCATGATATCACACGCTATGTTTTATATATACCAACCGCATTGTCTGGTTAAAGACAGTTCTTGTTTTAAATCCTGAATACAATGTCAACATTCAGTTCGTTCACCTCACAATGCGGTGCGATGTTATATAACTGTATATATTGTAGGGTTGCCAAACCCGCGATGTAATAGGCCTAGGTCAATAGGATGAGTTTTGAAGATTTTCCTCGCGACAATTTCCTGTCCTATAGACACCAATTGATGGTTAAGAAAAATATTGCATGACTTCTCAACATTGGCTTACGCGACTTCTGGTAGTTTTTTATCTCATAGAAACCAACGGGTGATAAAAAAAATATTGGGCGACTTTTCAATGATTTGACCCGCGGTTTGCCCTCATTTGTTTGGCAACCGTGGTCTGTGTTAAGTGAATATATTTCGGTAAGAAAATAATTATCATAGACCATGTAGACAGAACGGACAATAGTCATAGGCGCTCTCCTCCATTTTGAGAAATATACTTTTACACACACACTACATTTATAATTAAAATGATCAGCCTTAAAGTTAGCCAAACCTAAGTGGATGAAATATAAATCAACACTTCTGGCACTGATTGGTTTCCGTAGTTGTTATATGGAATACGAGCTGTCTGTAGCTACAAAATTGTCTGCAAATCGGCTTTTGCCGGGCCTCTCTTTTTCGGCGTTTTTCTGCCTCCGCAGGAGGTAGTATGCTTTGAAATGTACACCTAAAATGCCGCACATTGCGCGGCATGTAGGCCGATTGTACAAATTTATATTCTGACAAGTACTCTAATTTCCGCCCGAGAGCCCAATATATATCCCCCACCTCTTTGCGCCATACATAAATTCGCCTATCGCCATTTCCGAATGTTCAAAAAGGTAATCACGCTTCCTCAGCATGTGCAATAAATTAGCATTAAAATTAATCTTATTCTATAGGGATTCTAGAAACGCCTAGCACGTGGCACCAATGGCGTGGGTCTATCAAGTTAATGAATTATGCATTAGAATATTTTCAAACTCATATGTTGTATAATTGAAGACCGAATTAAAAAAGACTAGCTTGCGTATGCCGTCCTGTAAACCAGACCAAAAATGCCATACTGCGCAGGTCAGCAACCAATCACGGCGTGCCTTTGTCATGACGTCAGACGCAAACTAGTCTTTTTTTAATTCGGTCTTTAATTATAGGTTGTAGCCTCAGCGCTCATCAGCAGCCACACCACCTCAATGCCTTCGGTGTGATCAGCAGCTTTATCGTTGAAGACAAGTTGGAAAACCTTTATGCTGTGGCAATGGGAATACACCTCAAACAAGGTTTAATTTCATGATTACATGAAACCTGATTATTAATGCAAAAACTTTGGCTGGAGAAGTTGAAGCTGACGTTCATGGCGACACTTTGGATGTAATAATTTGACATCATGGATTGTTTTGTGCAAAATTGGAGGTATTTTTGTGCCACGGCGAGTCAGCAGACCGACTGGCATGCATGCTAGGCTCGACTAGGCCACAATCATGATCCGATGCATTTGAACTGCAATGTATGGTATGATACGCCTAGCCGCGCCTATGGCCGGCTTCATTGCTGCCCGGGCATTGCTGTTCAAATACATGTAGCCTACTAAAGTATTGCAATTTTATTGCGTTGATATAATTCGGAATAATTCGTTTTAAAGTATTTGCTTCCCCAATTCCCATGCGTGGTTGTGTTTTATGTTCTACTGAGTACTGTTGCAATATTTTGCATGCATACCCATGACCGTTTCAAGACTTTGACTGAGAAATTTGCTTTTTGTTTGTTAAGATAAAAATAAAAATAAAATGCAAGAATCATCTTTCCCCACACAATACTTCTTACAAACAAGGTGTTGATATTGGCCCTTTCGATGCAAGACAAAGCACAAATGAAGGAAACAAAACAAAACAATAATGTTTTTGATTTTTATTCAATTACACATACAAAAGAGTAATGACCTATAAAAAGACCCCCTAAATATAATAATATTAATATTATTTTAGTCCTGAATACAAAATATAATAAACAAGCATTAAAAAAATCTGAAACGTTACAATCGTAATTTTCAGTCAAAAAATCCACGAGAAATGACTCTTGATACAACTATAGGCATATTATGCATTTAAAAAACAGAAACGGCTGCCTGCATCTGGAACTCTTCATATCTGAAAGTTTGAAGGTCTTATTTCATACATCAGAATTATCTGCAAGATTGCAAGATGGCTTTAGGTGACCGTGGCCGGCCCTATTGGCTAATGCACAAATTTAGATTTTCTTTCTATTTAAATAATATGTTAAAGCTTATGCCCTGTAGATTACATTCGGTTCTTGAGATATGGCCTGTCAAAATGGTGCGAACCCAAAACAAAAAATTGGCAACAACTTTCTTTTTATTTTCTATATTTTTGACAAGTCCAGTTGCCAGATGATTTTCTAATTACATGTATGAATTATGCAAAGTAAAGATTTCAGATACAATTAAAAGAGCTATAGTAGGCCTACTGAGGCATGGTACATGGGTAGAACACACACTGTAGACCTACTACAAAATTACGGTTGCGTTTTGGCAAATTTCAATTTGCATAATTAATTTGGGCCACTTATTAGAAAAGTTGATTAGGGCCCTAATTAATTATGCAAATGGAAAAAAAAAAAAAAAAAGGCATTCATGGGTTTTATATCTTATTTTGTAGCCGATCTGAACATTCTACTTTGTACAATTCTTGCATATATAATTAGAAAATAAGGCCTACCTGACATCATTGCATATCAAAAATAAAAGAAATTTGTTGCCAACTTCTTGGTTTCGCGCCATTTTGACAGGCCATATATTTTGGTAACCGAATATCCGATTAAAATAAAATTTTCAGTCTTGTAATCAGGAGAGAATGGACTCACATATTTCAATCAGACAAAAATCTATATCCAATAGCGTTACCTTAAAGCTAGCATTATAAGTGTCTCCTTAACTAATAACAAAAGGTGCCCACTGGTATCTTAGAGGCATTGTCTTTTTTAAAGACATTTCTTGTTCTCATTAAATTAGGGTCCCGTTCAAATAAAAAATAAACTGGTGTCTAGATGTAATCACAGTTAACACACCAGGAAAATTATAGAATATACAACAACCTAGTTACACCTGTAGACTGCGAACAAACATGCACCTGGCCAGACCTGGCCGTAAAACAAAGTGTTCTCCCTACGGATACCCTTAAGGGTCACACAATAATTTAGATTACCATTTTTTTATCTTCAATTAAATTCAAATCCATAAGATTGACTTTTTAATCTTGGATTTAAATAGTAATCCAAATTAAGATTAAAAATTCAATACAATGGATTTGAATTTCAATCTATTAGATTAAAAAATGGTAATCTAATTCAAATTAGCTAATTTTTATCTATTGGATCAAAAAGTTTTAATCCTCATTTTTGACATACATTTAGCGTACTACCATGCTTAGTACGGTGTCCCATCGATGCCAAAAAAAAAAAATCCAAAAAAAAAAAAAATTTACAAAAAAAAAAAAAAATTTACCAAAAAAAAAAAAAAATTTCAAAAAAAAAAAAAAAAAAAAAAAAATTTCAAAAAAAAAAATTAAAAAAAAAAAATTAAAAAAAAAAAAATTAAAAAAAAAAAAAATTAACAAAAAAAAAAAAAAAATAAAAAAAAAAAAAAAAAAAAAAAAAAAAAAAAAAAAAAAAAAAAAAAAAAAAAAAAAAAACATTAAAAAAAAAAAAAAAAAATTAAAAAAACAAAAATAAAAAAAAAAAAAAAAAAAAAATTTAACAACAAGAACCATTAAAAAAAAAAAAATTTAAAAAAAAAATATTAGGCCTAAAGGAAAAAATTTTATTTTTTTTAATTTATTAATTTTTTATTAGTTTGGAATTTTTTTTTTATTTTGGAATTTTTTTTTGGTATTTGGAATTTTTTTTTTTTGGGGGAAAATAATTTTTTTTTTTTGGAATTTTTTTTTTTTTTTTTTGGGTTGATTTTTTTTTTTTTTGGCATCGATGGGACGATTACACCATCAAACTTTTCGAGGACGATACGATAAAACTTTTCGCTATATAAAATACCGGGAACCAACATTACATTTAGGAGCCATCCAACCATCCAAAGAGGCGACGGGCTGTTGGTAGGCATTTCAAAGTTTGCCTGTAAAGGGAGCACACCACTAAATCAATGCGCCATTTGTGCAACCCTACTGAGTTCCGGTAAAATTCAGAAAGTTTTGAGGTATTATGGGCTGCTCTTTGGACTAATGATCAGAAAGAGTAGCGAATTGTAGCTTAAATGAAAGTGTAAAGCCTGCGCATGAATTTGAATCACCAAAAAGTCGCATTTTTACAATTATCGAGAAAATGGGCAGAAACAGGTTTTCAGTCTTGAGAGCATGTCAAAAACAGTGAGGGCGCTGTTTAGCGGCTCCTACCGGGAAAACGAGGTGGAAGACTACCCATACATTGAAACATATGTTAAACTTTCATCGATTTGTAATCGACTGGTTATCATTAAAATTCTCAGAAAGCGCCGAAAAGGCCTCAAAACGAATAAATAAAACTGGTGTTTTTACACGTATTTCAATGGGACGATTATTTAGTGGTGTGCGCCCTTCGAAGGGCCTAGGAGTAAAACCGTGCTTTTCAGAGATTCAGCCCAAATTGAAATGGCTGTTGATTAAATTGCAGTTTTTCGATTTAAATAGATGGTTTACATGTTAGTGAATATATTTAATGCGTTTTAGATGCAAGTCGCGCTAAGATTATTCCTCAGAGGCCTTCAAAGTTCAAGAAATTGCCAGTAGATTGCAGATCAATATATAGCTATTTTCAGTAGATAGCCGATTAATATCGCTATCTTCATTAGAAAGCAGGTTAATATATAGCAATCTTCAGTAGATCAATATTGCTATCTTCAGTAGATAGCAGGTCAATATAGCTGTTGGCAGTAGATAGATCAATATAACCATTGTCGGTAGATAGCAGATCGATATAGTAGTCTTCAGTAGATAGCAGATTAATATAGTTATCTTCAGAAGATTACTTTATCGATCTGCTATCTACTGAAAATAGCTATATTGATCTGCTATCTACTGAAGATATTTATATTCACCTGCAATCTACTGGCGATAGCTACATTGATCTGCTATCTACTGAAGATAGCTATATTATTAACCTGCTATCTACTGAAGATAACTATATTAATCTGCTATCTACTGACGATAATTATATTGATCTGCTATCTACTGCAGATAGCTATATATTAACCTGCTATCTACTGAAGATAACTATATTAATCTGCTATCTACTGACGATAGTTATATTGATCTGCTATTTACTGACGACAGCTATATTGATCTGCTATCTACTGAAGATTGTTATATTCATTCACTATCTATAAAAGATAGCTATATTAATGTTCCAGGATAACCTGATTATCCGGGATAACCTGATTATCTCAGGATAATTATCCGAGATAACCTGATTATCTCAGGATAATTAAAAAAAAAATATTTGTTACATGTCACCCATGAGGCTCCGTAAATTCTTGACCGTTTGCAACCAAATAAAGTGCATTACCATCTCGGTATATTCCTTGATCTCCCGTATGAATTTGGCGACATTTGGATCGAAACTGGCACGACTATGCTTCCGTAGAATTTGTTATTTTTTTTTTTGAAAATTTTATTTTTTATATTTTTTTTATTTTTTTTGAGAATTTATTGTTTTTCTTGAATTTTTTTTTTTTTTTTTTAATTTGACCTATAAAGTTTGTGTATCTCATTACATTTTTTTTGACATTATTTCTTTTTTAATTCGATTTTGTTTTGTTTTTTTTTTTTGTTTTATTTTTTTTTTTTTTATTTTTTTTTTATTTTTTTTTTTTTGGAATTTTTTTTTTTTGGAATTTTTTTTTGTAGATTCCAAAACCAGAATCGTTCAGTATTGATGTGAGCCAATATAATTATGCAAGGTAATGTCCCGGGGGTAATGTTCCATTCAATAACATAGGCATATGTATACTTTACTTTTACTGTTACTAAATATAAGCCTAATGACCATTTTACTATTGAACACTTTAATTTTGATAAACATCAATTTTGAGTTCAACGGAATGCGTTAATCATGATTAACAATAACATATTTTTCATTTATCAAAATTCGACTATGGCATAGTCTAGGGTGTGGCATTCCCGGGGCATGAGTTTGTAAGTTTATAGTGTTGTGCGCCCTTATCCCTTAATTGATCAAGTTGCATACGAGCTGGATATAAGGTCAGTAGCTGTCAGTAGGTCACTCTGGGTAAAGAAGCATGGTGAATGAGCCCCCAGCTAGTAATATTGTTTTACCTTCGGTACAACTGATTTAAATAGACAGTTAGAGGCTTAGAATGGACAACTAGTGAACCAAGCGACCTGGTAAAGTATTATTTGAAGTAAACCCTTTCAGATTAACACTTTGCTAAGGCTTGTTGATGTTCCAAAGCATGCAACAAGTTTTAAGCTTACTTCATCACGTCCATTTTCATGATTTTGGCATTTTAACTCGAGATCTCTACTATCTTAGGGTAGGCCTACCTTCGAATTTATACACGATAGTTAGGGCCGTTCACAAACACTTGGGTGGCCTGATGCAAAAAAAAATCATCGTGAAAATTTTTCAGACCTCCAAATTTTCAAGGCCCCCCTACAGAGGGTGCACCATATAGGCATGACTTTGTGAAAAGCTTCTAATTTCACTCTTGCTACTGCTAGATTTACTTCGCAATTGTTTTGCTAAAATTATGCCCAGCTCAGAAATAAAACCACAATTTGCTTGGATTTTATTTTATTATTGTTTTCTGATATGCACGGGATAAAATGTTGTGCGTATATTCTTTGTTTAAAATACAGAATTAATGGACTTATAAAAACACCAAATAAACCGTGACCTTTGTACCTTTGTAAGGCTTTTAAACTGGTTTAAAAACCAGTTTACCGCCTCTTACAACCTGATAGACGGTGACCAACACTAGCCCTAATCTCAATGGCATATAGTTAGGCCCCGGCAAAAAACACAATTTTTAAAGGCAAAAAACAAGATATAAAATAATAAAAAAATAAAAAGCGAGATTTACCCCAAATATGCTTTAAAAACCGAGATTTATAAACCGGAAAATCGCCGCCAAAAACAGAAAAATCCCTGAATATGAAAAACAAAATACTGCCCTCTGGAATTCCAATCAGTCCAATGTATGTAAACATGTGCCGATTCACCGATCGAAGGATGAAAAATGTAAACAGAAGTTCAAGTTTTTCCACCTCAATATGTTGTTTACCGGGTACATAATAAATCCTTTCTCAGTTTAATAAATTTAACTATAAACTACTATAATTTGGTATTCAATTACCTTGACATGACATTTTAGAGACCAATTAAGCACTGAAACTACACACTGGTGAGTGCATTTTAAGCTTACTTGATGACATGAATTGTCAATACGGCATGGAACTCAATGATTTTCGGAAGTTTTTACGGCATTAAACACCTTGTTTTATTGTTTGTAAAAGCGAGATAATTACTCAATAGCGAGAATTGCGGCGAGAAAACCGAGATTGCGTTTTTTGCCGGGGCTTACATATAGTCCAATAACCTCAATTAAACAATCATAGTGCAAAATTTGACCTAAGTTGCAGAGTATGAGTTTTTGAACCCAAAGTTATTTAATGAATAATGTATTGGGGTTAAGGCTAAGGCTAATGAAAGTTGACTCCCAGTTTCCGTTACCCGACTCCGGTCAGAAAAAAATGCCGATCAAATATTTCATTATTTTCCATTATTTCATTATTTCACATTTTCAAGTTTTAAGAAAAAAAGGATAGTTTTAATGTCATCTTTCACGTCCGACACGTATTTTAAGCACTTTTACGCCGACCCTGACCGGCCCGAATAGTCTTTGTGGCGCTGGGTTAAACTACGTGGTAAAATGGCAATATCGTAGAGGCGCATTTACTGGAGACTAAAAATTCCCTGCATCTAAGTTTCTCCTACCACTAAATGGATAGACCGAACACAAAGAGAGGCAGCCAAGTTTTATGAGGAACCAGCGTATGAACAAATATGAAAGCATTTCTACGTGCACTATGTAGCGCTATATATAGACAACATCAAAATAAATAAAATAAATAAAGTTTGAAGTCAAATTTATTCTGCTTTTCTTACAAATAATGTATTTAATAAAATAAACTTATAAATAAAATGATTTATTTGTCAATTTCTTGCATGGTTGTTTTATTATTAACACATGTACCCTGTGATGATTTTTACCAGCAACCTCCATGTGAACGTTCGAACTTTCATTTGTTGTGCAACCTAAATTGGAAAACAATACAATTTCCATGTATAAAAGTTTACTTTCAAAGATCTGCTTTAGGACCTGTGTCAAGTATTAAAGTTTTGACAGAACAGCTACAATATTTTATTGTGCAACCTAAATGATCAAAAACAGTTTGTGCAAGTAGACAAACTAATTTCCGTATAAATATTGCTTCCAAAGATGTGCTAGTGGAGAGTAAGTTTGGTTTGTAAAAAGTAGTGTGCAATAGAACACACAGACACAGTGTATTTATATGGAAAAGTGGTTCTCCAAAGACTATCATGGACTTCTGGTGCTTTCATATGTTGCACAACCTATAGGTTAATTTGAAGATTCCAAAGAAGATGTGCTTAATTAAAACTTGTTTTGAAGACTAAGTTGGTAAAATATTTGAGTGAAGCATGGTCATTACTATACTTTATTATTTTATTTGGGCCTCAAAACATAGCATTCCGTAATTAACTTTGCACCTATAATGAAAGTTTGAAAATAATGAATAATGAATAATGAAACAGTCACCTACCCAGTCATGAAAAACTATGTAACGGGAAACTGGGGGTCAACTTTCATTAGCCTAATGGAACTCGATTGTTAGTTTCCTATTGACCGCCCGCATCACTTTTTCAATTTGACAAAAACTTTCATTATTTTCATAAAAAAGTCAATGATCTGAAAATTGAAATGGAAATAATCAAAATTGAAACTCTCAAAATGTCTGACATCCCCTGCTGATCATAATTACATTTCCTTTTGGAGCCGGATGATGGTATCGATTTATATCGATCTTTTAGCAATTTGGCGCTTGAAGCTCAAATTGGTCTAGCTGGGCGTTGGTCTGGTCAGTGATCGTTGCCAGCCGGCCAGTGCGGACAGTAAATTTTGTTGTCGGGAGTTCGTTTGAGGAGATTGGAAATTTACAGCGATGAGTGTAGAGGATCAAGACCAAGGTGTTGCAGGAGCATCTTCAATTAATAGGCCTAATCCTGCTTTATCAGCCAAACAAGTGGCGGAGATTGTAAAAGCTGGGGTTTCTGAAGCGTTGGGTTCTTTTCAGGTGAATTTTGACAAGGCTATAAGCGCCCAGAAGAAGGAGAGTGAGAAGGCTTTATTGCAGGTTGAATCATTAAAGAAATCAGCAGGATTACAATTTAGATTCAAGGGCAATAAAGCGCAATTCAGTTTAACGAATCTCTTTTAAAGTTAGTCGGAGAAGCCCAAGAGAATATTGTGGAAGGTTCGCTAACAACAGCTAGTGAAAGTGTAAATTCGGTGTTCAACGAACTTACCAAGAGGAATAAGTTGGTCCGTATATAGCGGATAAGTCGGAAGGAGGTGAGTTTTTTATATTTAGGTCATAGATATAATGCAAAGATAGCATATAGAATGGTTCGTTTTAGTTTCAGAATTGATTTTAATAGGTGTTACGAATGATTTAACATAGCATGATTAGTATTACATTATTGTAGCCTGTCCGCTTGGATCATGAGATCGATTTATCTATGGTCAGTAGGCCCTAGATAGGATGAAGATAAGAAATCAATTAAATTTTAGTTTAAAAAAGGAACTTGGGTGCGATACAACTGAAGGTTTACAGCTTTATTGAGACTCATCGAGGAGGAGGCCTACGGGTAGGTATATAAGGGTTTTCAAGCGCACAATTATAAGAATTTTGGTATTTGATTATAATTGGTTGTTTATTGGTAGGTTGGTCCGTGGTGGATGAATATCTGCAGGACGATCTAGCTGAAAACAGTGATGATGAGAAACGCATCAGGATGGCTCAATCTAGGGCAGCGGCTAAGAATAAGAAGAAGAAATCAAGCTTGCCCAGGTCTAAGCCATATTCTAAGCCGTATTCTGATTCAAATGCTAGTGGTTTTGGTAATCAGTCTTCTTTTCGTGGCTACTACAATTCAAGCTATAGACCGGCAGTTAGATCTGGTTATGCTAGAGCAGGAGGATATGCCAGCTCAGGTCCGAAGCCCTCTGACATGTGTTTTAGGTGCGGAGGAGTGGGGCACTGGAGGAGAGAGTGTGGAGGTACAAACAAGCGTCCAGTGTCAAAGATGGCGGCGCACATGGCGTTTCCCAGCACCAGCAGTGGTAAAGGTAAATCGATGAATTGTATGATATTATAAAAATGTTGTGCAAATATTGTTTTGATTATATGATCTGGAGCTGTCAGATATTATTTTGAGTAGAAAGCGGGTTTTGTTGATTCAGCGTTCATCGACTGAGGTGGTTCTTCAGCGAAGTTCTTTACACGACATCACTTTCACAGTGCAGTATTTTTGTATACATCACATGACATGTTTGTAATGATGTGTAGTTTGCACGTTTTGCGAACAATGCTCAGAGTTATTATTCTGTCAGGAAGGTGTTCTTGTTTATTGACATTGACAAATTGGTATATTGAATTAGTTTTTTCCGGCCTTATTATATCATGGCATGGTGTTATTGGCAATGCTCCCATAATTGTTTTCCTTGATGCAGGAGCAGATGGTCAAGGTGCATTCACAGATTCAGAAGTTGTTTGGGACAAGAAGAGACAGGGTGCGATACTGAATTTTACTATCAGAACTTTTATGAATATGAGCAATGATCAGCGGAACCAATTGGAAGAGGTCGGCTTAAAGCGTCTAGTAACTTTTGGGAAGACACCATTCATGCATATCCTGAAGTGTTAAGTGTTAGTAAATTTGGTTATAAGCTACCTTGTGTGGATACTCCGCCTACAGCATTTTTTAAGGATAATCAGTCTGCTTTGAAGAATTCAGACTTTGTCGCTGAAGCTATTTTAGATCTTTTATCAAAGAATTTGATTAGCGAGTCATTTGCACCTTCTTATATTGTTAATCCGTTAACTGTGGCGGTTCAAAGTTCTGGTAAGAAAAGGTTGATTTTAGATTTGCGATTTGTCAACCAATATCTTTGGAAAGACAAAATTAAATTTGAGGATTGGTCAGATGCTTTAAAATATTTTAAGAAAGGTGATTACATGTTCGCCTTTGATTTAAAATCAGGTTATCACCATATTGATATTTTTGACGAGCACACAAAGTTTTTGGGTTTTGCATGGGAACGGTCAGGCAGAGTTTGATCTCTTTTATTTTCTAGTTTTACCATTTGGTTTAACCACCGCACCGTACATCTTTTCTAAGTGCTTGCGACCTTTGGTCAGGTATTGGCGAAGTGAAGGTATTTTTAGTAGTTTTGTATCTAGACGATGGATGGGGTAGAGAGGATACGGAGGAGAAGTGCCGTCATACAGCGCAGAGAGTGAAGCGAGATTTGATTGATGCAGGTTTGGTGCCAAATACGGAGAAGTCAATTTGGTGTCCTTCGCAGGAGTTGGATTGGTTAGGTTTTTCATGGAATTCATGTGAGGGTTCTTTGAAAGTTACTCAGAGAAGAGTAGATGATTTATTGGCTTCCATTCGCATCTTGCAAGATAGTTTGCCTAAAGTTTCAGCCGGAAGTTGGCTTCCATTACAGGGAAGATAATTTCTCTTTCTCCAGTGGTAGGATCAATTGTAATGTTAAAATCTAGATTTTTGCACATGGAAATCTTGAAACGAGTCCAATGGGATCTGGTTTATTCGTTATCTAGTGATAACAGGGTGATAGAAGAGTTGTTCTTTTGGAAATTTCAATTACGTAATCTGAATAAAGCGCATGTTACTCACATATTCCGTACCGCGCAGGTTCTTATTTATTCAGATGCTAGTGCATCAGGTTGTGGTGCTTGGACAGTGGTTTGTGGTGGTAAGAATTTTCACCAGAATTGGGAAGATCATGAGGAAGGTAAAAGTTCAGCTTGGCGTGAGCTGAAAGGTGTAGCACTTGCTATTGAAGCATTTGCTGATTCTTTAGCAGGTAAAACTGTTAAGATGCATACAGATAATGAGAGTGTGGTATCAATTATTATGAAAGGTAGCATGATTTACGAATTGCAAGAGTTAAGTCTATCCTTATTTGAGTTTTGCAAGGCGCACAGTATCAGCCTGCAAGTGCAGTGGATTCCTAGAGAGGAACATACAGTGGCGGATTGTCTTAGTAGACAATATGATTTTGACGATTGGGGAGTTTCGCATGAATTTTTTGGTTTCATGGACAAGTTATGGGGTCCGCATGGAATTGATCGTTTTGCGGATAATTTCAATTGTAAATTGCCAATTTTTAATTCTAGATTTTGGTGCATTGGTACCAGTGGAGTGGATGCTTTTTTAGAAATTGGGCAGGGGTCAACAATTGGTTGGTTCCTCCAGTGTGTTTAGTCAGCGAGGCGATCAAACATCTTCAGGCTAGCAAAGCGACAGGGACTTTGGTAGTGCCAGAGTGGACTTGACCTTGTTTTGGCCTTTACTTTTTTCCAGCAGTAGCCCTTTCAGACATATGGTTGCTGAAGTGATCAGATTTAGTAATCCAAAGTTCATTTTTGTACAAGGGAAGAATTCTAATTCAGTTTTTGGTACTTCCAAGATGAGAAGCGCAGTATTGTGCATTAGGCTGCAGAGCCATTGATTAGTAGTGCATTGCACTCAGGGAGTTTTCCCATTACCGCATGGTTGGGTTAGAGAATGTAAAACCGATTGGTTTTTCTTTAAGTCCGTTTGGACACTGTAAGTATGTGCAGCTTTGTGTAATATACAAGATTGTATATATGTTTGTTGACATAATATTTGTTGCATATTTTGATGCAGGGATGACCAGTATAGGCGTGTTTTGGGAGAGGTGTTAAAGGCGTCTCGTGCCACTAGTACAGCAAACAAGTATTCTAAAGCTTTCTCTGCTTGGCAAGAGTGGTGTTTGGTGCACAGAGTTTCTCATATGCCGGCCAGTCAGGATGACATTTCAAGGTACTTTATTTATTTGTACGTTGATCAAGCACCTTTTTCCAAAATAGAGGCTGCTTTTACAGTTTGAAATGGCATCATGATTGCAATCCTGAAGTAAATAACAATCCATGTGATTCAAAATTTCTCCGATGTTTATTGGAAGGTTTGAAGCGTCTAAAAGCAAAACCAGTTTCCAAGAAGGATCCAGTGACTCAGACATTCTCAATAAGATTGTTTTCAGATTTGGAATGGGTTCCAATCTCATGCATATTCGTTTGTGTGCAATTTGTTTAACTTCATATGCCGGTTTTTTACGGAACGATGAATTGATAAATATTCGAGAATGTGATGTGGAGTTCGGTTCTTCATTTGTCAGAATTTTTCTTGTGAAGAGTAAAACTGATCAATACAGGGAAGGAAGTTGGGTGGTTATTGCCGAGACGGACTCTATAACATGTCCCGTTAAGATGTTAAAACGATATATGCAATTAGGTTGTATATCAAGCAGTGAAAAATTTTTATTTAGACCGGTTACTTTTTTCAAATCAAAGAATGTGCACAAATTGAGGGATGGTAAGATGACATATAGCAGGTGCAGAGAATTATTTAAGGAAGCGTTAGATAGCGTGGCGTAGATGCAAAAAAGTTTAGTTTGCATAGTTTGAGAGCGGGCGCTACAGCAGCCGCTTCAGTGGGGGTGCCAGACAGGTTGTTTAAGAAGCACGGAAGATGGAAGTCAGAAGGTTCGAAGAGCGGTTACGTGAAGGAATCCTTAGATAACCTTCTTTCTGTTTCTAAACAATTAGGATTGTAGTGTAAGCAATTTCAGAGCGGTTGGCGCGCATTTGGTTGTGCGTAATTATAAAATTATTGATATTGATTAATTTAAAGAGAATGAGATTAAGAATAATAATGATGTGATTCTGTGAAGTTTAAGAAATACATTTTGTTGTTGCCTTTCATTTATTCGCCCGTTCTTTATTTCGTGATAAGAGTAGGGCGGAGTGTCGTCGTACTCACAGCTGATTTGAGCGATATTCCCTGTTTGAGAAACTGTGTTTGTCATGTTTGTCAAAAACCAGAAGCAGGCGCAATAGGAAATTGTTTATTTCGATTGAGCTTCTGAATTAGGAAATAATTACATTTCCTTTTGGAGCGGATGATGGTATCGATTTATATCGATCTTTTAGCAATTTGGCTGAAGCTCAAATTGGTCTAGCTGGCGTTGGTCTGGTCAGTGATCGTTGCCAGCTCGGCCAGTGCGGACAGTAAATTTGTCAATTTATGTTTTAACGTTTTAAGGTTTTATCTTTATATATGTAGATATAACAGTGAAAAAAAAAAAAAAAAGGGCTTGTGAGGAAGAGGAAGGGTCATGTCAGGTCAAGTTTCAAGAGTCAAGCATGACATCCTTAATTTGTTTCTAGCAGGCAGGCAGGAACATATTGTAGTATTTTTAAAGGAAAGCTTAAGGTAAGATAATATATTTTATTATTTCCAGTGAAGTCAATAGACTTTATATTGAGGTTTGCAGTTCTTTTGAGGTACGTGCCTAAGTAAGTAGGTAGGTATGGTGGTGGGCCTCTCGGGCCTCACGCGCTTCTTTAGCATTATTAAGCCCTTAGTAGGGCGGAGTGTCCGTCGTACTCACAGCTGACGAGCGATATTCCCTGTTTGAGAAACTGTGTTTGTCATGTTTGTCAAAAACCAGAAGCAGGCGCAATAGGAAATTGTTTATTTCCGATTGAGCTTGCGAATTAGGAAATAATCAGCAGTTTTTCTTAATAGTTGTAGGGGTAGAGGATGTAGTAAATAATGGAAATTTAAGAATTACCTCATCATGTTTCTAGTGATTACAAAAATTGCAAATTTCTTTTCATTTTAATGAAAACAAATTCAAATCTTTTCTCAATCTGTTGCAAAATGTCTGTAAAGATGATCTAAGCATAAATACCGGTTTTGAGATGGTCTTTCATCAACAATATATACTTTGGTAACATGGAACCTATATTTGGAGAAAGCTGTTCATGAAATCATTGATTTTGTTGACATAATGGATAATGAAAAGAGACCGAATAATGAATAATGAAATAGCGACCTCGTCCTTTTTTTCAAACATCCAATCGGAAACTAATAATCGAGTTCCATTGGCCTAAACCGATGGCCTTTGTTTGTTAATTACCATAAGGCCCTTCGCACTTGATTATTAGTTTCCTGTTTACCGCCCTCGTCCAAAATTGAAAATCTCAAAATAATTAATTATTTTATTTTTATTTCTAATTTACTCCTTTAAAATACCTTTCAACTACTTCTACTTTCCATTTTCTGACTTTAATAATATCAACAATAATGATAAATGAACAAAGAGTACAACTCCACCTTCACTTATCAAATATTGTTGTGAAATAATTAAATGCCGCTCTAGTCAAAAGCGAGTCAATAGTTGCTTGTAATAGTTCAAATTAAATAAAGAAAATAAAAGATAATTACCGGTATATATAATATATACGGTATATAATAAAATTTATATAATATTAATAGTCAATAGTCGTTATCAGGTGTCAATTCCAATGATATCAGTCAATGAATTTTGAAAAACAGCAGGTGTGCTACAAATCGCACTTCTGGAAATAGTCAGGCGAGCTACAGGTGTGCTGTTAATTGCACTCGGTAAGGATTTTAGGTGTGCTATCATTTGCACTCAGTAAGAACTCCACCTTCACTTATTTATAAAATCAAATATGTTGTGAAATAATTAAATGCCCACCCTAGTCAAAACGAGTCAATAGTTGCTTGTAATAGTTCAAACTAAATAAAGAAAATAAAAGATAATTAATAATTAAAAGTCACCTCGTCCCTTTTTCAAAATCTTTAACAGGAAACTAATAATCAAGTGCGAAGGGCCTAACACGTTATATTTGACTTTATGTTATTTACAGGATCTTGAAATCTTGAGGAATAAAAATCTCTCCAGATAACCTGACCATTTGTCCTTTAATCAATCTAATCTGGTTAAAGTTTTAATGAACCGTACCATATTCATTCCATTAAGCACCCATGTCCCTATAAACCCCTATCAATGTTCAAAAGTTGAAAACTACAAAGGGATATTAAGTCTACTTTTAAAACTCAAGAACAAAAAGATTGGTGGCATCTTGGTCCACTCTTGGTGACGCTAAAATTAGAAGTCACAGTGAACCTACATCCAAACCATTATATTGACCAGTTTAAATGGATCTCACAGTGAACCTACATCCAAACCAATTATATTGGCCGGTTTTAAGGGATGATGGAAAAAAGTATTGCTTCAAGAAGGGACCAAGCTACATGCTCAACAACTAGCATGAATGTAGCTCTTGATCAGAGCCCTGGCAGTACCTTAGAAGATCCAGAGATCCCCAAGTAAAATAAACCCAAGCGAGTGACTAGTTAGTATTAGTAAAGAAAATGTATATCCTAAACAAAGGCAGATGTGTCATAATTGGAACAACAGCCAATAGCTGCATCTTTTAGCTCTGATTTAAGACCTCATTCGTTGACATTGATCAAGAAATAAAGACACAACGATTCAAAAACCCAAGGAAGATGCAAATGTAAAAGTTGCAGTTTGCCACATTGCACGCCCTATTGATTTGTACACAAAGCGTCCGCGAACAAGATAACTAGCGCTGTGCTTTCATTGATTAGCACAAAAAACTATAGCGCCATGCTTTCATTGATTAGAACACAAATGTGCAACTTTTTATTTTGTATCTTGATCTTCATCAGGTTTTGGACTACCGTTTCTTTAATTCTCAACCAATTTCAACAAATAAGGTTTTAAATCAGAGCTAAAGAGTACAGGCATCGGCTGCTAGTGCTTATTTTAATTTTGACACATTTGTCTTTTATTAGGATATACAGGGGTAAACACAACTGCTACCTTAATTCTTTTGCTTCCTGTATATGTTAAGAAATGAGGTACATTTTAGGGGTACCTGTTTTCTTATAAATAACGTATATGGTCGCATGTCATAAGTTGGGTACAATTTCCATTACATGGTCAAAAATGACAAAAAATTTATTTTTTGATATGTTGTATATATTGAAAACCTCTAATAATTAAGACCATTTTTAACCTTATCACATGCTTAATTTATGAGATAATGCTTAATTACTAATTAATTAATACACAGGTGTCTATGTAAATCTCAATTTTCAAATGCGTTTTTCTCAAATCGAACCTCAATTACAAAAATGACTGTAAATTGTTTATTTTAGGCAAGAATGTCATCAGATTTGGAGGATATGGTCTCAATACATTAATGCTTGAATGAACTATTTAAAATAATTGTGCGTATGTTAATTACATTGTGAAGGTCAATGACCTTTTTACGAATAATTAGCGAGACGGTTATTCTATTATTAAGGAAATGAATATCAAGAAGAGAAATGTACATTAGCATGTTGCTAAAAATACTGAAATTCAACTAGGATTTCATGAAAATTAAAAAATGGAACATATATCCATTTAAGGTGGTACTACACCCTTGATAAATTTGTGACTATTTTTTTTTTTTTCTCAAAAAATAATAACACATTGGTAACAAAAGTTATGTAAATTATAGGGGTATTAGGAATCAAGTTACTACACTGGAATTTCAGTGACTCAAGACAAGCGGTATACTTCATTTACGATAAAAGAGGTACCGCTAGAATGTATCTCATTTCTTAACTTATATAATGAACCCTTGTCTTGAATCACTGAAATTTGGTGAAGTATATTGGATTCCTTGCCCCAATAATATACATAACTTTTGTTACCAGTGTGTACACAAAATGTAGTAATTTTGTAGTTAATTTTTGAAAAATGCAAAATGAGTCTAAAATTGATCAGGGGTGTAGCACTACCTATAAGTAGTCAGTAATTGTTTTAGTTGTACAAATTAAACATTCAAAGCTGTCAATACATCATACTCTTACTAAAAAAAAAAAAAGTAACCAGTAGTTTTGACATGCTGACATGTGAATTTTCACATAGGCCCTATTGCACACTCCCGCATCCGCCTGCTCCACATCCGCCTGCTCCTCCACCCCTGGCATTTTTCATTACAACTGATGTGATTTTTTTACTGAACAATGTATAATTATATGCTTCAGTAGATTGAAAGAGTATAAAATTAGGCTTAAAATGAGGTATGAACCACTGCTGTAGGATATGGGGTTACGGAAAGCCAATCAAATTTGTATCACAATTTTCAGAAAAGTGTAATCCCTCCACCCTTTTTGCATACCCAACTTATGACATGCGACCATATATATCCATTCAAACTTAACAGATTTGCAATCCTGACAATATATGCTTTCTAAAAATGTATACTTTTGCATAGTTTGGCTGAAATCTTTTAGCAATATAATTAAATGGAGTTGATTTTTGACAAATTATAAGATGTGACACAATTGGGTCCCACCTCAAAAAAACATGACCGCATGTTATAAGGTACTAAGGTAGTAATTGTAGTTCTTTATGTGAAAGGCAGCCGATCATGGTAAGTCAACTATTACCCAGTTTGACTCAACTTTGGTAAGTTTTGAGTGCCGAATTCAACACACTTCAATGTTCATTGTGTGCACCAGCACTGAAAATGCATTTCTGGGTGTTTTTGAAGTTCTGTACATCAGATGGGAGGGCGAGTTAAGCAGCGGTAATTCCTCGCTTTGCACCACTGAGGTCCCGGGTTCAAGCCCGGCGCGCCCAAGGACTCATGTGCACTTGGTTTGTCCTGATTCCATGCTCGCTCTCGCAGGTTTTCTCCGGGATCTCCGGTTTCCTCCTGTATCGCAAAAAATCGGTGATTAGTTGTTTGGTTATCAAAAACTTTCTTCACCCAATGGAATTTGGGGAGCTGCACAGATAATTGGTGGATGTTACAATCTAAATGCAGATAGGCGTGCGCCGTTCGGCAGCAACCTAGTTGATGCGATCTGATTGTGATGATTCACCATTGCAGCGTAAATTACAGCGCTTTGAGTCCTCTAAGATCTGGAGAAAGGCGCTTTATAAATCCAAATTTTTTTTTTTTTTATTTATTATGGCCATCGGCATAAGTGCAATTTGGACCCACAAAAATCAATTCGGGACCCACAAATTTCAACAAAATGGGATCTGAATAGTGAAAGTTCATATTTCAGGTCACTGTAAATTATTGTGGGTTGACCTTATATGGACCCACTGCGATTGTAATAAATACCCAACCAGCTATTTTTAACATGCAAAGTTTGAAAACTACAAAGGGATAATCTTACGTCTATTTTTAAAACTCAAGAACAAAAAGATGGCGGCATCTTGGTCCACTCTTGGTGATGCTAAAATTGGACGTTACAGTGAACCTACATCTAAACCGTTATATTGGCCAGGAAAAAAGTATGGCTTCAAGAAGGAACCAAACTATATGCAAACTTTCAAAATATATGCCCCAAGTGAAAACTAATGTAGGTTTCATGTTTCTTTTTTCTTAGTGATAACCATGAAAGGAGGTAAGACAGCATCGGTGAGTGACAAGAGCCAGCATGACATGATGATCACAAAGAAGCTCCGTGAGTGCAGATATTGTGGTAAGAGCTTCAGCCAGGCTGGTGAAAAGAAACGACATGAATTGACACATACTGGTGATGAACCACACAAATGCAGATATTGTGACAAGTGCTTCAGCCTGGCTGGTCACAAGAAACAACATGAAATGATACATACTGGTGATAAACCACACAAATGCAGATATTGTGAGAAGTGCTTCATCCAAGCTGGTAAAAAGAAACAACATGAAATGATACATAATGGTGATAAACCACACAAATGCAGATATTGTGACAAGTGCTTCATCCAAGCTGGTGAAAAGAAACGACATGAAATGAAACATACTGGTGATAAACCACACAAATGCAGATATTGTGACAAGTGCTTCAGCCTGGCTCATAACAAGAAACTACATGAAATGACACATACTGGTGATAAACCACACAAATGCAGATATTGTGACAAGTGCTTCAGCCTGGCTCATAGCAAGAAACTACATGAAATGACACATACTGGTGATAAACCACACAAATGCAGATATTGTGACAAGTGCTTCAGCCTGGCTCAAAACAAGAAACAACATGAAATGATACATAATGGTGATAAACCACACAAATGCAGATATTGTGACAAGTGCTTTAGCCGAGCTAGTAACATGAAACAACATGAAATGACACATACTGGTGATAAACCACACAAATGTAGATATTGTGACAAGTGCTTTTTCCGGGCTAGTGAAAAAACACAGCATGAAATGACGCATACTGATGATAAACCACATAAGTGCAAATATTGTGGCAAGTGCTTTAGGCATCATGGTACCAAGAAACAGCATGAAATGACACATACTGGTGATAAACCACACAAATGCAGATATTGTGACAAGTGCTTCAGCCAGGCTGGTCACAAGAAACAACATGAAATGACACATACTGGTGATAAACCACACAAATGCAGATATTGTGACAAGTGCTTCATCCAGGCTGGTGAAAAGAAACGACATGAAATGATACATGCTGGTGATAAACCACACAAATGCAGATATTGTGACAAGTGCTTCATCCAGGCTGGTGAAAAGAAAGCGACATGAAATGACACATACTGGTGATAAACCACACAAATGCAGATATTGTGACAAGTGCTTCAGCCTGGCTCATAACAAGAAACAACATGAAATGACACATACTGGTGATAAACCACACAAATGCAGATATTGTGACAAGTGCTTCTGCCAGGCTGGTCACAAGAAACAGCATGAAATGACACATACTGGTGATAAACCACATATATGCAGATATTGTGACAAGTGCTTCAGCCTGGTTGGTGACAAGAATCGGCATGAAATGATACATACTGGTGATAAACCACACAAATGCAGATATTGTGACAAGTGCTTCTTCCAGGCTGCTGACAAGAAGAAACATGAAATGACACATACTGGTGATAAACCACACAAATGCAGATATTGTGACAAGTGCTTTAGCCAGGCTGGTGACAAGAATCGGCATGAAATGACACATACAGATGATAAACCACACAAATGCAGATATTGTGACAAGTGCTTCTTCCAGGCTGGTGAAAAGAAACGGCATGAAATGATACATACTGGTGATAAACCACACAAATGCAGATATTGTGACAAGTGCTTTAGCCTGGCTCATAACAAAAAACGACATGAAATGACACATACTGGTGATAAACCACACAAATGCAGATATTGTGACAAGTGCTTTAGCCAGGCTGGTGACAAGAAACAACATGAAATGACACATGAGTAAGGTGATGACTCGGGTGATAATAAACAAACCACACATATTGTACAATTCTTAAGCTGTATGTTGGAGTAAAAACAACATTACTGAGTTACAGTTACTGGAACTAGTGTGATGTGATGACTCAGGCGGTAATAAACCACATACATTGTACAATTGAATATATGAATACAAAAGCCACCTAAGTCCATACTTTGGCCAAATTGAGTTAAGCATGGGAAATTGTTGCTATACATAGGCCTGTCATATGCATGAAAGAACAACTCAAATTCATTATCTGTGTCTATTGGGCATGTGAAAAATAGCATGTATGAAAGAATCACCCAATTCCATGATTTGAGTCTTGTAACACATTGATTGAAATCCAGTATGTATAAAAGTCCACTTGTAACACATTCATTGCTAGAGAATGACTTTTGAACAAAAAATGGGTTTAATAAAGGAAAGTGTGTGGTTGATATTACATGGCAGAATGCTTATCAACATTATACATACCTGTGTGCTTTATTTTGTATTATCTTACTAGTGGTAATCTCATTCTAACATTGTTGTCTTTGTATATGATTCAAAAAACCACCTAAGTCCAAAATTTAAAATGAACCCCTCGAAGTCCCTGAAATGCTAATCGTCATACCTAATACAGGTTAATCCACTCATTTGCACGTAAAACTTACCATATTGACCAGGTAAATCTAACTGAAGGAATTAAAATGATACACAGGTTTTTCTCTCAAAATAACTTCGCATGGACTTAGGTGGCTTTTGTATTCATGTATTCAATTCTTTAGCTGTATGTTGGAGTAGAAACAACATTTACAGAGTTACAGTTACTGGAACTAGTGTGAGGTGATGACTCAGGTGGTGGTAATAAACCACACATATATTGTACAATTCTTTAGCTGTATGTTGGAGTAGAAACAACATGAAATGACACATGTGTAAGGTGATGACTCAGGTGATAACAAACCACACATATTGTACAATTCTTTAGTTGTATGTTGGAGTAGAAACAACATGAAATGACACATGTGTAAGGTGATGACTCAGGTGATAATAAACCACACATGGGCAATTCCACGGTAACGGAATTACAATTCAGAGAAATTTTGGCCCCAGTTTTAAATACACATGTTATTCCTTTGAAATTTCAAGCATAATCACAGGACTTATGTTTTGGATGTGAATTCAGTCAGGCCTTGTTTGCAATTTAACAAAAAGCTTTCATTTTAAAAAGAATTCACAGTAGTTGTATTGCAATTTGCACACGTAATGTTAATATTATTTTATGCAATGTGATGTTCCATTTGATTCCATTTGAAATTCATAACCTCATTAATAAACGCGATGCGTGCGATCCAATCATATTTTATTATTTGTGAAAATGCGAATGCAAATCGAGGTCATTAATATCTCACAATTGACCGCAAAATTGTTCCAATGTCGCACACAATTGACTTCTCGTCGCGCCGACAGCGTCCAACGAACTCTTGCTAGCGCTGGCTGCCGTATTTGGATTGCGGCGCTACCATATTTGCACAGATTCTGATACGCACTTTTTGTTATTGGTCGTTTTGTTTTAGCCTGATCGATTTTGGGAAAGGGAAGATGTAAAAATTGTTTATTTTTACAAACTTTTGAGGAAAATTTTGTGTTATTTTGTAAAGGCCAATTCCACCGTTACGGACGTTACAGATACATGCAACTTGCAACTTTTAAGTGAATAGCATACATGTTTGCTGTTAGGATAACACTTTATTTCTAATTATGCTACTAGTATACACTCTAATGTTCATTATAATGAAGCAATTTTGTTTTGGCTTTCTTAGTTAATTAGCTACAGAAATTAGAAACGAGCGTTACGGACGTTACGCGAAAGTGCCTGTGGTTTTGACAGATGGTACATATCCTTAAATCTCCTTTCAGTTCTGTGTTTTATTTTTTTTTGTTAAATATATTGAGCAAGCCCTGACTCCATTCTATGTAAACATGAAAAGCAAGTTTGAAATTAATACTCCTGTATCGTCCTACACTGTTGATTTAGTGTTACGGACGTTACATTTTATCTCAAATGTGACGTCCGTAACGTTTTTCATGATGAAAAAAAACTGTCAAGGTGCTTCCTTAGATTTTTTTCTTTACTATCTTGAAGTAGGTGTGACATCAATCTATGGAGGCATGATTAGCAAATTTGAAATAAATGCTCCTGTTTTGAGCAATAATGTTCCAAAATTTTGTTACGGACGTTACAAAGGCACTTTTGGCATGGAATTGGCCTAAAGTTAAAAGATCAAAGTAGCGGTTATGAATGAGGTTAATAACTTTGCATCGGTTATATATCGGGCATTGTGAAAAATCTAAACATTTTGCTTTGGACCTCGGAATATCCTCGGTTCCAAAGGCAAAATGTTTAGATTTTTCACAATGCCTCCAAATAACCGATGCGCAGTTATTAACCTCTAAACATCACCCCCACTGGAAGATTTTGGAATTCCAACGAAATTCAACTGTTTACATTATTCCAGATCCAACCATTTTCATCCATAAAAAGGCGGGAAAGGTGTGGAAGATTTTGGAATTCCAACGAAATTCAACTGTTAACATTATTCCAGATCCATCCATTTTCATCCATAAAAAGGCGGGAAAGGTGTGGAAGATTTTGGAATTCCAACGAAATTCAACTGTTAACATTATTCCAGATCCATCCATTTTCATCCATAAAAAGGCGGGAAAGGTGTGGAAGATTTTGGAATTCCAAACAAAATTGTGGCAAATTTTAGGCCAAATTTGGCAAAACTGGATTAGATAAAATTGCAAACATTTTCAGCTGGAATTTTACATAAACCTAGTATAAATTTTCAGCTGGAATTTTACATAAACCTAGTTTAAATTTTCAGCTTGATTGACTATAAGGTGCAACGGGAATGGAGGTGGCAATGAAATCTTCCACAGGGGGGGTGGATATTAAATGGAATATCCCAATGAGTTAGTACTATCCAGTATAAACATTTTCTGTTTCCTCTTTTTCCAAATGTTATTAGAATTTAAATTATTAGAATTTAAAGGGACATTGCGTGATCCACAGCCTCATCCCCCACTTTTCTCAAAAAAGTTGAGATTTTTATACCACTGGAAACCTCTGGCTACATAATGTTTCTTGCAGATTAATTCGTTTAGCAAAAATATCGTCAAATTTTAATTATGTTCTGGTGTACCAGAACAAAATTACAACACAGTGGTGTATGGAGCAGTGTAATGCACATAATCATGCATAACTGTTACGCAAAATCGGAGTCAACTGGAATTTTGGAAATAAGCTTTTTTCATTGATATCTGCCGTAGATCTACTATCTAAAATTGTCATAAAAAAGGGGATGCAAGGATCACGAAATACTTCTTTAACGCATGAGCTTTAATAGCAAAATGTATCTTATTTTCTAGACATAGACATAGCATTAGTGATTATTATAATATCGTGATTTTTGTATGTAGTTTATTACTCCTGTATTTGTAACAGTAATATTAATAGTAAAGGTAAAAGGACCATTATCAGCTAGCTTAGGCTATTTTATAAATGAACTTTATTTAATGCCCAGATGGGCGTTGGCATTACAGGTTTTAGACAGAAAATCTGGAAAAGTGACGCAATGGTGTATGGCAGATTTTTTCATCCAAATTAATTGTCATGTTTTTTTGGTTTTTACCTAGCTGGGGGGTTTACACCCCCCAGCTAGGTATTGTAATCGTTCGGGTTCTTCCGCTGGCAACAAACCACTGTAATCTTCCGTTTTCTTCCGCTGGCAACAAAGTGAAAATGCACATGTGTTTTTTTTTGTTACCCTTTGAGTATGAAACCCTGACTTGATGCTATGTAAGAATTATTTGACTAGTGAAGATATGGTTTGGTCTTTTTGAATCATTGTTTTTCTAAAGGAATGAATGTGTTTGTTAGTTTGTTACTGTAATTTGTTATTTAACCTAAGGCACTTAATTAGTTGAAAAGGTAATTAATGACCTGTTGTTTCTGCAAGCCCAGGGAATATATGTGTGGGAGGATTGATGGCTAATATGATTTTGGATGTAGTTAGTTGGAATTGAAAGGTTGTTGCAGAAAACTTGGATAATAGTGACAGTAGTTTGTGTAGGAAGCAATAGTTGAAATAATGGCATATGGGCACATGAACAAAGTGAATAACTTTAGGTGATTGCAAAGCCAAAGGTTTTCTTTAAGGTTGAATGTCAATGCAGTGGAAATAAGCAGTAATGGCATATTTATATAGGTTTTTTAATAGAAATTTGATTTTTGATATGAACCATGCAGGTGTGTTAAAGGCACTCCTTAACAGTAATTGTAGTATAAATTTATAGGTTTAATATTATGTTTACTATCAAAAGTACTAGTATTAGGCTCTGGCTTATCTTTTGATTTTGATTTTGCACCCGTATTTTACAGACTTTGGTGGTATGTTTGGAAACAGGGGATTAATGAGCCAGGCTTTAAAATGTTTAGCATTTATTTCTGTATGGTTATATGTCCGACCTCTTTCTTTGTATTAATGAAAGTGTTCTCTGGCCTCTTTCTTTGTAATGAATGTGTTTTTGGCTTGATTAGTAATTCCAATGTTAGTACCGGTATATGAAACTATCAGATGTGTTTCCTTTGCAGTAGGAACTTTAATTCTTTCAGTGCCATTATCATGGCAGTTAATATCAAACTCTAGCTAGCATTTGTTTACAGGCTCTATGTTTTGCTTAAGTAAATGATTGTTGGGGATTTTCTTGTCTTCTGATGTTAGGGTTTTTTGTTTTATACTTATATCTTAGAGTATGTATCTTATTTTGTTTGATTAAAACATCTTGCATTAATATATATTTGAATCTAAATTTGTGTGGTTTAAAACATTAACAATTGGTGTTCTTGTATTTTACAGGGAAATTAAACATGGTTTAAGATTATGCATAACACAAAAATAGCTTGCAAATGGAATAGACCTACATGAATGCGGGATATGAATTCATTTGTTTTCCCTACCTTTTTTTTTTGTTTATGAAGTTGGGGAAAATAGTATAAAAGCCTTTAAAAGTCTAGTAATTGGTAACTGTAAAAGAAGTGCAGGTACCCTTCATGATACCACTGGGTATTATACTGTGCGTGCGCAGCAGCACTATTGTGGTGCCACATTACATTTGATGTAGTATATATGTCATGGACTGTAACATTTGAGCTGTTTTAGGGTCAATTGGTCATGGTATACAAGTAATATTGTAAATAATTTTTATTGCACAACCTTATGCCCTACAACAAGTTAAAACTGCATTTCTAAAAGGTTTCAGTGTTAGATGAATTGGTTAGTGCATCGTGGTATGATAAAATTCCTTCTATAATCTGTGGATAAATGTTTATAATCTGTGAGTTAATGGTACCAGTACATTTTATTGTTATCATGGTTATCACCCATTTGCTGTTTTCTGTAATCATGGTGATCTTGAATGAGAAATACTAGCTAGTACTAACAAGGTAAGACTGATCATAGTTTAATTAATTTAATTCTATAGTGATAGTTACAGGACTATTCATGGGTATTGGAATAATTCTGGTAGACCCTGCGCACAAGTATAACCCACAAGTATAACCCTAACCCTAATCCTCACCGTTTATAAACCTAACCCTAATCCTAACCCTAATTTAAAATTATAAGGGTGCTGTCATTTTCTTTGGAATGGGGGTCATGAATATACTGGGGAGTGGGGGTCATAGAATTTTAGACCAATTATAGGGGTTATAATTTTTCAACACCCAAAATAGGGGTATAGAATTATTAAGGGCTGGTGACTCAAACTTTTCGCGCGCTGTGCATGTATTCTTGCACACAATCTTTCATTATATAATGCAGATATTTTGCGCATATCGCGCGCCTTCCTTACACACACAATTAAATTTTAACGCACTCCACACACTTTCTTTGCTCTAAAGTTTTGATGCGCTCCTCGCCTTTGTTCCGGCAATGAATAATTTGTCTTGAGTCTGTGTAGGTGGAAGTGGGGGGGGTCATAAATTTTTTCGACCCAACATAGGGGGGTCTAAAAAGATTGTGCCCGCAATAGGAGGGTCATAAAATTTTTACTCCGGTCACCGACCCCCCCACCCGACGAAGAAAATGACATCCCCTAACCAAACCCTAAAACACAGGGTGCACAGGGTAAACCAGAATTATACCTGGGTAATAATAATAATTCCTATTCATGTTTTAGTCCAAGACACAATCCCAGCAAACACAAAATGTTTTCGACATCATTCGCAAAAGGTTATAAAAGGTTGTCAGAAAACGTTTAAATGTCGGGTTATATAAAGGGTATATTAAGGTTATAAAACGTTTTCATAACCTTAAAAAACCTTTTATGATATTCTACTGTTCAGCAAACAAAATGTTTTACAAAAAACATTTAAATGTCGGGTTATATAAAGGGTATAAAAACATTTTAATAACATTCCAAAAACATTCTTGAAAACTTGATACAAACATTCTAAACAGAATGTTATTTTGGGGTTGAAAAAATATTTTGCGAAAAATGTTTGCCCAAAATATTTTCAAAAACGTTTTAAAAACATTTTCATGACCTTTATATAACCCGACATTTAAATGTTATTGAAAGGTTTTGAAAAAACATTTGAAGAACATTTTGTGTTTCCTGGGTTCAAATATTTTAACATAATGTTATTTTAGTATTGACACAATATTTGGCAAAAATGTTTGCAAAAATAGTTTACAATAACATTTTTTGAAAACATTTAAAAATATTGTTGTAGTGTGTTTTCATACAAAACTTTTTAAAACGTTATCATGACCTTTACATAAAAATTTTCGACCCAACATTGGGGGGGGGGGTCTAAAAGAAGATTGTGCCCGCAATAGGAGGGTCATAAAAAATTTTACTCCGGTCACCGACCCCCCCACCCGACGAAGAAAATGACATCCCCCTAACCAAACCCTAAAACACAGGGTGCACAGGGTAAACCAGAATTATACCTGGGTAATAATAATAATTCCTATTCATGTTTTAGTCCAAGACACAATCCCAGCAAACACAAAATGTTTTCGACATCATTCGCAAAAGGTTGTCAGAAAACGTTTAAATGTCGGGTTATATAAAGGGTATATTAAGGTTATAAAACGTTTTCATAACCTTAAAAAACATTTTATGATATTCTACTGTTCAGCAAACAAAAATGTTTTACAAAAAACATTTAAATGTCGGGTTATATAAAGGGTAGTATAAAAACATTTTAATAACATTCCAAAAACATTCTTGAAAACTTGATACAAACATTCTAAACAGAATGTTATTTTGGGGTTGAAAAAATATTTTGCGAAAAATGTTTGCCCAAAATATTTTCAAAAACGTTTTAAAAACATTTTCATGACCTTTATATAACCCGACATTTAAATGTTATTGAAAGGTTTTGAAAAAAACATTTGAAGAACATTTTTGTGTTTCCTGGGTTCAAATATTTTAACATAATGTTATTTTAGTATTGACACAATATTTGGCAAAAATGTTTGCAAAAATAGTTTACAATAACATTTTTTGAAAACATTTAAAAATATTGTTGTAGTGTGTTTTCATACAAAACGTTTTAAAACGTTATCATGACCTTTACATAAAAATTTTCGACCCAACATAGGGGGGGGGGTCTAAAAAAAGATTGTGCCCGCAATAGGAGGGTCATAAAAATTTTTACTCCGGTCACCGACCCCCCCCCCACCCGACGAAGAAAATGACATCCCCCTAACCAAACCCTAAAACACAGGGTGCACAGGGTAAACCAGAATTATACCTGGGTAATAATAATAATTCCTATTCATGTTTTAGTCCAAGACACAATCCCAGCAAACACAAAATGTTTTCGACATCATTCGCAAAAGGTTGTCAGAAAACGTTTAAATGTCGGGTTATATAAAGGGTATATTAAGGTTATAAAACGTTTTCATAACCTTAAAAAACATTTTATGATATTCTACTGTTCAGCAAACAAAAATGAAAAAAAAAAAACATTTAAATGTCGGGTTATATAAAGGGTAGTATAAAAACATTTTAATAACATTCCAAAAACATTCTTGAAAACTTGATACAAACATTCTAAACAGAATGTTATTTTGGGGTTGAAAAAATATTTTGCGAAAAATGTTTGCCCAAAATATTTTCAAAAACGTTTTAAAAACATTTTCATGACCTTTATATAACCCGACATTTAAATGTTATTGAAAGGTTTTGAAAAAAACATTTGAAGAACATTTTTGTGTTTCCTGGGTTCAAATATTTTAACATAATGTTATTTTAGTATTGACACAATATTTGGCAAAAATGTTTGCAAAAATAGTTTACAATAACATTTTTTGAAAACATTTAAAAATATTGTTGTAGTGTGTTTTCATACAAAACGTTTTAAAACGTTATCATGACCTTTATATAACCCGACATTTTAATGTTATTAAAACGTTTTTACCTAAACCAAAAGCCAAAATATAACTTATTTAAAACGTTTACGTTTTTGTGTTTGCTAGGATGTTTATCATCACCGTTCAACATCTTTATTAACCACTCCCGTTTACTAACTGCTCCTGTTTACTCTACTAGCTCCCGCTAGTTTTGAATAAAATAAACACACTATCTGTGGTCATCTTGTGACTCCCTACATTTTGGTCATCAAAAGTATTATGCCCCCCCCGTATTTTTCTTTCCGAAAATGTATGACCCCCTGTATATTTGGGATCCTCCTTCCAAAGAAAATAATAGCCCCCTAAGGGGTATTTATGGGGCTCAAACTCAGTGACAACAAACCTCACAACCAGGGGACATTTTGCAGGGTCATGTCAAATCTTAGAATTGCTGCATTTTCTGGCAATATGTAGGGGTACGGAGCTCAAACTCAGTGACAATAAACTTGATGAGAAGAGTAACATTTTGGAATATTTTGCATGGATCAGGTCAAAGGTCAGCTGGGGTCAAATCTTCGAATTTCAATATCTGGACATCTGTAAGGGTACGGGGCTCAATCTCGGCGACAACCTCATGACCAGGGGAACATGTTGGAACATTTTGCAGGGGGCAGGTCAAAGGTCAGCTGGGGTCAAACCTTCGAATTTCAATATCTGGACATCTGTGAGGGGTACGGGGCTCAATCTCGGTGACAACCTCATGACCTGGGGAACATATTGGAACATTTTGCACGGGTCAGCTCAAAAGACATCATTCTGGGGCCAAATCTTAGAATTGCGTTATCTGGACATCTGTAAGAGGTACAGGGCTCAAACTCGGTGACAACTCATGACCAGGGGTGAATTATGGAACATCTTACAGGTGTCTGGTCAAAGGTCATCTGGGTCAAATCTTAGAATTGCATTTTCTGGACATCTGTGAGGAGTACAGGACTCAAAACTCGGTGACAACAAACCTCATCACAGGGGAACATTTTTGGAACATTTTGCAGGGGTCAGATACCTCCACAACACCAACATGCCCCAGCTAGGTTTGTGGTCTATGACCACCATTTGCCTCTAGTTGTTTTTGTTATTTTGCAACTTTGTAGTGTTAATGTAAGAGTTTCTGCCAATAACATTTTCCACATCGGTAAATACTTCCCAAATTTAGTCCTTGATAACATGAAAAATTCAGACTCTACCAAAATGTTATAAATTAGCCATATAAAATTTTAGTAATTTTGATATTTGTCTCACTTACATGTCAGCATTAAATAAAGTGCCTTTAATAAAATAGCCTAAGCTTGCTGATGATGGAAATGAGAGGTATCACTTATAGTTACACTGTTCAGAGAAATGGTGAGCTGTTTGTTTTAACAGGCTAGAAACATGTTGTGTGTTTAGGATTAGAGAAACATAAAATAAGGTGATTAAAATTGGAAAATAACAAGCTGCAGCTGTGTACATCATGACCACAACGTTGTAACAACGTTATATGACATTGTGGCAATTTAAAGACGTTGTGACGATCAACATTGTGACAATGTAATATATGATGTGTGTTACTACAGGTTAACCATGTTAGTATTTTGTCAAATTTGATTTTGTTGGTTAAAATTTAAAATTCAATCACAGATTTGGTTTAGATTTGGTTTCCTTTTCCAAGGAAAGTACAACGTTTTTACATCCAACTTCTAAGATCATGAAAATATTGATGTGATTTTCTTTCTGAAGACTTGACATCTGGCTACATTTGAACTGAACAAATATGTGCTAGTTTTATATGATGTGTTATGGCACATTAGAGATTTATAAAAACAAGTTTAAGAATGATATCATTTAGTTTGAGAAATGTAATTTATCTGTTTTGTTTTCTAACCAGCACCTAGGTAACCCCATTTCAAATTCTCTGTGTAGGAGAGTAAGTTCAATTCCATAGGGGGTATATGGATTTCCTTTTGAGACACCATGACCATATTGCATATATATTATATAAATGAGATTGACAATTTAGTTGGCAAAAACAATTCAACATTAATTGGTCATCAATTCACTGCATATCTGTTAGTACTTATGTATTTTTTGAATAAAATACAACCTGAGGATACTAAACCTATTGCGATTTTCTTGTCAATTTCTAAATATCAGAATTGTCATTATTTAATTTCTGCATCAGTCCTCTATTATTGAGAATCCAAACATCCACCCATTTCATTCAAATGTGATTTGTTTATCTGATTTGTAAAGGTTTTGACAACCCTGGATAACACAAGAATGCCTCTATTGAAGCTTATTTCCATTGGGGTCCATTGAAGACTGCACTGGGACAGTTTGGGAACAGTCGGAGGTTAACACCCCTATTCTTTTTTAAACTGGCTGCGAGATACATGTACAGGAGCTTAGGGGCTGTGCAATAATTATCAGCCCCGGGGGTAAAATTTCGAACGGCTCGCCAAAAATCGCTTGCCCCCCTCTCGGCCCGCCAAAATCGCTTGCCCCCCCTCTCGGCCCGCCAAAAAATTCTTTGCCGCCCCCTTGAACATGCCAAATTTTTGGGATCTCAAATTACAAACTTTAAATGGTCCAGATGTATGTTGCGAAAAAGCGAGCAGGAAAAATTTGCATATTTAAGCGTTTCGCACCGTTTTCCTAAGCCTTTTAAAGCATTTGATTAAAAGGTGCCCGTGAATGCGTGCCAAAAATCGCTTGCCCCCCCCCTCTCGGCTTGCCAAAATTGCTTGCCCCCCCCTTTCGTCTCGCCAAAATTTCTTGCCCCCCCAATTTTACCCTCCCCCAGGGCTCATAATTATTGCACAGCCCCTTACAGGTATGGCTCTCTATATACACAGGATCCTTCTGAAGGATTAAGTATTTTCATGATTCTTTTTCCCAATTCTAAAAATGAACTATAAAGTTGCCAATTTCATTTGAAGTCAGTTACCCAGGCCAGTCTGTTCCCCTCCCTCCTCAAATCGCCAAAGGCCAAAAAAAGTCCCCTTTTTTGACCCCAAAAGTCAAATTTGTGAGCTTAGCCTTTGTTGTCAAAAGGTTCAAATTTTGGAGAGAGAAAAAAGTCCACATTTTCGAAATTCGCCCCCATGGTCCACTTTTTCAAAATCTCCCCCCCCCTCCACTTCAAAATCAGCACCCCCCCAAAAAAATAATAACACGGACCTTCAGTTACCTACTCTTTAAATTCCTAAGATTCAAAAGTTAATTTATTCGATTGTGATGAGGGACAAATCCAAGCTTAGATTAAAATTCTTAATCTGATAGATTAAAATTGAACTAATCTAAATAATTTAGATTACCATTTTTTTAATTTTCTTCATTAAAATTCAAATCCATAAGATTGACTTTGTAATCTTGGATTCAAATAAAAAACGTAGTATTGCTTGTTTAGTCCAAATTTCGTTTCGGGGAGTGATCAGGAAAATAAATTGAGCCTAACTTCACTCAGGAAGGTTTCTGTCTGATCTTATCATAAAGCCAAAATAATGATGTTAAAATGAAAGAAACCCCACCGGCTATTTTGGCCGTTAACATGAAGTTCTGTGGAGGACATGTCGAAAGATAAACAAAAAAAGTTCTCATGGAGAACATGTACCGTCGTGTCCCGGGTGTGGCTTACTTTTTTTTCTTTTCTTTTTTTTTGTCATTATATTTTTTATTAGAAAAAGCAAACATAAGTATAACTAGAGGCAAATGGTGGTCATAGACCACAAACCTAGCTGGGGCATGTTGGTGTTGTGGAGGTATCTGACCACTGCAAAATGTTCCAAAAATGTTCCCCTGTGATGAGGTTTGTTGTCACCGAGTTTTGAGTCCTGTACTCCTCACAGATGTCCAGAAAATGCAATTCTAAGATTTGACCCAGATGACCTTTGACCAGACACCTGCAAGATGTTCCATAATTCACCCCTGGTCATGAGTTGTCACCGAGTTTGAGCCCTGTACCTCTTACAGATGTCCAGATAATGCAATTCTAAGATTTGGCCCCAGAATGATGTCTTTTGAGCTGACTCGTGCAAAATGTTCCAATATGTTCCCCAGGTCATGAGGTTGTCACCGAGATTGAGCCCCGTACCCCTCACAGATGTCCAGATATTGAAATTCGAAGATTTGACCCCAGCTGACCTTTGACCTGATCCATGCAAAATATTTCAAAGTGTTACTCTTCTCATCAAGTTTATTGTCACTGAGTTTGAGCTCCGTACCCCCTACATATTGCCAGAAAATGCAGCAATTCTAAGATTTGACATGACCCTGCAAAATGTCCCCTGGTTGTGAGGTTTGTTGTCACTGAGTTTGAGCCCCATAAATACCCCCTTAGGGGCTATTATTTTCTTTGGAAGGAGGATCCCAAATATACAGGGGGTCATAAATTTTAGGAAAGAAAAATACGGGGTGGGGGGGGGGGGCATAATACTTTTGATGACCAAAATGTAGGGAGTCACAAGATGACCACAGATAGTGTGTTTATTTTATTCAAAACTAGCGGGAGCTATCTATCTATCTATACTAATAAAATAATAAGCGGTCTCTCTCTATCTGTCTGTCTATCTGTCTATCTATCTGTCTGTCCGGCTATGCGTTTCGCCGTGCTTCGACGCATCGCGCTGAAATTTCGCATATAGGTAGGTATTGGGAAAAGCATGTCGGCCATGTGGTTTTGAAGGTCATCGGAGGTCAAGGTCAAAGGTCAAAATTTCAAACTTTGTCCGATCGGGCCCAAACTTGGTGGGTGGAATCCTTGATAGGAGGGGACTGTAATGCGCGAAATAAAATCGAGGTCAACCAAGGTCAAAGGTCATTACGGAGGGGTCAAATTTCAAACTTTGTCCGACCGGGCTCAAACTTGGTGGGTCGAAACCTTCGTATGAGGGGAGCATGAAAAACATTATATGGAGGTCATCCGAGGTCAAAGGTCATGGATTTCAAACTTTGTCCTATAGGGTTCAAACTTGGTGGGTGCAATCCTTGATACGAGGGGAATATATGCGCAAAACAAAATTGAGGTCAACCGAGGTCAAAGGTCATGTAGGGGCTAAATTTAAACTTTGCCCTATTGGGCTTAAACTCAGGTCATCTGGGGTCAAACAGTATCGCTATCATGCCAGTGCTCTCACAGCATCTGGGCTCTCACAGCCGCAGGTGCACTAGTACTACTAAAATAATAAGCGGTCTCTGTCTATCTATCTGTCTGTCTGTCTGTCCGGCTATGCGTTCCGCAGCGCTTCGACGCATCGAGCCGAAATTTCGGATATGGATAGGTGACGGGAAAAGCATGTTCACCGGGTGGTTTTCTAAGGGCCCCTCGAGGTCAAAGGTCATCTAGGGGGAAAATACCCCAACTGGATAGCAAAAGCAGCAGCAAGTGGATACAAAGATGTGTAATGGGCAACTCTGGACAAGTTTCATTCAGCTTTTGGCTGTTTGCCCAAATTGAAATGCACTGTAATGTCTACCCAGAATGCATTGCTGCAAAGCTACAGGTGCACTAGTCTACTATACTAAAATAACCAGCGAAGTGTGTGTGTCTGTGTGTCTGTCTGTCCGGCTATGCGTTTCGCCGCGCTAAGACGCATCAATCCGATATTTTGGATATGGATAGGTATTGGAAAAAGCATGTTGACCGTGTGGTTTTTAAGGTCATTGGAGGTCAAGGTCAAAGGTCAAAATTTCAAACTTTGTTCGATCGGGCTCAAATTTGGTGGGTGGAATCCTTGATACGAGGGGAATATATGCCCGAAAAAAAATCGAGGTCAAGCGAGGTCAGAGGTCATTACAGAGGGGTCAAATTTCAAACGTTGTCCGATCGGGCTCAAACTTGGTGGGTGGAATCCTTGATACCAGGGGAATATATATGCGCGAAACAAAATCGACGTCAACCGAGGTCAAAGGTCATTACGGAGGGTTCAAATTTCAAACTTTGTCCGATCGGGCTCAAACTTGGTGGGTGGAATCCTTGATATGAGGGGAACACGTAAAAATATAATCGAGGTCATCCGAGGTCAAAGGTCATCCAGGGGCTGCATTTTAAACTTCGCCTGATTTCGGGTAAAACTTGGTGAAAGTAATTCTCCATATAACGGGACCATGAACAAAATCAAACCGAGGTCAATCGAGGGCAAAGGTCATATGGGGTCAGTATGACCAACTGGGCTTAAAAGTGGTAGAAAGAATCCTCGATATGAGGAGAACATGTCAAAAGTCAAAAGGGTCATCAGGGGTCAAATAGCATTGCCATCAGTTACTCTCACTGCAACGGGTGAACTAGTACTACTAAAATAATAGCCGTTGTCTGTCTGTGTGTGTGTGTGTGTGTCTGTCCGGCTATGCGTTCCGACGCGCCGGACGCGATCGTTCGATATTTCACACATAGATGGGTATCGGGCGTGCGCTGTTTACCGGGTGGTTTTGAAGGTCATCGGAGGTCAAGGTCAAAGGTCATAGGGGAAAAATACCCCGCATGGATCAAAGGTCAAAATTTCAAACTTTGTCCGATCGGGCCCAAACTTGGCAGGTGGGGTCCTTGATACGAGGGAATATATGCCCAAAATAAAATCGAGGTCAACCGAGGTCAAAGGTCATTACGGAGGGTCAAATTTCAAACTTTGTCCGATCAGGCTCAAATTTGGTGGGTGGGATCCTTGATACGAGGGGAATATATGCCCAAAATAAAATCGAGGTCAACCGAGGTCAAAGGTCATTACGGAGGGGTCAAATTGCAAACTTTGTCCGATCTGGCTCAAACTTGGTGGATGGAATCCTTCGTATGAGAGAAGCATGAAAAACATTATATGGAGGTCATCCGAGGTCAAAGGTCATGGATTTCAAACTTTGTCCTATCGGGCTCAAACTTGGTGGGTGGAATCCTTGATATGAGGGGAATATATGTGCGAAACAAAATTGAGGTCAGCCGAGGTCAAAGGTCATCTAGGGCTAAATTTAAATTTTGCCCTATTGTGCTTAGACTTGATATGATCGAGCATGAAAAATTACATCGAGGTCATCCCAGTTCAAAGGTCAGCTGGGGTCAAAAAGTGTGTTTCTCATACAGATGGTGCCCTAATAGCTACATGGCCATTACAGCTGCAGGTGCACTAATAGCCGTTGTCTGTCTGTGTGTGTGTCTGTCTGTGTGTGTGTCTGTCCAGCTATGCGTTCCGCCGCACTTCGACGCATCGTCCCGATATTGCACACATAGATGGGTACCGGGCGGGCGCTGTTTACCAGGTAGTTTCGAAGGTCATCGGAGGTCAAGGTCAAAGGTCAAAATTTCAAACTTTGTCCAATCGGGCCCAAACTTGGTGGGTGGGATCCTTGATATGAGGGGAATATATGCCCAAAATAAAATCGAGGTCGACTGAGGTCAAAGGTCATTATGGAGGGGTCAAATTTCAAACTTGGTCAGATCGGGCTCAAACTTGGTGGGTCGAAACCTTCGTATGAGGGGAGCATGAAAAACATTATATGGAGGTCATCCGAGGTCAAAGGTCAAAGGTCATGGATTTCAAACTTTGTCCTATCGGCCTCAAACTTGGTGGGTGGAATCCTTGATACGAGGGGAATATATGCAAAACAAAATTGAGGTCAAAGGTCATGTAGGGGCTAAATTTAAACTTTGCCCTATTGGGCTTAAACTTGATAGGTGGAATCCTTCGTATGAGGGGAGCATGAAAAAAATTACACCGAGGTCTTAGGTCATCAAACAGTATTGCTCTCACAGCATCAGGGCTCTCACAGCTGCAGGTGCACTAGTAGAGTAAACAGGAGCAGTTTAAAAGTAAACGGGAGTGGTTAATAAAGATGTTGAACGGTGATGATAAACATATTGTGTCTTGGACTAAAACATGAATAGAAATTATTATTATTACCCAGGTATAATTCTGGTTTACCCTGTGCACCCTGTGTTTTAGGGTTTGGTTAGGGGATGTCATTTTCTTCGTCAGGGGGGGTCGGTGACCGGAGTAAAAATTTTATGACCCTCCTATTGCGGGCACAATTTTTTAGACCCCCCCTATGTTGGGTCGAAAATTTTATGACCCCCCCCCACTTCCACCTACACAGACTCAAGACAAATTATTCATTGCCGGAACAAAGGCGAGGAGCGCATCAAAACTTTTAGAGCAAAGAAAGTGTGTGGAGTGCGTTAAAATTTAATTGTGTGTGTAAAGAAGGCGCGCTATAGACGAATCCAAGTAGCCAAGTCATGGTCAGGATTTGGTCGGACATCTTTGGGTAGCCGCTAGCACCAACCTGGTGCTTTGAGCGTCCAATTGTGCAAATAAAAGCCGCCTAACACCTATAGAAGATGCAAGGACGAGGAGGGTTAATAGAATAATAGCTAATAATATATATAATGGAGATAATTCCGCAGGTAATCCCGTCGCATCTATTCATACATATAGCCCTTTTGTTCGCAAGTACATCAAATATGCATAGATACCGCGTGTATTAATCCGATTATTATGTCACTTCAACAGCGAATAGACCATGCTGTGTGTTTTGTCGAAGGGAACTGTATTGTGTTATTCTTTTGTCTGCCTGTGTTTTCGCGGAAGGTGTAATACGGGTGATGGAATGCAGTTTAAAATTTCCGCCAAGGCCGAATCATTTCACATTTTGAGTGCATTGTAGCCGACGGCTACCCAACTAAAGGCTGCTAGTCAGGTGTAGGAATGCGTGTATTTGGATTCGTCTATATGCGCAAAATATCTGCATTATATAATGAAAGATTGTGTGCAAGAATACATGCACAGCGCGCGAAAAGTTTGAGTCACCAGCCCTTAATAATTCTATACCCCTATTTTGGGTGTTGAAAATTATAACCCCTATAATTGGTCTAAAAATTCTATGACCCCCACTCCCCAGTATATTCATGAACCCCTTCCAAAGAAAATGACAGCCCCCTTATAATTTAAATTTAAATTAGGGTTAGGATTAGGGTTAGGTTTATAAACGGTGAGGATTAGGGTTAGGGTTATAATTGGGGTTGCTTAGGGTTAGGGTTATACTTGTGCGCAGGGTCTACCAGAATTATTCCAATACCCATGAATAGTCCTGTAACTATCACTAAATAGAATTAAATTAATTAAACTATGATCAGTCTTACCTTGTTAGTACTAGCTAGTATTTCTCATTCAAGATCACCATGATTACAGAAAACAGCAAATGGGTGATAACCATGATAACAATAAAATGTACTGGTACCATTAACTCACAGATTATAAACATTTATCCACAGATTATAGAAGGAATTTTATCATACCACGATGCACTGACCAATTTTCATCTAACACTGAAACCTTTTAGAAATGCAGTTTTAACTTGTTGTAGGGCATAAGGTTGTGCAATAAAAATTATTTACAATATTACTTGTATACCCTGACCTATTGACCCCTTAAACAGCTCAAATGTTACAGTCCATGACATATATACTACATCAAATGTAATGTGGCACCACAATAGTGCTGCCGCGCACGCACAGTATAATACCCAGTGGACTCGGGAGGTATCATGAAGGGTTCCTGCCCTTCTTTTACAGTTACCAATTACTAGACTTTTAAAGGCTTTTATACTATTTTCCCCAACTTCATAAACAAAAAAAAAAAAAAGGTAGGAAAACAAATGAATTCATGTCCCGCATTCATGTAGGTCTATTCCATTTGCAAGCTATTTTTGTGTTGCGCATAATCTTAAACCATGTTTAATTTCCCTGTAAAATACAAGAACACCAATTGTTAATGTTTTAAACCACATAAATTAGGAACTAGGATTCAAATATATATTAATGCAAGATGTTTTTAATCAAACAAAATAAGATACATACTCTAAGATATAAGTATAAAACAAAAAAACCCTAACATCAGAAGACAAGAAAATCCCCAACAATCATTTACTTAAGCAAAACATAGAGCCTGTAAACAAATGCTAGCTATAGAGTTTGATATTAACTGCCATGATAATGGCACTGAAAGAATTAAAGTTCCTACTGCAAAGGAAACACATCTGATAGTTTCATATACCGGTACTAACATTGGAATTACTAATCAAGCCAAAAACACATTCATTACAAAGAAAGAGGCCAGAGAACACTTTCATTAATACAAAGAAAGAGGTCGGACATAACCATACAGAAATAAATGCTAAACATTTTAAAGCCTGGCTCATTAATCCCCTGTTTCCAAACATACCATCAAAGTCTGTAAAATACGGGTGCAAAATCAAAATCAAAAGATAAGCCAGAGCCTAATACTAGTACTTTTAATAGTAAACATAATATTAAACCCATAAATTTATACTACAATTACTGTTAAGGAGTGCCTTTAACACACCTGCATGGTTCATATCAAAAATCAAATTTCTATTAAAAAAACCTATATAAATATGCCATTACTGCTTATTTCCACTGCATTGACATTCAACCTTAAAGAAAACCTTTGGCTTTGCAATCACCTAAAGTTATTCACTTTGTTCATGTGCCCATATGCCATTATTTCAACTATTGCTTCCTACACAAACTACTGTCACTATTATCCAAGTTTTCTGCAACAACCTTTCAATTCCAACTAACTGCATCCAAAATCATATTAGCCATCAATCCTCCCACACATACATTCCCTGGGCTTGCAGAAACAACAGGTCATTAATTACCTTTTCAACTAATTAAGTGCCTTAGGTTAAATAACAAATTACAGTAACAAACTAACAAACACATTCATTCCTTTAGAAAACAATGATTCAAAAAGACCAAACCATATCTTCACTAGTCAAATAATTCTTACATAGCATCAAGTCAGGGTTTCATACTCAAAGGGTAACAAAAAAAAACCATGTGCATTTTCACTTTGTTGCCAGCGGAAGAAAACAGGAAGATTACAGTGGTTTGTTTCCAGCGGAAGAACCCGAACGATTACAATACCTAGCTGGGGGGTGTAAACCCCCCAGCTAGGTAAATATAATCACAGAGAATCGCCACTTAGGGAGCGATCATTATTTATGGCAGGGGGGGGAATGGGTAAATTTAGGGGGGAACACGAAATTTTTTTGTGATCTTGAGGGGGGAACCTGAAATTTTTAGTTGAACCAGGAGGGGGGATTGTTAAATTTTAAATGGAGAAAATTGGGAAAACAAGGGGGAACGCGAAAATTTTGAGCGGACGCGAGGGGGAACGCGAAATTTTTGTCGATATTTTGCCAAAACACCCATTCCCCCCTGCCGTAAATAACGATCGGTCCCTTACAGCTGCAAATGTGTATAAATATATACATAGCATAATACTACACAAACCGTTCAAACCCAAGGGAACGTCCATTATATATGAGCCTTATATGGAAGTCGCCACTTGACTTCGATTATTCCGTGGTATCAAAAGCCACAAGTACTTGAGTAGGCTACCATCACTCACGGTCAGCTGACATTATTTTAGCAGATTTAAAAATAAATAAAAATACATTTATTATAAATGAAAATGAATCATGATATTATGATTTTTTTTTAAATAAAAAAATACAGGAATTATTAGTACTAGAGACTTATCATGTAAAATAATAAACAAAGTCGTCATTTTAATAAATCATGAATCATGACTAACTTATAAAATTAAAATCATGCTACTAACTATGCTAGCCTACAGTGCCATCTAAATAAATTTAAATTAATTCATGAATGATAAATAAATTTAAGAAATTGACAAAAATAAAAACATAAACAAATAATATATTATACTTAGCTGTACAAATAAAGAAGAAAAAATCTGAAATGAATTCAGTGTAGGCCTACTTTTTAATTGTAATTTTACAAATTCAAAAATAAGATAGTGATATTAAATAATAAATAGTAATAATAATATTGGGTCTAGTAATAATAATAAATAATAATAATAATGAAATAATGATTAATATTTATAATAATAATTTAATAATATAATAGTAATAAATAAAAATAACAATAATAGATAGTATAAATAAATAATAAATAATAATAAATAGTTGTAATATAATATTTAAAAATAATATTTAAAAATAAAATTGATTACAAAAAAAACATTTAAAAAAAAAACATTCATCGTGTTTATATCGTGTTATTTTTAATAATATTATCAAACTTATTTCTCCACTGAAAATTATAAAATAACTGTAAACAATTATAACTAAATATAGGCCTATTATAACTAAATATTAATTGAGTGACAGCCAATCGATCAAAACCCATCATAAACATCCAGGCATCCATTGCCAAGACGGCGTAAGAGGATTAGGTAAATAATAACAAAGAACTAGTATTATAATAATAAAGGACGTTCCCTTGGGTTTGAACAGTGTGCCCAATACAAAATGTGGCATACTTCTTTCTGTAAACAAATCATTTATTGAGTTTGTAAGTCTAGTGTTGTGCGCCCTTATCCATTAATTGATCAAGTTGCATACGAGCTGGAGATAAGGTCAGAAGGTCAGTCAGGGTAAATAATTAAGCAAGCATGCAAGGCGCATGGTGAATGATGTTCGGTACAACTGATTTAAACATGTTAAATGGATAGTTACAAGCTGAAAATGGACAACTAGTGACCAAAAGAACCTGGTAAAGTATTAAATTATGAAGTAACCCTTTCAGATTAACTTTGCTAAGCCTAAGGCTTGATGTTCCAAAGCATGCGACAAGTTGAGCTTCCATATCACATCCTAGTCATAGGTATCCTAGGTGAATTCAAATTTGCCATCAAACTGCATCATTTTATATATCAAATTAAAGCCCTTGAGTAAACAAAGCCAAAACTGAAAACCTTTTTTTCATAGCACTTTCCGTAGCAAAGTTACATCTTGTCAAAGCCTGACTTTCATCAAAAAGATTCATCTAGCAAAATTCCCCAAAACGGCATTTCGGGGGTGTTTCTAGATCTTAGTCTCATGGCGATAGCAGCTTTTTTTAATGGAACTGCTATCAAAATCCCTCTGAAATTCCATGTGCGGGTGACTTATCACCATAAAAAATTATATATTTGGGTCAAGTGAAGTATAGAAAACATATTTATGTAGGTTTCTTTCTTCGGGCACAAGTTTTAAATTTCTATGTAAAAATGCATTGACATTGTCGGCGAATTTGGCTGACCAGCAAATGTGTTAACTAAGGTTTGCCTGGGTTACCTACTAGTCATGCTAGTCCGAGGTGCTCTGACGATAACACTCCGATCGCCAGGCAATCTACGTTAGGCCAGTGGGACAACGAAAACGCTACGTGAACGAGCTAATCACATCCATTCGAGAACTTAAAGCCACACACCGACATAATACTTTTGGCGAGCAACTTACACAGGCCCGTCGGAACCGCTACGGCCGGTACGGCCATGGCCGTACCACTTTTCAGCCAAAAAAAAAAGAGGAAAGGAGAGAAGAGAAGAGAAAGAGGAAAAGGAGAAAAAAAAAAGAAAAGGAGAAAAGGAGAAGGAGAAGGTTAAATTGCACGTATAGTAGGCCCATGCCTAAATCGCAGTCGGGTCAATCTATAGCCTATAGGCCTAGGACGAGGTCTGTGATTATTTTGCTTGAAGGCAGGTCCTCTGACCAAAAGCATGTGAAAATTACGACGGGCTTGCCGATATGCAGGGCCCGTCACATTGTCACCAAAGTCAGTATAATTATATAGGCCTATTAAAACGGACTCCGTGCTGACTTCAATTCAACATCGATCCATATGCATGCTTTAATTGCGAATCTCAAGTCTTAGGCCTATAAAGTGTTTAAAAAGTGTAACATTTATCATTTTAAAAATTGAGTTCGGGCCCTTTTTTGTTTTAAAAAGCAATGATAGTGTAAAAATGATGCACCAAATGGCTTCAATTGGACCTTCATTTTGCAAAATTTCCAAAACTTCTGAGGGGTACTTCCCGTTCAGACACAGGCTGTGCGTATACAAACAACTGCACGTTTTTGTGTCTGTATTTAACACCCACCATTAAACCAATAATTCATAAAATAACAGTGAAAAAATGGCCTTCAATTGGCTTGTCATTTCGTAAATTGATATTTTCGGCTTTTTCAAACTACACAATAATAGTGCCAAAATGGTCCACCAAATGGCTTCAATTGGTCTTCATTTTGCAAAAGTTTCTCACTTCCCTGCGTGCGCAAATTTATGTTTACATGTAAAGCAATACCGGGTAATTTATAAAGGTCAAAACTTGTCCACGAATGGCTTCAATTGGGCCGTCATTTCACAAATTTTCGGCCTTTTCAAACTTAAAATTTTACACAATAATAGTGCAAAAATAGTCCACCAAATGGCTTCAATTAGGTCTTCATTTTGCATCATTTTCTCATTTCTGACACCAGCAATGTATCAACTTTATGGGTACATAATTATAAAGCAATAATTCCGACAATAAAAGTTAAAACTTGTCCACAAATGGCTTCAATTGGGCCGTCTTTTTGCAAATTTTAGGCTTTTTCAAACTAAAATTTTACACAATAATAGTGACAAAATGGTCCAACAATTGGCTACAATTGGGTCTTCATTTTCCTAAAGTTTCTAATCGAAAATTGGGCTTTCAAATGTACTATCATGTGTACTGCAATCGAGTCTTATCATGAATTAGTAATATGTTTTATGGCTGATCATTTTTATTTCGAATGTCCTAGTTTTGAAGTTTAGTCCTATTAACTTACCGTTGAAATTCTACTTTTCATTTTCCAAAGTGCTTGAGCTTCCAGGGGGCTTCGCCCCCTCGAACCCCCATGAGGGGCTCTGCCCCTTCAAACCCCGCTGGGGTTTTACCCCCAGACCCCCAAAGTGGCCGTACCACTATCAATTTCCTTCCGACGGGCCTGAACTTACATACAAGTTCAACATCATCATGTTAGCGACTTGCGGAAAACCGCCCTGCTGACTAAACATTCAGAAGGTTCAGAAGGTTCATGATCATGCAAGTCTAGTCTTAGAAGTTGAAGTAATAAATCATCATGATTCAATTGATATGAATCGGCTATTCAACGTTTAAACACACAGATCGTCAAGCACAAAACAAAATTATTCTAAGTCGCCGATCGCAATAGGATGAGGTTTATCAGGGTGTATCAAAATGATTGGTACCTATCAGTTTTGTGTAATGAAACACCTGCTTCTTCAACATTCAGCAGACCTCATAAAATGACTAGACTGCAATTTATAGATATTTATACTACATTTTATTGTGGCAGTCTTGTCCATTTTCTATGGACATTGATGAGTACCATCATTTTGATCACCCTGTAGTATGTGCACAAGGTGTTGTACCAATTAAAGAGCTTGAAAAAGATAAAAAGACCTGTACATGATTTTGTGATGCAAAATACTGCTGTTTTTCTTTTCTGCCTGCCATAACACATTATTTTTGACTTTATTGTAATAACTTCTGCTAAAGACCTTCATCTTAGAAACAAACAAGTGTATAAATCAATTAGTAGCATGACAGAGAACTTGACCTACATGTAGTTCGGACATTGACCTAGTCCTAGTTATGAACTTTATGCTAGCTATGCACAAATACAGTATAGAGGTAAAACTGCTTAGGTGTCAGCCCTCACTCTGAACCTGACTTTCTAGCTGTATGCTACGGAAGTAACTAAGGGCCATGCGGGTTGCTTTGTAACGCAAGAAGTCAGGATCTTGTGATCACAAATCCCGACTTCTTGTGTTCCTGACTTAGCCAGTTTGAAATAAAGAGAAAGTAAAGATATCAAAATAAAGAAATAGTTAAGACAACTCAGGATCTCAAGAACTCATGAAATCTGTTCAAATTTTACGGCGCTGGTATTTTAATTGTAAGCCCATCCACGTTAGTTATCTCGAGATCCTGTTTTCTTGACTTAAAGTCAGGAACTCGTGAACTCAAGCCACGCTTGAGTTCCTGACTTCCTGACTTCAAGTCAGGAACACAGGATCACGAGATCCTGACTTTATGACTTTAAAGTCAGGAACTCGTGAACTCAAGCCGTGCTTGAGTTCTTGTGTTCCTGATTTCGTGACTTTAAAGTCAGGAACTCGTGAACACAAGCCGCGCTTGAGTTCACGACTTCCTGACTTTGAACTCAGGAACACAAGAACTCAAGCGCCGCTTGAGTTCACGACTTCCTGACTTTGAACTCAGGAAGTCACAAACACAAGAACTCAAGCACGGCTTGTGTTCGTGACTTGCTGACTTTAGCACGTGTGTTGCTAGCGCCATCATTTGATATTACAATGCATGCATTTAGGCTCTCTCAGCGGGTAGGTGACACCGAACTAAACTTGTCATATACTCGGCGACGGATACCATTACCACTTATAAGTGGATCTTGCAACTATAGTGGATTGATATCAAATATTTTGTAATAAAATTAGCACAAAAATACACATTTACCGACATACTTGCCCGGTATTTTAAAGAATGAATGAAAGTGATCCAGAAATGATTATTAAATATATTAAAGTGATGACACTGACACATGGGAGGTTCTTCTTTCGACAAGTTTAAGAATTTTTAAGTTAAAAGTCAAAGTAAAAAAACTAGCGATGATCATGAAGATGATGATACGTCGTGAAGACTGATGATCTGATCCGGGTAGGCTGTAGGCCTACGCTTATTACAGAAAAATCTACTCAAGTTTTATATCACACATATTATACGGGATATTATAATGCCATCGACCATGGAAGTAATAGTTAATCTATTACTTCCATGCATCGACCAGCCCCGGCGACCATCTCCTCATTCTAGTTCTACATGTAGCCTGCAGCTTCGAGGTTGGCTGTTGAGGAAACCTTGACCCTCAGGCTCAGGCCAGGTTGATGCTACAAAATTTTCTCTGAAAAAGAGCTGAACAGAACCCTCGGCCTCCAGTCTGCACAATAAATTTTGGCCAGCGGGGCACAAGTATAATCTGAGATAAAATTCCTATTAAATTTCAGGATAAAATTCATTCCTAATTTCAGGATAAAATTCATAATTTTAGGATAAAATTCATAATTTTAGGATAAAATTCATAATTTTAGGATAAAATTCATAATTTTAGGATAAAATTCATAATTTTAGGATAAAATTCATAATTTTAGGATAAAATTCATAATTTTAGGATAAAATTCATAATTTTAGGATAAAATTCATAATTTTAGGATAAAATTCATAATTTTAGGATAAAATTCATAATTTTAGGATAAAATTCATAATTTTAGGATAAAATTCATAATTTTAGGATAAAATTCATAATTTTAAGATAAAATTTATAACTTCATAGCCGACAATTGCTAAAATATCGTAGGCTTGCGGCATTAAAAAAAGAAAGAATCGCACCAACCCTCGGAGCAGACCAGTACCCCCAAGCACTCAACTATAAAGTAGAAGTGACGGGTAGGCCTATGTCTATGTGCCTACCCCGCGTCGCTAATATGGCCCAGTATCGGGAACGGTATGCGTGGTAGGCCTACAAACAAAATCAAAAAGGGGGCCGGTCATTGCGTATAATATTTTGAAAAAAGGGGGTCATTAAGTATTTTAAAAAAAAGGGTCATCGGGTAAAAATATGGAGCAAAATTTGAAAGTTTCAGCATTGTTTTGTTGCATTTTGATGATGCTATTCTAGAACATCTAAAAGGGGGTCATTGGGTAGCCGCGACCAAAAAGGGGTCATTGGGTAGCCGCAACAAAAAAAACGGGGAAGGGAAGTGGTCATCGGTTATGACTTTTTATAAAAGGGGGTCATCGTGCCTGTTTCTTCTCTTTTCATACAGGCCAGCATGCTTAAATAGGCTTTTTAGCCTGGCTTTCAAGAGCATTTTGTTTGAGCTTGGTCCCATCAGGGCCCAAGCGTGTCTCCACACGCCGGGCGACCGTTTTAAAAACAAACAAACAAATCAAAACATACCGCCGTCACACCCGGGCTGTCAGGTCATTGGCGTAAACCTGTTTGATACATCCGCTGGTTTTTTAATGTCTATGGATACATCTTCTTTTATGGATGGGAGAAACTCGATACAGGCTGACTCGATACTTGTAATTCTGGTTCGGTGTCACCTCCCAGCTGAGAGACCCAAAATATTATATTTAATATCAAATGATGGCGCTAGCAACACACGTGCTAGTCCAGGCAAAGTCAGGAAGTCGTGAACACAAGCCAACACAAGCGGCGCTTGAGTTCTTGTGTTCTTCAGTTCAAAGTCAGGAAGTCGTGAACACAAGCCAACACAAGCGGTGCTTGAGTTCTTGTGTTCTTCAGTTCAAAGTCAGGAAGTCGTGAACACAAGCCAACACAAGCGGCGCTTGAGTTCTTGTGTTCCTGAGTTCAAAGTCAGGAAGTCGTGAACTCAAGCGCGGCTTGTGTTCACGAGTTCCTGACTTTAAAGTCAGGAACTCAAGAACACAAGCGCGGCTTGAGTTCACGAGTTCTTGACTTTGAACTCAGGAAGTCAGGATCTCGTGATCCTGTGTTCCTGACTTGAAGTCAGGAAGTCAGGAACTCAAGCGTGGCTTGAGTTCACGAGTTCTTGACTTTAAGTCAAGAAAATAGGATCTCGAGATAACTAAAGTGGATGGGCTTACAATTAAACTACTAACGCCGTGAAAATTGAACTGATTTCATGAGTTCTTGAGATCCTGAGTTGTCTTAACTATTTCTTTATTTTGATATCTTTACTATCTCTTTATTTCAAACTGGCTAAGTCAGGAACACAAGAAGTCGGGATTTGTGATCACAAGATCCTGACTTCTTGCGTTACAAAGCGAACTCACGTGGCCCTTAGTTACTTCCGTAGAATGCAATGCTTGTAGCTTAGTAGAATAAAACATATAGTAGATTGTACAACATGACTTCAAGTGTGTTTCTTCATGAACCCAACCAAATATATAACAGTGGCGACGAGGATGTTTCAACCTATTAACTACAACTTTTCGACTTGACAACCAGTTTTGTTTGGTGCCAAGAAGTTTCAGCTAATAAAGACTTGATTTACCAGTATAATTCTGTACTTAGTTCATCATAGCCATGGCTGGCTACATGATAGGACAAATGGGTCAATTTGACAGTAGTATGGAGGACTGGAAATCGTATATGGAATGTTTTCAGCAATTTCTTATTGTGAACGGTGTGGAAAATAACAAGTAGGTGGCAGCTCTCATCAGCCTTGTTGGGCCAACGGTATACAAACTTCTTAGAAGTTTGACAGCACCAACAGATCCAGCTACCAAAACATTTGATGAATTAGTTAAATTGTTAACGGATCACTTGGCACCAGCACCACTACGAATTGCTGAACGTTTTAAATTTTACAAACGGGATCAACAGCCTACAGATTCAATCCGAGAGTATGTTGCGGAGCTAAGACGACTTTCAACCACTTGCAAATTTGGTGATTTTCTAAATCAAGCCCTTCGTGATCGCCTTGTTTGTGGGCTTCGTGCAGAGAACATTCAGAGGAAATGTTTGACAGAAGACGACTTAGATCTTCAAAAAGCAATTAACATTGCCGTAGCATCAGAAGCAGCATCGAAAGACACAGATATGCTCCACAAAGGTGGAAATGTGAATAAAGTACATTCCACACCTAAACGATTCAACCGAAATCGTGGTCAACAGCAACCCCGGAGTCAGCATAAATCGCTTTCCCGATTTCCAGTCCTCCATACTGCTTCTGATGCTACGGCAATGTTAATTTACGTCAGTGCCATCATCACGATCAAGTATGCAGGAAGTGTTAAACAAACATAAAGCACCCCGGAGTCAGCATAAATCGCCAACAAGTATGAACAGTAACCCAAAGTATCAAGGAACTACCTGTTATCGCTGTGGTGAACATCACAATGCCAATGTCTGCAAGTATAAAACTTACAAATGTAACTACTGCAAAAAGGTAGGACACTTGGCTAAAGTATGTAGAAAGAAACAAACTTCAGGAACTAATTATGTTGATGAGCAAAGCATGGAGGAGGTGGAAGATAATAATGGAACGGAAATGCATGAAACCTGTAACTATCTCCACACTCTTGGAATTCACAATTTGCCTGGATCAAACAGCTCAGACCCTATAATGGTGACTGTGGACATAGATGGAAAAGCTATTCCAATGGAAGTTGATACTGGAGCAGCCATGTCCATCATACCATAAGATGTATTCAATGCAAAGTTTTCACATGTCAAACTGAGCAAATGTGAAAGCAATTTCTCCACCTATGGAGGTGGCAGGTTACCTGTTGTCGGTCAGGGTGAAGTGACAGTGACTTATCGCTCGCAAATAGTGAAATTACCCTTAGTGGTAGCTAGGGTAACGGGTCAACCACCTGTGTTTGGTAGAAATTGGCTCAAAGTCATACGCTTGAATTGGAAAGAGATTTTTGCGACATATGCAACGTCAGTGCCATCATCACGATCAAGTATGCAGGAAGTGTTAAACAAACATAAAGCTGTGTTCCAACCGGGATTAGGAACCATGAAGCATCATACAGCCAAACTGCATGTCAAGCCAAATGCTCGTCCCAAGTTTCACAAAGCGCGACCTGTGCCATATTCACTTCGCGATTCGGTAGAAAAGGAGATTGATCGCTTGTTGGAGGAAGGCATATTGGAGCCAGTATCGCACGCAGAATGGGCAGCCCCAATTGTGGTAATTCCCAAAGCAGATAAATCGCTGAGGATTTGTGGGGACTATAAGGTAACAATAAATAGTGAAATAGAAGTGGACAAATATCCACTACCTAATCCCCAGGACATGTTTGCAACGCTCGCTGGAGGGAAAATTTTCTCTACCCTGGACATGTCACAAGCATATCAGCAAATGCAGCTTGACCCCGACTCCAAGAAATACTTAACTGTAAATACCCACGAGGGTTATTCAATATACAAGGCTAGCATTTGGAGTTGCCAGTGCACCTAGTGTATTGCAGAACGCAATGGAACAAATCTTACAGGGACTTGATGGAGTCATGTGTTTCATTGATGATATTTTGATTTCGGGAAAGTCGGAAGAGGAACATTTACAACGGTTGGAAGCTGTACTATCTCGATTGGAGGAACATGGAATACGTCTAAAGCAGGCAAAGTGTCATTTCATGCAAACGCAAGTGAAATATCTGGGTCATATTATCAGTGACAGAGGAATTACCGCTACACCTGAAAAGGTTCAGGGAATCGCAGAAGCACCTACTCCTCAAAATGTACACCAGTTGCGGTCTTTCCTTGGAATGCTTTGATAATATTATGCCAAGTTTATTCCTAACTTGAGTGAGCTAATTCATCCACTGAATAAGCTTTTGTGTAACAATGTTCCCTACAAATGGACACCCGAATGTGATCAAGCTTTCAAAGCAGCCAAGGAAAAGCTGATGTCTGATACGGTATTGACTCACTATGATGTGAATCGTCCACTGAGATAAGCCTGTGATGCATCCCAATATGGCATCGGTGCCGTATTATCTCATATCATGGAAGATGGGACTGAACGTCCTATAGCCTTTGCTTCGCGTACGCTTACCAAAAGTGAAAAGAATTACGCACAGTTACAGAAAGAAGCATTGTCGCTGATTTTTGGAGTGAAAAAGTTTCACCTGTACTTCAATGTATGGTCGACAATTTACACTGATTACTGATCATCAACCACTTCTGGGTCAGTCCATGTCAAAACAGATTGAGTGTACACCCACCCTCTTGGATTTTGCTCTCCTTTGGCTCAGGGATACCTTTCATGGACCCCTAGGTGAGGTCACAAGAAAAACATTCAAATTCAATTTCGTCCCGAATGGCGGGCCATCTAAGTTTGGCGACCTTGACCAAAATTGGGAATTTAAGGTGTCCAAATGACAAAGCGCTCTCTTTGAGAGGCATTTTCTTCTTAATTAAATCAGTTGTGACCCTCTTTTTTTGAATGTGGTCACTCACTGGCTGTGTCTGAAATGCCTAATGCCACAAAAGATCGAGTTTGGAACTTCGTTGGGATTTCAGGGGGGTCAAAATCAGCACTTCGTACTGTTCAATCAAATTATCTTTGATTTTGAAGGACCCATGATAATGTCACAGTGCACTTATAGGTCCTAATTATGTTCAGAATGGATTAACCATGTGCCAATGTCTATGAGCAATTCAAAAAGAGAAATTTCTAGACCCCTACAGAATTTTAGGCCCCCTAAAGTGGTTCAGCCACAAATGGCGCTTAAAATCGGCAAATTTGGACACCTAATAACTTTAGGTGTACACCAGATATGAATTTCTAGTCTTTTGCATCTGAAAGAATGTAGTCTAATGTTACTAGGAACATAAGATTTGTTTTGTATTTTTTGTGTTTTGATACTAAGTTGATGGTCCCAAAAATCCCAATTTTTGACTAATTATGTACAGGTTATGGGTACAAAATGTCAATTTCAACATACCCTTTTTTCTATTTTTGATCATTGTCTTATTTATCCTGTTATTACATAGTTAACAACGTCCGATTTTGGTGTCTAATTATGTTTTCTCGCATGAGAAATACAACTACGCAACTTAAAAAACTGTACAAGGAACCAATGACATCATTATTACAATATGGACGCTTTTGGCAGACATATTGCAAAAGAGGGTCATCGGTTCCTTGTATAGTTTTTTAATTTGCTTAGTTGTATTTCTCATACAAGAAAACATATATAATTAGACACCAAAATTACCAAAATCAGACGTTGTTAACTATGGTCAGAATTCAAAAAGGTCGTTGACCTATGAACATTTTTCGTCATAGCGCCCTCCTGAAAGGTCTGACACATAACAAACTATACATTTTGGAATCCTCATGACCGCATTGAGTAATTTGATATATTACTTGACATAATTGGGAGCATTCTGAAAATTTGACCCCCATAACCTGTACTTTGCATGTGCATCGTTGCCAGGAAGTGCATTTTTGACCCCCTTAAAAATCCATACAGAGGATTAGAAAGTAGTTTTTTCTTATTACTTGACTCAAAGCTACTCAAGAGCAACTTGAAATATCAGGATAAATAATACAAATGGCTATAAAGTGATCAAAAATATAAAAAAATATCATACTAAAATTGGCATTTTGTACCGTATCCTGTATGCATGGTATGTTAGGCAAAAATGACTATTTTTGAAAGCGTCAACTTAATACTAAAACACAAAAATACAAAACAAATCTTATGTTCCTAGTAACATTAAACTACATTCTTTCAGATGCAAAAGACTAGAAATTCATATCTGGTGTACACCTAAAGTTATTAGGGTCAAAATTTGCAAACTTTAAGTGCCATTTGTGGCTGAACCACTTTAGGGGTGGCCTAAAATTCTGTAGGGGTCTAGAAATTTCTCTTTTTTTTTATTTTCTCAGACATTGGCATATGGTTAATCCATTCTGAACATAATTAGGACCTATAAGTGCACTGTGATATTATCATGGGTCCTTCAAAATCAAGATAATTTGATTGAACAGTACGAAGTGCTGATTTTGCCCCCCTCTGAAATCCCATCGAAATTCTGAAATCTATCTTTTTTGGCATTAGGTATTTCAGACACTGCCAGTGAGTGAAAACAAAAAAAAAGAGGATCACAACTGATTCAATTAAGAAGAAAGTGCCCTCAAAGAGAGCACTTTGTCATTTGGACCCTTAAATTCCCAATTTTGGTCGAGGTCGCCAAACTTTGATTGCCCGCCATTCATAAGCGAAATGGAATTTGAATTTTTTCTTGTGACCTCACCTAGGGATCCATGAAAGGTACCCCTGAGCCAAAGGAGAGCAAAATCCAAGAGGGTGGGTGTACACTCAATCTGTTTTGATATGGACTGACCCTTCTCACAATCTTGGGTCCAAAGAATGCAGTACCGACACTCGCAGCCCAAAGGTTACAGCGGTGGGCTTTGATATTATAAAGCGTATCAGTACGATATTGAATATCGCAATACATCAGCACACAGTAACGCGGACTTTTTTTCGCGATTACCCCAGGATGTGATTGATCCTAACAATGAGGAAGCACTTTTCAATGTTTCGCTTGTTGATGAATTGCCTGTGGAAGCTGCTGAAGTGGGGGCAGCTACCCAACGTGACCCAGTGTTGTCTCGCGCATGGGAGTATACAGCTTATGGATGGCCAAAGCAACTTGACGACCCTGTATACCAAGGGAAAGTAACATAACAATACCCGAGGTACTCACTTCAGTGCCTCCCACTAAAACTTTATCAGTTGTACCACCCATACCAACCACATAGTATCGCACCCGCCACTATGACGCCAACCGTCGCACCCGCAATAACCATGCCAGCACAATCCGCGTCTTCTGAACGCCGGTATCCATTACGTGAACGCCATTCCCCAAAACGCCTGGACTTAATAACTTTTGGAACTATTTTTATGGATACTGATCTTGGAACTATTTTTATGGATAATGATCTTAGACTTGAATTTGACCATGGAACTCTTGATTATAAAGTTAATATGTTAAAACAAAATATGCTTTGTGTATCATCATATATGCTTTATCATAAAAATAGCTAAATTTGAATTGAGTTGAGTATGAAGCTAACATAAATTTGTGGACATCTGTTAGTGGAAATCTGTTAACTTTGGTGGTGAGAAAATAAGAATTATGTTAACAATGATTGTTCATCTCAAAAGCTAAATTTTAGAGGTAGTATATGTAGGCAATTTTATTTGAAAGTTATTTCATTTTTGTGTTTTTCAAAATGCATCTGTAGTTGCCATATTATTTGCTAAATTGCAAACCAACCTAGAAACCAAATTATAAAATTAAGGTCAACTTTGTTTTGGAAAAAAAGAAGCATCTGGTTTATATAAAATTTGTACTTTCAAACGTAGAAGGGAGGAATGTAATAACTTCTGCTAAAGACCTTCATCTTAGAAACAAACAAGTGTATAAATCAATTAGTAGCATGACAGAGAACTTGACCTACATGTAGTTCGGACATTGACCTAGTCCTAGTTATGAACTTTATGCTAGCTATGCACAAATACAGTATAGAGGTAAAACTGCTTAGGTGTCAGCCCACACTCTGACTTTCTAGCTGAATGCAATGCTTGTAGCTTAGTAGAATAAAACATATAGTAGATTGTACAACATGACTTCAAGTGTGTTTCTTCATGAACCCAACCAAATATATAACATTTATGCTGTTTACAGGATCTTGAAAGAGGAATAGAAAACTCCCAGAACCTGACCATTTGTCCTACGCAATCTGGTAAGTTTTAATGTACCACACCATATTCATTCCATTAAGCATGTTAAGCGCCCATATCCCTATAAACCCTCGGCATTGTTCAAAAGTTGAAAACTATAAAAGGATAAAGTCTACTTTTAAAACTGAAGAACAAAAATATTGGCAGCATTTTGGTCCACTCTTGGTGACACTAAAATTGGAAGTCACAGTGAACCTACATGTACATCTAAACCATTATATTGGCCAGTTTCAAGGGATCATGGAAAAAATTAAAAGGTATAAGTTAGCTACATGCTCAACAACTGGTATGAATCGTGAGGAAAACAAAGGCCAAAATCTATGAAGTGTCTGTTCTATTTTTCCCAGTTGCACATGCTCATGTAATTTCTGTAAGTACTTATTATTATTTGCAAGCATCACTATTAGGCCCAACAAAAATATGTTTGGTTGCCCTCAGACACCAACCCAAAAAATCAGAAATCTTGGGTCAAGTTTTTTTTTTTCTCATCAATTTTTTTAGAAGGAACCTTAAATTTGGAACAGTAACAAGGACATTTTATATTTGTTATTCACTCATTTCATTTAGGGCCAAAGCCAAAAATGGTCATCACCTGCTCTAAAATTTAAAATTTGCTATTTGAGTAAATTTCATTAATGGTTAGAAGGGGTACCAACTGATGTTTGTGAATCAAAAAACATTTCGTCCATCCAGGTTCTGACAACCCCCCCCCCAGAAGTTGGTCCTGGATGGGCGAAGTTGCATTTTGAGGGCCCTATATCTTTTAAAGTAAAGGAGGTACAAGTTTTCTGATGCCAAATTTGAATTCTAGGTCCGTGACCTGATCGACAGCATCATCCCCCCGATATTTTTCATTGTTGATGAGGTTTTGGTATCATAGATAGGCCTACTATTTTTCTCATTACTATCCTGAAATTTGACGCTCCAAGTCGATGTATTTCCGGAGAAATCAGGAAACGCAGCGGCCTTTTAGAGGCTACCACTTTGTAAATACTAAAAAGTACTGCGGATTTCTGAACGAATCATCAGTCTCCTCAACAGCTACTTTGGTTTCGCGTCATTCACATTCTGTGAAAAAAGCGAACCACACTAACTGCTGAAGAGACGGCGGTAGTATTATAGCTCTAAATATTCCAACATCGATGCAGCTGGCTCTGAGGCGCAATGGATAAGCATGTTATGTTTTTACCCGAAAGGTACCCGGTTCAAAACCCGGTAGTGGAAGGTTTCTTTTTCCTCTCCATTTTTAACCCAAACTTTTTTATATTCATTTGAAGTGTACGTATTGCAAGGGCAAATATATTTTGTTTCCTTTTTTTCTGAAACGGTACGAAAAAGTGTTAAAAACAAAAATTTTCCGTTCAATACGGGCATTTGCAGCATGCCATTGTCTTCAGGTCGATTGCCATAATTTATACACAAAAATCTATCATGAATGATATATAAAGACTAACATGGAAAAACTGGTTGTGGTGAGTGGTAGGCCTATTATATGAAAACTAATGTCACAATCGCAAGTATCGGAACGTGTACTAGTGGAGCTTGGTTGTCAATGCAATCACGCACGCACTGCACGGCACATGACGAACGGGAATTACGGCACATGTTGTTGTTGCTTGCCTGCCCAGAATGCAATTCACGCATACCAAGGTATTGGATTGCAAATTTGGCTATTTATTCACATTTACGCTGAAAATGCTCTCGTTTTTTTTCACAAAGCAGCATAAAGAAGACGATATTTTATATTGTTGTGTAATTTTAAAGACAATCCATATCCAAAACCCATAGGGTTACCCCCCTTTAAGAGCAGAATATTGTCTATCTAATTAGTTATTTAGGTTTGCACAGAAGTTACTAGGAGACAAAATATATAGAATTCAAAATGCTCTCTAGTTTTCCAACTGCTGCAGATTCTGTTACATTCCCAGTCCCACCATACATTTGTGTATGTAGGCAGGGGTACACACAATAGCCTAGCATTGTGGCCCCCCTACTTTTAACTGAAAAATTTCATTAATTATTGACATTAAACTGTTTTTTTTTTTTTTTTTGGAAAACATGAACAAAACCCAATGTTAGGCCTACCGACTGATACTATGATGATGATGATGATGATGATGATGATGATCAATGATTTTCTGAACTTGAAAGTTTTAACAAAGCTTGCTTCTATGTATATACATAAGTACAAAACCCAATGTTTCCAGAAATATATCAATTTGTTTTGTCTATACTTTATCCAATTTCGTGAGGTCAAAGGACACATACATGTACAAGGTCAAAGGTTGACTGAGGTCACCAAATCTTTTAATAATTAGTTTTCAACAGTGCATCACATATCCGAAAATCAGCTTGATCAGTCATGTGATTAATATGACGACTTTAAGATGGCGGCTATGTAAAGTACGGTATAGCAAAGTAGCACTTTCAATGAGTGATAACTCGTAAAGGAAGCATCTTTCTGTATTGATTTATTACTTGATGGAATGGTTCTTTGGTATTGCCAAATTTGATTGCAAATTCGTAAGGCGGGCACATGGACCCCTGCCGTTACGTGCTCAGTCGCACAAATGCTCCCTCGCAATTATGTGTTCCACTTTTGGGGTTTCTGGGGTTGGCCGGTATGCAAAAGGTACATTTTTAAAAAATGCGGTTTTAGGGTGCAAAATACGGATTTTTGTTCTTCTGAGTATGGAAATCTGGATTTCAAAGTTGGCATGTCTGCAAAGAACTCACACATGACATTTTGCTTTCAAAATATGAGTTTCTATAATATAAAAAGAGTTAAAGATATTTGTCAGTATTTACTGAAAATATGAGCTGGTTAATTTTAATTTTACAGCTTAAATGTAGAAAAATGTACGTACAAAACTGGTCATTGAAAAATGAAAAAATATTATCATGCTGCATGGTTTGTGTTGGTTCATGTTGATCTCAGAATCAAGATTGATGCATGGATTCGGACAAGAGCTCTTGATTCGGACTGTGATGTATCAATGGCCTGCAATGTACCGACAGGTAAGGAGCCATCCATAATTTTCGCCATTTTCACTTACGTACAGAGCGTACGTAACTTCTTACCCCATCCCCCATTCTGTAGAAATAAAATGGCGAAGGATTTCCATGAGTACTACTAATAGCAAAATTTATATATTGGGTTAGGGTTTAGGAGGTCTATTGTTGATTCGCCACGCATTTGTGCTTTCAGTGCTTATAAGGCATCAGTAACACTGACTGAGGTCCAGATGGGTTCAAATGAGGTGTTCTTGCTAGGTCAAACAGATCTGCGCTATGCAGCTTTTCTGCTTAATATAAGGCATCGACAACACTGACTGAGGTCCAGATGGGTTCAAATGAGGTGTTCTTGTGAGGTCAAGCAGATCTGCACTAGGCAGCCTTTCTGCTTATAAGTCATCTGCAACACTGACTGAGGTCCAGATGGGTTCAAATGAGGTGTTCTTGCTAGGTCAAACAGATCTGCACTATGCTGCTTTTCTGCTTATAAGGCATCGGCAACACTGACTGAGGTCCAGATGGGTTCAAATGAGGTGTTCTTGTGAGGTCAAGCAGATCTGCACTATGCAGCTTTTCTGCTTACAAGGCATCGGCAACACTGACTGAGGTCCAGATGGGTTCAAATGAGGTGTTCTTGTGAGGTCAAACAGATCTGCACTATGCAGATTTTCTGCTTATTTAAGGCATCAGCAACACTGACTGAGGTCCAGATGGGTTCAAATGAGGTGTTCTTGCTAGGTCAAACAGATCTGCACTATGCTGCTTTTCTGCTTATAAGGCATCGGCAACACTGACTGAGGTCCAGATGGGTTCAAATGAGGTGTTCTTGTGAGGTCAAACAGATCTGCACTATGCTGCTTTTCTGCTTACAAGGCATCGGCAACACTGACTGAGGTCCAGATGGGTTCAAATGAGGTGTTCTTGTGAGGTCAAACAGATCTGCACTATGCAGCTTTTCTGCTTATAAGGCATCTGCAACACTGACTGAGGTCCAGATGCGTTCAAATGAGGTGTTCTTGCTAGGTCAAACACATCTGCACTATGCAGCTTTTCTGCTTTATAAGGCATCTGCAACACTGACTGAGGTCCAGATGGGTTCAAATGAGGTGTTCTTGCGAGGTCAAACACATCTGCACTATGCAGCTTTTCTGCTTATAAGGCATCTGCAACACTGACTGAGGTCCAGTTGGGTTCAAATGAGGTGTTCTTGCTAGGTCAAACAGATCTGCACTATGCTGCTTTTCTGCTTATAAGGCATCTGCAACACTGACTGAGGTCCAGATGGGTTCAAATGAGGTGTTCTTGTGAGGTCAAACAGATCTGCACTATGCAGATTTTTTGCTTATTTAAGGCATCAGCAACACTGACTGACGTCCAGTTGGGTTCAAATGAGCTGTTCTTGCTAGGTCAAACAGATCTGCACTGTGCAGCTTTTCTGCTTTTAAGGCATCGGCAACACTGACTGAGGTCCAGATGGGTTCAGATGAGGTATTCTTGTGAGGTCAAACAGATCTGCACTATGCAGATTTTCTACCCGAGGTCAGAACTACCAGAGCATAAGCTGGTATATTTAAAGAGGACGGTCTTACCTATACCTGGTCTCCATGTACCCATACCTAGTGTATGGGTACATGGTATAACCATGCATTCAAACAGGCACGGATAGAGCTGTCAAAGAGTGTACATTTCAAAACATGATAACTGCACCAGTTATAAAAATTCCACACACATACCACTTTTAAAATGCACTCAAAGTCCTTATTCCATATCTGAAAAATATGATCCCCAATTTGTACTTACTTTATTGATAAAAGTCTAAATATCCACATGACAAATTCAGCTGTACATGTCCATTGTATATGTTCACAACATGACCCAAAATCATAACCTTTCAGACCTTAGACACATGCACAAGGCCTTGATAGCACTGCCATGTGCAGTCAATAGCCCAATTCATGTTGAACAAGAGACTGGTTGAGAGTCCACATGTTCATTCACCTGCACATGTCAGCACATGCTTCAACTGCTGATGTGTCATATTTAGCAATGTCATGATATCAACCTCATAGTCACAGTCTCTGTTCTGTGGGGTATTGGTAGAATAACACATGTCTTTATGAAAGGTCAAAAGTTAGGGATTGTTCTGTCAGACACTTTCAGAGCTAGATTTGATCAACACCATTTGAAGCATGGTGTAGCTTACAAGCAGGACACATAATTTCAGGATATTGACTACAAATTTGGACCAATAAATTTCCAGAGACATAATACAACCAAGGAAGCTTACTTCAAAGATGGTTAGGGCAACAGTGACATGGTAAGTGAAATAGTTAGGGAAGAATACCTTGGTGTACATTTGAAATGTAATTTCTGGTCTTTGTACATGGACTTCATGTCTCCCTATTCCACACATATAGGTCTTACCAGGGTATGCAAATTGCTGGTTTACAATTTATCCTCAGTTGAGCAAGCATTTACTTTGATAGACCAGGGACCGTGTATGAAGGGAAATTGTCTGATATCACCTTTCATGTCAGCGACTCGCAGCAAGTACTCACGTACATTGTGTGGATTTATGTAACCGCATAGCCGTCACTCAACCGCTGCATGCGTTCAAGCCCAGTACTGATCATGCTGATTGACAGCCAATTCTCAATCGGAACTTTTTCTTATGACGATGATTGGCCAATCGGAAAAGACGTACTATGAGGTTGTGGTCAGATGGTTTGTTCAGTGACAAAGGAGCACAAATCAGCTGGGACCCAGACTAGCGAATCTGTTTCTTCTTCTTTCTTTCGTCCAACCCTCTTTTAAAAACTAGTGCCAGACACTTGGGCCAATCTTGACCAAATTTGGCCACAAGAAGCACTATAACCACATTAGCTCTATAGTTTGTGATTTGTATTTCTTTTGAGTAGCTTTGCGGGCTGCTTATAAATCACTTAATACAACAAGTCCCCCCCCCCACCAAAAACAAAGTTTGGTCTTACCCCCTTATGCCCCGCTGAGGTGCTGGCCCTGGACCTTGCGGCGGTGGGGGACTATAACCTGCTTAATTTTCAAAATCTTTTCAGAGAACCTACTGGAAATGTGAAAATATGAATAGAATGTTGGAGTAAATTTGTTTTGCTTGTGTATGATAAGCAGATTATGGCCAATAAAACCAACTGACCCCCCTCCACAGGTTTGGCCTTTTTGCTTATATCTCAAGAATGTAATGTTGCAGGTAGGTCAAATATAAACTTTGTCGTAATCCAGGAGGAATCCTTTTGTGTGTTTTTTAAACCAAATTTGAGCAAGTTTGAAATTTTACCCCTGTGTTGACCTTTTCTTGCCCTTTTATGCAGCTTTGGTAAACCACTTGTTAATTTTTGAAACCATGGACTGTCTTTTGGAATTTGCAGGAGAGCATTAAATAGCTCCTCTGGAACCTTCAAGGAGAGCTGTTTATAGCATTTACAATAGAATGTTAGGAGAGAATGGTAATCTAAGGAGAGCTAAAAATCACTCTGCTATATCAGATTTTAGGTGAGCAGTAGAAAGCGATTGCTCTCACTCTCCTCAAAAGGCAGTCCCTGTGAAACCTCTCAAATCTGGTTATAGACACCTGTAGCACTTCAAACATATATGCCCCAAGTGAAAACTTAATGTAGGTTTCATCTTTTTTTTCCTTATAGTGATAGCATTGAAAGGAGGTAAGACAACATCAGCATCGGCAACTGACAAGAGCCAACATGAGTGCAGATATTGTGGCAAGTGCTTCAGCCAGGCTGGTAACAAGAACCAACATGAAATGATACATACTGGTGATAAAGCACAGAAATGCAGATATTGTGCCAAGAGCTTCAGCCAGGCTGGTGACAAGAAACGACATGAAATGACACATGCTGGTAATAAACCACACAAATGCAGCTATTGTGACAAGTGCTTCAACCAAGCTGGTGAAAAGAAACGACATGAAATGACACATACAGGTGGTAAACCACACAAATGCAGATATTGTGACAAGTGCTTTAGCCAGGCTCATAACAAGAAACGACATGAAATGACACATACTGGTGATAAACCACACAAATGCACATATTGTGACAAGTGCTTCATCCAAGCTGGTGAAAAGAAACAACATGAAATCACACATACTGGTGATAAACCACACAAATGCAGATATTGTGACAAGTGCTTTGGGCTGGAAGGTAACAAGAAACAACATGAAATGATACATACTGGTGATAAAGCACACAAATGCAGATATTGTGACAAGTGCTTTAGCTGGGCTCATAACAAGAAACAACATGAAATGACACACACTGGTGATAAACCACATAAATGCAGATATTGTGACAAGTTCTTCATCCAGGCTGGTCACAAGAAACGACATGAATTGACACATACTGGTGATAAACCACACAAATGCAGATATTGTGACAAGTGCTTCTTCCAGGCTGGTGACAAGAAGCAACATGAAATGATACATACTGGTGATAAAGCACACAAATGCAGATATTGTGACAAATGCTTTAGCCTGGCTCATAACAAGAAACGACATGAAATGACGCATACTGGTGATAAACCACACAAATGCAGATATTGTGACAAGTGCTTTAGCCAGGCTCATAACAAGAAACTACATGAAATGACACATACTGGTGACAAACCACACAAATGCAGATATTGTGACAAGTGCTTCTTGCAAGTTGGTGACAAGAAGCAACATGAAATGTTACATACTGGAGATAAAGCATACAAATGCAGATATTGTGAAAAGTGCTTCAGCCAGGCTGGTCACAAGAAACGACATGAAATGCTACATACTGGTGATAAACCACACAAATGCAGATATTGTGACAAGTGTTTTAGCCAGGCTGCTGACAAGAAGAAACATGAAATGACACACACTGGTGATAAACCACACAAATGCAGATATTGTGAAAAGTGCTTCAGCCAGGCTGGTCACAAGAAACAACATGAAATGACACATACTGGTGATAAACCACACAAATGCAGATATTGTGACAAGTGCTTCAGCCGGGCTAGTAACATGAAACAACATGAAATGACACACACAGGTGATAAACCACACAAATGCAGATATTGTGACAAGTGCTTCATTCAAGCTGGTGACAAGAAACATGAAATGACACATGCTGGTGATAAATCACACAAATGCAGATATTGTGACAAGTGTTTCAGCCAGGCTGCTGACAAGAAGAAACATGAAATGACACATGCTGGTGATAAACCACACAGCAAGTGCTTCATTCAAGCCGGGCATTCAAGCTGGTGAAAAGAAGAAACATGAAATGATACATACCCGGATACATACTGGTGATAAACCACACAAATGAAGATATTGTGACAAGTGCTTTAGCAATGCTGGGGACAAGAAGAAACATGAAATGGCACATGTGTAAGGTGATGAATCAGGTGATGATAACAAACCACACACATATTGTACAATTCTTTAGCTGTATGTTGGAGTAGAAACAACATGAAATGACACATGTGTGAGGTGATGACTCAGGTGATAACAAACCACACACATATTGTACAATTCTTTAGCTGTATGTTGGAGTAGAAATAACATGAAATGACACATGTGTGAGGTGATGACTCAGATGATAACAAACCACACACATATTGTACAATTCTTTAGCTGTATGTTGGAGTAAAAATAACATGAAATGACACATGTGTGAGGTGTTGACTCAGGTGATAACAAACACATATTAATTATTATAATCCAGATGTTTCAAAAACTTTAATGAAGCAGATTATATTGATACAATCAAAAATATTGATTGGGGTAGAATTCGTAATATAAATGATGTCAATGAAGCACTTAATGAATGGCAGTCTTCATTCAATGCTGCCTGTGACAAGCATGCACCATTTAAGGAAAAGAAAGTTAAAGGTTGTTTACCTGAATGGGTGAATAGTGAATTTTTGAGACTAAGTAAAGATAGGGACTACTATTTTTCAAAAGCACATAAGACAAATAATGCTGAAGATTGGAGTAAAGCAAAGTCTCTTAGAAATAAAGTAAACAATATGAAATATTCACTGAAAAAGAGTTATTGTAACGAGGCTATAAGGTCGCATGTCATGAATTCAGGGGCGGATCCAGGAATTTTTGATAGAGGGGGCGCATTTTGGTCGACGACGAACAAATGGTGTTAAGGGGGTTACCCCCTCGAAAACTCAACGGTTTTGGCCCATTGTTTACTGGGGTTTTTTTTTCAGTTTTTTTTTCCAGTTTTTGTATTTTTAAGTTAGGCCGGCGCCCTTTGCTAGTCAAAAATAGAGGGGGCGCGCGCCGGCTGCGCCCCCCCTAAAACCTCATATTTTCTTTTTCTGAAAGCTATGTAGCTCAAAATAAATATGGATTCAGAAAGACATTGCATGGGCCCTTCCAACAAATTAGGAAGAAAGAGTTTGGTATCCCTTGCGTTAAACATACAGGGTGGTCAAAAATTGAAAAAATATTTTTACAATTTGTATGACATCATCAATCATAACTTTTTTCCTCCATGTCTGGCATTAAAACTAATAGCATAATTGAATTCCTCATCAAATTTCCTTAAAATATGTGTACTTTTGAATAAGCAGGGTGACTCGGGCAAGAGATAGGCCATTTAGAAATGTTGGAGCATTACGTACACACTTTGTACAGTAACATATAGGGAAAACTGTCTTAATTAGTATTTAATTAAGCAATTAATTAGTTACATCTTTTGTTACAGTTGATCTACTATGAGGTAGATTAACAATCCAGGATGATATATGTGACCCCTCGGCACAACTGAGCCCTGGAGTCGCCAATCATCATTTGTGAGATATTCAACCAAAATATTCTGCTTGAAATTAGCTTTAAAATGATGTATATCATGTCTATAGTACTTGACATTTAAGTAGTGAAAAATCAATAAAACAGTCAATAAATCCTTTGTTTCCTATTGTTTATTGTTAAGTTCGATGGAGCATATCTCAATAGTGGCACTGGCGACATCCGGGCTCAGTTGTGCCGAGGGGTCACATATGTGCAATTTGGTGTCCATGCTAGTTGTACTTCTTAAGATACAAAGGTTTGAAGTTTGCCATATTTTCACAATTTTGTGTACAACCCTATGGGGCTCAACCGCCCCGGCTCACCCGCCCCAGCTCCACCATTGACCCATCTTACATATTGAAGTATAAATCTCAAAGTAGTTGTCTAATTGACTTGGGTTTTTTTGCATTTGACAAAGAACATAATTATCTACAAAATGACACCAAACTTTCTAAAATAGGTATCATACTTTTAGAATAAACTTAACTTGAAGTGAGAAGAAAGCATTTTCATGTTACGGCTCCTCCATTTTTGGGTGACCTATTTGTGACATGCGACCATAAGTAACAACATAAATAATAGTAAAAATCTTTGGAAAACAATTAAGAAAATTATACCAAACAAAACATCAAGTATACCTACAGCAGTTGTTAAAAAGAATGGTAATTACTCAGGTAACAAAAAGGATATGGCAAATGAGTTCAATGAGTTTTTCACTTCAATAGGTAATGAACTTTGGAGTAAATTTAATAATAACAATGATAATTATGTATGCACTTGTAATACTATATGTTCTCATCAAAATCATAGTGTAAACAAATTTAGTTTTAGAGCAATATCTAATGAATTTGTTCTCAAACAAATAAGTAAAATGCAAAATTGTAAATCGTCAGGATTAGATCCATTCAATGTAAGGTTATTAAAGTTGGCTGCGCCTTTCATCTCAAAATGCCTTGTTCATATTTGCAACCTGTCTTTGAATGGGTCTACTTTTTCCTGATGCATGGAAGAAGGCTAAAGTAACTCCAATATTTAAATCGGGTGATAAAACTAATGTTAGTAACTATAGACCTATCTCTGTATTACCAATTGTATCAAAGATCATTGAAAGAGCTGTCCATGATCAATTATATGAATATATGAGTAATGTAGGACTGTTATCAAATGCTCAATCAGGATTTCGTCCGAATCATTCCACAACAACAACCCTTCTAGATGTGCAAGATTACATTTTAAAGAATATGGATACAGGTTATGCTACAGGCGTTTTATTTATAGACTTAAAGAAAGCATTTGATACTGTAAATCATGATATTCTGATTAGGAAACTTAAACAATATGGGGTATATGGGGATGAATTATTATGGTTTAAATCATACTTAAACAACAGAACAAACTGTTAATGTTAACTCAACTCTTTCTGACTTTAGGCCAATTGATATTGGTATTCCTCAGGGCTCAATTTTAGGTCCTTTACTGTTTATCATGTTTGTTAACTGTTTACCTAATGCTGTGTCTGAATGTAAAACTGTAATGTATGCTGATGATACCTCTTTAATGTGTAAAGCTAAAAATGAATCTGATCTTAAAATTCAAATGGAGTCATGTCTAAGTAGGGTAGCTGAATGGTTCAAAGTAAACAAACTCACTTTAAATGTTGAAAAGACTAAGTTTATGATCTTTGGTACAAACAAAATGCTTGAAAAGTTCAACAATGTAATTTATTATATAACAACAATGATATTGAAAGAGTAGATGAGTTTAAATATCTAGGTGTAAAATTTGATAGCAAGATGTCTTGGTCAGCTCACGTTGATAATGTTAGTAAAACTATTTCCAAAAGAACTGGTATAATAAAACGTATAAAATATTTCCTTCCATATAAAACCACTGTAATGTTATCAAATGCTCTTGTTATTCCCCACTTTGATTATGGCAGCATGGTCTGGTCAAATTTTAGTGTAGAGTACCATAATAGGCTTCAGGTACTTCATAATAATTTAGCTAGAATAATTCTCTCAGCAGATATAAGGACACCAACTAATGATTTAATGAATACATTGCAGTGGGTAAAACTTGATCAAAGATGGCATAATACTCTATTAATGACTGTTTTCAAATGTTTAAAGAACGAATATCCATCATACTTATCTTCTCAATTTGATTTTGTTCATGATAACCATAATCATATAACTAGAAATCATACTTCTAATACATTGATTGTTCCAAAATTTAAATCAAATTCAGGTCAACGTACTTTTCACGTCAGGGCAGCCTATGCATGGAATTCTTTGCCACCGATAGTAAGAGCGCAGATGGAAAATATGACTTTAGGCCAATTTCAGTCAAAAATTAAAGAAATTTAGGCCTGTCTTTATCTACATTTTGTTCATTTGCTTGCTTATTTTTTGTATAAATATAATTATTGTATTTCTGTATTTTGAATCATGGTATTTATAATTTTCTTGTATTTGATGATACCATTATACTTATTTGTAATACTAGTATATTATGTATGCTATTTTTGTAAATATTGTGTATCGTAATATATTTTGTTGCTATAACATGTATACAATGAGGGCCTGCTTGAAAAGCAGTGCTTGTCACTGAAGCAGTATTACCCTCAATAAAGAAAGAATAAATAAATAAATAAATAAATACAATTCATTAGCCCTGTATGTTGGTTTAAATTACATCTCACACATAGATTGGTTGGATATTGAATTTATGTGACAAATATAGACAAATCACATATATTATTTTCTTTCATACATATTTAACTTGTTTATTATCTGTAAAAGTTCAGTGATATTTCATTGTGATGATCACAATGCCGATACTGTGACATGCTTCAGTCATGGTGCTTCACGTTGGTAATGAGACACTCGCATGAAATGACACCATATTAATGTAAAATATTGATATAGTAGTATTGATAGTATGGTTACCCAGGCTGGTCATATACGAGGGTCGGTCATATACACCATCAGGGCCGTAGCAAGTGGAAGGCCATGGTTGCCCCACTTCTTGAGAAATTTGTTATATATTTCTTTACATCTTTAGTTTAATTTGGGCATATATTTGTATTTTGGCTGCCCCACATTTGTGATGGCCGCCCGACATTTGTCAGCCTTGCTACAGCCCTGAATTATGTGCAGATGCTGTGATAAAAAATAATGTGATCCATTCCCCCCAAAAAACAAAGAAAGTAAAAATGTGTCTTTTTTTATTTTTATCCCTGGCTTTAGCCATTATCCCCTGGTTTAAGCCATAAAGGGGGATACAGCTTGCTAGTGGGATTTGCTAGTATTACTTGCTGTGTAGTTCATATTATATCACTCATACATAAATTCTATAAAATATAATGATGTATATTCATACGTAGCGGTAAACGTAAATAGGAAGCAATTTTAGACTTCTACGCTACTCAATTTTAGTACACTCACCGGAGCGCTTTCACCGGGTCAACGACAAATCTTCAGAGCAATAACATCCGCTGAAGACGCGGTTGACCGGTGAAAGCGCTCCGTGAGTGTACTAAAATTGAGTAGCGTAGAAGTCTAAAATTGCTTCCTAAATTCTATAAAGTTCATTGGTTGATTACCATTTATCATTTTACCATCAGCCTCTCTGCACGTATGATAGTTTTACCATCATAGTGCTGCGCCGTCAGTAGTATGCCTGCGCCGCTTTAGTTATGGGGTGGACACCAAAATGTGAAGTATGTCGCGGTAAAATATGGTGTTATGTAAATGTTGATGAAAAATGTATTCCCTATCTCAAATAGTATTTTTAACTAATATAATTTATGTATGAGTGATATAAAACAAATATTAACTGTCTTAAATTGTGTAATGGTCAAAATATAATCACTCGGTGAAAGATGTATTGTTCCATTCCACTCGCCGTTCCGGCTCATGGAATGGAACAATCCATCTTTCACCTCGTGATTATATTTTGACTATCACACTCATACTCATAGACAGTTAATATTTGTATATTATATACCATAAAGATTAAAGCCATATTATAACATTTGCTGAGGAGGACGGCCTCACTGATTTTTATAAAATTCATTTTTTACACGATTATACTTTATTGCACTTTGATCAGTTAGCATGGACTATATTTATTGATATGCATATGACCCATGGGCGCCACCATACCAAGACCACCAAGTCCTCAATAACCAGTAGAAAAGGATGCAAACTTTTTAGACAAATATCACCAAAATTGGGGGTTTCTGAATTGTTAATATTTTGTAAAAAAAATGTGACATTATTGCTCACAGAAAAATTTAATTATTGATGGAAACACTTTCAATAATATCACAAAGTTGGAAGAAAAGGCATACTTTATGCCACACGGCTTACCGGCTTTACATTCAAATGTACCTGTACATGAAGATTACCTGCTGTGCCTAAGGTGACTTCCTGTTACAAGATGGCAGCTCGCAGATGGTCACTGATGTATTTATAAATATAGTCCAAGCTAACTGTTGATACATAATATGGATAACACATCTAAGAAAACTATAACATTCAATTTTCGAAATGAAAAAAAAAATTATTTTATGTACATTTGTATCTCAAAAGGTCTGCCAAGATGTTGTGGAATTGACATGAAACGACATGCTTGTTGTTTGTTTGTTTGTTTGTTTGTTTATTAAACTGGTTGTCCAAATGGGATTTCTGCAAAATGTAGCTTTGCAAATGATGTTTACAATCCTATAACACACTGAAAATTGAAATGTCAGACTGATTTTGCTTGATCACACCACATATGTTTGTTTTGTTCTTGTTTCTTCTAATGTTGCACCCCAGGTGTTGCACTAGATAGCGTTGTATTTTAGTTTTAGCTACATTCTGTGATCAAAATGAGTAACTATAGTCATGTCTTAGTGAAAGGCCTATTCAGTGATTTGCTCCGTGATTAGAAAACTCGTAGAAATTCAGTATTTTGCACCTTTGTTAGTAGCACAGATGTGCTTACATCTAGTGGTTTATAAACCAAGAGCCATGTTATAAAGAGAAAATAGGACCATTTTAACATGAAATTTTAATTTCTCTATTCCTGTGGCCTGTCACTTTTATTCGGTGATTTGCTCATTTGGAAACTCATAGAATCGTTGCGATTCAGTATTTTGTACCTTCGTTAGTAGCATTTTTAGTGCTAACATCCAGTGGTTTATAAGCCAAAAGTAGTCCGAAGAGTAGGACCTGGTTTTTTTTCTTAGTTACCAACTATATACTCTAACTCTGATCGCTCAAGAAAGTCATGGTTTTGTATTTCTTGTGCCATGTGAGATAGTGATCATAGTGTGAAATGTGGTAACTTAGAAAAAAGGTCCTACTCGTCGGACTAGCCAAAAAGCCATGTTTTGGCAGCCAGAATTCAAGACCCCCCCCCCCCGGATATTTATGCACAATATATTTTTTAACACTTTTGCATCACTGAATAGGCCTTTAGTGAAGACATGGTTATTGTAATCAATACATGGTTCTGTTACATAGAGACACATGTTATTCCTTTGAAATTTCAAGCATAATCACAGGACTTATGTTTTGGATGTGAATTCAGTCAGGCCTTGTTTGCAAAACAAAAAGCTTTCATTTTAAAACGAATTCACAGTAGTTGTATTGCAATTTGCACACGTAATGTTAATATTATTTTTATGCAATGTGATGTGCCATTTGATTCCATTTGAAAACATCACCCCCACTGGAAGATTTTGGAATTCCAACCAAATTCAACTGTTTACATTATTCCAAATCCAACCATTTTCATCCATAAAAAGGTGGGAAAGGTGTGGAAGATTTGTCAAATTTTAGGCCAAATTGGGCAAAACTCAACTGGATTTAAATAGATAAATTGCAAACATTTTCATCTGCAATTTTGCATAAACCTAGTATAAATTTTCAGCTGGAATTTTACATAAACCTAGTATAAATTTTCAGCTGGAATTTTACATAAACCTAGTATAAATTTTCAGCTGGAATTTTACATAAACCTAGTTTAAATTTTCAGCTGGAAATTTACATAAACTTAGTATAAATTTTCAGTTGGATTGATGTGGCAGTGAAATCTTCCACAGGGGGTGTGGATATTAAATGGAATATCCCAATGAGTTAGTACTATACAGTATAAACATTTTCTGTTTCCTCTTTTTCCAAATGTTATTTGAATTTTAAGGGGTATTTTGTGATCCACAGCCTCATCCCCCACTTTTCACAAAGATTGTTATACCACTGGAAACCTCTGGCTACATAATGTTTATGTATAAAAAATTTCTTGCAGATTAATTCGATGAACAAAAGTATTGTCAAATTTTAATTACGATCTAGTGTACCAGAAAGAAATTACAACACATTAATCTATGGAGCAGTGTAATGCACACAATCATGCATAACTGTTATGCAAAATCAGAGTCAACTGGAATTTTGGAAATAAGCTTTTTTCATTGATATCTGCCGTAGATCTACTATCTAAAATTGTCATAAAAAAGGGGATGCTGGGATCACGAACTACTTCTTTATGAGCTATAATAGCAAAATGTATCTTGTTTTCTAGACATAGACATAGCATTAGTGATTATAATATTATCATGATTTTTGTATGTAGTTTATTACTCCAGTAGTGATTGTATCAGTAATATAAATAGTAAAGGTAAAAGGACCATTATCAGCTACCTTAGGCTATTTTATAAATGAACTTTATTTAATGCCCACATGGCCAGATGGGCGTTGACATTACAGGTTTTAAACAGAAAATCTGGAAAAGTGACGGAATGGTGTATGGCAGATTTTTTCATCCAAATTAATTGTCTTGTTTTTTTGGTTTTGGTTTTTGTTGTTGTTATTTTGCAACTTTGTAGTGTTAATGTAACAGTTTCTGCCAATAACATTTTCCACATCGGTAAATACTTCCCAAATTTAGTCCTGGATAACATGACAAATTCAGACTCTACCAAAGTGTTATAAATTAGCCATATAAAATTTTAGTAATTTTGATATTTGTCTCACTTAGTGGTCATGGTGTGGCAGTGCCCATGGGTCATGTGGGCATTAAATAAAGTTCCTTTAATAAAATAGCCTAAGCTGGCTGATTATGGAAATGAGAGGTATCACTTAACAAATATACTGTTCACAGAAATGGTGAGCTGTTTGTTTTAACATAATTATGAATAAAATAAGGTGATTAAAATTGAATTCATAAAATTGGAAAATAACAAGCTGCAGCTGTGTACATCATGACCACAACATAGTAACAACGTTATATGACATTGTGGCAATTTAAAGACGTTGTGACAATCAACATTGTGACAATGTCATATGATGTGTGTTACTACAGGGTAACCATGTTAGTATTTTGTCAAATTTGATTTTGTTGGTTAAAATTTAAAATTCAATCACAGATTTGGTTTAGATTTGGTTTCCTTTTCCAAGGAAAGTACAACGTTTTTACATCCAACTTCTAAGATCATGAAAATATTGATGTGATTTTCTTTCTGAAGACTTGACATCTAGCTACATTTGAACTGAACAAATATGAGCTAGTTTTATATGATGTGTTATGATACCTAAGAGATTTATAAAAACAAGTTTAAGAATGATATCATTTAGTTTGAGAAACGTAATTTATTTTCTTTTGTTTGTTTTCTAACCAGCACCTAGGTAACCATATTTGAAATTCTCTGTGTAGAAGAGTAAGTTCAAGCCTTCCATAGGATTTCCTTTTTGAGACACCATGACCATATTGCATATAAAATGAGATTGACAATTTAGTTGGCAAAAACAATTCAACATTAATTGGGTCTGTTCAATTCACTGCATATCTGTTAGTACTTATGTATTTTGTGAATAAAATACAACCTGAGTAACTAAACCTATTGTGATTTTCTTGTCATTTTTAAATAACTTTTCAGAATTGTCATTATTTAATTTCTGCATCAGTCCTCTGTTATTGAGAATCCAAACATCCACCCATTTCATTCAAATGTTATTTGTTTATCTGATTTGTAGACTATTTGTAAAGGTTTTGACAATCCTGGATAACACAAGAATGCCTCTATTGAAGCTTATTTCCATTGGGGTCCATTGAAGACTGCACTGGGACAGTTTGGGAACAGTCGGAGGTTAACACCCCTATTCTTTTTTAAACTGGCTGCGAGATACATGTACAGGAGCTTACAGGTATGGCTCTCTGTATACACGGGATCCTTCTGAAGGATGAAGTATTTTCATGATTCATTTACCCAATTCTAAATGAACCATGAAGCGGAAGTCTGAATTTTAATCTACAGAAGTTGCCAATTTCATTTGAAGTCAGTTACCCAGGCCAGTTTGCCCCCCCCCAATCGCTAAAGGCCAAAAAGGTTTGACCCCAAAAGTCCAATTTGTGAGCTTAGCATTTGTTGTCAAAAGGTTCAAATTTTGGAAAAAGTCCACATTTTCCAAATTTGCCCCCATGATCCACTTTTTCAAAATCAAAATCCGCCCCCCCCCCCCCCAAAAAAAAACCACGGACCTTCAGTTACCTACTCTTTAAATTCCTAAGATTCAAAAGTTAATTTATTCGATTGTGATGAGGGTCAAATCCAAGCTTAGATTAAAAATTCTTAATCTGATAGATTAAAATTGAACTAATCTAAATAATTGAGATTACCATTTTTTTATTTTCTTGATTAAAATTCAAATCCATAAGATTGACTTAGTAATCTTGGATTCAAATAACAAACGTAGTATATTGCTCGTTTAGTCCAAATTTCGTTTCGGGGAGTGATCAGGAAAATAAATTGAACCTAACTTCACTCAGGAAGGTTTCTGTCTGATCTTATCATAAAGCCAAAATAATGATGTTAGGGAGCGATCGTTATTTATGGCAGGGGGGAATGGGTAAATTTAGGGGGAACACGAAATTTTTTGTGGTCTTGAGGGGGGAACCTGAAATTTTAGTTGAACCAGGAGGGGGATTGTTAAATTTTAAATGGAGAAAATTGGGAAAACAAGGGGGAGCGAAAATTTGGAGCGGACGCGAGGGGGGAATGCGAAATTTTTTGTCGATATTTTTGCCAAAACACCCATTCCCCCCACTGCCGTAAATAACGATCGGTCCCTTAAAATGAAAGAAACCCCACCGGCTATTTTGGCCGTTAACATGAAGTTCTATGGAGGACATGTCGAAAGATAAACAAAAAAGTTCTATGGAGGACATGTATCGTCGTGTCCCGGGTGTGGCTTACTTTTTTCTTCTTTTTTTTTGTCATTATATTTTTTATTAGAAAAAGCAAACATAAGTATATATAAATATAATCACAGAGAATCACAACTTACAGCTGCAAATGTGTATAAATATATACATAGCATAATGTACTACAGTGCGCCCAATGTGGCATACTTCTTTCTGTAAACAAATCATTTATTGAGTTTGTAAGTCTAGTGTTGTGCGCCCTTATCAATTAATTGATCAAGTTGCATACGAGCTGGAGATAAGGTCAGAAGCAGGTCAGTCCTGAAATAAGGAAGGCGCATTGTGAATGATGTGTACAATTTTATCTTCGGTACAACTCATTTAAACATGTTAAATGGATAGTTACAAGCTAAAAATGGACAACTAGTGACCAAAAGGACCTGGTAAAGTATTAAATTATGAAGTAACACTTTCAGATTAACTTTGCTAAGGCTTGATGTCAGGGCTGTCAACTCTCACGCATTGATTGGCCGTGAGTCTCACGCATTGGGTCACTTTCTCACGGTCTCACGCAAAGGTAGTATAATCTCACGCCTAGGTAGTAAATCTCACGCAAAAAGCTGGAAAATGAGTAAAATCTCACGCATCGTCATGAATAATTTGTTGCTCCTACCCCCCCGCCCTTCACATTCTCGGCGCCGTGGCTCAAATAATCATGGTAAAAAATGAACATTGGAGTCGGCAAATCCCGGTACGCCTCTGTCTCACGCCAAGCAATTCCAAAAAGTTGACAGCCCTGCTTGATGTTCCAAACAAAGCATGCGACAAGTTTAAGCTTCCATCATCAGTAGATCACGTCCATTCGAGAACTTAAAGCCACACACCGACCCCGGGACACCGACATCGCCCGGTTAATAATTACATTATACAGCCAGAGACACTGAAATGAATACCCGGGATCGATACACGTAAATGTGCTATGCACGATTGATATTCAGACGATAAATCTTTGGATACCGGGGTAGAAAGTGATGAATATCTCCCGTAAATGATTTCGTATAAAAGAAACCAGATCTGGTTCCTTTGCACTTGGAACATATATGTTCAACGGATTTTCAAATGTATACGTAGAGGTTAGTACAAATTGGAGTGAAGAAGACTGGCATGGTATACTTCGGAATACATTTTAAAACTTGAAAAACAAAAAGCAAGATAATTATACTTTTATAAATGTTTATGTGTGTTTGTGACATTATATTGCGACTGGCGATACCCAATTAGAATGAACAAAAGCGCATATAAGCATTGGTAAAAGGCCGCTGATAATGAAACCTTAAAAATAATGAATAATGAAATAGTTGCCTCATTTATGAGCTGAAAAAAAATGGGACGCTAAACTCAACATCAAGTTTCAATAGCCTAAAGTCTTGATTTTTGCAGAGTATCTTTATTGACTAAAGTACATTAAGCTACATTACAATCGTGTAAAAACAGAATTTAATTTTTTTTTTGAGGGCGTTCTCCTCAGCAAATGTTATTATATGGCTTTAACTCTAACTATCTAAAATATTTTGCAGTACCGTAATGAGTAAACCTTAGACGAGCGAGTACTAGGCCTACCATGATGTTCAACATCATGTTGCAAAGTCAGCGCTAACAATGCGTACGGCGCAAAGTTCATTCGTAAATTTCCACTCGGCAACAGCACTTGGCAGATCCCTGGGGCAGATCACCTCAGCAGCCATCAGAGAGAAGTGCGTTTCAACGTAAATACGTATTGTACGCTTAAAATACACCCTCGTCAAAGGGTTTGAAATGCAATTTTAGCAACATCTTGATATGATATCACCTGGCGTGATCGGCAGGGTTTGCTTATAAACGTCCATTGCTTTACATGGCACAGTGTCATCTGACTAGATTCCGAATGCAAAAATTAATGGTCTCTAGCCTCTATAAATGTGAAGCTCATCAGGGAGCAAATTAGTGGCTAGACTTTGGCGAGCAACTTGCATACAAGTTCAACATCATCATGATCATGCAAGTCTAGTCTTATAAGTTGAAGTAATAAATCATCATGATCATGGAATCAAGTGTTCTTTAAGCTTTCAAGTTGAAGATCCAAGTACAGTATAAGCTAAACTAAGCTTCCAAGTTCAAGTGATTGCAGATCAACTTGGACCAAGTTTACAGTGATACGGTACCTGTACATGGGGAGTCTCAAAATGTGAGATTGAAGTCTACGCAATTCAATTGGGCCATATGGAAGAACAGGGGAATACTTAAATTTTCCCCTGAATATGGAGTTATGGACCCAGTATTAAAGGGGCATTTCGTGATCCACAGCCTCATCCCCCCACTTTTCTCAAAAAAAATTGAGATTTTTATATCACTGGAAACCTCTGGCTACATAATGTTTATGTACAAAATATTTCTTGCAGATTAATTAGTTTAGCAAAGATATCGTGAAATTTGAATTTCGTTCTGGTGCACCAGAACGAAATTACAACGTATTGTCTATGGAGCAATGTAATACACATAATCATGCATACCTCGCAAACGCAATATCGGAATCAACTGAAATTTTGGGAATATGCTTTTTTCGTGGATATGTACTGAAAAATGTCATAAAAAGAGGATGCTAGGATCACGAAATACTCCTTTAAGAAGAAATAAACAAACAAAATTGATATGAATCGGCTATTCAACGTTTACACACACAGATCGTCAAGCACAAAACAAAATTATTCTAAGTCGCCGATCGCAATACATGCCAGTGATATGTACAGGGTGTATCAAAATGATTGGTACCCATCAGTTTTGTGTAATGAAACACCTGCTTCTTCAACATTCAGCAGACCTCATAAATGACTAGACTGCAATTTATAGACATTTATACTACATTTTAATGTGGCAGTCTTGTCCATTTTCTATGGATATTGATGGGTACCAATCATTTTGATCACCCTGTAGTACCAATTAAAGAGCTTGAAAAAGATAAAAAGACCTGTACATGATTTTGTGATCCAAAATACTGCTGTTTTTCTTTTCTGCTTACCATAACACATTATATTTGACTTTATGTTGTTTACAGGATCTTGAAAGAGGAATAGAAAACTGACCAGAACCTGACCATTTGTCCTAAGCAATCTGGTAAGTTTTAATGTACCGCACCATATTCATTCCATTAAGCATGTTTTAAGCGCCCATATCCCTATAAACCCTCGGCATTATTCAAAAGTTGAAAACTATAAAAGGATAAAGTCTACTTTTAAAACTCAAGAACAAAAATATTGGCAGCATTTTGGTCCACTCTTGGTGACACTAAAATTGGAAGTCACAGTGAACCTACATGTACATCTAAACCATTATATTGGCCAGTTTCAAGGGATCATGGAAAAAATTAAAAGGTACAAGCTAGCTACATGCTCAACAACTTGTATGAATCGTGAGGAAAACAAAGGCCAAAATCTATGAAGTGTCTGTTCTATTTTTCCCAGTTGCACATGCTCATGTAATTTCTGTAAGTACTTATTATTATTTGCAAGCATCACTATTAGGCCCAACAAAAATATGTTTGGTTGCCCTCAGACACCAACCCAAAAAATCAGAAATCTTGGGTCAAGTTTTTTTTTTTTAGAAGGAACCTTAAATTTGGAACAGTAACAAGGACATTTTATATTTGTTATTCACTCATTTCATTTAGGGCCAAAGCTAAAAATGGTCATCACCTGCTCTAAAATATAAAATTTGCTATTTGAGTAAATTTCATTAATGGTTAGAAGGGGTGCCAACTGATGTTTGTGAACAAATTTCGTCCATCCAGGTTCTGACAACCCCCCCCCCTTCAGAAGTTGGTCCTGGATGGGCGAAGTTGCATTTTGAGGGCCCTATATCTTTTAAAGTAAAGGAGGTACAAGTTTTCTGATGCCAAATTTGAATTCTAGGTCCGTGACCTGATCGACAGCATCATCCCCCCGATATTTTTCATTGTTGATGAGGTTTTGGTATCACATAATAGATAGGCCTACTATTTTTCTCATTACTATCCTGAAATTTGACGCTCCAAGTCGATGTATTTCCAGAGAAATCAGGAAACGCAGCGGCCTTTTAGGGCGAATTTCTCGACGGGAGGCTTAGCAGTTGGCTAGTCTAGCCTCAAGGCTTAAGAGGTCGTAAGACCAGGCTTAACTGAAAACACGTTCCCGAAACACGGCTACCATAGCCTCGAGAAGGCTTCGTTAGCCTGTGGGCCAGGCTTGTAGGATTAGCCCCAGGCTTGGTAAAATTTCTATTTCTCGAAATCAGTCTTCTGTAGCCGTAGTCTACGCAAGCCTGTTAGGCCAGGCTTACAGCGGCTTTTCTTGGCCCTGCCTCAGAGCAGGTCTTAGGTCGTAATTATAAGCCTTGGTCTATTTCAATTGACAAATTGCTTAAATTGTAATGCAAAATTTTCATGGTTTTTCTTTCATATTTTTGAACCAAAACAGATGCTGTCTTTCATTTATTTATTTAATTAGTGTAAACACTGTTTTTCAGTTTGGCCCAGGGGTCAAACTTAAAACATCAAAAAATGACCAATACATATTAAAATACATTACATTAAGTATATATATATCACCTTTTATTTATTTTATTTATTAAAACTATTTTTATTTATTAAAACATTTTATTTTAGTGTTCATTCGAGTCAGTTAAACCTGCTGTTAGTTGAACATTTCACCATTTTATTTTAGTGTTCATTCGAGTCAGTTAAACCTGCTGTTGCTGTAAAGGCCTACTCATTTTGACTGATGGACTTTCTTTTGGAACAACGGTGCCAAAGGGTGCAATTAAAACAAGGCGTAATCTTGACGTCAACTTGCTATCGTGGCGTCTTCAGGAGAGGATGGCTCCTTTTCTGAAGTATTTGTATATCAAATTTAAATCGCGCTGCCGATTCAGTAAAGGCAATGTTTTAAGGCTTACTGATCTACTTGAACATAACTTGTAACGGTCAACAAATAGAAGTGCCCCCCCCCCACATATTTGACATGTCCAAAGACCTTGACCTTCCACATGAACTTGCTCCCATGCTTTCCTCTTTTTTACCTGAGATTTATTATTCTGTAAACATGTACATTTGTTGCCTGAGTTCGACTTTTCGGAGGCATGCTGATAGTAATAATGATTATATTTGTGAACGGAGTCGTTTCGTTTTAACATACCCGAAGGAACAGTTCTTGAAACGTTTGAATGATCAAGAAACAACACTTTTTTATCATCATCATCATCATCATCATCATCATCATCATCATCATCATCGACATCATAAACTATGCACTCATGCTAAATTCGCAAATAGAACATGAAAATATCAACAGTAGATAGCACACCCGATGGTTGTCAAATGCTTGGTTATGTTTTTGTTTTTGCACCAAAATTATCCTTAAATAATGTTTTACTTTTGACAAACATGCGTATGATTGTTTGAAGTGTGAAACAATTTTTGCTTTAGGCCTACTTTTAGGGGAATCAACGTTTCCTTTTCTGTAGGCTTGCAGTTTGACCCTTTTAAAATAAAAAAAAAAAATAATGAGTCGAGTAAAAAGTATAGAAGTATCATTCATGCAAGCAGGACTCATAATAAAGAAAAGTGGAAATAAAATAATACATAAAAGACACAAAAACAGAAAAAATACTAGTCTTGCATCAGGTTGTGTACAATGGAGTAAGCCTAAGCACAAGACCGCCGGTCTAGGCTAGTCTTTGCGCTGGTAACCATGTTAGTACGGTAAACCGTGAAGGACAACAGCTTATGCACATCTACCTCCAACTGCCTATACAATGAAGTCGCTGGTAGAAAGGGACGAGGTTGTCAAGCGTTAAGCCGGCAAGGCCACTAAGACCAGGTTGAATTTGCGTTCAAGAAATCCGGCTACTGTTAAGACTCGGGCTTCGAGAGCGGGCTAGGCTTAGTAGCCTCAAGGCCACCTTAAGCCAAAGGCTTACTAAGACTCCTATCGAGAAATTCGCCCTTAGAGACTACCACTTTGTAAATACTAAAAAGTACTGCGGATTTCTGGGCAGGGAATTATGAACGAATCATCAGTCTCCTCAACAGCTACTTTGGTTTCGCGTCATTCACATTCTGTGAAAAAAGCGAACCACACTAACTGCTGAAGAGACAGCGGTAGTATTATAGCTCTAAAATTCCAACATCGATGCAGCTGGCTCTGAGGCGCAATGGATAAGCATGTTATGTTTTTACCCGAAAGGTACCCGGTTCAAAACCTGGTAGTGGAAGGTTTCTTTTTCCTCTCCATTTTTAACCCAAACTTTTTTATATTCATTTGAAGTGTACGTATTGCAAGGGCAAATATATTTTGTTTCCTTTTTTTTTTTTTTTTTACGAAAAAATGTTAAAAACAAAAATTTTCCGTTCAATACGGGCATTTGCAGCATGCCATTGTCTTCAGGTCGATTGCCATAATTTATGTATACACAAAAATCTATCATGAATGATATATAAAGACTAACATGGAAAAACTGGTTGTGGTGAGTGGTAGGCCTATTATATGAAAACTAATGTCACAATCGCAAGTATCGGAGCGTGTACTAGTGGAGCGTGGTGATCACGCACGCACTGCACAGCGCATGTCGAACGGTAATTACCGCACATGTTGTTGTTGCTTGCCTGCCCAGAATGCAATTCACGCATACCAAGGTATTGGATTGCAAATTTGGCTATTTATTCACATTTACGCTGAAAATGCTCTCGTTTTTTCACAAAGCAGCATAAAGAGGACGATATTTTATATTGTTGTGTAATTTTAAAGACAATCCATATCCAAAACCAATAGGGTTACCCCCCTTTAAGAGCAGAATATTGTCTATCTAATTAGGTATTTAGGTTTGCACAGAAGTTACTAGGAGACAAAATATATAGAATTCAAAATGCTCTCTAGTTTTCCAACTGCTGCAGATTCTGTTACATTCCCACCATACATTTGTGTATGTAGGCAGGGGTACACACAATAGCCTAGCATTGTGGCCCCCCTACTTTTAACTGAAAAATGTCATTAATTATTGACATTAAACTGTTGTGTTTTTTTTTTTTTTTTTGAAAACATGAACAAAACCTAATGTTAGGCCTACCGACTGATACTATGATGATGATGATGATGATGATGATGATAATGATGATCAATGATTTTCTGAACTTGAAAGTTTTAACAAAGCTTGCTTCTATACATAAGTACAAAATTTTAAACCCAATGTTTCCAGAAATATATCAATTTGTTTTGTCTATATCCAATTTCGTGAGGTCAAAGGACACATACATGTACAAGGTCAAAGGTTGACTGAGGTCACCAAATCTTTTAATAATTAGTTTTCAACTGTGCATCACATATCCGAAAATCAGCTTGATCAGTCATGTGATTAATTATATGACGACTTTAAGATGGCGGCTATGTAAAGTATAGCAAAGTAGCACTTTCAATGAGTGATAACTCGTAAAGGAAGCATCTTTCTGTATTGATTTATTACTTTGATGGAATGGTTCTTTGGTATTGCCAAATTTGATTGCAAATTCGTAAGGCGGGCACATGGACCCCTGCCGTTACGTGCTCAGTCGCACAAGTGCTCCCTCGCAATTATGTGTTCCACTTTTGGGGTTTCTGAGGTTGGCCGGTATGCAAAAGGTACATTTTAAAAAAATACGGTTTTAGGGTGCAAAATACGGATTTTTGTTCTTCTGAGTATGGAAATCTGGATTTCAAAGTTGGCATGTCTGCAAAGAACTCACACATGACATTTTGCTTTCAAAATATGAGTTTCTATAATATAAAAAGAGTTAAAGATATTTGTCAGTATTTACTGAAAATATGAGCTGGTTAATTTTAATTTTACAGCTTAAATGTAGAAAAATGTACGTACAAAACTGGTCATTGAAAAATGAAAAAATATTATCATGCTGCATGGTTTGTGTTGGTTTATGTTGATCTCAGAATCGAGATTGATGCATGGATTCGGACAAGAGCTCTTGATTCGGACTGTGATGTATCAATGGCCTGCAATGTACCAACAGGTAAGGAGCCATCCATAATTTTCGCCATTTTCACTTACGTACAGAGCGTACGTAACTTCTTACCCCATCCCCCATCTGTAGAAATAAAATGGCGAAGGATTTCCATGAGTACTACTAATAGCAAAATTTATATATTGGGTTAGGGTTTAGGAGGTCTATTGTTGATTCGCCACGCATTTGTGCTTTCAGTGCTTATAAGGCATCAGTAACACTGACTGAGGTCCAGATGGGTTCAAATGAGGTGTTCTTGCTAGGTCAAACAGATCTGCGCTATGCAGCTTTTCTGCTTAATATAAGGCATCGACAACACTGACTGAGGTCCAGATGGGTTCAAATGAGGTGTTCTTGTGAGGTCAAGCAGATCTGCACTAGGCAGCCTTTCTGCTTATAAGGCATCTGCAACACTGACTGAGGTCCAGATGGGTTCAAATGAGGTGTTCTTGCTAGGTCAAACAGATCTGCACTATGCTGCTTTTCTGCTTATAAGGCATCGGCAACACTGACTGAGGTCCAGATGGGTTCAAATGAGGTGTTCTTGTGAGGTCAAGCAGATCTGCACTATGCAGCTTTTCTGCTTACAAGGCATCGGCAACACTGACTGAGGTCCAGATGGGTTCAAATGAGGTGTTCTTGCTAGGTCAAACAGATCTGCACTATGCTGCTTTTCTGCTTATAAGGCATCGGCAACACTGACTGAGGTCCAGATGGGTTCAAATGAGGTGTTCTTGTGAGGTCAAACAGATCTGCACTATGCTGCTTTTCTGCTTACAAGGCATCGGCAACACTGACTGAGGTCCAGATGGGTTCAAATGAGGTGTTCTTGTGAGGTCAAACAGATCTGCACTATGCAGATTTTCTGCTTATTTAAGGCATCAGCAACACTGACTGACGTCCAGATGGGTTCAAATGAGGTGTTCTTGCTAGGTCAAACAGATCTGCACTATGCTGCTTTTCTGCTTACAAGGCATCGGCAACACTGACTGAGGTCCAGATGGGTTCAAATGAGGTGTTCTTGCTAGGTCAAACAGATCTGCACTATGCTGCTTTTCTGCTTATAAGGCATCTGCAACACTGACTGAGGTCCAGATGGGTTTAAATGAGGTGTTCTTGTGAGGTCAAACAGATCTGCACTATGCAGATTTTTTGCTTATTTAAGGCATCAGCAACACTGACTGACGTCCAGTTGGGTTCAAATGAGCTGTTCTTGCTAGGTCAAACAGATCTGCACTGTGCAGCTTTTCTGCTTTTAAGGCATCGACAACACTGACTGAGGTCCAGATGGGTTCAGATGAGGTATTCTTGTGAGGTCAAACAGATCTGCACTATGCAGATTTTCTACCCGAGGTCAGAACTACCAGAGCATAAGCTGGTATATTTAAAGAGGACGGTCTTACCTATACCTGGTCTCCATGTGTACCTAGTGTATGGGTACATGGTATAACCATGCATTCAAACAGGCACGGATAGAGCTGTCAAAGAGTGTACATTTCAAAACATGATAACTGCACCAGTTATAAAAATTCCCACACACATACCACTTTTAAAATGCACTCAAAGTCCTTATTCCATATCTGAAAAATATGATCCCCAATTTGTACTTACTTTATTGATAGAAGTCTAAATATCCACATGACAAATTCAGCTGTACATGTCCATTGTATATGTTCACAACATGACCCAAAATCATAACCTTTCAGACCTTAGACACATGCACAAGGCCTTGATAGCACTGCCATGTGCAGTCAATAGCCCAATTCATGTTGAACAAGAGACTGGTTGAGAGTCCACATGTTCATTCACCTGCACATGTCAGCACATGCTTCAACTGCTGATGTGTCATATTTAGCAATGTCATGATATCAACCTCATAGTCACAGTCTCTGTTCTGTGGGGTATTGGTAGAATAACACATGTCTTTATGAAAGGTCAAAAGTTAGGGATTGTTTTGTCAGACATTTTGAGAGCCAGATTTGATCAACACCATTTGAAGCATGGTGTAGCTTACAAGCAGGACACATAATTTCAGGATATTGACTACAAATTTGGACCAATAAATTTCCAGAGACATAATACAACCAAGGAAGCTTACTTCAAAGATGGTTAGGGCAACAGTGACATGGTAAGTGAAATAGTTAGGGAAGAATACCTTGGTGTACATTTGAAATGTAATTTCTGGTCTTTGTACATGGACTTCATGTCTCCCTATTCCACACATATAGGTCTTACCAGGGTATGCAAATTGCTGGTTTACAATTCATCCTCAGTTGAGCAAGCATTTACTTTGATAGACCAGGGACCGTGTATGAAGGGAAATTGTCTGATATCACCTTTCATGTCAGCGACTCGCAGCAAGTACTCACGTACATTGTGTGGATTTATGTAACCTCATAGCCGTCACTCAACCGCTGCATGCGTTCAAGCCCAGTACTGATCATGCTGATTGACAGCCAATTCTCAATCGGAACTTTTTCTTATGACGATGATTGGCCAATTGGAAAAGACGTACTATGAGGTTGTTGCCAGATGGTTTGTTCAGTGACAAAGGAGCACAAATCAGCTGGGACCCAGACTAGCGAATCTGTTTCTTCTTTCTTTCGTCCAACCCTCTTTTAAAAACTAGTGCCAGACACTTGGGCCAGTCTTGACCAAATTTGGCCACAAGAAGCACTATAACCACATTAGCTCTATAGTTTGTGATTTGTATTTCTTTTGAGTAGCTTTGCGGGCTGCTTATAAATCACTTAATACAACAAGTCCCCCCCCCACCAAAAACAAAGTTTGGTCTTACCCCCTTATGCCCCGCTGAGGTGCTGACCCTGGACCTTGCGGCGGTGGGGGACTATAACCTGCTTAATTTTCCAAATCTTTTCAGAGAACCTACTGGAAATGTGAAAATATGAATAGAATGTTGGAGTAAATTTGTTTTGCTTGTGTATGATAAGCAGATTATGGCCAATAAAACCAACTGACCCCCTCCCCAGGTTTGGCCTTTTTGCTTATATCTGAAGAATGGAATGTTGCAGGTAGGTCAAAATATAAACTTTGTCGTAATCCTGGAGGAATCCTTTTGTGTGTTTTTTAAACCAAATTTGAGCAAGTTTGAAATGTTACCCCTGTGTTGACCTTTTCTTGCCCTTTTATGCAGGTTTGGTAAACCACTTGTTAATTTTTGAAGTCAGAAACCTCTCAAATCTGGTTATAGACACCTGTAGCATTTCAAACATATATGCCCCAAGTGAAAACTAATGTAGGTTTCATCTTTTTTTTCCTTAGTGATAGCATTGAAAGGAGGTAAGACAGCATCGGCAACTGACAAGAGCCAACATGAGTGCAGATATTGTGGCAAGTGCTTCAGCCAGGCTGGTAACAAGAAACGGCATGAAATGACGCATACTGGTGATAAACCACACAAATGCAGACATTGTAACAAGTGCTTCAGCCAGGCTTGTGAAAAGAAACAACATGAAATGACACATACTGGTGATAAACCACACAAATGTAGATATTGTGACAAGTGCTTCAGCCAGGCTGGTGAAAAGAAACGACATGAAATGATACATACTGGTGATAAACCACATAAATGCAGATATTGTGACAAGTGCTTCAGCCAGGCTGGTGAAAAGAAACGACATGAAATGATACATACTGGTGATAAACCACATAAATGCAGATATTGTGACAAGTGCTTCAGCCAGGCTGGTGAAAAGAAACGACATGAAATGACACATACAGGTGGTAAACCACACAAATGCAGATATTGTGACAAGTGCTTCTTCCAGGCTGGTGACAAGAACCAACATGAAATGATACATACTGGTGATAAAGCACAGAAATGCAGATATTGTGACAAGTGCTTTAGCCAGGCTCATAACAAGAAACGACATGAAATGACACATACTGGTGATAAACCACACAAATGCACATATTGTGACAAGTGCTTCATCCAAGCTGGTGAGAAGAAACAACATGAAATCACACATACTGGTGATAAACCACACAAATGCAGATATTGTGACAAGTGCTTTAGGCGGGAAGGTAACAAGAAACAACATGAAATGACACACACAGGTGATAAAGCACACAAATGCAGATATTGTGACAAGTGCTTTAGCTGGGCTCATAACAAGAAACAACATGAAATGACACACACTGGTGATAAACCACATAAATGCAGATATTGTGACAAGTGCTTCATCCAAGCTAGTGGAAAGAAACGACATGAAATGACACACACTGGTGATAAACCACACAAATGCAGATATTGTGACAAGTGCTTCTTCCAGGCTGGTGACAAGAACCAACATGAAATGATACATACTGGTGATAAACCACACAAATGCAGATATTGTGACAAATGCTTTAGCGTGGCTCATAACAAGAAACGACATGAAATGACGCATACTGGTAATAAACCACACAAATGCAGATATTGTGACAAGTGCTTTAGCCAGGCTCATAACAAGAAACTACATGAAATGACACATACTGGTGACAAACCACACAAATGCAGATATTGTGACAAGTGCTTCTTGCAAGTTGGTGACAAGAAGCAACATGAAATGATACATACTGGTGATAAAGCATACAAATGCAGATATTGTGACAAGTGCTTCAGCCAGGCTGGTCACAAGAAACGACATGAAATGATACATACTGGTGATAAACCACACAAATGCAGATATTGTGACAAGTGTTTTAGCCAGGCTGCTGACAAGAAGAAACATGAAATGACACACACTGGTGATAAACCACACAAATGCAGATATTGTGAAAAGTGCTTCAGCCAGGCTGGTCACAAGAAACAACATGAAATGACACATACTGGTGATAAACCACACAAATGCAGATATTGTGACAAGTGCTTCAGCCGGGCTAGTACAATGAAACAACATGAAATGACACACACAGGTGATAAACCACACAAATGCAGATATTGTGACAAGTGCTTCATTCAAGCTGGTGACAAGAAACATGAAATGACACATGCTGGTGATAAATCAAACAAATGCAGATATTGTGACAAGTGTTTCAGCCAGGCTGCTGACAAGAAGAAATATGAAATGACACATGCTTGTGATAAACCACACAGCAAGTGCTTCATTCAAGCTAGTGAAAAGAAGAAACATGAAATGATACATACTGGAGATAAACCACACAAATGAAGATATTGTGACAAGTGCTTTAGCAATGCTGGGGACAAGAAGAAACATGAAATGGCACATGTGTAAGGTGATGAATCAGGTGATGATAACAAACCACACACATATTGTACAATTCTTTAGCTGTATGTTGGAGTAGAAACAACATGAAATGACACATGTGTGAGGTGATGACTCAGGTGATAACAAACCACACACATATTGTACAATTCTTTAGCTGTATGTTGGAGTAGAAACAACATGAAATGGCACATGTGTGAGGTGATGACTCAGGTGATAACAAACACATATTGTACAATTCATTAGCTGTATGTTGGTTTAAATTACATCTCACACATAGATTGGTTGGATATTGAATTTATGTGACAAATATAGACAAATCACATATATTATTTTCTTTCATACATATTTAACTTGTTTATTGTCTGTAAAAGTTCAGTGATATTTCAATGTGATGATCACAATGCCGATACCGTGACATGCTTCAGTTGTGGTGCTTCAGTTATGTTGATAATGAGACACTCGCAGAGATTGCAGCTTGCTTGGGGCATTTGCTAGTATTACTTGCTGTATTATTCATATTATATCACTCATACATAAATTCTATAAAGTTCATTGGTTGATTACCATTTATCATTTTACCATCAGCCTCTCTGTACGTGTGACAGTTTTTACCATCATAGTGCTGCGCCGTAGTACACCTGCGCCAGGCCGTGCGCTGACTCTTAGACTCGCCGCTTTAGTTATGGGGTGGACACCAAAATGTGAAGTATGTCGCGGTAAAATATGGTGTTATAACTGTTATGTTGATGAAAAATGTATTCCCTATCTCAAATAGTATTTTTAACTAATATAATTTATGTATGAGTGATATAAAACAAATATTAACTGTCTTAAATTTGTGTAATGGTCAAAATATAATCACTCAGTGAAAGATGTATTGTTCCATTCCACTCGCCGTTCCGGATCATGGAATGGAACAATCCATCTTTCACCTCATGATTATATTTTGATCACACTCATAGACATTTTATATTTGTATATTATATACAGTAAAGATTAATCTAATGGCGCTATGGGCTCCCTTGACATAACTGGAATTTTAGGCACAACCTAAAAGGGCCCTCCCATAAGAACCCCGCCAGCAAATTATGGTATAGATCATGTACCCTTAATTCTTGTTAGGATTTTCAGAGGAGGGAGCTCTCTATTTGTACATGAAATTACCCCAAGACAAAGGAGCCCAAATGCACCATTAGGCGAACCTTTATGGTATATAGCTTTGTAAAGATTAGAAAATATTGTTTGTACCACATGTACTTTTTTTGGTACAATTTTGTTAGTAGTTTTTTTCATTATTTGTTAACCAACGTCATCAGGCAGTTCCTGATTAAATAATTAGCATTTTCTTTAATACTTTATTGCACTTTGATCAGTTAGCGTGGACTATATTGATATGCATATGACCCATGGGCGCCACCATACCAAGACCACCAAGTCCTCAATGACCAGTATACAGAAAAGGATGCAAACTTTTTAGACAAATATCACCAAAATTGGGGGTTTCTGAATTGTTTTAATATTTTGTAAAAAAAATGTGACATTATTGCTCACAGAAAAATTTAATTATTGACGGAAACACTTTCAATAATATCACAAAGTTGGAAGAAAAGGCATACTTATGCCACACCGGCTTACCGGCTTTACATTCAAATGTACCTGTACATGAAGATTACCTGCTGTGCCTAAGGTGACTTCCTGTTACAAGATGGCAGCTCGCAGATGATTATAAATATAGTCCAAGCTAACTGTTGATACATAATAACACATCTAAGAAAACTATAACATTCAATTTTCGAAATGAAAAAAAGAATCATTTTATGTACATTTGTATCTCAAAAGGTCTGCCAAGATGTTGAGGAATTGACATGAAATGACATGCATGCTGTATGGTGTATCAATGTAGAACTCAAACTGCTCATATATTTTGAATGGTTGTCCAAATGGGATTTCTGCAAAATGTAGCATTGCAAATGATGTTTACAATCCTATAAGAAACTGAAATTGAATATGTCGGACTTGAGACTGATTTTGCTTGATCACACGTCCATATAAGTTTGTTTGTTCTTGTTTCTTCTAATGTTGCACTAGATAGCGTTGTATTTTAGTTTTAGCTACATTTTGTGATCAAAATGAGTAACTATAGTCATGTCATAGTGAAAGGCCTATTCAGTGATTTGCTCCGTGATTAGAAAACTCGTAGAAATTCAGTATTTTGCACAGTCTTTGTTACTAGCACAGATGTGCTTACATCTAGTGGTTTATAAACCAAAAGCCATGTTATAAAGAGAAAATAGGACCAATTTAACATGAAATTTTAATTTTTCTATTCTTGTGGCCTGTCACTTTTATTTGGTGATTTGCTCATTTGGAAACTTATAGAATCATTGCAATTCAGTATTTTGCACCTTCGTTAGTAGCATTTTTAGTGCTAACATCCAGTGGTTTACAAGCCAAAAGTAGTCCGACGAGTAGGACCTGTTTTTTTTCTTAGTTACAAACTATATACTCTAACTGTGATCGCTCAAGAAAGTCGTGATTTGTCTTTCTTGCGCCATGTGAGATAGTGATCATAGTGCGAAATGTGTATAGTCTGGTAACTTAGAAAAAAAGGTCCTACTCGTCGGACTAGCCAAAAGCCATGTTTTGGCAGCCAGAATTCAAACCCCCCCCCCCCCCCCGGATATTTATGCACAATATATTTTTTTAACACTTTTGCATCACTGAATAGGCCTTTAATGAAGACATGATTTAATATTGTAATCAATACATGGTTCTGTTACATAGAGACACATGTTATCCTTTGAAATTTCAAGCATAATCACAGGACTTATGTTTTGGATGTGACTTCAGTCATCAGGCCTTGTTTGCAAAACAAAAAGCGTGCATTTTAAAAAGAATTCACAGTAGTTGTATTGCAATTTGCACACTTAATGTTAATATTATTTTTATACAATGTGACGTTCCATTTGATTCCATTCGAAAACATCACCCCCACTGGAAGATTTTGGAATTCCAACCAAATTCAACTGTTTACATTATTCCAAATCCAACCATTTTCATCCATAAAAAGGCGGGAAAGGTGTGCAAGATTTTGAAATTCCAAACAAAATTGTCAAATTTTAGGCCAAATTGAGCAAAACTCAACTGGATTATATCAAATTGCAAACATTTTCAGCTGGAATTTTACATAAACCTAGTATAAATTTTCAGCTGGAATTTTACATAAACCTAGTTTAAATTTTAAAGCTTTTTCAACTGGAATTGAGGTGGAAGTGAAATCTTCCACAGGAGGTGTGGATATTAAATGAAATTCCAGACAAAATTGTCAAATTTTAGGCCAAATTGAGCAAAACTCAACTGGATTTGATAAAGTGCAAACATTTTCAGCTGGAAATTTACATAAACTTAGTATAAATTTTTAGTTGGATTGATGTGGCAGTGAAATCTTCCTGGGGGGGGGGGGTGTGGATATTAAATGGAATATCCCAATGAGTTAGTACTATCCAGTATAAACATTTTCTGTTTCCTCTTTTCCCAAATGTTATAAGAATTTTAAATTATTAGAATTTAAAGGGGCATTCTGTAATCCACAGCCTCATCCCCACTTTTCTCAAAAAAAGTTGAGATTTTTATACCACTGGAAACCTCTGGCTACATAATGTTTATTGTTTATGTACAAAATTACAACACAGTGGTGTATGGAGCAGTGTAATGCACATAATCATGCATAACTGTTATGCAAAATCAGAGTCAACTGGAATTTTGGAAATAAGCTTTTTTCATTCATATCTGGTGTAGGTCTACTATCTAAAATTGTCATAAAAAAGGGGATGCTAGGATCACGAAATACTTCTTTAACACATGAGCTATATCTGTAATAGCAAAATGTATCTTGTTTTCTAGACATAGACATAGCATTAGTGATTATTATATTATCATGATTTTTGTATGTAGTTTATTACTCCTGTAGTGATTGTAACAGTAATATTAATAGCAAAGTTTATGATGATTTAAACTTTTACAGTAGTTACTTGTCTACCATCATTCATTGCAGTACAAAATGGTTTGATGTAGTATATAAACACGTCACATATATATGGGGCTTATGTTATCATCCAAATTGTTGTTTCCTTGTTTGTTTATTTGTTTGATTGTTTGTCCGGGCGGAAGCAAATTCGTTAATCCACTCTCCAGGTCCAACGCAATAACCGATCAACTTCATTATTATGTCTTCAGAATCTTGCATCCTATACTTTGTACATAACCTGGCTGTCTGATAAATTTGTGTATCGGTACCCTGGATTCGAGTTGCAGGGTTTTTGTGTATCGGTCTGTAACCTCTTCATAGAGTGCACAGTTCATAATACTTTATATGCAGAAGTCACCATGTATGTCTATTTAGGTGTGATTTTTTTGCCATGCCATGACCAAAAATCACTTTTTTGAAAAAAAAACACATTTTTGACCAAAAAATCACATTTTTTACCAAAAATCACTTTTTTGACCAAAAAACACATTTTTGACCAAAAATCACATTTTCACCAACAATCACATTTTTTACCAAAAATCATTTTGACCAAAAATCACATTTTTTACCAAAAATCACATTTTTCACATTTTTTACCAAAAATCACATATAAGATCAGATCTTTGGAACCAGTCTTGGATGTTTTGTTCAATGATGACACTAATGTAGGTGTAAACTACTCAGCAAAAACATGAAAAATATTCCAAAGAAACATTGCCTAACACGCGTTCTAGCTGTTAGCTGGGTGCGATTTCAGGAAAAACAATAAAGACAATAAGGGCATGATCACATCAGGCACTTTTGATGTAGGGACGTGGAGTCGACCCTACATCGAAACCACTTCCCCATGTAGTGTGAACACAAAGTAAGTGGATTCGACCCTACATCAACAATGTGGATCGAAACTACCTGGTTGAGGTAGTTTCGACCCTAGGAGGTGGGTTAAATTTCGTAATGTGAACACGATAATGTGGAGTCGATCTAGATCGACTCCACATATACCGGAAGTGGCTGTGGTCGTACGGGCCGAAATGGTGAACATCAATGGGACAAAACGAACTGTATTCACTGGAAATTGACTTCATAGATGCTAAAAAATATTTCAGTCCACAGCATGCTCAACATAAGCTTACATAAATTACTTGTTTTACGATCAGACAGGCCGTGTTACGGGCAATCCCAATTAAATGGCCTATGGTTCTGTATTCGGCGTTGGTCGATAACCGCCGCAATGTTACCACTAATTGCTTCTCTGGGGTGATGGCATTACGAAATTTGGTATTTATGCTGCGTGGTAACGGCGCTTTACTTCCGGGGCGTTCTAACATCCGGGTATGTGGATTCGCTCCACTTACGTCATAACCCACTTTCGATGTAGATTAGCTTGGTAGTGTGAACGCGAACTCAATGTGGATTCGATGTGGATCGACACCACTTCACTACCTAGGTACGAACCCACATGGTGTAATGTGAACACGCCCTAAGACGAATGCAAAGCTATAAAGAAATGCTAAAATGACGAAGTTGATAAAAATTTAAAACACTAACAGGATAGCAGATAATTATCAGGAACGTGATGGGAATAAAATAAAGAAACAAAAATGCAAAACGTGACTGATGTATTAAAATGATTCAGAACACAAAAATGTTGTTTAGAAGTTCCCTTTTTGGTATTATTCATGAATTAAACACACACTGTTTAAAATTCAAGGACCGTCTTTTAAACAATGCCGTAAGTTTGAACAACATCGTTTTAAACAGCGACATTTTAAACAGTGTTTTTGCTGTGTAGGCCCTAAATTGCTATCTGCAGTAGATAGCAAAACAAATCATGAACTATAAAATTATACCCAAAAAGTTTCTTAACATCTTGCAAAAAATGTTAAATTCGTTTAAAATGCGTGCTTCTCGTGCAAAAATTTGCAAGTGGTAAATTTCTATATAAAAAAAAGAGTTTCAAGGGGTCATCGGGTCGGGCAATTCAACTTATGCAGAAAAACAGAGGCTTTATCACTCGGACAAGCACAATCGGCTTGCTAATTATGCATGGGCCCCCCCCGGTAACGGGTCAAAAGTGAGCCCCTTAGTCGTAAGGCAAGTGCAAATTCACCTACCCCCTCCCGTCGGAACTTAAGTATGTCTACCAGTTCGGTGCACCGTGATTTCCAACTCGGGTCCCAAAAATTGCTAGTCCCGGCCCCCGGCCTGCCAATGGGCCCTGTCGCGAATCGCGATATCTTGTAATTTCGGAATTTTTCCGTTCTTCATAATTTAACACAGTAATAAAGCAAACTGCTCACTAAAAAAAAGATTTTTTCAGGATTTTTTTGAAAAATTAACTGATTTTACCACATGCCATCCTCCCTCCCCTGAGCCAGTTCATTTGATTGCACGCCCTCTCTTGTTCAACTTGTAACCAATGGTGACCAAAAATGGCGACCAAGCTTTCTCGATAAATTTAAAAACTGTAGTTTATTTTTTTCAATTGGATACTGTGAGTATGAATCTCTTTTGTGTTAGTTAAGTAAATGAGAACTTTACGAAGGTCACTGTAAACTTGAAAAGTGATGTGTTTTAGTGTTAAGCTATCCATCTATATTTCAATTCAGTACCGATTTCAATTGGATCAAAATTCGACAACCTTGTCCTCTTGACACAAGTTAATAATAACTAGCGCATTACAACAAGTAAATGGACATCCTTCAATGCAAAACACATTGTCAATAACACGCCGTATTTCATGCATAGCTTGGTATGGGCTAAATGCATGTACCCCGTTTTTGAGAATCTCCTGTTCCCAACAGAAACAAATTTTTGATAAAGTAACTGTTTCTAGCCCTAGAACTCTGGCCATAGTATCCGTTTTTACTTCCACTAGGGCCAGAGGCACTTACATTGAAAAAATTGTTGGAGATGGTTGAAGCATAACAGAACAAATAAATGATGAAAATTGACCTTTTCATTGTGTTCGTGGGTCACCGCAAGAGCTGTAAAATTCCATTTGAAAAAACATATTTTTCATATTTATGCACACTTTCCCTACCTATTTAAATGAACCTCAATATTGACCAACATATTGTACCCATTTGTGTTACCTTCAATTCGACGATCCCTGTTGATTTGCCGTGAAAACGCTTGCATTTACTTGGAGGAATTGTTCAGTTCTTCCGTTATTTACATCATTGGCATCATTTGACCTCTTGACCTGATGCGAAATCTTCCCTATAATTGAAGACCGAATTGAAAAGACTAATGACGTCCTGTCAACCAGACCAAAAATGCCGTACTGCGCAGGTCAGTAACCAATCACGTCGGCGCCTTTGCCCTGACGTCAGGCGCAAACTAGTCTTTTTAATTCGGTCTTCAATTATGACCTCGCCACATCTCGGGGTCGTCATGTCCATTTTACTTGTGGGGTGCCTAAATGACGGAGTAGTGGACTAGGAATAGTAAATTAACATGAAACGTAAAACACCTGTATAAAACGAGAATAACTCACGCATGTCCGACCGGCCGGCCGCCCGTTGGAATAAAAAATACACGCTGGATTGTCTTGGAACTCCAAATGCTTTAGTTACAAACAGAGATTGCGCTAGTAAAAAATGCATTTCAGCCCCTGCCCAAGTTCATTTTCGGACTCCCCCGTAAAGTAGAATAGTCCAAATTATCGTAACCTTTGACATTGCCAAAATCACACAAATGTCGTCTATTTCATACCGTAAAGAAGTATGACCAAGTTTCTGAAGAATATTGGTAAGTTTAAAGGCCAGATATCAGGCTAACGAATATGATCTGCATATATAGAAAGATCCGATCGTTGTCCGAACGTCAAAATTTGATAAATGTCAATGGTACAATTCCAAGCACGTGAAAGTCGTTAGGTCATTTCTCAACACAATACCTGTCAGAGGATAATTTACATAGGCACAAAAGACCGTGTGCATATACCGTTACTCAGCCAAACATGGCAGAGTAGGTCCCGGATGGTCGTACATGTTCCTATCTCCACAACGTTATACCTTTCCAACAAGGAAAGAGATACAAAAGGCAACTGTCTAACTGTTTCCTATGTAAATTCAATATTTCCTCTAACCATCAATACCAAACATGTATTCTTTTGTGAAAAAAATATGCATGTACCCATTGCTTCGAAACCTATAACTTTTACAACTCGCCACCCTCTGTTCGGTCAAGTTCCATTGAAAACACATGCAATGAGAACTGCCCATCGATGAAGCAAGACCTCAGCGGCCAGAGTCGATTTATGTGTCACTCATGTACTCCTAAGTCATAGTAACACGCCCAATAGTTCCTGTCGACCCTAAAGCACATTCGAGCCAAATATCAAGGCATTCGACATATTTTTACCATAGGTACCTGTCCAATATTCATAGGCATCTTTCGATCTCAAACATTCCATCAAATAACATGCTAATGACCCACCGTGCAGAGGCGTGATAGTTACGTTATGAATGGCATGACGTCATTATATACACAATGGGATCTGGGTGAACGCATTTTCAATTGGGGTTTCTTTTATATCGCTTTTCGTGCAATTTTTAATGGTACTATAATATTCACTGATAGTTTAAAGCAATTTGTTCCTGGTTTTTATTCTCTTTTTTCGTGCACCGTGACTTACTTTAGGACTTATGAATTATTATCAGTATTCCAAAATTAGGTTTTAAAATTTGGGAAATATTACGTTGAAATAAAATCTGTGAATATAAACTAAATAAAATATTCATTTACTATAATACACATACAATGTAATGGCGGACTTGATGTTTTATACCGGGGTTTTATAGGCCTAGTTTTTTGTATTTTGGAAATGCTGTTTATTGGTTTTCTTTTCCGTAGGCCTTTACAATTTACGATCAGATATTAAAGAAGAAAAATATTCCATTTATTTGCGTTTTTGCAATAACATGCGGGGCCTGGATCTGGACGAGGGCATCACAATTACGTCACCCCTCCCCAAATAATGATTGTAGTTTCTGCTCATTTGCTTGTGCGTTGCCACAGCAGTCTGATAGATGTGCATGCGCGGTGCGATCCTCTCTATCTCATTTACATACGAAATTGATTACTCGCATGGGGTCACATCAGGTCAATGCGTGATAGCTGAACGAACAACTGTTGTTTATTCATTACTACTGAAACAGCAGTGCACTGTGATTGGCTATATGTAAATTAAGCATTGGGGTATCAGCTAATTATAGTTTGTCCTCTTGCCCATGTTAACTTGTTGTAATGGGGTACCCGCGCTTCGCGCGGGCCCCCGCTAGATGAGTAAACGGGAGCGCTTAGTAAACGGGAGCGGTTAGCATAAACGATGGAAAATGGTAATCATGACAATTGGTATCGATTTAACAGCTCAATTATTAGGGCCTAGGCCTATACTCGGTCAGTGATGTGGTACAATTTGTTGCCTCCATTTTGCAAACGATTTCCTTTAGCATAATCTTTTGCGTAATTTGTGTACCAAACACCCTTTTGACTTATTTTTCTTTGTCTTTCCTTTTTTATTTCAGTTTCTCTCTCTCTCTCTTTCCATTTCTTGCCTTCCCGTGAGTGGCGTGCGCCATTGAAAGGGGGGAAGTTGTTCAGTTCTCCGCATGGAGTTTCTATTATTAGTGTGAAGGGCAAATTTTTTCCCACAAATCCCCGAATGACCAACAAAAGTGCGGGGGGAGGATGTGCCCGCCTCGCCCCCCCCTTTGCGCACACCACTACTTCCCGTTATTTCGTTCCATTTCTCTCCTTTTTATTTTCTTGCTTGTTCCTTTCTTTCTTTTCTCTCTCTCTAGCTCTTTCTTTCTGTCTGTCTGTCTGTCTGTCTTTTTTTGTCTTTCCCATTCTTTCTTTTCGCTTTCTCACCCTTTCTCTTTCTTGCTTTCTTTCATTCTTTCTTTTTTTCTTTCTGTCTTTCTTTCTGTCTGTCTGTCTTTCTTTCTTTCTGTCTTTCTCTTTCTGTCTGTCTTTCTGTCGTTGTCTTTCTTTCTTTCTTTCTGTCTGTCTTTCTTTCTTTCTGTCTGTCTCTTTCTGTCTTTCTTTCTTTATCTTTCTTTGTCTGTCTTTCTTTCTTTCTGTCTTTCTTTCTGTCTGTCTTTCTGTCGTTGTCTTTCTTTCTTTCTTTCTTTCTTTCTGTCTGTCTTTCTTTCTTTCTGTCTGTCTGCCTTTCTGTCTTTCTTTCTTTATCTTTCTTTCTTTCTTTCTGTCTGTCTTTCTTTCTTTGTCTTTCTTTCTTTCTTTCTGTCTGTCTTTCTTTCGTTGTATTTCTTTCTTTCTTTCTGTCTGTCTGTCTGTCTGTCTGTCTTTCTTTCTTTCCTGTATGGCTCAAAATATGCTAAGGTGTCATATTATAGCCATATATTTTGACATCTTTTTTTTAAAATAATAATTATAGAAATGGAATATTTGCTAGTTTAGTGGCAAGTTTAGGTAGTAAAGACATAGCATACACAATTTAAGTAAAATCCTTTCACTCTAAATAATAAAAAATAAAAATAGCTGTAAAAATGCCTATTTTACACTTTTATTTGTAACATGCCAAGAGACGCCTTTTTTCAACAGCTTTTAATTTTTTTTATGGATCCTTATAGAAATTCATGTGACCTGTTTCCCAAAATGGTGCAGTAAACCAATCAAAAAAACAGAAAGAGGCATTATGAATTATAAGTTAACAGATCAAAAAAAGGATTTAAAAGTTTGCCTTGCGTATGTTACTATTGTCTGTCAAACTTTTG